>NC_138383.1:28286620-28294532 GCF_054177405.1 Leptonychotes weddellii
GGAAGAAGGATGAAAAAGATAGAAAAATGCAAACTCCATCTTCAGTAAGAGTAGGAAATATCTCTAACACCAAATCACAAAATTGAGTAAGGGCTGTCAAATGTAACAAAGGCCAAGTGAGTTTGAGAAAATGACGAAATAGTTTGCCTACATTTGCAGATCTCCGTAAAAGCCATAGGTGGTGTGCCCTGAGGAGCAAAAATAAACAATTTTGGAAACATTCATAGGCTGCCAACAAGAAGTTCTCAGTGTCTAGTTTGGTACCACAAAAGAGGAGAGGAGAAGCTGGATGAGGAATTGGAAATATACTGTGTTTTTTTAAAATGTGAAGAAAGCAATGTGAGGAAAGAGACCTGGTATTATTAGCAACTTGTGGTTGCCAATCTGTTGTCTAGGAAGCAGTTAAGAATAAAATATAGCCATACCTTGGAGAAATTGTGGGTTTGGATCTAGACCACCACAATAAAGCAAGTATCACAATAAAGTAAGTCAAAATTTTGTTTCCCAGTGCATATAAAAATTATGTTTACAATATACTGTAGTCTATTAAGTATGCAACAAGTCTAAACAAACACCTAGGTACCTACCTTAATAAAAATACTATATTGCTAAAAAATGCTAACCATCATTTGAACTTTCAGCAAGTTGTCATCTTTTTGTGGGTGGAGGGTCTTGCCTTGATATTGATGGCTCTTGACTGACTAGGGTAGTGGTTATTGAGGGTTGGGGTGGCTGTGGCAATTTCTTAAAACAAGACAACAATGAAGTTTGCCATATTGGTTGACTCTTTCTTTCACAAATGATTTCTCTGTAACATGTGATGCTGTTTAATAGCATTTTACCCACAGTAGAGCATATTGGAAGCAGCAAAAAGGAGAATATGCACTTCTGAAAAACATAGTAAGATGCAATCTGGAATTGTGACGCCTTCAGCTTTGCTTTTCTTTTTCAAGGTTGCTTTGGTTTTCAGGGTCTTTTGTGATTCCACATAAATTTTAGGATTGTTTGTTGTGGCTCTGTGAAAAATGCTGGTGGGATTTTGATAGGGATTGCGTTAAATGTGTAGATTGCTTTGGGTAGTATAGATATTTTAACAATATTTGTTCTTCCAATCCATGAGCATGGAATATTTTTCCATTTCTTTGTGTCTTCAGTTTCTTTCATGAATGTTTTATAGTTTTCAGAGTACAGATCTTTTACCTCTTTGATTAGGTTTATTCCTAGGTATCTTATGGTTTTTGGTGCAGTTGTAAATGGGATTGATGCCTTAATTTCTCTTTCTGTTGCTTCATTTTTGGTGTATAGAAGTGCAATAGATTTCTGTACCTTGATTTTATATCCTGTGACTTTTCTGAATTCATGTATGAGTTCTAGCAATTTGGGGTGGAGTCTTTTGGGTTTTCTACATAGAGTGTCATTTCGTTTGTGAAGAGTTAAAGTTTGACTTCTTCCTTGCTGATTTGGATGCCTTTTATTTCTTTTTGTTGTTTGCTGAGGCTAGAACTTCCAGTACTGTGTTGAACAACAGTGGTGAGAGTGGACGTCCCTGTTGTGTTCCTGATCTTAGGGGAAAAGCTCTCAGTTTTTCCCCATTGAGGATATTAGCTGTGGGTCTTTTGTATATGGCCTTTATGATGTTGAGGTATGTTCCTTCTATCCCTATTTTTTTTTTTTAAACAAGGTGCAACATTTTAAATTATTTTATTATTTTTTAAGATTTTTATTTATTTGACAGAGAGAGAGAGCACACAAGCAGGGGAAGCAGCAGGGAGAGGGAGAGGGAGAAGTAGGCTCCCCTGCTGATCAGGGAACCCGATGCGGGACTCAATCCCAGGACCCCGGGGATCATGACCTGAGCTGAAGGCAGCCGCTTAACCGACTGAGCCACCCAAGCGCCCTCTATCCCTATTTTCTTTTCTTTTTTTTAAAGATTTTATTTATTTATTTGACAGAGACAGAGATAGCGAGAGCAGGAACACAAGCAGCAGGAGTGGGAGAGGGAGAAGCAGGCTTCCCCTCGAGGAGGGAGCCTGATGTGGGACTCGATCCCAGGACCCTGGGATCATGACCTGAGCCGAAGGCAGACGCTTAACGACCGAGCCACCCAGGCACCCTATCCCTATTTTCTTGAGGGTTTTTTTAATCAGGAAAGGATGCTGTATTTTGTCAGATGCTTTTTCTGCATCTATTGAGAGTGTCATATGGTTCTTACCCTTTCTTTTTATTAATGTAGTATATCACATTGATTGATTTGCAAATATTGAACCACCCCTGTAGCCCACAAATAAATCCCACTTGATCGTGGTGAATAATCCTTTTAATGTACTGTTGGATCCTCTTGGCTTGTATCTTGAGAATTTTTGCATCGATGTTCACCAGGGATATTGGTCTGTAATTCTTTTTAATGAAATCTTTGTCTGGTTTTGGAATCAAGGTAATGCTGGCCTCGTAGAATGAGTTTGGAAGTTTTCCTTCCATTTCTATTTTTTGGAACAACTTCAGAAGAATAGATATCAGTTATTCTTTAAATGTTTGGTAGAATTCTCCTAGGAAGCCATCCAGCCCTGGACTGTTGTTTGTTGGGAGATTTTTGATTACTGATGCAATTTCTTTGCTGGTTATGTGTTCAAATTTCCTATTTCTTCCTGTTTCAATTTTGGTAGTTTATATGTTTCTAGGAATTTATCTGTTTCTTCCAGATTGCCCAGTTTTTGTCATATAATTGTTTGTAGTATTCTCTTAGTCGTTTGTATTTCTGCGGTGTTGGTTGTGATCTTTTCTCTTTCATTCGTGATTTTATTTATTTGGGTCCTTTCTCTTTGGGATAAGTCTGGCTAGGGGTTTATCAGTTTTGTTAATTCTTTCAAAGAACCAGCTCCTAGTTTTGTTGATCTGTTCTATTTTTTGATTTCTATATCATTTACTTCTGCTCTAATCTTAATTATTTCCCTTCTTCTGCTTGTTTTAGGTTTTATTTGCTGTTCTTTTCACAGCTTCTTTAGGTATAAGATTAGGTTGTTTCTGTGTTTCATAGTGTTGTGGTCTGAAAATATGCATGAAATATGATCTCAATCTTTTTGTAGTTTTTTAAAAATTAATTTACTTGAGAATGATAGCAAACACAAGCAGGGGGAGCAGTGGGCAGAGGGAGAAGCAGGCTCCCCGCTGAGCAAGGAGCCTGATGTGGTACTCGATCCCAGGACCCTGGGATCATGACCTGAGCCGAAGGCAGATGCTTAACCGACTGAGCCACCCAGGTGTCCCCTTTTTGTAGTTGTTGAGGCCTGATTTGTGACACAGTATGTGATCTGTTCTGGAGAACGTTCCATGTGCACTCAAAAAGAATGTGTATTCTGCTGCTTTGGGATGAAATACTCTGAATATATCTGTTAAGTCCATCTGGTCCAGTGTGTCATTCAAAGCCATTGTTTCCTTGTTGATCTTCTGCTTAGATGATCTGTCCATTGCTGTGAGTGGGGTGTTAAAGTCCCCTACTATTATTGTATTATTATCAGTGAGTTTCTTTAAGTTTGTTATTGATTTATATATTTGGCAGCTCCCAATTTGAAAGTATAAATATTTATAACTGTTAGATCTTCTTGTTGGATAGACCCCTTTATTATGATATAGTGCCCTTCTTCATCTCTTATTATGGTCTTTGGTTTATCTAGTTTATCTAGTTTGTCTGATATAAGTATGGCTACTCCAGCTTTCTTTTGATGTTCACTAGCATGACAGGTGGTTCTCCACCCCCTCACTTTCAATCTGGAGATGTCTTAGGGTCTAAAATGAGTCTCTTGTAAGCAGCATATTAATGGGTTTTGGTTTTTTTTATCCATTCTGAAACCCGATGTCTTTTGATTGGAACATTTAGTCCGTTTACATTCAGAGTAATTATTGATAGATATGAATTTAGTGCCATTGTATTACCTGTAAAGTTGCTGTCCGTATAGATTTCCTTCTAGTCTTTGTTGCTTTTGGTCTTTCTTTCCCACTCAAAGAGTCCCCTTTAATAATTCCTATAGAGGTGGTTTAGTATTCATGAACTCCTTTAGTTTTTGCTTATCTTGGAAAGTCTTTCTCTCTCCTTCTGTTGTGAATGACAGCCTTGCTGGGTAGAGTATTCTTGGCTGCATATTTTTTCCATTCAGCATGTTGAATATATCATGCCATTCTCTTTTGGCCTGCCAAATTTCTGCAGACAGACCTGCTGCTAACCTTAGGTGTCTGCCCTTGTAGGTTAAGGATTTTTGTCCCTAGCGGCTCTTGGAATTCTCTCTTTATCTTTGTATTTTGCAAGTTTCACTATGATATGTCTTGGTGTTGACCTGTTTTTATTGATTTTGAGGGGAATTCTCTGTGCCTCTTGGACTCGAATGCCTATTTCCTTCCCCAGATTAGGGAAGTTCTCAGCCAAAATTTGTTCAAATAAACCTTCTGCCTCTTGTTCCTACTCTTCCTTCTAGGGCTCCTTGACATGGATCTTATTGCCCTTTGTGGAATTGCTGAGTTCCCTAAGTCTACATTTGTGATCTAATAGTTTTCTTTCTTCTTTTCAGCTTCATTATTTTCCATAATTTTAACTTCTATATCCTATTTGATCCTCTGCTTCTTCCATCCTCATTGTGATTACATCCAGTTGGTTCTGCTTCTCAGTTATAGCATTTTTTATTTTGACCTGACTAGTTTTTAGGTCTTTTATCTCTGCATCCAGGGTTTCCCTGATGTTGTCTTTGCTTCCTTCAAGCCCAGCTAGTATTTTATGACTGTTGTTCTAAGTTCTTGTTCAGATATATTGCTTGTATCTGTTTTGAGCAAATCCCTGGGTGTGATTTCTACTTGGTCTTTTTTGGGGGAGAATTCCTCCATCTTGTCATTATGTCTAGGTTTCTGTCTTTTGCTTTTATGAAAGCTTGTTATGTTTCCTGCTCCTGAGAGTAATACTATATTAAGAAGGGGTGATAAACTGTCCAGGGCCTGGCGCTTCAGGAAATGTTTCCGGTGTATGCTGTATGCACTCTGCTATTGTGTTTTGATTGCTCTTTCCCACAGGTCAGTCCTCTACAGAATTCCTCCTTGCTTGCAGTGGGGAGTGTTTGGACCTTTAACTAGATGTGCTTTGATTTGTTTGTTAAGATAAACCCGATTTTTGGGTGGGGGGGGAGCCTGATCCAAGAAAAGAGAAAAGAAAAAGGAACAAAAAAGCAAAGAGACAAACAAAAAATTATAAGCCTGATTCCAAAGAAAAAGAAAGGAAAAAGGAAAAGAGGAAAAAAAAAAAAAAAGCCTGATCCAAAAAATGAAAAAAGGAAGCAAACCAACAAATGAACAAAAAACTATAAGCCTGATTCCAAATTAAAAGGAAAATATATAGGGCGCCTGGGTGGCTCAGTTGGTCAAGCAACTGCCTTCGGCTCAGGTCATGATCCTGGAGTCCCGGGATCGAGTCCCGCATCGGGCTCCCTGCTCAGCAGGGAGTCTGCTTCTCCCTCTGACCCTCCCCCCATCTCATGCTCTCTCTCTCTCTCATTCTCTCTATCAAATAAATAAATAAATAAAATCTTTAAAAAAAAAAAGGAAAAAAAAATAATAATAAATAATAATAAATTAAAAAATAAAAAAAAGAAATGCTGGTCCTATTTCCACCAGAACTGGAGCTGAGGCTTTGGAGCATTCTATGATCAGTAGACTTGGTACATGCGGGGGCCTGTGTTGTTCTTCTGAGGGAGAGGCCCACTGCGCTGGCTCACAGTCAGACCTGCCTTAATAAAGATGCCCCTGCTGGGTACAGGGGAGTGGGGTTTGGTGTAAGTGACTCCAGCCTCCACTGGAGGTGCTGTGTTTCTTTCTGATCCATGCTGGGAGGGGGGGTGCGGTGAGAGGGGTGGAAGATGGCGTCACCCTGCCCTCTCGTCCTAGACAGGGGGACTTGGGGCCACTGCTGTTCAGGAGGCCCTCACAGAAAAGCAGACAGTCTCCCCTCTTGTGGCCCAGGCTTCTGTCAGATCCCTACCCTCAACCTGTCTGTGCCTGGCTGTGGGCATGCCCAGCACCACAGTTCTCCTGTGTTTTCTCTCTGGCCATGGACTGGGATTCAAAATCTCCAAATCTTAAAAGACCCGGCAAGGTGTGGACCTGCTCACCTCCCCCAAGGAGAGCCCTGCAGTGCTGCACCTGGCACTCTGTCCCAGAAAAGAAGTCACATGGCACACATATGGTGGCTGGAATCTATGATGAAGCACAGCGAAAAGTTGTGACCAGGTTATCTGCCCTCTGCTCGCCTCCATCCCCTGCTGTTGGAACAGTGCTCAATGATGCTCAGTGAGCCTTTTGTCCTTGGAGAGACAAAATAACCTTTTCCAAATGTACTCCAAGAAGGGGAGCATTCTCTCCCAGTGCAACCTAGGGGACCCCCACACCTCAGTGTCTTCTGGAACCCTATGTGCTGCTCTTTGTCCTGCTTTCTCCCTCTCTCCCTGACTTCTCTCCGGGAAAAGGGCTCCCTCCCCTCTGTGGCACCGTGGCTTATCTCTCCCCCAATTCACATCTCCAAACCTTGCATCTGCTATGTTCTCTCCCTCCAAATGTTCAGTTTTCTTAATCCTCAGATCGATTTCTTAGTTGTTCAAAATGATTTGATGTTGATCTAGCTGTGTTTGAGGGATGAGGCAAGCCCAGGGTCCTCCTGCTACTCCCTACTTCCCCAAGACTGGTCAATTGTTTCAAAATATTGAAGTAGAATTCCTATTAAGAAGCCATACATACTTTCGAATTTTAAATACATTATCTCTTAATGAGAGGGACTAAAGTCTAAGTTAAGTGAGGTGTCAGCACAAACCGTTTGAGTTGACAACAGAAGTGTAAATATGACCCTCATTCCTTTTTGCCAATGGTTATTACCTGTTTACTGATACTAGCCTGTTCCATAGCCTCCATGTAAGACCTCAACATTGTTATATGGAATACGCTTTCATAAATGTATTGACTTTCTACTGTTAAGGAACATTCATTCTAAGGAGTTAGGGAATGGCTTAAACATGTATAAATCAGAAAAACAGAAGTTTATTCATTCAGCAAATATTGATCATTGTGTCCCAGGCACTGATCTGGGCGTTAGACATCAATCACCAAAAACAGATAAAAACATCTGCAGTCAGGTGGGAAGAGGAGACATAAACAATAAACACAATAAGAAATGCATGTAGTATACTAGGAAAGTATAAAGGCTGTGCAAAAAGGAAAAGATTTACAATAATGAGAGGAATTACAAGTGCAGGGAGGAGAGGAAGAACCATTAAAGGAGATTGAGAAGACAGAATCCTAAGAGTTATATAAGAGTGTGATGATCTTGAAACCTAGAGAAGAAGGTGTATAAAAGTGGAGGGCATGGGGCGCCTGGGTGGCTCAGTTGGTTAAGCGACTGCCTTCGGCTCAGGTCATGATCCTGGAGTCCCGGGATCGAGTCCTGCATCAGGCTCCCTGCTCAGCAGGGAGTCTGCTTCTCCCTCTCCCGCTCCCCCCTCTTGTGCTCTCTCTCTCTCTCAAATAAATAAAATCTTTAAAAAAAAAAAAAGGAGCAAGGTCCTTGACCTTCTTCTTAAAAAAAAAAAAAGTGGAGGGCATGCACTCTGGAAGACAGTATGGAGGTTCCTCAAAAAGTTGAAAATAGAGCTACCATATGATCCAGCAATTGCACTACTGGGTATTTACCCCAAAGATACAAAAGTAGGGATCCGAAAGGGTACGTGCACCCTGATGTTTATAGCAGCAATGTCCACAATAGCCAAACTGTGGAAAGAGCCAAGATGTCCATCAACAGATGAATGGATAGAGAAGAGGTGGTATATATATACAATGGAATATTATGCAGCCATCAAAAGGAATGAGATCTTGCCATTTGCAACGACGTGGA
>NC_138383.1:28295032-28335786 GCF_054177405.1 Leptonychotes weddellii
TTACAAATGACATATCAAAGGGCTAGTATCCAAAATCTATAAAGAACTTATTAAACTCAATACCCAAAGAACAAATAATCCAATCAAGAAATGGGCAGAAGACATGAACAGACATTTCTGCAAAGAAGACATCCAAATAGCCAACAGACACATGAAAAAGTGTTCAACATCACTAGGCATCAGGGAAATCCAAATCAAAACCTCAATGAGATACCACCTCACACCAGTCAGAATGGCTAAAATTAACAAGTCAGGAGACGATAGATGTTGGCGGGGATGCAGAGAAAGGGGAACCCTCCTACACTGTTGGTGGGAATGCAAGCTGGTGCAGCCACTCTGGAAAACAGTATGGCCTCAAAAAGTTGAAAATAGAGCTACCCTATGACCTAGCAATTGCACTACTGGGTATTTACCTCAAAGATACAAATGTAGGGATCCAAAGGGGTACATGCACCCCAATGTTTATAGCAGCAATGTCCACAATAGCCAAACTATGGAAAGGGTCTAGATGTCCACTGGCAAATGAATGGATAAAGGAGATGTGGTATATATACACAATGGAATATTACGCAGCCATCAAAAAAATGAAATCTTGCCATTTGCAACGATGTGGATAGAACTAGAGGGTATTATGCTAAGCGAAATAAGTCAATTAGAGAACGACAAGTATCATATGATCTCACTGATATGAGGAATTTGAGAAACAAGACAGAGGATCATAGGGGAAGGGAGGGAAAAATGAAACAAGACGAAACCGGAGAGGGAGACAAACCATAAGAGACTCTTAATCTCAGGAAACAAACTGAGGGTTGCTGGAGTGGAGGGGGGTGGGAGGGATGGGGTGGCTGTGTGATGGACATTGGGGAGGATATGTACTATGGTGAGCGCTGTGAATTGTGTAAGACTGATGAATCACAGACCTGTACCCCTGAAACAAATAATACATTATAGGTTAATAAAGAAATTTTTTAAAAAATTAAATTATTTGAGAAGTAAAAAATAAATAAAATTTGAACTTTGTCCTTTGAATGGGATCTGTTTTTTGGAGAATGGATTTGGAGTGGGGAGAGGGGATGTGGAACTCTAGGGGCAGGAAAATTGGCACAAAGCATGTTAAATCACTGTTGGTGAGAACATGACTTGGACTTAATTTCAGCCTTCAACTCAAAAATGCACATTATCTTAGCACCCAGAACCCTGAAGGTTTTTGACATCAGTTTCTTTTCTTATTTGGAGCTAATCATTGATGGCCTATCATAAACTAGAATTTGCTGGCAACATTTAGGATCTACCATGCACTTTCAAATCCTTGAAACTGAGGTTTAGAGCTAAGTGGTCAGTGGGACCCAGTAAGACATTTTTTATATAAGGAGCGATATGATATAAAGAACCTAGAACTGAGTAAGAAGAGTTGCTGTAAACATGCAAATCAACAATGCCACAGAAGGACACCCTTGTGGTTAGTTTGTATGTAAGCAGCTTGTTTACCGTTCGAGTCCCAGGATAGGCAGTGAGGAGGAGACTAACTGGTAAGGCTGGAAGAAGGGAATATAGTGGATGACAGTAAGAGCTTTGAGCCTTTTGGAATCTGTTTTGTGAGAGGAGAGTGGGGCCTTCCTCACAGATGTGGTATTATTATTCTGTCATCAGCAGGAAGCAATTCTCACGAAACCTTTATTTTCCACACCAGTAAGCCTTGGTAGCAAGTTGAGCGGATTTGTCTTGTGTCCGTGGTTAGGAAACACAAGGCTCTTTATTTGAGCAGAATTCCTAAGAGAAAATTTTCTGTGTCAGATGACTATAGGTAAGTCTGTCTGTCTCTGTCACATCTGTCTGAAGAAACTTTAAAATAAGTCATTGTTTGTGTTACTTGCAGGGAATTTGGGACTACTAAGGCGGTCTCTTAAATGTTTTTGTGCATCGATGAAGTATGACTTCTTAGACATGTCAGGCATCAGCAGGCCTTTTTCCTTTCTCAGTGGGACCATGTGGGACAACCTTTTATTAATCTTGTGTTTAATGGCCTGATACTGAAAAGCTTGACACCACCCCCACCCCTGCTGCTGCTGCTGCCAGTTGATACCCTCCCTGCAGAACTCTTGAAGTAGACCAGTGTCTTCCTTGCTCATTCTGCAACTGGAGAGTATGCTCTGATTGAGTTCCTATTGAAGTAGCACAGATCTCCTTTCAATTCAGTCAAGGATATCAATAAACCCATCCCAGGGGAAAGCCATGGTATGCCTGTTACAAATCTTAATGGCAACCTATCTAAAAGAGGAGTACAAAGTCTGGTGCTATGCCATAACTGATCCCTTTTGGAAAACCGGTTAAGAGATTTTTTTTTTTTTTTTAAGATTTTATTTATTTATTTGACAGAGAGAGCGAGAACAGGAACACAAGCAGGAAGAGTGGGAGAGGGAGAAGCAGGCTTCCCGAGGAGCAGGGAGCCCAATGCGGGGCTCGATCCCAGGACACTGGGATCAAGACCTGGGCCGAAAGTAGACGCTTAACGACTGAGCCACCCAGGCGCCCCCAGTTAAGAGATTTTAATAGAAGGGGCGGCTGGGGCACCTGGGTAGTGCAGTCAGTTATGCATCTGACTCTTGGTTTTGGCTCAGGTTATGATCTCAGGGCATGAGATTGAGCCCTGCATCAGAGTCCACGCTGGGTGTGGGGCCTTCTTAAGATTCTCTCTCCTTCCACCCCCCCCCAAAAAAGAGAGATTCTAATAAAAGTTACAAAAACTCAAATCAGCTGGCTTAAGCAAAAAAGATTTACTCTCTTGTATTAACATGAAGTCTCAACTGTGGTAGGGCAGTTTCAGGGTTGGAAAACAGCTGTTTAATGTCCTCAAGAACTCATTTTTTCCCCCATCTTTCACACTGCCATTCTCAATGGCTTAGCCCCACTCAGGATGGCAAGATGGTTGCTGCAACTTCAAACTTCATATAGAGTCAGAATAAAATTCTGGGGAGACAGGAGGGTTATTTCATTCTATATATCTCTATCAACAAGGAAAACCTTTGTCAAGAGTACCTTAACAATTTCCTAACATCCTCTTATATCTCTTAATCACTGGCAAAAAAAGGAAACTTGGCAAAGTCTAAACTTTTGGTTCCCCTCCTTGACCCATTCCACATGGCCACATGGAAGAGGGGAGATAGTTGAACAGTAGTGAGGTTCCATATTAGACAGGAGCGAGGCAGGTGAAATAGTAGAGTCTGCTGCACTAAGTGGTTCATGTATTTCCCAGCATCTGAAATCTGAGCACCTGTGAATAAGGGCATTAGAAATAAGTACTGTACTAAATAGTCCTAGTATATAGTGGATGCTCAAAAAATGTGGTAGATGATTGATACAGTAATACTCCAACTTTTACTGTAAGATGCAGATTTTGTTTTCCACATTAACATCTCTGTGGCGTCTTACATTTAATGGTATCTTGTAATTACTATCAGTGACAGCCAGTTATATGAAAACCTATTGACACGTCCTGGTGAGATTAAGAAAGGTCTAATATTCAGACTGCTGAGAGTTGGTAAAATATCACTAGTTTGCTTTAGGTATTAGTGGGGAGACATTGCAATATATGGGGCAAAGCACGGGAAATAGCTTGTGGTCTCTTGATTGACATCAGCTAGTTTGATTTCAGGTATTTGACCTTATGTGTATTTACTCCCTCACTTATTGAAGGCAATGGGTTGTGAAGGACCTGTTGACTCAGTAGGCCAGCAGTAAAACTAGATGTGAGGAGACTAATTTTTCTTTCTCATTACATTCACAAAGCTAGGGAACCTCCCTAAGTGTGTGTTCGTGGCCCTGTCTGCTACTATATAAATAAGTTTATACTACATAGGAATCCTACAAGTGGCATTCCAAGAAATAGGAAGTTTGGGAAGCAAAATAATTCTTAAATTGGCATTTTCAACATGTGATTGTATGTAGTGCTATAAACCTTGCTAAGAGTTCTAAATGTTACATTATTTGAATACTACTCTACTCAATGTTCACAGCATTTTCTAGTATTTGAATATTCAATGTAGGCTACAGTTCTTTTAAATATTATAAATTAATTTTTTAAAGATCTGTAATGAGTAAAGAGTATGAAAATGAATTTAAAGAATAACTTAAGATTTTGGGAATTCCTGAGAATCCAGAGAATTCCATTTCTTTGTGTGTGAATCTGTCAGGAATTCAGAAGCACTAGTGCCTGTGCCTAGAAATTTCAATTCAAGTGGGTTTTAGGATTTTTAGCAACAGTTCCATGAAGGGCCACAAGGTGGAGGTGGTGCCTCATGGAAGTAGCTGGTTTTGTCTCTAAACTATCATACTTGGCTTTTTACAGCAAGAAAGTGTTGGGGTTTTTTTGCTTTGCTGAACAATATTTCAGAAATGTCCATACACCCAGCCTATGTCTTCTAAATATTTAAGGAAGAAGTCATACTACACAAACTCTTCTTGAAAACAGAAGAGGAGGAATTCACCCATCAAGCCATCTGGGACTACCATTTTCTTTGTTATAAGTTCTTTTAAGTTCTATTTCTTTAGTAGTTAAAATATGTATTCACATTGTCTGTTTTTACCTGAGTGACCTTTGGTAGTTTGTATCTATCAAAGAATTTGTTCATCTCATCTATGTTCTTGATTTCATGAGCATCAAGTTGTTTATACTGTTCCCTTATTACCATTTTAATGTCTGTAGAATCTGTTGTGATGTCACCTCTTCCATTCCTGATATTAGTAATTTTGCTCCCTTTTTCCTTTGTCTGCCTAGAAGCTTTTCAATTTTGTTAATCTTTTTAAAGAACTGCCTTTTTGTGTCACTGATTTCTTTTTGTGTTTTCCTTTATTTATTCTATATTTACTTCCTTTATTTGCTTTGAGTTTATTTGCTCTTTTTTTCTAGTTTCTTAATGTAGATGCTTGGATCATTGAGACCTTCTACTTTTCTAATGTAACCTTTTAATAATTTTCCTTTTAAGCACTGCTATAGCCGTATCCTCCAAATTTTGATATGTTGTATTTTTTATTTTCATTCAATTCAGAATGTGTTTCATTAATTCTGGAAAATTCTCAGCCATTTTCTCTTTTTTTAAGATATTTATTTATTTATTTGACAGAGACACAGCAACAGAGGGAACACAAGCAGGGGGAGTGGGAGAGGGAGAAGCAGGCTTCCCGCGGAGCAGGGAGCCCAATACGGGGCTTGATCCCAGGACCTGGGATCATGACCTGAGCCAAAGGCAGACGCTTAACGACTGAGCCACCCAGGAGCCCCTCAGCCATTTTCTCTTAATGTATTATCTCTCCTTTGTTATTTTTGCTGTCTCTGTGGCAGTCTATTTGACACAGTTCGAACTATTACCATTTATTCCCTTATATTTTAACCACTTTTTTATTATTTTCATCTATTTTTTTAATATTCTGTTTGATTTCCTCGGTTCTGTCTTTAAATTTGCTGATCTCTTTTTCAACCTTGCTTAAATCCAACTATTAATATTTAAATTTTAATGACTGTATCTTTCATTTCTGGAAAGTCAGTGTAGTAATTTTTTTTAATTTTTTTGTGTAGTAATTTAAAAAAATTTATCCTTTTTCATGTTAAACAGGCCATTATTTCAGTTTATGAAAAATTCATGGTATTATCCTATTTGTGTATCTGCTTGACTCTTATTTCAGGTGGATTATCTACCTTGTTTGTTTTGTAAATTTTGATTGGAACATACCTTTCTGAGATTCTTTTTCTGTCCCACCTACCGCACCCCTAAAAAAAATCTTTTCTTCCCCCCTCCCCCCGTGAAATTCTTAGGAGTTATCATAAGGATTGTGGAAGCTTCCCTCCAGAGAAGTGTTTTTTTGTTGTTTTGTTTTGTTTTGTTTTTTGGTTGTTTTTAATGCTTCAAGAGTGTTCACTGATTGATGTCTGTTGATTGTCTTTTCCTGGGTCTTCATATGCTGAAGTAATTTGGGATTGTATCCTGAATATTTTTAATATGATATTATGAGACTCTGGGTTTTATTTAAATCTGCCAGTTCGGTGGTACTTCAAGTTCTGGTCTACATCAATATGCCTGTTCCTGTTGCTTTTCAGAGTCCTTAAATAACTGCTTCATGGGGCACCTGGGTGGCTCAGTTGGTTGAGCGTCCGACTCTTCATTTTGGCTCAGGTCATGATCTCCAGGTCGTGAGATCAAGCCCCTTGTGGGGCTCTGTACTGGGCGTGGAGCCTGCTTGAGGATTCCCTCCCTCTGCCCCGCCCTTGGGAGTGCATGTGCATGCTCGCTCTCTTTCTCTCTCAAATAAATAAATCTTTTAAAAAGACATTTAAAAGGGCACCTGGGTGGCTCAGTCATTAAGCGTCTGCCTTAGGCTTGGGTCATGATCCCGGGGTCCTGGGATCGAGCCCCGTGTAGGCCTCCCTGCTCAGCGGGAGGCCTGCTTCTCCCTCTCCCACTCCCCCTGCTTGTGTTCCCTCTCTCACTGTCTCTCTCTCTGTCAAATAAATAAATAAAATCTTAAAAAAAAAAAAGACATTTAAAGAAAATAGCTGCTTCATGCATTCTTTTTTTCTATGTTAATCACCATACATTACATCATTAGTTTTTGATGTGGTGTTCCATGATTCATTGTGTATAACACCCAGTGCTCCGTTCAGTACGTGCCCTCTTTAATACCCATCACCAGGCTAACCCATCCCCCCACCCCCCTTGCATTCTATCCAGGTTTTATAGCTTTGTTCAGTGGGAAAGATGGGATGGAATGTGCTTATTCCATCTTACCTAGAACCTTCCCTCCAGAGATTTTACATTTGCTTTATTTAAATAACGCTAGCTCCTGACCAATTTTTATGTTAATTTGCTGAGATTTGAACCTCAACTTTCAATCCCAAACCTAAATTAGTCACACAGGCCTTAGTTTAAATTCTTAGATGAGCTGAGCCCAGCAGAAACAGACAAGAGACTGTATTTAGTAGGCAGACTTTTTCTAGTCTGTCTCTTCAACAAAAATGTTAGCTTTACGCAGGGAGTGAAGTTTTAGTCACTCAACTCCCTTTCAATGGTGGATCCAAGGGAACGTTAACATCAAATGGTCACATCAGATTTGATGGTCACATCAAATTCTTCAGGGCTATGTAGCATCTGACCCATTAGTTTTCTTCTTTTGTTTTGGCACCTGTGTATTTCCCTTATTTCCTTTAAATGTGGCTGTTCATTAAATTAATATTTTAAGTTCATATTTTCTCTATCATTTATAAGGGTTTGTAGCAGAAAGATTTTCAGATTTTCTTGATCACTGTCTTGTTGAAACAGAAGCACTTTCTATAGATTTTTTCTTTTAAGAATCAACTGAGGGGGCACCTGGGTGGCTCAGTAGTTAAGCGTCTACCTTCAGCTCAGGTCAGGATCCCAGAGTCCTGGGATCGAGCCCAGCATTGGACTCCCCGCTCTGCAGGAAGCCTGCTTCTCCCTCTCCCACTCCCCCTGCTTGTGTTCCCTCTCTCGCTGTCTCTCTCTCTGTCAAATAAATAAAATCTTTTTAAAAATAAATAAAAATCAGGGTGCCTGGGTGGCTCAGTTGGTTAAGCGACTTCCTTTGGCTCAGGTCATGATCCTGGAGTCCCAGGATCGAGTCCCGCATCGGGCTCCCTGCTCGGCGGGGAGTCTGCTTCTCCCTCTGACCCTCCCCCCTCTCATGCTCTTTCTCTCTCTCAAATAAATAAATAAAATCTTTTAATAAATAAATAAATAAATAAAAATCAGATGATAACACATAAAAACAAAATTAGAGGCCCAAATGGGATAGTACCTCATTTATTGCTAGAATTATTGGAATTTTTTATACACACATGTACATGTAAGTATAAATGTGTCTATATATATTTTAGGCTAGAAACGATTACATTTATATTAAATCAGAATTAAAAGTCTCTAGAAAAAACTTTGGAAAAAATATTCTCAGTGCAATGAAATTAATACTGGTCTCAAATTACTACTTGCAGATACTGTAGAAAGGGCAGTTTTAATCTTTGAGAAGAAAAATAAAACCACTGCTCTAAATAACTAAAGAGAATTGAGGTTTGTGTGGTTACTTCTTTTTTTTTTTTTTTTTTTTTTAAGATTTTACTTATTTATTTGACAGAGAGCTAGCAAGAGCAGGAACACAAGCAGGGGGAGTGGGAGAGGGAGAAGCAGTCTTCCCGCGGAGCAGGGAGCCTGATGCGGGGCTCGATTCCAGGACCCTGGGATCATGACCCGAGCTGAAGGCAGACGCTTAACGACTGAGCCACCCAGGCGCCCTGTGTAGTTACTTCTTTATTTGTCGTCTGTTTGGTGTCTTAACAATGTCTCGGCATCCAGTGTAAAATTCACTAGGAGTCTCTGTTTAGTAGATGAGGAGACTTCTTTTTCCTTTCACTTGCAGTGGTTTCTCACCAGAAACACGTTCTCCCCTTCTTTCCTGCCAGGAATGAGTAGTGACAGCGATATTGAATGTGACACTGAGAACGAGGAGCAGGAAGAGCACGCCAGCATGGGAGGATTCGATGACTCTTTCATGGCGCAGCCCCCAGATGAAGGTGCAGCACCTGGTGTCCTTTTACAGAGATTAATGAAATGTCTTTTCTGCTGCTGCAGCTGCTGCTGCTTTTTCTTTTTTAATTATTGTCATTTGAGAGACAACATTCTATGGGGTAAACAATACAGTGAATACCAATAGGTATCCCGGCTGGTCAGACACCTGCGGGCTGCTGCTTGGTGGAGCAGGGCACCTGAGCATAACTTCTGGGTTGTACAGAGTTGTTTAAAATAAAAACAAAACTGAGAAGACTTTTCAATAGAGGCAGTTTGTCGCCTGCAGTGCCTAAATATTTAACTGTGTGCCCTTGTATAGAGAATGTTTGTCAATCCCTGGGGGGGGGCGGGTTCAGATGTTATTAGATGTTATTAGCCTAGCCAATAAGGTAACTTTTTAAAAGATTTTTCCTGATTTCTTAGAAATGCATTTAGTTGAGGGAAGCATCGTTTTTTAAATTTCCTCTTCCTCCCAAAATAGTTTTAGGAATAAAACTCACTGAGAGAAAGTCATTGTTAGTATTTTTGCTTTGTTTTGTTTTAGGGAGTACAACCTAATGATTTGATATTATGTATACAGTGTGAAATGATGAGCACAGTAAGTTTAGCTGACATCCACCACCCATTGTCAGTATTTTATCCAGAGACGTTAATGATCAGTCTGAGCATTCCTCTGCAAGATTTCCTGGAATCACAACATTGTCAGGCTCATGCTAGTTGTCAGCTTTATAATTTTACAGATTTCCCTGATGTTCTAGTGTCTTTTTCAAAACAGAGCTAAGCATTGGATGATTTTTGAAGTATTATGACACTTTTAGTAATTTTCTCTGTTTCTGAAAGAAGCAGCCAAATTTTGGGCAAGTTATTTTGAGTGCTCATAGGTTGGTAGTGATATCTGCAGGTATAATTTAATTTGCTTTAAAATACATTTTATGTTTACAGAGTTAGTCTTCAGAGTACATACAGCTTCCTCATTTCCTCTTCCCTTCTTCAGCTGCTCCCACAGTGTCCCCAGGAGGACAAAGTTAGGCAGTGCCTTTCCTCTTCTAATTTGAGGGTATTACACATTTTACTTTTTCCTCGTTTATTTTCCCTTTGTGCTTGCTTATACCTGACTCAGATCACAAATTCTTTGAAGAGACAGAGGTTTATCTACAACCCAGTACATCTTTATCGCTTAAATAATATGCTTGGTAAGATCATTTAAAGACATGGAAAAGAAAATACTGGTCCTTAAATACTATTATCTGCTTTTAAATTTTTATCTTAGATACGCATTCCAGTTTTCCTGATGGTGAACAAATAGGCCCAGAAGACCTCAGCTTTAATACTGATGGAAACAGCGGAAGGTAATTTTCAAATCAAGAGAACTGACTTGCAAGCTACCTTGACCCTGAGATTTGCTGTAGTTGGTGCTCAAATTTGTCATCAGTCAGATAATCAGATTTGGTCTTATTTTTTCATCATCTCTACCTGAAATAGTAATGCTGAAACTTCAGAAAGTAGCGCAATTGTAGTATATGACATTAGTACGCAGGAAAAAATTAACAGCTTGTGAAGAAGAATTCTGTGTAATGTAATGAATTAACAGTGTAGTCCTCAATTAATTTAGTAAGTTAGTATATTTATAAAAGGAAGTTTGTCTACTACAGTGGAAAGGTGATTAACTGCCACACAGTGTATGTAGAAACAGTGCATGTGCTCGGTAGCCTGCTAATCCTCAGTGCTCTTGTGTCTGTGGCTAGATGCTCAGTTGTGTTTAAATGACCACCTTTATATTTTGGGTTTTAATTATAGTTTATAGCTTCATTAATGCCTGTAAATTAGGGAACAGAAAAATTACTTATTTGTAGATTCTGCCCTATAGATACTTTATGTGAATAACTAAAGCAAAACTAGACTGAGTCTCCTCTTTGGAGTATGTTGGCTGACTAAAATTAATTTATTTACCTTTTCTTGTTTGTTCAAGTGCAGGCACACTGATTATTGGCACATAATCTTTCTGTTGTATGACTTTTACAAATATAATTCTAAATGAGTGAAGTTTATGTGAATTGGTTATGTTTCCCAGTCATATGAACACATGGAAGATCATTTAAAATCACTTCTTTTTTTTTCCTACCTTTTACTAAACAACTATAGTGCAACAAGCATTTTAAAACCCTCTTTTCTCTTTTATTTTCATTAGTTGGACATTGGTTTCAGTGTCAATACATTTAAAGATTCATACATACTGCACAGTGGTTTACTTGAAACTGTGGTATAATGTTTACTTTCATACTCAATTAGCCCAAAATAATTGCCAGACTTTCCACCGTGGTCCTACATTTGTGTTTGATCCGCTATACTATTTGTGAAAATTACACTGCAAGTTGATAAGACTATTGAAGAAGCATGAATATAATACACACGTGAGAGGCACCTCATCTACTTCTATTTTACTTATTTCCCATGTCTAATGTCTTGCCAAATGCTGTGATTCATGGTTTGCTTTTGTTCAAAACGGTTCGCACTTTTTGTTAATAAAATGAACTTGAGAAAATATCATGCCTCTGCAGTTTATTAAAAGTGGGACAGGAAGCCCCCGGGTTTTTTTTCTATTCACATTACCTGTGTATGATAGAGGCTGTTAAGCTGAGTAGACTGTTAGTAAATGCATGGGGAAATTAAGAGACTTACTTAGACTCTTGGTAATATATATGGGTACTTTTTCTCCTTAAAAGTTAGTTGGAAATATTTAAGTACTATAATCATATAAGAAGTAAAAATTTAACATTCGCTTACTAACATGCTAAGTGTTGGCATGCTGTTGTATAGTTATTAGGTGGTTTATCATGCAGTAATACTCTAAGGCATTACTGATACATTCTTTTAAGGAGACTCATCAGTTGGAATCCACAAACACAAATATGATTGACTACTTTGAATCTCTCGCTATTGCCAGCTCTTTTTAAACTTATATTTGATATAGAACTCAGAACCCATATATCTTTATATCCTATTTGTTTTCAAAATATGGAAAACTACATGTGGTTAAGAACTAAGAAAAGCCTGAGAAAAGACTATTCATTTGGGGAAATTACTTGTAAATACTTAAGCATGGGTGATTTAATCAGGAGATTCTCTTGGGTCATTAATCTACACAGTAGCATTTTGGGGTATCCCTCTGCCCTTTACTGGGAGGAGGTACACTTTTTTAAATCCAAATGTTGTTAACCTTTGCTCTTAATTTTCATGACCTTGAGTTTTGTTTTTTTTTTTTGTCCATGGATTCCCTAGAATGGAATAGTGATACTTGGATTGTGGTATATTTGGATCTTGAGAATTTTTCTGGCTTTCCTTATGCTTTCAAGTTATGTATAAAAATCAGGAGTGCTGCCCTTATTTTGATGAATTGAGAGCTGGTGGAGACCCTTTTAATTTGGTAGAATTTGAATTCACTATATCAGCAAGACTATTTTTGGTTGTTACAGCTGTAGGAAAATTTGAAGGTATTTAGTTCTTTATACTTGCACCAAAACTTTGGAGGGAAAATATTTTGAGCTTAATTGGTAATATTCTCGTGTATTTTAGGAACCTATTTGTACCATATTCTGATTCCATATTTAAGAATAAAATCTATCTCTTGAAAAGCAAAAAATGCAAGGTTCTAAAGAAATGATATTGAACCTGCCCTCCTGGTATAAAATCCTCTATTTTGTAATTAAAGTTGACAACAGGTTTTACCAAAAATCAAAAACAAACTGGTAGATAACTAAAGGACAGAATGAGTACTCAGAAGCAGTTCTACTGTGGTGAAGAAAATCATGTCTATTTTGTTGGGCTCCAGCTTATTTCAAGTCATATTGTTTGAGAATTATAAAATAGTAAGAAATGTGCAGCATGTATAAATTCTCACAGTCCATTGAAGAAGACCTTTGGGATTCAGTTAACAAGTGTCTGGCATTCTCTGTTAGTAGACAAACCACTGTCCTTGAGCCAAATCCCTACCACTCTTTGTTTTTGTAAACAAAGTGGTAATGAAACACAGTTAACATCCGTTCACTTATGGATTATCAGTAGCTGCTTGTGCCCTACAAGTGGAGTAGCTGCTAAGGAAACCTATTGGCCCCAGAGCCTGAAATATTTACTCTCACACCCTTTACAGATAAAATTTGTTGGCCTCTGCTCTGTTGATATTAATGGGAACTTCATGTGTTTTTAGTGTAGAAAGTTTAGACTTAAAACATTTTTAAGTCAAAAAGGTGAAACATTTGATTAGTTCTTTTGTGCTTTGTTTTGTGGTATGGGGTGATGGGCAGCTACTATCCCATTATAGACTCATAAGAAGCCTGAAAGACCAAAAGATTTCTTCAAAGATGAAGGACCTGTTAGCTTTTAGTAGTGGGATTGAAAAATAGAATTCCTTTCCCAGTTTCTAGCCATGTTAATATATTAAATCTGCACCAGATTGCTCCGTGGTGCCGGGAAGCCTTGTGTTTTCCCTCTTCTTGATGTGGTATGCCTGCTTTGGCTATGCTAAATTCTAGGACGCTGTGAGTGAGGGAAGAAGTCACAGGCGAAGGTACCAGTTCCTTTTCCCTCTCCCCCTATTGGTGGTTCATAATCTGATCTGCAAGAGATTTGGCTCAAAAGAAATCTCTCCCCCCCCACCCCCCAGTTCTCCTACTTGTAACTCTCATCACCTGCATGCAGTCTGTGCCTCAAGCATCCCTCTACTCTGCTGTTACTTTCTGGCACTTTGTGTATCCTAACAGTCCCCATCTTTTCTTTCTTTCTTCCTTTCCTTTTCCTTTTCCTTTTTTTTCTTTATACTTTTCCCCTTTTAACTGAAGAGCATAGTAGCTCTTAGTCTTTCCTTCCACCGTTGCCTTGTTTCAGTATTTAGTTTTGTTTTTTGTTTTTGTTTTTTAAGTAAACTCTACTGCCAACATGGGTTCGAACTCAGTGCCCCCAGAGTCACATGCCCTACTGACTGCGCCAGCCAGGTCCCGCCAGTATTTAGCATTATTCTCACATTTGTTCCTGGAAAATTCCTTCTTAATAAATGTGTTCCCTTAGGCCTAAGGATATAGTAGTTAATGCTTGCATTGTGCACAAACATATTGTTTCTGGACAACTTTGACCAACTGTGTCATTGAATCCTTAAGTAAACCTTTGAGGTAGATGATTTGAGTGTCGGACCCATTTGGCAGAGAAACATGCAGTTCGGGGAGGGTAGGTGATTCTCTCAAGGTTCAACACCACTGGCAAGGATGCAATGCATTGCTGGTCCTAGTACATTTTTCAATTCATCACACTTGAACCAAACCTAGCATTTTTATACCTAATAATTAAAAAGCTAAAGACTGCCCTTCTTTTTTTTTAACCTTCTATTTTGAGATAATTTTAGAGTTACAAAAGAGATAAAAAATCTTGAGTTTCCATATACCCGTTACCCAGCTTACTCAGCTTCTTCTTTTCTTAACGTCTTCTCTAACTGTAGAACTGTAATCAAAATTAGGAAATTAGTCTTGTTTACAGTACTGTTAACTACAGAATTTGTTCATATTTTACCAGTTATTTCATTAATGTCCTTTTTCTGTTCCACGATCCAGTCCAGCATCACACAGTGCATTTAGTTGTCATGTTTCCCTAGTGTCCTCCGGTCAGTGACAGTTCCTCATCTTTCCTTGTCTTTCATGACCTTGACATTTTTAAAGAGACCAGTTATTTTCTAGAATGTTCCCCTATATGGGTTTGATATTTTCTTGTATTTAACTGAGATGAAGCATTATTGGAAAGGCTACCACAGAGGTGATGTGCCCTTCTCAGTGCATTGTGTCAGGGGCTATATAATGCAGATACTTATTTGATGATGTTAATCTTGATTACTTGGTCAAGGTGATGTTTGCTAGGATTCACACTATTTATGGTTTTTCCCTTTTTAATTACTAAATATTCGGGGTAAATACTTTGAGACTATGCAAATATTCTGTTTTTGCTTTATCTCTTACTAATTTTAGCACCCACCAGTGGATCTTGCCTACAACAGTTATTACTGCAGTGTTCTAATATTTTCTATTTCCCTAATTTCTTATACATTATTAGGATTCTGTAAGGAAAAGTTGTCCCTTCTTCCCCATTTAGTTTTTTTATTCAACCACTTATTTATCAGTATGGGCTTGTAGATATTTATTTTATTCTTTATGATCCAATATTATCATTATTTTACAGTTTAGTTCCAGTTTTAGTTATCGGAAATTCAGATTAGCTTTTGTATCCTTTTGGTATGTTCCATGCTTCTTCCCACTCTTCCTCCTTCTTTCCCTCCTCTGCCCCCACCAGCTGCTCCAGGCTTACCTTTTCTCTGACCTTTTTTTTTTTTTGGACAGTGGTATTTAGAAAGTAAGATTGGGATGTTAAGGTGTGCTTACTGTTACTAGAGTGTCACTGCTTCTAGCCCCTCTCAGAGGATAGAATAGAAACCACCTATATACTTACGCAAACACAGCTCTATAGATTTTTGTATATACATATATGTAAATAATGTTTTAAGAAGACAAACCGTGAGTCTGTATTGATGCCTACAATACCAGTCCCAACTCCACAGCGCTCATTTTAGCCTTCCCTTTTATTTATTAGATCTTTCTCTAACAGCCTGGCTCTCATTAGCTACAGTATATTTACTTATTTGTTCAACTGTAACATACAAACCAAGCAGTTTCAGAACTGTTGACATATAACCCTTGTGAGGAACAAATTTACCAACTACAGTACAGTGTCAGTATACAGTTTTTTGTTTTTAGCCTTCAGTATCATGACAAACACTTCCCCCCAAAGTTATTTAGGTCCTAAGATTCAGAGTTATGTTAGTTCCTTTCTGCACCATCCTCGTCAGTGTGATTATATGATTCATTTGTAATAAAGTAAGATTCATCTGTTATAGTCTGCATTTTGTCCTCCCCACATATCCTGGTTAATCGTTAAATTTACAGACATTGAAATTCAGTCTTTGAGGTATAATGCAGTGTATGTGGGTTTAGCCAAATACAGAGTCGTGTGTATCTGCCACCATAATACTACATCGAACAGTTCAGTCGCCCTCAAAATGCCCTCATGCTAGGCAAATCCTCCCCACCACCCCCCCCCCGACAATTGCTGACAACCATGATCTGTTCTCTGTCCTTTTAGTTTTCCCTTTTCCAGAGTGTCATGTAAATAGAATCAATAGATAGCCTTTCACTTAACAAAATGCAGTTAAGTTTCATCCATCATGTACTTCCTTTATTACTGAGTAGTATTTCACTGTATGGGTGCCCCACAGTTTAGTTACCCTTTGAAGGACATTTGGGTTATTTCCAGTTTAGGGTGATTATGAATCTTACATTTGTGTATAGATTTTTGTGTGAACATGAGTTTTCATTCTTTAGGGAATATATGCCTTGGAATGGGATTGCTGGGTGTGTAATAAAGAATCTGGCTGGTCTTTGTCTCTGGTTCCTGGGATATAGCCTCTTAGTCCTTGGAATTTCCGGAATGATAGAAGTGTCTTTGTTATTTATGGTGGGTCCTGACAGCTTATGCTAATGAGGTAACTCAGGATGCAGGTGGGGGGGCTGGCACACAGAAAGACTAATCATGGGATTAGAGAGGATTGGGGCTACAGTCACTTCATATCAGCCTGAATAGTTCAGCCTCATTGCCAGTGAGTCAGTCACACTTACCTTATGAAACCCCAGTAAAACCTCTGGATACTGAAGCTCAAATGAGCTTCCCTGGTAGGCAGTATTCTGTATTGTCATCCATTATTGTTTTGGGAGGATAAAATGCTCTGATCACAAGGAACCTTCACGTGGGTACTCTCCCAGACTTCACTCTGTGTGTCCTTTCTTTTGCCTGATTTTGATGTTTGTCCTTTTGTATAATAAAACTGTAATTGTAAGTAGAGTATTTCCCTGAGCTCTGTGAGTTGTTCTAGCAAACTTTCAAACGTGAGGGGGGTGGGCTGGGGACCCCCAAACTTGGCAGCTGGTGTTTGAAGTGAGAGGACTTTGCCCTTAAAATGTGAAATTTGGCCTAACTCCAGGTAGTTAATGTTAGAACTCATCTCAGTGAGTTATGTGGTAAGTACTGCTTCACTTTATAAGAAACTGCTGAACTCTTCTAGACGTGGCACTGCCATTTTACATCACCAGCAGCAAATTACGAGGGTTCTAGCTGCATCCTATAAACACTTGCTACTGTCAGCATTTTTTTATTTATATCTAATAAGTGGTACTGGTTTTGCTGATATTTTGCTGAGGATTTCTGCATCTATATTCATGAGGATATTGGTCTATAGTTTAGTTATTTCTATCTTCATCTGATTTGGTATCAGAGTAATGCTGACCCTACAACATCTTTTTCTGAAGAGAATGTATAGAATCTGTGTTATTTTTAAAATATTTGGTAGAATTTACCGGTGAAACCATCTGGAAGAGATTTCTTTTTCCTAGGTGTGTGTTTTTGGTATTTTTCCTGCTCTGTATTCTCTGAGAT
This sequence comes from Leptonychotes weddellii, assembly GCF_054177405.1. NCBI lineage: Eukaryota > Metazoa > Chordata > Mammalia > Carnivora > Phocidae > Leptonychotes > Leptonychotes weddellii. The sequence goes on from NC_138383.1 coordinate 28,312,123, forward strand.
TCCTAGATCTACGGTTTGAGGTCTGTCATTAAATTTTCAGAAATTCTCGGCCATCATTCCAATATTCCTTCTGCCCAGTTCTCTCTCTCTGCTCCTTCTAGGATTCCAGTTATGCATATGTTAGGCTGATATTGTTCCACAGCTCTTATATGTTCTGTTCTGAGTGTGTCTTTGTTTTCCCTTCACTGTGTATCTGTGCCCACGCCTTTTTCAGTTAGGGTAATTTACGTTGATTTATCTTAGTTTGGTGATTCTCTCCTCGGCCACGTACAGTCCACTGATTTAGCCAGTCCGAAGCATTCATCATCTTTGTTATTTTCCATTTCTAGCATTTCTATTTATAGTTTCTCTTTGCTGAAATCACCCATAAGATCTTGCATATGTTGTCCACCATTTTCATAACAGAATCTGGTTCTTTTTTTTTTTCTTCAGAGTTGTGTATTTTTTCTTTGACTTATAATTGATATACAACATAGTGATTCAACATCTGTATACAGTATGCAATGCCCCCAAGTGACAGCTACCATCTGTCACCATAAAACACTATTACAATACCCAAACTGATTGTATTACTTATGCTGTACCTTTTGTCCCTGTGACTTACTCATTCCTTAACTGGAAGCCTGTATCTCCCACTCCCCTTCACCCATGCCCCTACTACCCTCTCCTCTGGCAGCCATCAGTTCTCTGTACTTACGGGTCTGTTTCTGCTTTTTGTTTTTTAGATTCCACATATAAATGAAATCATTTTTGGTTTCAAGTCTCACATTTAGGTATTTCATCCATTTTGAGTTTATTTTTGCATATCATGTAAAGAGTGTGGTCCATTTTTTCCTACCACCATTTATTGAAGAGACTGACTTATCCCTCTTGTGTACTTTTACCCTTCGTCATAGGTTGACCTTGTGGGTTTCTGGGCTCTCTATTCTGTTCCACTGATCACTAGGACTGTTTTTGTGCCAGTACCGTACTGTTTTGATTACTACAGCTTTAGAGTATATTTTGAAGTCTGGTTTTGTGATACTTCCAGCTTTGTTGTTGTTTCTCAAGATTGCTTTGGCTCTTAAGGGTGGGAGTCTGGGTTCTGATGATTTCTTCAGTCTTCAGAACACATTTTTTGTTTTCATGTGGCTTTATATATTTTGTTGAAAGTGACATCTTGTGTAGGGCAGTAGATCGTTTGAATTGTTTTTACACCTGAAAATGGGCAGGTCTTTCCTCCTGCTTAGACTTGCATTGCAGAGTCTGAATTAATCTAGGTTGGGAGTTGTGCTTGGTTTGAGGTTCATCATTGCAATAATTAACCTTAGCACTAAGTAAATTATCTTTCCTTTGAATAAAAAAACAAATGACTCATGGTTTTAAATTGCTGGGTTTTATTAAGGTATTGGCAAAATTTCAACATACATCTTACCTGAATGAACAGTTTTAATAAATAAAATATGAAGGATCACTCATGATTACAACTGAACTCAAAAGTGAGCTGTAGAGCAGGTCTGTAAATTAATAAATATACTTGGTAAGAAATGATTCACTTCATTCGCTTCACTCCATAGAGAATTCTTTGCAGAGAAATGTCATGAACAAGGGAACAAAGCCTGTCTCTCACCAAAGAGCACCTAGAGTAAGAGTTAACAATGATGTATCTGTGGATTATCTAATACATCAGAGTTTATTAGAGTATTTCCTTTTCCAGAACAACTGCTGTATCAGTCTGGTGTTCCCAGTTTTATTTGCTTTTTCCTAATTAGTACAATAAGTAGTCTTCAAAATAGAAGATAAAATGCTGCTAGATGAAGTAACAATTATTTTTCAAAACAGTACCATTTGTCTGGAAAATAGTCATGTGATAATACTGGCAGTATTATCTTATTTTGAAAAAAAAATTTTTAAGCTATTCACAGGTTAGAACAGAAGGGTGAGTAACTTATCCATTAATATGACAGGATTTTAAAAGGTGAAAAAAGTATGTTCTTTTGCTAATTTATGATTCAAAGAAAAATTGTCCGAAATGATGATGTGACCAAAGCTATAGCATCCCCCTTTATGGCCTTGCGTAGGTGAGAATGGTCATCAAGTGAATACATTGTACTTAAACACTAAAATAATAATTTACAAATCACTTTCTCACAAAGCCTTGGCAAGCCTTTGATGGGGAAGGAAGTACTTGAACCACAGCAGTTTTATCTGTAAACACTGAACTTCTTTATGCATCATTTTCGTCTGCCCATCAGATGCTGCACTTCTTACTGGCACAGTGTTCCAACAATGGAGTACGGTTGTCGAGAAGATGCGGGGTGACGCTCTACCACCGCGTTGACATTACAGCACTATAAATGTGGTCAGACTCAGACTCAGTGTTGACATTAACATTGTTGACATTGTCCTCGGAAAAGGTGTTACTTTCAAGGATCCGCCTAGTTAAATGCAACAGAAACTTTAATTGTATTAATTCAAGGACAGTGGATGGCACTTCTAGGTAAAGAAAAGGTATATACATATGTGTTTCCACCATCCTCTTTAGCACAGATGTGAGTGGGATTAATTGCCCCAGTGTTTGGTGCTGTAATGTTGCTGAACCTCAGATATCCCTCAAAAGTACACATCTAGAAAGTGAACAAAGGAAACCTTTAAGTTAGGGACTGATTCCCTTTGAAACTCACAGTGAATGTACAAGGAGTTTGTAATGACTTCATTTGGTAACTTGAAGTCTTTTTTCCCTAACGAGTACTACACTTTCTTGTTTATATTTGTTTTACTATTTCCTATTCTAACAACACTTTAGCAAGCAAACAAATTGATGCAGATCATGTTAAATTGAAAAAGGGATACCGTCACTCTTAAGGATTGAGTGTAGGATTTTCACCACCACTAAATTACACAATTAGTAAAAGTACAAAACACGTAATTCACAGACTATTACCTCAGCATTAACAGTTAATATATATTATATATACTTTTATACTGTCCAATATTTTTACAATCACCAGATACACCATCATTAAATACAAGTTACAGAATGTGTAGATACCATTAGTTAGAGGGGTACTTATTGCTTACATTAGCAAGCAGCAAATAAGGGCACAGGATTTGAACTGAAGGGAACTACTTTCTATCACCAGTGGCATTAAGATATAACACTGCATTTCACAAAGCACTGCTTTTTACCTAGTTTATGGAACCAAGAGCAGCATGTATCATACCAATAACCACTACTTTAATATTATAGAATTTTAAAGGACTTACCTTTACAAATGGTACCTAACTACTCTATAAATATGCATGTTGTGAACAAATGAATAGTTGCTATTTTTCACAATATTGGTTTATAAGTTGACCACACTAGAACTACTTTGCTTTATTTTCTAGAGGGCTACTGGTATGAAAAATGGAATTAACAATGCTTATATAGTCAGATCTACGAAATTCAGACCCTTAAGGATGTGGTCTGTGTTCATCTGAGTTTTATCCAACCATTTTTCCCACTGAAAAAACCTATCATTTGTATCTTTCCTTTCACCTTCTTTATTCTGCTCAAAAATAGTAGCAATGGACAACTATAGAAAATCTTGAAAAAATTGTTTAATTTCAATAAGTGCTTTGGATTATAATGTGTACCAATATTCTGCCTGCCTGCTTTCTTGTTTCCTTAGATAATTTGATTTGAAACTGACACTGCATCTGATGGGTTGTTAACAAGATCTAGGCTTCAGGAAATGACAGATGTGAGTGGGGTCCGTGTATGAGGGTCAAATGTCAGGTTGGTGAAAAGATTCTGGTACTGTAGTCGGAGCCACATTTATTCCCTCCTTCTCAGCCATGTGTCGCAAGACTTGAGAAAAAGAATAAATGACTTCAAGATCATGAAAAATACTGAAAATCTCTACTTATATCCAAATTTTTAAAAATAAAACCTACGGATTAATCTGATCATTGCTAAAGTGAAGTTCTTGTGTATTTGCTAGAGCTATACTGGCGTCCGGAATATGCTATGGAATCTGAGTTTCCATTATGGGTGTGGGGAACAGAGTAATTGTATTTTTTTGTAAAAACACAGGCAGTGGACGTTTCTTGGCAAGAGCATTTGGTCCGTCCCCCCCCGCCCCCCACCAGTGGTGTGAGTGAGGGGGCAGCTCCTAGCCATTGGCATGGCTGGTCCACAGTCGACTAGGGGAGGGAAAGAGGTCATGTGGTGATGTTCATGATTCTCAAGAGAATCAGAGGCTGCTTCACTGACTGAATCTGATTACTAGTTTATTTGCTGTCTTTAGTTGAAGATACGCTTCTAGCTTCAAACTACAGAAACGGCAAAAAGCAGACAACTTCAAATTATCAAATGTAAGTACTGAAATGAGAAAGACATCCTCTCTGCAGTCTGAAGTGGCAGGTAGCAGGACTGTAGAGCTTTCTCCATTCATAACTAAATAGACCTCAGGCTCTGTTTACCTGCCTTCTCCTTTGCACTTGGCCTCGGGGCTCACTTTAGGCAGTACTTTCAACCTCTTTCACACCAGGTATTTCATTCCCTTGGGGGAAACAATTTTAGAGAAGTTAAAACCAATATTTTTCATTCTCCAAAACCACTTTTTATTTTGTAGTAGTATATGCCTTTGCTGTCTGTGAACTTAAGAAAAAAAAAAAAGGCAGAAAAAATAGAAATACTATTTGATTTTTCTTTTTTAAATGGCAGCTTGATTCTAGTATATTTGTACCTAACATCATCTCCATTAGACCAGTTTTATTCCTGAGATGAAGGTACAGTGAAAACATCATAGCATCATAGGTTAAAACCAGTTGACAGCGGTCTTCTAAAATGACAAATAATAAAAATCCCACCAAAAGCACCATAACAGGTTATGAAACTCCCAAATAGCTACACAGCCCTAGGAAGTACTTTTTAATTCAGAAAATTTTTATCTTTTATGTTACAGGAAAAAAAATCAGTAAATCTTTTTGATTATATACCACTTCACAAGTCAGAAAACATGACACTTTTATGCTAGTTTTCTACTTTCGTTGTAACCAATTAAAACCCATATGGCTTTTAGTCTTTTACCAACTGAAAAAAGAGGGGAGGGTTTCCCTCGTAGTCCCCAGTCTTTTGAGGAACATCCCCCAACTACATCTGATTCTGCTTTAAGTTTTCCATAGATAATATTAGGCACATCAAACCAGATTTCACCTGCATTGAGATTTCAACACTAGATACCCTGACTAAAATAACTCACAAACTTCCACTAGGGATGTGAAGGGGTAGTAAAGTGGGGGTCGTATGTAGGTGTGGAGACACATCACAGGGACCAGTTGTATAATTTTGCTAGTGAAACCGCCAATACTTTTTTTTGTTTTAGATTGAAAACACTACTTTGAGTTTCCTAGAGATCTATTTACATTTAAGAATTGAGCCATCCATGGTTTCATAATGAAGCACATATATTTCAGAAATGTCTACCTTGTTTCTACTCTGATAGTGGTGTTTTTATTGGGGGAGAGCTAGCTAGCCTACTTTAAAGAGGAAGTTTTATATTTTGTAGCTCCAGGGAAGGCCTGGATCTGCAATATCATTACTCTTTCTGAGCTTCCTCATGTTTGCACTATATCCTTTCCAAATATTTTGCCTCCATGGCAGAAAACTTCTGAACAACCTAGTTCTCTTCCCACTTCGAGTAAGTGAGGATAGACTAGTGCCTATTTTTTGGGAAGGCTCTTGAGCAGACATAAATGAATACAACTTTGGATTAAACCTGAATCCGTGCCGTCTCTTTGAATAATGATAGCGTAAATGAGACAATCTGGAAACTCTCTTTCCCAGGAATTTGAACTGTTCATCTTCCAACCTAGGACAGACAGGAGACAAGCTCTCCATTCTGTATATCTGCTGCCCTGTTGAACCCAAATTAAAAGAGGGAAACTCTCCAGCACCACTCTGTTCAGGCAATGATGATTGAACTGATTTTTTCTCCATTATTAGCTCATTAATAGAATTTGCTTTCTTTGGTGCACCAGGACCAAACATCTCATTTGGTGGCAAAAACTGGGCACTGTGAGGTTTGCTTGCTTCTATTTGTGTGAGATCTAGGTAGCCCGGGTCTTCCAGCACGTTGATTTGGGACCCTGGGCTCAGGCTAGTTCTATCAGTGAATGAATCCACGCGCCCATCATAGCCTAGATCGGCTGGTGCTGAGCACTGGTGCTGAGGCCAAGGGCGTTTGCACTCGCCATGATTCTCCTTATCATCCCCACCATCTTCTTGCCCTCCTTGAAAAGAGTTCTCTGTCCAATCTGATTCCTCACTAACATTTACAGCTTTGTTCATGTCCCTCAGGAATACCACAATAACAGTGATGTTATCACTTGACCCAGCATCACGAGCTGATGCAACTAATTTGTGGGCAACCATGCTACTGTCTCCGTTATTCTCCTTCAGGTGGTCAGATACGACTTTGACCGCCTCATCAGGATTCACGGTGTCATAGAATCCATCACAGGCCAGAATGAGGTAGTCTTCAGTTCCATCCAAAACAGTCGAGGCAGAATCTGCATCCCCGCAGATATATGGCTTATGTTCAGCGTCTCCTGTGGGAATTAGAAAGGAAGTCAGATTTTGGTTTACCTTGCATGTAAGAATGTTTATGGCCAATGCTGTGACTGATCACAATTTACTGGATTGTGATCTGAATTTACTGGAAAGAATTTATAAACTAGTTTCAGATAAAATACTTGAATTCTTTGTTAATCAGATGCTGCTCACTCCTTACTTAGTTAAATAATTGCCATTCACTGGGCTTAATTTCTCACTAGCTTACACTCAATCTTGTGCCTCTAGCTATGATTTAGGCTTAGTTGAGCATGGCAACAAATGTCAAATCTAAGCTTTTTGCTGCATTGAAAAATTCAGTGTTACATAGAAAAATTTTGTTGGTTAACAGATCTACTTTTTTTTACTAGTAAAGTTTGATTTAATTGAGATTTGAGAACAAGTCCACATTGAAAAACAAACCAAAGTTGTGGTCATTCTCTTCATTAAATACTTAATTTTCTGTCCTTGTTTTCAAATTAATAGTTTTATGCTGCTAGCACAGAGAAAGGTTTGAGTTACAAGGGATTTTTAAAAATCAAGTCCAGCTCCCCTCAAGCCAGGAAAAGTCATCCCAAGATTCAGACACGAGAACTAGAATGTTAGTCTCTTGGTTCCCAATCCAGTTTGCTTTCTACTTTTTAATGCCGCTTTACTTGTAACTTCTAGAGAACTGGAAAATGTATGGCCACATTTCTCTCCTCTTCAGGGACTACCATATTCTTGCTGTCTTCATTTGTCTCTGATCGAACCCCCACCGTCTTTATTGCTGTTGTTCATTCTCCACTTGTGAACAACTGTGAGAACCCCCAAGGCCCTATTGGGTCCTTATTTCTCCTTTGTTTAGTTCATGCACTTATAGAATGACATTTGAGCTGGGTCTTGAAAGATAAATTAGTTATCACCAGGCAGAGAAGGGCTGGCCCTCGGTTGAAGGAATTAGCATAAGCAAGGCACAGAGGCAACTGTTAAGCAGTGATGTGTAGCTATATATGGGGTGCTTGGAGTGGAGATGGAAACCTAGCCTAGTGTGGGCCCAAGGTCTCACCAGTCTATCACCAGACTATGGAGAAAATTAATCACCTGCAATGCATTCTGGATCTTTCAGATCTGGAGCACTTCCCGATCCATTCACTGTACATTCATTGTTTTTCTCTGGGTACTTGGAGAGAGCCTAGCCAAAGGGTCCCTAGCCTATTTAGTAACCATATAGCTTATTAATACAACAAGGGATGCTCATTTACTACTACTTTACATAGAAAACAGTATTCAGCAATAATTCCTAGATTAGGATACCATAATTGGGAAACAGTAGTTAAAATTTATAAAATGTTTTATCATTTGTAAAGTAACGACATACGGCTTAATGGTTAAGGATGCCAGCACTGGAGTCAGACTGCCTGGATCCAAATCCTAGCATTTGTTACTTGCAGACCCTCATCAGTTACTGTCCTCTCTACAGTACTAAAACTGCTTTTGGACTAGGGGATGATAAAATGAAGATAATTATACATAAGTTATCTGGCTCTGTCATCACCTGTTCTAGGTTCTCTCCTACCCACATAAAGTTCTCTCCAATACTTCCCATCCCTGTTTAATCCTCCAATAGGCCCAGAAAACTCAATAGGCACCCCAGAGACAACTGCTAGAACTGGTGTGGGACACACTGAACAACAAGATACTAGATAAGAAACTAGTCTTTTTCATACAGTTGCCAGAACCATCTTCCCTCAAACATGGTTTTGATTCCATCAATTTCATACTTGAGCTCTCACAGGCTACTGGGAGGCATCAGTCAAAACTTCCAATCATGAGATTCAGTGTTCTCCACCAATCAGTCCGCTTTACTAAATTTCCCCATCCCCTACTCCACCTATTATTATCATCATTATTATTTTCTGAATTCCAGCTCTAAAAATAAATGTGATCTGAGTCATACTGTTCCCAAAAATCTTGTTTTAGTGCTTCAATTAAAAGGCTACTGCAACTGTTAGTTTGGAACAGAACATACAAAGATTTGCACAGGGAAAATGCTGCCAAAATTCTGGCTTTTCACCTGCTCTACTGTTGGATGTCAAATTCATGACATTTCGTCCCCAAATTTGGTAGGAGGGCATGATTATCCATTTCATGGTGAAAATGGCAACATCCTTTTATCTTCAACCTCCTCTCTCCATATGCTAGGAAACATATCATGCCTCCCTGTCAACTTTGGATCATAAATCTGAAGGGCTCATGAGGAAAAACAGTTGAAAAGCTTTTCATTTTGAAAGCTTTAAGTGTCACTTAATTTCTATGTAGAGTTGAACTCTGCTCAGGAGTCCTTTTTCTTGTCCCTGTTTAGCCCCCGATTTTATTCTCACATTCTTCACCTGTCTCTTCCAATTAAGCTTCTGGATTTTGGTAGATGGCCTAATTTCCCACTTCAAAGAAAATTAAGTTTATCAGGCCTGAATTCCCTCAGTTTCTACCCCCGCCCCCGGCCCTTTTGTTTTCATCAAGAGACTCACCGCATCAGCTACCATTGTGTCAGGAGGAGAGGTCTCCACTTCCTCCTCAAAGCTCACCTGTGCTCTGGGACCTGCCTCTCTAGGACTCTGGCTTCTGTCACTCTCATCTTCAATTTCTCTTCTACTTGCTCTTGTCTTTTATCCTACAAACATACTCTGATCTAAACTCGTTATCCTAACATCAAAAATAATAAAAGTGACTCTTTCCCAAATCAGCTTTTCCCTCAGGCCACCACACTGTTTCATTTACCACTAAATTGCCCAAGAAACTAAATCTATACATGTTCTTTTGTGTTGTTACTCATTTTCTGTCACCTGATTTTCTGGGGTTTTTCCCATCTACTCATCCAAAACATTTCTCTCATATATTACCAATTAGTTACGGTTTTCAAAATTCCATGTCTTTTTTTAACCCACGTCTCACTTGACCTAGGTCTCCTAGCACTTGACCCTGTGACCACTTACTCTAGAAACCCTCTTCTAGTATCTTTGATAGCCCACTTGTATATCTCTGATCCCTTCTTGATTTTCTTCACTGGCTCCTTCACTTAATAATGCACTAATCATTTTGTGCTAAAACTGCCAGGCAGGGCTCTAAGTATGGTGCATGTATTATACCATTTAATACAAAAACTCCATGAGCCATTTAATGTTACTATTCTTACTTTACCAAGGAACAGATAGACACAAAGAAATTAATTTCCCAAGGCCCACAGCTTGTAAAGTGCCACACAAACCTAGAGGCATGACTTCATTGTGTATTTCTACCGTAAGTAATGAGTCTCATCCTTGGTCTCTCATCACACTACATATTTTTCCTGGGCAATACTGTCCGAACCTATAATTTCAACTACTATATATAATATCACTTCACAGATTGCTAATATTATTGCCAAAATGGGATGAGTTCCCACATCTCTTATCTGCAACTCAGAATTCTGCTCAGCTCCAGATCTGTATTTCCAGCTGCATATCAGTTCTCTCCTAAAATATCACACAGGTATCTAGAATATAAAATATGTCCAAAATGAACTCATTATCTGCCCTCCTCCCCGCCCCACAAACTGCTGCTGCTTTTTTACAAATGCTTTATCATCTTCTCAGTCACATAAGTCAAAAACCTGGAAATCAGCTTTCCTCTGCCCCCAGAAACTGTCACTGCTATCTGATCAATTTATACATCCTTTGTATCCCTTTTGAGCTGCCCTCATCTCTGTAACAGACTATATCAACAGCCCCTGAATGATCTCACCTAGGCTTTCTACTCTAGTCTGTCTTCCGTACCATCATCACAATTACGTTATAAGTCTGAATCATGTGGCCTCTCGGCTTATTCACCTACTTAGCCTGGCTATATAAGCCCCTTCACAGTCTGGCGCCACACTTACTTTGATCACTCCTACCCTCTGCCCTCGCCTCTTGTACATGCTACTGTTCCTAAAACATGGCGTGCCTTTTCAGATGCCCATGTATTTATACCCTCCTCCCCCTGGAATTTCCTCCCCTACACACTATCCTCCACATCCAACCTAAAAGTCACTTTCTCTATGGAGTCTGCCGCATTCTCTCTTAGACCGTCTCTTATTCAAGGACATTCTCCCCTTGCTTTTAGTTTCCCCTTGTGTTATATTTTTAGAAGCAAGAAAAGGCAAGTATTCTCTAGTAAAGTTGGTTCTATGACAAGCATTAAATATACTTTTCGATACTCTGACAAAGACCGTAAGATCAAGAGGAATCGTCAGAAATAATTCTACATGGGGGTGTGTTTCAGAAATGAGAAATTTCCCCTCTGGAGTCACATTCCAGAGTTCCTAATAACTCTCTCAGTCTGAGATAAAAACTAACCCTCATTTTTTCAGAAGCACTTGCAGGATCTTTCAGCTTTTGCTTTCTCTCTCAGCCTTCTGCTACTCACATTTGGGCCACTTCACAGCTTGCTAGCACCTTCCCAAAGAGTGGGAGGAACTCCTATCACTGGTGAAACTGAATCAATCCTTTGAGATTTTGTTAATGTTCTGGAATATTTTGGTAACAATAAGCAAAATTGGGGGATTACATGTGAATTCCATTTATCCGTATTATTCCTATGTCAAATTACTTCATTTAATTTCTTTAGGAGGCAGGAATGAAGAACTGTAGTATGCATGCATATCACCCATAAAGATACACACACACTGATTTATTCTTTTTAAAAAACCAGAAGTGAAGCTAAGCCACAAAGCCTAAAATATAATAAACCCAGGTGCCAAAGCGAAACAAAAATAGAAACAGGACTATCTTTGAACTTACACCCTTGCATTTTGTCCAATCAGCTCAGCTGTTTACTCTCTAAGTTTTAGACAGTTACACTGACTTTCCCTTCTCTTGAAAAATTTAGGTCCCAGGGAGGCAGATTCTTTGAAACCCTAGGGTTATCTGGCAAATCACTATATTCCACATAAAAAAAAAAAAAATTGTTTTCATCTAAAAAGTACAATGTTTATGTCATTTTATAATTCAGTGAAAACAAAGATATAAGCAAGGTAAAATATAGGGAGGGGAGCTTTCCATTCTCTTGAAAATACTAAGTTAAGTTAAATATGATCCAAAATGGAATGAAATGAGGATCACTGTAGTTTTAAGCAGATTTGTGTCCCAAAGATTAAAGGCTTCCATTAAAAAAAAAAAAAAAGAAACTAGTAAGCTCTGCATTTCTTAATATAGTTCCCTTTCAATAATGGAATTTAAGTATATAAATGAATAGGTTAATTAAATAAAAGAGGCATTATCTAATTGTTACTTTAAACAATAATAAGCACTCTGATAATATAAATTACCATCTCAGGTTCCCTTAATGTAGCAGAATTAATAGGAGACAATGAGCTAGAAGAGGACAGTTTGGAGAAACAAAAAGGAATTGGTTTTTCCTACCAATAGCTCGGGAGACCGACAGACTTCCATTCACCCTCCAGGCACCAAACCAGACTACACAACCTCCAAGAGCCTCAATTCGCTGCTTTTCATCCTAAACAGCAATGCAATAGAAAGAAGCAAATAATTGGATTCAGGATTTATTTGTCTACCTTAACAGTAAACAACAGATATAATACTCATCAGCTTCCAGGAAAGGTTCTCTTTATTCCTCCTCTGTGAGGTGGGCATGGTTGCTCAGATAACGGTGGTTATCAGAATAAGCAAGTGAATCTTAACTACTAGCTAGAAACCCGCCTCTGTGGCACGTGCCCTCCCAGAACGGAGCACACTTACCTCCCTGTCTGGTTTGTGTGGCTTCATTAGCTCAACCGCTTGCCCTTTTCTCACAAGCATGACCTGGGAATCCCCAACCCAGGCCACATGGAGCATGTTCCCTCTGATGAAAGTCACCACTCCTGTGGTCCCACATCTTAAACTCTGAAAGTAATTAAATAAAACTAGAGTCAGTAAAAATAAACAGACTTCAAATTCTCATTGAGAAGCAATTTATAGTTAACACAGACTTTTCATTGGGGTCTAGACTATTAGTAACTCAATTTCACAACAAACAGCAATTCCTATTTCTCTGCATTTTTATGTGCATGGATGTATGTGTACACACATAGATCCATGTTACCTATGATATGCAAGGCAGGGATGATTATTCATTTCATTTTATGTACAAATAAGAAAACTGTGGCAGGTTATGTGACCTTTCCAAGAGCGGGTAACTCATTAGTACACAAAACAGAACTGAAATTCTTTTTCCTCCCAGTCCAGCATTCAATCCACTACAGCAGTCCTTAAAGATTTCCATGTTCTGGTCTCTGTTTTGTCACTGACCTAGAGTATGGACAAGGGGAAGGTCCTAGCATTACAAAGGATCTGACAGGTACACAACAAATGCTCCCACACTCTTGAGTATTAAGATAGGAGCCAAGAGATAACATATATTCCCTGGCATGCTAAGTTGCTTATACTTAAAAAAAAAAAAATCACCTACAATAATTTTAGGGGCCTCTGCTTTTGGAACACTGCATAAAGAACAGCCTGGAGCTTCACTGCAGTAGCTCAGTAGCAGTGTACTTCATGCTCCTGATACTACTACATTCAATGACATCTCCATTTGACATGAGTCACCACTAAATAAGCATGACTTTCTGTTACCAAGGACTTGTCCTAAATTAGAACCAATGCGTCAAGGATGGTAAAAGGCCCCTTGTATCCAATGAGAAAAACAACTTCTCATTTTTCCTATATAGGGAAAGTTTGTTATAAATCCTCACCCACCAATAAAATGTCTTCCCACCCAGAATGTTCAAAACCTCAGCCCCCTGGAACACATGACAAAGACACTCGAGTGCACATGCCCTGCAGAGAACAGGAGGCACGGCTGCTTCACAACAGGAATAGCTCCTTTCTTCCCAGCAGTTAGCAGCACATGGGAGCAGAAGAAGGAAAAAAGTGCTGAGACAAACCTAAATTATTCAAAAGAACTATTGGCAAGACTGAGAGACACTAGGATCACTGGCAAAGTAAATGCGGTGAACATGGTCAGAGAAAAAAGCCATAATTTTGAGGACACAGAGGAAAAAAGGATAGAACAGAAGAAGAAGACAAAGTGATTCTCTTAGTTTCCTGTGATCTTACAGGTCACCTCTTAGGGGCCAGGCCTTGGCCTTAGTCAAAATGACGACAGCCAGTAGCTCCAAGGTAGGCAGAGCTGAGCAGTGCCAGCCCTCAAGACTCTGGGACAGTCTGAGATCAACAACTGTACTGTTTTCTAGCCCCACCTCTGGAGGTAGACCCTAGTGGTCACTGTTGTTGGATTTGCATACTAAACTAAACCTGGGGTAAAGGTGGGGAAACACAGAACATTTTCCTTGCTTAATACCAAATAGTTCTGAATTACTGTTTCACTGATTCCAAGCACCACTACCCCTGTGTAGCATAACAATGAAATCAAAGAAATGGATTAAATGATGACCCTGCTCTTTCCAAGTCCTTTCCAAAACAGTTAATGTTTAATTCATAGGGCAGGAGTCTTATTTTTTATATGTATAATGATTCTGTAATTACTTTTAAAAATTAAAAATTATCTTGCTATTGGCCCCCAGTTAAAAATGAATATAGAGTACTGTAGTTAATCATATACCAATGCCCAGAATGATAATTAGATTAAAATTTTTACTTTTAGATCTTAATATAGAGCCCCTGTCATTCATTCAGAGTAAAAACCTTAGGTCTGATTAACCTTAAGAAATTAGGACATGAGCTCTGACTTTTCTTCCTGTAAAATCAGTTCAAGAATCATCTAAGGATTCGCTCTCCAAGCAACTTTTCCCTCAAGAGATACACAGTAAAACACTGCCAACCCACTTAGACCCAAACGTATGGGAGTAATCCAGCTTCTGTTTCCTTTTTAGTCCATTGTTTTAATCACTGTATCCAGATTTTGTCAGCAAAAGTCTGCTTAGAGAGATGGTCCTGGTGTGAAGCTGACAGGCACTGGTAAATAAGAAAGCTAAAACTCACCTGCCAAATCCAGCAATGGACTGGCTTTCTAGAAAATTATAACTTTGGAGTTTCTCTACAGCACATCACATCACCCCACTAAAGCCCTTAAGATGGAATTAGAACTACAAGAGAATCCAATATTGTGGGTCAAGAATACAGCTTGAAAGAACTTTAAATAATAATGCCTGCCCCAAAAGAGAAAACCCAAAATAGCCCATGAACCATGGACCAAGTTGAGCTTAGCTAGTGCATTCATGGCTGGAATTTATGAGGAAATGGCATACCTCCCTGGCTGCTTTCTGCACAAACCGCTCATCAGTGACCCGGAAGGCCCGGCACAGGGCCTCAGCAGGATCATGGGGGAACATCTCCTGGCGGACTAAATTAACGTGCAGGTGAATGGAAGCATAAATGGCAGCATCCACTCCCCCATGGCCATCAAACACTGCAAAGTAGGCTTGTTCTTCCTGGTCCTGTCGATAGAAAAACAAACGGTTAAGGAAGTGAGGTACAGCATGACTCAAAGGAACCAATCCGTTGTACTGATGATGCCCATTCTCCTCCTCCACTGCACTTGTCACCTAGACAATGAGACTAAATGTTTCTCTTTTTTGACATGCCTGATCAACTGCTAAAATACCTGCAGCACTGGGGTATCTGTGTTTACACACACAACACTGGAACACATCGTGGCCAATTAGCTCAGGCTGAAGTGCCCTCAGTGAAAGTCGCCGTCTTGTACCATGGAAACCGCCCACATGCAGTTGCATCAAAACTGCTGTTACAAGTTGTGGGAAGGGGGAGGGAAGAGAAAGTATGAGGAGGAATTGAGCAAAAGCTGTTCTGGATTGAGTGTTTTTTTCAAAATGAAAGTATTCTAATAAAATTAGAAACTGAGAACAATAGGAAATAATTGGCCTTCAGCACAAGACCAATTATGTTAGGTTGTTTAAAATACAGAGATAACGAAAGCATACACATACTTCTAAGCTGTAGTATCTTCTTCATAAATCATAGTCACATTGAATACTCACCCATAAATAACAGAGTCTCTAAACTGGTCAGCCAAACTTAAAGCAAATCAGATATCCAAATGCCCCGTAACCATTTTGCCTTGTCCCCTAACCAAGATTTAGCTTCACCCTTCCTGGCCCACCCACTGCTTGAAGCACTAAGGCAACTGCCAGAAGAGGATCTGTCTTGACAAAGGAAGCCTAATCACAATATTACATTTAAACCATTAAGTAGTTTGCTTCTTTATCTTCAACTCCAGTGTGTACATCTCAGATCTAGCTTACTTAGGAGATCTGTAGCTCACTGAACTCACTTGAGTCCTGGACTCCCTTAGGCAACAGTATGTAATCATTTTCATGTGCAAGCTTTGACTTGATCGGTGGGCTCTAGGAGCTCAGATGAGTCTAGGCCCTGTCACTCAAAGGAAATCAAATATACAAAGTAAATCATATAATTTTCTTGTGCTTTTTCTCTCATCTCTTAGGTACGGATTTGGAGGAACTACTAAAACAACAGGTATTATCTGTGTTTTGAAAAAATTATTTTTAGTCACGCCTGGGTGGCTCAGTTGGTTAAGTATTGACTCTTGATTTGGCTCAGGTCATGATCTCAGGGTCTTGGGATCAAACCCCGTCTCGGGCTCTGCACTCAGCACAGTGTCTGCTTGTTCCTCTCCCCCTGCTCCTCTTTGTCTCTCTCTCAAATAAATAAAATCTTTAAAAAAAAAAAAATTTTTTTTTAAAGATTTTATTTATTCATTTGCCAGAGAAAGGGAGAGAGAACACAAGCAGGGGGAAGCGGCAGGCAGAGGGAGAAGCAGGCTCCCCACGGACTGGGGAGCCCAATGTGGGACTCGATACCAGGACCCTGGGATCATGACCCAAGCTGAAGGCAGACGCCCAACCAACTGAGCCACGCAGGCATCCCAGAAAAAAATTCTTTTTAAAGGGTGTACTAAGTACCAAATATAAATGTCCATAGAGTAAAAACACCCAAATATTATGAAATCAACATCTAATACAGACATTACAACTAGTTAATTAATACCATCTATAATGCCATTGAAAATTGACTGATTAAACAGAACTATCTTGAAAAAAAGTCCTGATATGTAGAATTTCTACCTATACTATATACTAAAGCAGTACTCATATTTTTAAATAACTCAGTTGTCAGGATAAAGGTAAAATTGAAAAATAGCATATCCAAGCAGTTTTTAAATGATGAGTGTAGCTGATGTGGGATCATCACAAAGAAGGAGGGGACAATAATACCTTTTTGAGGCCATGAGAGTATAACTTTAAACAATGTGAGATTGGTGGGGAGATTCTTAAACAATATAGCATCCAAAGAAACAGAAGACAGCCAAGTGGATCTCTTAAAAAAATTAGTATACCTTTTTAAATAAAAAAAAAAAGTTTTCCCTGTTATAAAGATGATATATTGTTTATCTGGACTAATAAAGAAAGAAAAAAATCTATATTATCCCACCATTCACAGATAACCAGTCTTTTTTCTATATATATAAATTTTTTAGATAAAATTAAGATTATACTATACATAAAATTTTATATCCTGCTTTTTGTCATTTATCATATCATTAGCATTTCCCCCATGTCATTAAGTATTACTCAGACATTTGAAATGGATATGTACTATACATCTTATGAGCATATTATAGTTACTCCCTATATATGACTTTGATCATTTCTAGCTTATTATTGAAAATGTTATGTAAGACATTTATGTCAAAACATATATGTAAGAATTTCCTGCATTTGTGTCCTTATAATATAAAATTAAAAGTGAAATTACCAGATCAAAGGTGGTGAAAATATACAAGGTTCTAAGTATGTGTTGCCAAATTGCCTTCAAAACCCTTTCTCTAAAGCAAGGTGTTCCCTTCTGAGTTAGGCCTTTGGGCTGATTTTGAAACAAAATGAAAACCAACCAGGTCAACAAACAGCAACAATGCCCTCAGATTGGAGTATAATCTTCAAGTGGGTGTAGTGATAGAAGGATTGTTTGTCACATTAAGGTTAACATTTAAGGTTATATTTGCATGGGCATGGTAACATTTGGAAATAAGGATATTCACATATTCTACAGATATTTGGAAACAAAGCTGGTCTATCTTTGTAACATAAGCACCAATTACTAACCTACCATCACTGCTTATCAGACCTTGACAGTTAGCTAAAATTTAAATTTAGCTGCTAAATAAAGGAAATATTGTGCTTTGTATAAATTACTACATTGTAATTTTTAAGTTATGGACTTGAATGAAGAAAAGAGGCAAGTAACAGGCAGGGGAAACATACCTACCTCTGTTGGCACTAACAGAATACAATTAATAGAAAAAGAAGAGGAAGATAACAAGAAAATGGTTATTAAGCTGACAAGGCTCATATGATCCAATTTGTCAGTCACAGAGATTCATGAAATGTAATTCCATCTACTTTCCTATCTCAGAAACCAAGATTTAAAAAAGAGAATTACTGGAAATCAGAAAACTGTCTCTGTCTTAAATTCATCCTTTTATGTTTGTGTTTTATGTTGCTTCAGCAACACAGTAATGTGGGAACTTAATAAACACTATCTAATAGTACTGTAGTTTCCTTTTAAAAAAACAGCTTTATTGAGATGTGGCAGTTTTCTTTTATGCTTCTATGTTTATAGAATAGCTCTGGAAGTTTACGCAAAAAATTGATAACTTCCCTTGCCTTCATGGAAGGGAACTGAGCATCTGAGACACAAGGATAAGAGAGAGATTTTTGTTTTCCAATCTGAACAATGTGAATGCATTACCCATTCAAATAATATAAAATTGGCGTGCCTGGCTGGCTTAGTTGGTAGAGCATGTGACTCCTGATCTCGGGGTTTGAGTTCAAGCCCCACGTTGGGTGTAGAGCTTACTTAAAAATAAATAAACCAAAATAACATAAGTTTCTTTTCTGTTGTCTAATACAAGCAGATTTATGCCACTCTGCCTTTAGTCCTATTCCAAACCATCAGAGATGCTATAAGAGGTATATTAGAAGTTCTCCTTATAGAAAAATAAGACCATGAAGGTGTTTGTTTTTTAAATCTCATTGACTCTAGAGAAGGGCCCTTTACCTCTAGATTGAAGAGCATATTAAAGTCAGGAATGCAGACATGTTTGTCTTCCATTTTCCTGCGCATGTTTTTGATGGCATGGATTGATGTCTCATAATAAAGCTGGGGTCTCCTGCGGAGAGGGAAGTCTTTCACCCAGCTGCAGCAAATCTCGTGTAGTTTGCTGAAGACAGAACGGGCCAATTTCATTGTTTCGATCTCTGTGAAAGAAACACAGACACCCCCAGTGAAGAGCCTTGTAAAGCTGCTTTTCACTTGCCTGCTGGGTAAAGACAAAAGTAGGTCACCTTCATCAAGTTCCTCCTTAATAGAAGAAATTCCTCCTGAAGAAAAATGAAATGTTGCTTCTGAAGAGAGAAAATGACAGCCAGTCTAGTAGAAAATCATCAGCCAGCAGCTGCCACTATGATATTCTTATGTCATGAGGAGAAAACCTCTGGCCAGAGTTGAATCTACTCTTAGACTAGATTTCTTCCAACCCTCAAAGTTCTCCGACCACTGCTATCTAGTTCAGAACACTGGTTCCCTTTTGGTTGGCTGGAGAGCCATTGTGATTATCATCTGGAGATCCAAGCTCCCCCTGCTTAGAAGAATGACTGAAGGGGCGCCTGGGTGGCTCAGTCGGTTAAGCATCTGCCTTCAGCTCAGCTCATGATCCCAGGGTCCTGGGAACAAGCCCTGCATCGGGCTCCCTGCTATGCAGGAAGCCTGCTTCTCCCTCTCCCACCCCCCCACACCCCGCTTGTGTTCCCTCTCTTTGTCAAATAAATAAATTAAATCTTAAAAAAAAAAAAATGACTGAAATATGAACAGTAGTTATCCAGCCAACTGGGATATGAAAGGCCTATGAAAACATCATTTATTTATCAACTACAGGAATAAGAGTTTATTGTGATTACCATTTGTCTTTGTCTTTTTTTTCCTGACCTCTTCCTTTATCTCCCTCCAGTTCCCTAACTTTTCTCTCCTGTAACTGATCAGAATTTGGAACTAAATTATATTTTTCTTATTTGATGAATTTTTTAATTAAAGTTTTTGGCAATAGCTTAAATAGTTTAGCTAAAAGGTTAACAAATGAGGTAAAAGTTTTTTAAAAGTTTTAAAAGTCTCTAAGGAAAAAAGTACTTAAACTCTGTCTATAGGTGTAACCCTGGATAGAACAAAGGAGATGGCAACCAGAGGATTCTTCACCCTAGACTGTTAAGTCTACTACTTGACCTATCAAGTGGAGTAGATGAGCTGACTTCGGAGGCTGACTTGCATCTCTTGATGGATGGACAGATGTGTAAACCTTTTAGGCAACACTGAATAGTGTTGAAGAGATTATATCTCACATCACCCCGGCTCCAGCTGTCCTCTACTCAAGTTGCGGCTATTAAATAATCAAAGGGAGATTAAGTTTTCTCAAGCCAGTATTTTAGAGATTCCTACATCTCAGGTAAAAAGATTTAGAATTCTTCAAGAATTTTTTTTTTTTTTACTTTACTAAATCAGATCTAGCTTGACAGCCTGAGAAAACATGTACCAGAAAGGGCAATGGCTGCACGTGACTCCTCTGATCTAGAACACAGACCCCACAGGAGAGTGACTGTGTTCTAGAATGGCCTAGGAACTTTTCTATTCCTTTCCCTGCTGTTGCTTTAATCTGCCACTACATTTACCTGTTTTCTTATTCAAAATCCTTCCAACAATGACTACATTCAGAAAGCTTATCTCAAGGTTTTCGTCGCCTTTTTTCTCATTAACATAGTACAAGTTTGGCAAACCATGGTTTTTGGCTCTGTCCCCCCTGACGTTTTTATATAACAGAAAGTCAAGGAAGGGTATATCTGAAAGAGAAAGGAAGTTCAGAGAGCAAATACAACCTGAGGATGTGTGTATAAGAGGGGAAAAATACAAGCCAGTATTTTTATTGTTTTGACAAACTCCAGTCTTTATTTTTTTAAAGCACCAATTGCCAGAGACTATCTCTTTCAGCCAGCAATTACCTATTTTATCACTCCAACCCATCTGGTTTTTGTAGCAGCATAGGTGTGAGTTTGACTCAATCACAACAGAGGATTGCAAAACAGTAAGTAAATATGGAAACATTGAGGGAGAATGGAGTGGGGGTGAAACAAATAACTGATATTAACTATCAGGTTAGTTCCCAGATTCCCAAATAACAAACCATTATATCATTCTTTGGCTGTGTATATTACTCTTACTATATAGACCTGCACTGTCCAGTAAGATTTCTTACTAGCTACATGTGGCCATTTAACTTTAAATTAATTAAAATTAAGTAAAATCTAAAATTCTGTTTTTGCGGGCGCCTGGGTGGCTCAGATGGTTAAGCGTCTGCCTTCGGCTCAGGTCATGATCTCAGGGTCCTGGGATCGAGTCCCGCATCGGGCTCCCTGCTCCTTGGGAGACTGCTTCTCCCTCTGCCTCTCTCTCTCTCTCTCTGTCTCTCATGAATAAATAAATAAAATCTTTAAAAAAAATAAACAAATAAAATTCTGTTTTGGGGTCACACTGGCTGTATTTCAAATGCTCAGTAACTACATACGGCCAGTGGCTACCATACTGGACAACGCAGGTAGAGAACATTTCCATCATTGCGCCGTCTATTGGGCAGCACTGGTTAGACAGATTAAATTGGTTAGGGGAGGCAATACCTGCTTCCTCTAATATTTAGTAAACCAGTAGATCTGTTCCTATCCCCTCCCAGTTGCTTCCTCCCTAATGTTCCCATTACACCATCTACTATAGCTCTTGCCACATTTTGTAACAATAGATAACATTTATTAAGTGTTTGTTACATCCTCTCTGGAACATTTCACAAACAAGTAAAACCATTTTTAATCACAGGTCTATCTGACTCTGACACCCATGCTCTACATTTCCCAAATTAAACTGTAGATACAGATTGTGTCTTAATTGTACTTGATTAGTCATAGCACAATACCTAGCAGGTAGCAGGGGCTCATTAGATGTTTACTGAATAAATGAATATGCAAACTTATATAAATTAACTACTAAAAAATGTATGCTTTTTTATCATCTATTCTAGAGTCTTCACTGATCGTGCCATCTATTTCTACAGTGGTGCCATTATTTTATAATTACTATGACTTTATAACATGTTTTCGTATCAGGAGGATTAGCTTTCCTACCTAATATTAATTTTAAAAGATGTCACTTGATAGTTTGACATGCTTATTTTTCCAGATGAGTTTTCTTAATTATTTTGCTGAGTTTGAGGGGGGAAATCTGTTGCCATTGTGTTTGGGATTGCCTTGAATTTATAGAGTAATTTGCAAAAAAATTGACGTTTTTCATATTGAGTCTTACCCAGGAACAAGTTATATTGTTTCATTAATTTAAATCCTTTTTATGTTGCTCAGTAGGGTTTTAACATAGGATCTGGGATCTTTTTTTTTTTTTTTTTAAAGTAATCTCTATTCCCAATGTGGAGCTCAAACTCATAACCCAGAGATAGTCACATGCTCTTACAAATGAACCAGCCAGGTGCCCCAAGATCTTCATACTTCTTAATGAATTTATTCCTAGTTATTTTACTTTATTTCCTATTTTGAGTCAGAACTTTGCTTTAATGTGTTACTTGCCACATAGCAAACATTCCTCTTTCTACCAGAGACAGTTCCTTCTCTACTCTCAGACCATGTGCATCTAGGGGTAAACCATGTGGTTCAGGTCTAGCTAATTAGACAATCACATTCCTCTGGCTATACTGATTGTTCAGGAATTGGAAATAATCCAAGCTGGGCTGGTTAGAGTGAATACTGCAATTTATGTAAGAGCAACTGAGTGAAGTTACTGTTACTTTCCTGCTTGATTTGAGCCTGGGCAGATCTAGCAGTCATCTTGCCACCACATGGAGCCTGAAAATAAAATCAGAATTAAAGAAGGGCACCTGGCTGGCTCAGTCGGTAGAGCACATAACTCTTGATCTCAGACTCGTGGGTTTGAGCCCCATGTTGGATGTGGAGCCTACTTGAAAAAAAAAAAAATAAGAAAGAAAGAAAGGAAGAGAGGGAGAAGAGAAAAAGAGAAAGAAAAAACAGCTGAGATTTGGAGAAATGCCAGGTTGGGATGAATCATCTGAGGCCTTGAATCTAGCTGTGTAGCCCGTATGTTGAAGGGTAGCCAATAAATTCTGTTTTGCTAAAGCCAGTTTGAGTTGTGTTAGTGGTCACTTGCAACCAAAAAATTCTTAAGTATGCATTATGCATACATGCTAGATTTTGGTCTGAGCCAAATTTTGTCCTACAAAGTTCAAGATGTACTCATTTAGTTCTACATTATTAAGTATATTTATTAAAATAGGAATGGATAATTGAATTTTATCAAATGCTTCTTTGGGCATCTTTTGAGATTATTCTGGTGTTTTTCTTTTGACCTTAATATATAAATTATCCTAACAGACTTCCTATTATTTTGTTTTGTTTATGGTCTCAGCACAGTGCTAAGCTTATGGTAGGCCCTCAATAAATGAATGAATGAATGAACTGTTGTACTCAATATACAAATATTTTACTTAAGATTTTTTACATTGATTACTAAGACTGATTTCTCGTTTCCTTTTTTAGTTTTATTTCAGGCAAGTTTTCCTATCAGTAAATTTTCCTTCCATATGCAACTGGATAATTCATTTTATTTATTTTTTTTATTAAAGATTTTATTTATTTATTTGACAGAGAGAGACACAGCGAGAGCTGGAACACAAGCAGGGGGAGTGCAAGAGGGAGAAGCAGGCTTCCCGCCAAGCAGGGAGCCCGACGCGGGGCTCGATCCCAGGACCCTGGGATCATGACCTGAGCCGAAGGCAGACGCCCAACCGACTGAGCCACCCAGGCGCCCCGGATAATTCATTTTAAAAAGCATTAGAGGGCGCCTGGGTGGCTCAGTTGGTTAAGCAACTGCCTTCGGCTCAGGTCATGGTCCTGGAGTCCCGGGATCGAGTCCCGCGTC
>NC_138383.1:28336286-28370195 GCF_054177405.1 Leptonychotes weddellii
TGTTGAATCTCAGATCTGTACCTCTGAAACAAATAATGCAATATATGTTAAGAAAAGAAAAAAAAAGAAGATAGGAGGAGTGGAAGAATGAAGGCAGGGAAATTGGAGGGGGAAACGAACCATGAGAGACAATGGACTCTGAAAAACAAACTGAGGGTTCTGGGGGGTGCTGGGAGGATGGGTTAGCCTGGTGATGGGTATTAAAGAGGGCACGTTCTGCATGGAGTACTGGGTATTATGCACAAATAATGAATCATGGAACACTACATCTAAAACTAATGATGTAATGTATGGGGATTAACATAACAATAAAAAAATTTGAAAAAAAATATATAATGAGGACTTAGTAAATATTATTTTTATTATTCCATACCTGTTCTCTGAGCTCCCTCTACACCCTGTCACAGCACCCACGCTATTAAATGGTCTGACACCTGACTGATGGTTTTCAATTGCTCTCCCTGCATCCTTTTCCACACCTCCCTCCCACTACCACCAACACATATATCCACCAACATACCTGAGTACACCTTGTACCCATTTGAAACTGTGATCTACTCTGGCATGTGATTCTTAAGAAGGAGTGGTCATCCCTGGTTGGGTCATTCAACTCAACCAGTGGTTCTCAACTGGGGATGATTTTGCCTCCCAGGGAACATTTTTGGTTATTGTAACTCAGAGGAGGTACTGTTGGCACCTAGTAGTTAAAAGCCAATGATGCCGCTAAACATCCTACAATGCACAAGGCAGCCCTCTACAACAAAGAATCATCTGGCCCAAAATGTCAGTGGGTGTCAAGTTAAAGAAATCCTGAATGAAATAGCAAGTTCAAGAATTACTTCTTCACCAGCATCAAATGCAATAACAGGCAAATTAGAAGCATTTCATAAATGTTGCATGAAGAAAAGGGGGCTGTAATTCCAGCACATGCTATAAACATTTATAATCAATATATATCCATATATATAAATACATCAAAACTAGCTAATCTCTATAGGTCTTTCTTTAAAGATTTTTAATCGAAATATTTATATCTTAATGTTTTAACAATCAACACTTCACTTTAAAAATCCTTTTCATTTAATCTCTTCTACTGAAGTAAAGCTGGCTGCCACAGGAGCATCAACCTAGAGGGGAGTGTTTAGCATTCTTTAACTAAAAAACCTAAAAAATGCCACCACCACACACACTCTCACAGGGCAGCCCGAGGTAAATGGTGGCACCTGCATATATGCTTTGAGCTACAATTCATCAATCACTAAAATTCAAATGAGTGCAGAGGTAGAAGGTGGTAATGATTCAGAGAAATGGGAAAAAAATTTCAATGCCAAATATCATTAATAAAGTTGACATCCTTTTCTAACATATAAAGGACACAACAATGGCAAAACACATAGCCTTATTTAAAAACACCTTCTGGGGCACCTGAGTGGCTCAGTCATTTAAGCATCTGACTTGATCTCGGCTCAGGTCATGATCTCAGGGTCCTGATATCAAGCCCTTGTCAGGTTCTGCACTTAGTGCAGTCAGCGTGTCTCTCTCCCTCTCCTCCCCTGCCCCCCTCCCATGCATGCTCTCTCTCAAATAAATAAAATCTTAAAAAACAAAAACCAAAAATACCCCAAATACCTCTGCTACTCAAAATTACAAAATGTCTCCTATGCTTTTAGATAAAGAATGATAAAACTGGAAGAACACATAGAAGAATACTGAAAATGTAATTGAGAATGAACTGCCAGAGTTGAAGTCAGTTACCATAAAGGATTTTTTTAAATGGCTAAAGTTTGGAATAATTCTATACGAGGAAAGCAATTTACAAATATTAATAAAGACTGACTTTAGGGTGCATGGGTGGCTCAGTCAATTAAGCATCTAACTTCAGCTCAGGTCGTGATCTTAGGTTCCTGGGATCGAGTCCTGCTTTGGGCTCCTGGCTCAGCAGGGAGTCTGCTTGTCCCTCTCCCTCTGCCCGTCCCCACCCCAACCCTCACCGCCCTGCCCCCACTCATGCTCTGTCTCTCAAATAAATAAATAAGTAAATAAAATCTTAAAAAAAAGACTGACCTTAAAAGACAAAAGTACTTAACACTTAATATTATAATTAGTTGTTTTTGTGCATGCCTTTCCCCTAAGCCTGTGAACATATCTAATCTCATCTTTGCATATCTAGCAAATTCAATGCCTATCACTGAGTTTACTGAATGAGCAGATGAACTGAATGAGCAGATGAACCATCTGTAGATTCCCCCACCCCCCTGTAAACCTCCCTTCTAAGTAAGACATATCCTTTTATGTAGTCAATTATCCACTTTGCCTTCCTCTGTGCTCAGTGTCCTAGTAAATCAAATTCAGTGGCACAATAAATGCTGTATTCAGATCAAGCATGTTGGATGGTAATGTCTCAATAACCTTTAACTACTCCCCAACACCAACACACAAAAAATCATTATTCCCACCTCCCACCAAATTATGACTTTATCATTCCATACCTTCCTCAGGGGCAGCTGAAGCTCCTTCAGGTAGTATAGGTTGTAATTCCCCAGTTTCAGAATTATTTTCCAAATCAGTCATTTGCATTCCTTCCAGACGACCTCCTTTAGCATTAGCCCTCAAAGGAGAAAACAGCCTGATATTTTTGTATAACTAGTCAGTGATACAATATATATTTTCTTCTTGTCCTGAAACTGAGCATGAAACCAAGGAGGGTATATGGCACTGGTGTTAAATATAAATTTCAAGTATTGTTTTTTAAAAAATTCACTGTAAGACCCACAATAAAAGGTTAGAAAATGATGGACTGTATCAATGGCAATATCCTGGTTGTGATATTGTACCAGTTTTTTGTTTTTTTTTTTTAAAGATTTTATTTGACAGAGAGAGAGAGACAGCGAGAGAGGGAACACAAGCAGGGGGAGCGGGAGAGTGAGAAGCAGGCTTCCCGCAGAGTAGGGAGCCCGATGTGGGGCTCGATCCCAGGACCCTGGGATCACGACCTGAGCCGAAGGCAGACGTGCCTAACGACTGAGCCACCCAGGTGCCCCGATATTGTACCAGTTTTGCAAGATGTCATCATTAGGGGAAACTGGGTAAGGTGCATAGGGTCTCTCTGCATTATTTCTTAGAACTGCATGTGAACATATAATTATCTCAATAAAATTCTGATTAAAAGACAAAAATAGAAGTCCTAAATAATATGTTCTCATTGATATGCAAAGACCTCAGATATATTATTGAGAAAATAGGGTGTACGTTTTGTATTAAAAAAGCTATATAGTCACAGTTGCTTAAATATGCATAAAAACTGAGAAGACACAGCATATATAAAAAATTAAAAATAGCAGGGATGTGTGTGGGCAGGTAGCTGGAAAACTAAGCAGATGGGAGACAAAGATGGGGAAATTTTCACTTAATATTCTTTTTTTACTTCTCTATTTTTGAACCACTATTAAAATTTTTGCTTACAAACTACTTTAAATCAGGCAAGGAAAAAAAGACACAAGTTAGAAAACACCACATAAGCCAGGCTAGCAATACAATTAATTGTAAAATGAGGGTTATAGCTAAGAGCTGCAGATATTTACAGAGGATTTTATAGTCTAGAAAAAAAGTCTATGTTCATATACATTTAATTGTTATGACTAAAGGCAGATATAAATATCTCCATAACAAAATATAAAAGCTAGTTGTAGCTTCAACCTGAAAGGAATATGTATAAAATCAGGGTAGGTAAGGAAGGACAAGACAATCCTGATGATTATAACACCTTTCCACTGCTTAAACTGGACCTAAAAGAGAAAACTAAAACATACCAGCTGTTCTTTTACATTTGGTAATTATCCAGACCTTAAAGCTATTTAAATTAGGTAAACTTAAGGGATGTTAATCTCTCTAAATTTAATTCAAAGTTTTTTTTCAAAGTCTCCAAGGTAGAACTATTCCATTGTTTAAACTTAGGAATGTATTTAATATCTATAAGATAGATGAGCAGATGGTATTAATGGCTCATCTAGCACATTCACAGATAATATATTTCATAATCACTCTATCTTTTTAATGGATGGAAGTTTAATTGACATGGCTGGGATCTGAACTTATGTTTCCTGGGCGAGAGATAAAGGTCACAATACACCCTTTTGAGAAATTCCAACTCTTGAGTTTTGAAGACATTTTCATAAGAGAAGAGAAAATAGGTGAGATAAAGTACAAAAGCAGTGTTAAAATAAAATTGCCAGAAGTGCTGTTACATACAAAATATTCGTAAAAGACCTATGACATAATACGGCCCACCCAACACAAATGTCTTTGAAAAGTGTGGAGGAGATAGAAAGGAAAAAAAAAAAAAGCTGACACATCAAAAACTCACAAGGCAGAATTCACACAAGGTTACACACTTCAGTGAAAATGATATCTAACATAACTGAACGTCTGAAACTATCCCATTTCATTCCATTAAGAAAAAAAGGTCTCTGATACTTTATAGTTAGATTTTAATACAACAAACTTTGTCTACTAAAAAATTAACAAAGTGGAAATTTATTCATTATGATGTAGACCAAAAGAACTTACCCCAAGGTGACAATTTTCCTCCTTTTCTCAACAGCAGGTAAACCATTGAAAACTGCAACCACAACAGCATCCGAATCCAAAGCTTGACACTGCCGGTCTTCAGATTTTGGCAAAATATCACTGATAGTGCCATGTGTTAAGGCTCGGGGAGAACTGTGCTTGCTCCCAGACTGAGAGCTTCCTGGGGAACCTACAGAAAAGAAAGGGGATACTTAGAAAGAAGGCAAACAAAGCTCTTTAGTCTCCACTTTAGAATATCTCACTACATAAACATTTTTAAACTGCAGGAAAACTCAAAACCAATTAAAAAATATATCCCAGTTTTTTGATGCCAAGTATTTAAAATTAAGGAATCCAGAATATGCAGTCTAATGGCTGCATTTTCTTACCAATGGGTCTGTTCTCTTGTGAGATCAAGGAACTTTCAAATCAAGTTTCAGCATTGTCAGTGCCTTTAAAGATCTAAATCTACGTACACCATAAGATCAGTTTTAAATAACAAACATCTACCCACTGAAATTACATTCTAAACTCTCCAAATTTACCTTCAGATAGAGTTTGACAGTCTCCCTTTGAACGGCTATTTTCCCCAGAGTCTATTGCTCTTCGAAGTGACAGACTACCTGCTATACTGGATCGAGCTGGCTTGGATGAATTACTCTTCTTATTTGTGGCTGCAAAGACATTTAAAAATATTTCCGAATAAGATAAAATAGCACAAAACTCACTACATAGGCAGTCAGAGGAAGGCTAATCTTATGGAATGTATTCTATCTACTGTGTCCAAAAAACCCAGGACACTCTGGTCCCAAATGGTTTATTTGGGGTCTTATGCAAAAAGTATTCCTACTTTGCTACTTGTGGACCAGAGTCTTAACAAAACCAGAAAAATATTAGTAAACCCCAAAAGAAAAATCCTACCAGATATGAACTCCAATCTCAATACCAAAGTATTAACAACAAAAATAAAACCCTCCAAAACACTTGAAAATTGTAAATTATTGGATTAACAAGAAAATCAATTAGAAATAAATCACAAATAAAATACACAAGATGTTTGTGGCTAAAATAATTAGGAAAAGAAAATGTACAGACTTATAATGAATTAGAAAAAAATGAAACTAAGTGGCCTACTACGCAAACTCGAGGAGCTAGAAAAAGAATAAAAATAAATAAAAAGAAAGAAGATATGCATTTAAAGGTAATAAACAGGATCAGCAAGGTAGCAGGACACAAGACCAAGAACTGATTATCTTTTTATAGACCAGCAAAGCACAATTCAAGAATGCAATTAAGTAACAATTCCATTTACCGTAGCATCAAATAGAATAAAATATTTAAGAAAAAATTTAATAAATACTTGCACATTGCAAACTATCACACACTGCTGAAAGATAATAAAGATGGATATTTTTTAATATTTCCAATAAATGCTTAATAAAAAAAAAGATGGGAAAAATACGGTGTTCACTGATCAGAAGACTTAATATTGTTAACATGGCAATACACCCAAAATTGATCTACAAATTCAACACAATCCCTATAAAAATTCCAACTGTTTTTTAAAATTTTATTTTTAATTTTTTTAAAGAGAGAGAAAAGGGGAGGGAGGGGCAGAGAGAGTAGGCAAGAGAGACTCTCCAGCAGACTCCCAGCTGAGTGAGTGAGGAGCCCGATGTGGGGCTCAATTCCACAATCCTGAGATCACGACCTGAGCCAAAACCAAGAGTTGGACGCTTAACCAAGCCATCCAAGAGCCCTAGCTGTTTTACTTTTTAACTGCAGAAATTGGTAGGTTGATTCTAAAATTCATATGAAAAGATCTAGAATACCCAAAACATCTTGAATGGAAGACTCATAGCAGCATTATTCATAATAGTCAAAAAGTGGAAAAACACTACATGATGCCCATCAAATGATGAGTAGGTAAACAGAACATGGTACACATATACAATGAAGTTATGATTCAGCCATAAAAAGGAATGAAATAATACATGCTACAACATGGATGACCCTTGGAAATGTTATGCTAAGTGAAAGAACCCAGACACAGAGGCCCATATTGTATGATTCTATTTATATGAAAAGTCCACAAGAAGTAAAACCATATAGAGAAACTAGACTAGAGGTTGCCAGGAGATATGGGGAGGGAAAAATGGAGAGTGACTGTTCACACGTCTGGAGTTTTTGGCGAGAGGGTGATGAAAATGTTGTAGACAGTGTTCTAGATAATGGTGATCATTACATGACTTTGTGAATATATTAAAAACTGTTGAATTGTACACTTGAAGAAAAAGATGTGAGAAAAAATTGCAGTGGAAAAATTGGTCTTAATGTATATATAAATTATAATATGGTCCTTAACCAATAATGCATTCTGTTAATGGACTATTAAATTAAAATAGAAACAAAGGTAGAATTTAATGTAATAAAAAGGTAGAAGATGCTGGAGTGGAGGGGGTGGGAGGGATGGGGTGGCTGGGTGATGGACATTGGGGAGGGTATGTGCTATATGGTGAGTGCTGTGAATTGCGTTAAGACGGATAAATCACAGACCTTTACCCCTGAAACAAATACATTATATGTTAATAAAAAAAAAACAGTAGAAGACAGTAAATGAAAATATATCTAAGAACTAGTCTTTGAAGAGACAAATAAAATGGACAAGTTTCCAGCAAGTCAAATCAAAGGATAAAATAAGAAAACACATATAAGCAAAATAAGAGAAAAAGTTTAACAGCCCATATTTAGAGAACTTTTTAAAATTTAAGAGACCAGAATAAGCGGCTTTATAACAATAAATTTAAATATTTAATAAAATGAGTAATTTTCAAGGAAAATTAATTATGGAAACCGGCTTAAGGAGGAGAAATATGAGACCAATAAACACACTGAAATTAAACAGGCTGTTAAAGTTCTGTCCCTGAAAGAACTATTAACTGGTTTTATGAACGAGTTTCATTAACTTTTAAAGAGCAGATAAGATGTTAAAATAATTTCATACCACAGAAAAGGACAAAAGCTTCTGAATTTATTCCATAAGGCTGGCATAAAATTGAAATTCATATGGGTTAAGGATAATTTAACAAAAATACAACTCGATTTTACTTATGACTACAATAGTCAAGAATTCTAAGTAAAATATTAGCAAACTGAATATGGCAGTATATTTAAAAAAATTATAAATTATCAAAACCAAATAGGATTCATTCTACTATCTCGAGAATGGTCATAATTAGATTAAGATAATTAGATAAAGAATGTAATTCTTTAAAGTTAAAATAATCAAACAAAACAATATGATCATTTTGACATAAGCCAAAAAAGCATAATTCTATACAACTTCTTGAGAAACAACAACCTCTTAGTAAGTAGAAAAAGAGGTAGTTTGGTGCAATGGTGAAAGCCACAGGCTCTGTGGTTCAAGTTCTTGGCTCTGCCAATTACCACTGTGAAACTCTGAGAATGCTGTTTAATGCCCTGTGCCTCCATTTATCTATCTGTAAATTGGGGATAAAAATAACTTGCCTCAGAGTTGTTGGAATTAAGTGAGTTAACACACATGTGACTTACTTAGAATGATACCCCACACAGAGTAAACAGTGGTACTTATTGTATACAGTAATTATTAGCAATAGAAGGATATATCTTTTAACTTGGTTAAAAACTATTAAAACATATAGCACAGGCGCCTAGGTGGCACAGTCAGTCATGCATCTGACTTGGTTTCGGCTCAGGTCGAGACCTAAGGATCATGAGATTGAGCCCTGCGTCCGGCTCCGCGCTCAGCACGAAGTCTGGTTGAGATTCTGTCTCCCTCTCCTTCTGCCCCTCCTGCTCCTGTGCTCATACTTTCTCTTTCTCGCTCTCTAAAATAAAAAAATAAATCTTTAATGAAATATATAGCAAATTTTATACTTGAGAAAACTAAAGGAATTCCTAAACAGAGTTGAAAACATTATAAAAATTCTATTACTGCTATTAGCATTGTTCTGAGATCCTAGCCTGGACAATGAAAAATGAAAAGTAAATAAGCAAAAAAGGAATGAGCAAACTGTAATTATTTGCTGATATGATCATCTACTTAAAAATTCAAGATAACTGACTGAAAAACTTAGAATTTAAAAATTTCACTAAGTGGGCTGAATACAAGACAAACATATAAAAACCAACAGTATTCCTACAAGTGACAAATAATTAGAAAATATTCTGGGGGGGGCAGGGGAGGAAATCCCACTCACAATAGCAACCTAAGTTATAACCTATTTAGAAATGAATATAACAAGACATATACAGAACTTATATTAAGAAAACTAAAACTGTGAAGTATAGATGAGAGATGACCAGAAAAATGGAGAGAAATACCACTTTCCCAGATATTAATGCTTCAATAATGAAAAATGTCAGTTCCCCAAATTAAATGTAATTAAATCCATTAAATAATGCAATTCCAGTCAAAATGTTTTTCTGGAAGAGTAAATATGCAAGAACCATCAAGAATATTTTGAAAACAAAAACAAAAATGAAGGCAAGTCAATTAGTTTACAAACTAGGATATATAGTAGTTAAAAACACTACAAATATTCAGTTGAACAATATCAAATTGCTGTTTTTGCAGGTCAAAAACAGTTGCATGTTGGCAATTTCATATGATTTAACCTCTGTGAACAAATTTAAAAACAGAACAATGCAAATATGGGAATTTGGTCTATTAAAGGATGCATTTCATATTGTTGGACAGAGTGGAATCTTCAAAAAACATGTTTCTTTTGGGGGGGAAAAAAATCACTGAACTTACCTCACACACCATCATGAAAAACAAATTATATACGGTATAGTGACCTAAATGTTAAAAAATTTAAAAAAATACCATAAGAAAACAGGGGTCATTTTTATAAACTTGGGAGTTAAAAAGGCCTTCCAAATAAAAACATTAAACCCCAAAACCATGAATACTATTAATAGATCTGTCTAAAATAAAAAATTTAAAACTTTTGTTTAGCAGAAAAATAAAAGCAAGTGACAACAGGAGGGAAGTACTTGCAAAAATAGGTAACAAAAGCTTTTTACAAAAGTCCATCTAAAGAGCATTACTTCTTTCTGTTTTAGATTGTCATTTCCTTGACAACTAGATGAGGTTGAGTATTCTTTGAGATGCATACCGTCCATTTGTATTTCTTCTTATGTTAACGGCCTAATCATAACCTTTACTTCATTTTCTATTGAACTGTCATGCTTATTTTAGGAGGAGCCTATGTATTTGGCAATCATCCTCTCCTCTATTCATCTCTACTGGATTACTGCCACCGGTATTAAGCATTAAAATATCCCATTTTAATAAACACACACACAGCCCAGAAATAAATGCTCACATATATACTCAAATGATTTCCTTTTTTTTTTTTAAGTACTCTCTACCTCCAACATGGAGCTTGAACTCACAACCCTGAGATCGAGTCACACACTCTACTGAGTGAGCCAACCAGGAGCCCCTTTAATGATATCCAACAAGGGTATCAAGACCATTCAATGATGAGAGGAAAATCTTTTCAACAAAGGGTGACAGGAAAGCTGATATCCATACACAAAGGAATGAAGTTGGACCTTTACCTAATACCATATACAAAATTAATTAAAAATAGATCCAAGACATTTATAAATATTAGATCTAAAACTATAAAACTCTTGGGGCGCCTGGGTGGTGAAGTCAGTTAAGCACTGGACTCTTGGTTTCAACTCAGGTCGTGATCTCAAGAGTTGAGCCCTGCAACAGGCGCAGTTTCTCTCTCTCCATCTCCTTCTGCCCCTCCCCCCCAAATAAATAAATCTTTTAAAAAAAATAACAGCAACAACAAAAAACCCCTACAAAACTTGTACAAGAAAACATAGGGGAAAAGCTTCATAGCATTAGCTTTAGCGAAATATGACACCAAAGCACAGGCAACAAAAGGAAAAAAAAAGATAAACTGGACTTCAACAAAATTAAAAACTTTTACCATCAAAAGATACCAGCAGACACTATAAAATGTTCAACACCACTGATAAATGTGAATCAAAAGCACAATAAGACAATAAAATACCACTTCACACGCATTACTATGGCTATTAGCAAAGACAAAACAAAACCACAAAATTGTAAGTGATGGGGAAGATGTGGACAAACTGGAGCCCTTGTGCACTATTAGGTAGGAATGTAAAATGGTGCAACCTCTATAGAAAACTGAATGGCAATTCCTCAAAAAATTAAAAACTGAGTTACCATATGATCCAGCAATTCCGCTTTTACATTTATATGCCCAGAAAAATGGAAAACAGGGTCTTGAAGAGATGAACACCCATCCTCACAGCTGCATTATTCACAATAGCCAAAAAGTAGGTGCCAATTCAGTGTCCATCAAAGGATGAATGGATAAACAAAAAGTGGCATACACATATACACACAACGGATTATCAAATAGCCACAAAAAGAGAATTCTTTTTTTTTTTTTTTTAAGATTTTATTTATTTATTTGACAGAGAGAGACACAGCGAGAGAGGAAACACAAGCAGGGGGAGTGGGAGAGGGAGAAGCAGGTCTCCCGCGGAGCAGGGAGCCCGATGTGGGGCTCGATCCCAGGACCCTGGGATCATGACCTGAGCGGAGGGCAGACACTTAACGAACTGAGCCACCCAGGCGCCCCCAAAAAGAAAATTCTGACACATGCTACAATATGGATGAACCCTGAAGACATTATGCTAAGTGAAATAAGCCAGACACAAAATTATGTTTCCACTTATACAAGGTACCTAGAATAATCAAGTTTAGAGAGACAGGAAGTAAATAGTGGCTGCCAGGCACTGGGAGGAGGAAGAGTAGAGAGCTACTGTTTAATAGGTAGAGAGATTCAGTTGTGCAAGATAAAAAGAGGTCTGTAGATGGATGGTGGTGACAGTAGCACAACAATGTGCATGTACTTTATGCCACTGAACAGTACTACTTAAAAAGGTTAGGACAGTAAATTCTGTTTAACAAATTGTGGTAAATTCCTTTTAAAAATTGAACATAGAATTATCATATGATTCAGCAATGCCATTCTGGGTATACCCAAAAGAACTGAAAGTAGAGACTCAAACAGATATTTGCACACCCAAATTCATAACAGCATTAGTCACAATAGCCAAAAGATGGAACCAATGCAAATGTCCATCAATGGATGAAATGTGGTACATACATACAATGGAATATTATTCAGCCTTAAAAAGGAATGAATTTCTGATACATGATGCAATATGGATGAACCTTGAAGACATTATGCAAAAGTGAAGGAAGTCAGCATAAAAAGACAAATACTTTATGGTTCCACTTATGTGAGATATCTAGAATAGTCAAGTTCAGAGAAACAGAAAGTGGAACAGTGGTTGCCAGGGGTTGGGTTGGGGGTGGAGTTATTATTTAAAGGGTATAGAGTTTCAGTTTTACAAGATGAAAAAAAGTTCTGTGACTGCATAGTGGTGATGGTTGTACAACAGTGTGAATGTACTTAATGCAACAGAACCATACCTAAAAATATCTATAATGGTAAGTTTTATGTTATGTACATTTTACCACAGTAAAAAAGAAATAGGTCAAAAAAAAAAAAAAAAGCATATATGCTTAAGAAAGTGAAAACATAGATAACAGCAAACTCTTTTTTGACTCCACATGCCTTCCAGGTACCACCCAAACTTTTGAAAGAGTTGTACAATAATGTTCCAGTTTCTCATTGTGTTCACCCTGCTACACTCCTCCATGGGAATGATTATTAAAAGGGCCACCGACATTTCAACTCGACACCTCTCAATGGTACGACCACTCCACTTCTTTCATGAGATATTATCCCTTCTAGTTTTTCTCGTACCTTAATGATTAGATTCTTTTCAATTTCCTTTACTGGCCTCCTCTTCATTACCAAGCCTTTAAATGTTAAAGTGCCCCAGAGACAAAATTTCTCTTCTCCATTTAAATTTACTCCATACTTGTTCTTATTCAGTCCCTGACTTTAAACAATATCTGATACTGTTGATTCCCAATTGTTTATGTCCAGCTGTGACCACATACGCTTCAGATTTATGTACCAATTCACCTGCCTAGAAGACATTTTACTAGGATAACTAGGAGACATCTCAAACCTAACATGTTTAAACAAGAATCCCTAACTTCCTGCCCCCCAACTCCCCCCTCAACCCCCACACCAGCTTTTCCCTTATTTGATTTGCATCTAAATTAATGATAGTACCAGTCACTAAGTTGCCTGGGACAAAAACTTAAACACGATTCTTAGTTTTTTTTTCTTTCCGTACAACACTATCCAGCCTTTCTTATCAGGGTTGTGGGAAAGAACTGAGCCCTCTTGGTCTAAAATATCCATTGTAATTAATGAACTGACTTCTATGTATCTAGAATAGTACTAGTTATGTAGCATCCTTGGAAGAATTAACAAAGATGGGAACCTCAGACGAGAAGGGCTGCTAGACTATGAGCAAGTCCACCTACCCACTGTAGTAACTCCAGAATAGGCCACCATATTTCACACACACTACTGTTATAGGCTGTTTCACAACCCCCATTCAACCCCTTTCAGACCCTTCTTCATACAAGAAGCAAAGTAATCTTTGTAAAAGGTAAATCCGATCATAAATGCCCCCTCCCCCACCCCCCCCTTTTCATTCTCTAGAGATCCTCCTAAAATCAGAATAAAACTCAAATCCTTATCCAGGTCTTACACGTCCATACCTGATACAGACCCTGCCTACCCCTCTGACTTATCTCCTAGTATTCTCCCCACTGCTTTGTTCACCATATTAAACCATACTGGTATTCCTTTGAGCTTTCAAACATGCAGAACAGCAAATACTTTATCAGTGACTTTGCATTTTCTGTTCTGTTTACCCAGAACAACGTGTCCCACAGATCTTTGCATGGCTGCCACCTTCTCAACCTTTAGGTCTCAGTTCAAATGTTGCCTCCTCAGAGACTTTCTCCTACCACCCTAACCTAAGCAGCACACTCCTCATCTTCCCATCCCACTCCTCTGTTGTTTCCTTCACAGGACTTTTTACTAACTGAAAGTATCTTTACTTGTCTACACGTTTTAATGTCCGATTCCCACCACATGAATATATGAAAGCAAGATCCAAGGGGTTAAGGATTTTTTTTTTTATAAAGATTTATTTATTTATTTATTTGAGAGAGAGAAAGAGATAGAGAGCATGAGAGGAGGGAGGTTCAGAGAGAGAAACAGACTCCCTGCCAAGCAGGGAGCCCGATGCGGGACTCGATCCTGGGACTCCAGGATCATGACCTGAGGCGAAGGCAGTCGCTTAACCAACTGAGCCACCCAGGCACCCCAAGGGGTTAAGGATTTTGTCTTGTTTATTGCCCAGCACAGAATATGCAATCAAGAAATGTTAGCTCTATACAGTAGAAAATATACAGTTTTGAATGGGAGAAAAGGCTGTATATATAGTCTTACTTCATTGTAAGAAAGACGTTTAAATATTATTCTGAAAATAACCCATTCTCTAGCTTCCCAAATGACAGAGAAATGACATTAAAGGATCCACTTACAGTTTCGTATGTAACCAGCAACTGATGACTTTGCCAAGAGCTCCATTCCCAAATCCTGTAATCTGCCACAGTTTTCGGCTCCACAAGCAGCCAGAGCTGCCTGGTCAGCAGAAAAAAGGCTTGCCTGCATGTCTCCAGAAGCAGCATTGCTGCTTTTGATTTCTGAAAGTGTATTCTTTACATCAGTTTTCATACATCGAACTTCAGCCATCTGAGTTTTGAGTCTTTTCAGCATCTTTAAATCAGAGGGAACTCGCCACATGGCCTGCTGCTTCCTTTGGTCTTTATCTTTTCGAGAATATGATGCTTTAGAGAGAAAGTTACAAGTCATGTTCCATTCATGATAATGTCAATATATGCAGACTTGATGTGTAAAAAAGCTAAAGTGCTTTAGGTGGTATTAATAATAAAAGCACACATTAAATTCCATTAATGAAAATAAAGATAGCTACAAGTACCCTAACTTTATTCATACCTTCAAAGTTAGAATCTGGTTTATGTGATAACCACTCAAATCTGAATTAGTTATTTAATTCTAAAAGTTTAAAAAAGCTGCCCTACTGCCTATGCTTTCTTCTTTATACTTCTCCATTTTTCTCAAATTTCCTACACTGAGCTTTTATTATCTTCATAATTGAAAAAATGAAAACAACCCAGAAGCCAAACAGTCAAATCTGCTATACACAGTATGTACAAATACACATATTCCAACTAAGTTTAAAAAGTTGTCCAGCTATTAAGTGCCATGGAACATCATAAAAGAATATTTTCCTGTCACTGAGTCTTTACAGTCTCTAAAGTAACAATGTTTTCTCTCTTCCCAGAGAAAGTAGCTGTTTTTC
Source organism: Leptonychotes weddellii (assembly GCF_054177405.1). Classification (NCBI taxonomy): domain Eukaryota; kingdom Metazoa; phylum Chordata; class Mammalia; order Carnivora; family Phocidae; genus Leptonychotes; species Leptonychotes weddellii. The sequence goes on from NC_138383.1 coordinate 28,351,281, forward strand.
AAACCACCCCCCACCCCGCAAATATTAAAAGGAGAGGCGTATTTTGAATATCAAAGAATGTTATGACTGACTCAAAGCAAAAAGAAACCAAGCCCTACAAAAAATGGGGGACCAATGGGCACTAACTAGACATCTGAACTTGCCTACATATTGCAACAACCTTCTACCATAAAAGAGGGAGTACAGTAAAAAGTAGATATTATAGTGTGTTCAATAGCCATTCCCCCACTTCTAACTTGCCAAAAGGACTCAGATTGTGTTTAGGTGTCAGGTGGTAGGCAGCAATGTGCTCAAGGAGGTTAGATCCCTCCTTTGGCCCCAGGGCATATGGGTCATTCCTCTGACAGTGTTTAGGGAGGGTATATGACTCACTTCCAGCCAAAAGTCTTCTGGGAGTCTTCTATCTTAATAGGAGATTTTATTATCTTTGTTTATTTAAGAAATATCCGTAAGGAGCTTACTGAATTAAATTAAGTCATTTTATTCTCTCATATCAATCCTCTGAGGTAACTAAATTCTATTTTTATCTTCATTTTATTTTATGGGGGGGAGGGGCAGAGGGAGAGAGAGAATCTTAAGCAAGCTCCGCGCTCAGCACGGAGTCTGACATGGGGCTCGATCCCATGACCTGGCCAAAATCAAGAGTCAGACACTTAACTGACTGAGCCACCCAAGCACACATAAAAAGAATTTTCTATAAATGAGGTGAGTAAGTTGAGATTTTTGAAACTCAGGATTTGGTCTCAGATCTACCATTTAGTTGCTGTAACTACAGAGAAGTCCACCAACTTCTCAGTCCATTATTTATTTATAAAATGAAGACAATAATATACACCTAACAGGGTTGTCACCAGGCTCAAAAAACTGTTCATGAAAGCATTCTATGGTGTAGTCCCCATCCAACCCCTTTCCACCAAGATGTCAGAAATGTTTTCTAAAACCCTAATCAGATATTACTTTCCTGCTTAAAATCATTCATGAAAGCACCAGCATGGCCCATTATCTGAGGCCCCTGTCTCTCAGCGGCTTTATCTTCTACCTCTACCCCAAATACATCCCAGTGTTTTGGTATTACTTGCAACTCCGTAATACACAGGCAATGCTACACTCCACTCCTGTACTTTACACATGCCCTATTCCCTTCTCTCTCTCTCTCTGTTAACCCAAACCAGAGGAAATCTGAAATGTCTACTCCTTCAGGCACCTAAACCACCGAGAGAGGCATCTCTTCTTCCAAGTCAATTCTTACCTTATTTTTTATAGTACTTGGAGCATACTTCTATTGCAGCACTTGTCACTTCTTACAGTAAGGAAGACAAACATATAGACTGTGAACAATTTATGGTGGAGATTACATCTTAGTGATCTTTGTATTTCAGGCAAAACAACTTATGGCACAAAATATTCAAAATGTTTTGCTAAATAAAATCTTGCACCCCACATCTATATGGACTTAAATATGAAAATCTATATTAACCCACATGGTTCAGTTTATTATTACTAGAAACTGACAAGGATTTTAAAAAGTAAAAATCCCACATGGGAAAATTTAAAAAAAAATTAATCAAGCCTCCTTAATCTGATAGACAACTACTGAGCCTGTTTCAAATGCTAGGCATTGTGCTGGGCAGGGAATACGACAGTGAGTAAGATGAACCCCTGGTCTTTGCCCTCACAAAGCTCACAGTCTAGCTGGAAAAGTGAAAAATAATTTTAGTACCATGTGATAACTGCCAAGACAGGAAAGTGTAATGAGATCTTATACCACAGGAACCTGGCAATTCAATACTGCACTGAAAATAAGCATTCCTGAATGTGCCAGGTTACAAAGTTAATTAGAATTGAGTCTTGTCTGTAACAATTCTTTCATATCATTCAGTTATGACCTTCAAGATTGTCAGTTCTCTAAAGCCTCTCCTCCAGACATCAGTATCTATCAATGCTACCACCATTTCGGTCATCTAAGCTTCTTCAGAGTCCTCCTTACCACATTCCATTCAGTTGCCAACCCTCTAACTTGATGAGATTCCAAATATTACCACTGCCATGCTACAAGTAAAATCTTAATTATATATAGAGTAGATTACTGTATTCCTTAGAGGTTAAGTGGAACTTCTATAATGTCAGAAGATTCTGAAGACCTTACCTTAGATCCACATATTTTTCAGCATATGATGACTGAGAAAATATCCAGAAATGTATGAATTTGCCCTCTCATACTAAGAACCACTGAAATAAACTTCTACAATAATACCCTCCTTAAACTTCCATTTCTGATAGTTTTCTGGGCACTGCCAGCTTTCCAAAAGCAGCTTGAATCAAACCACTCCTAAACTGCAACAATGGCTCCCCAATGCCCACTATGCATCATTCCTCAGGCTAGCATGCAACACCTTCCACAGAATAACCTTACCTGACTTTCTATTTCTGCTTACTACTACATGTACCATAAAATCTGGTTCAACTATATCATCCGTCATTCATACCCTGATGCCTCTTAAAATACTCCTTTTTACAGTAGGGTGGTTAAGAACATGAACTTGCAGTGAGTCTGATACATAAAAGGTTCACTCAATATGTATTGAAAAAAAGAATTAGAGGAAAATAAAGGAATACTATGAACAACTCTATGCCAACAAATTTCTGATGACCTAGATGTAATGGACCAATACCTTGAAAGACAACCTGCCAAAAATCAAAGAAGAAATCAACAGTATGAAGAGGCCTATATCCACTTTCTATTATCTCCAATAACAGAAGTAGAGGCAGTACTTCCAAACTCAATCTACAAGGCATTATTCTAGTATCAAAACCAAAGATATTACAGGAAAACTACAGACCAGTATCTCTCATGAACAGAGATATTAAAATCCTCAGCAAAATATTAGCAAATTGAATCTAACCAGGTATAAAAAGAATTATATACCACAACTAAGTGGGATTTATCCCAAGTATGCAAGGCTGGTTTGACATTCAAAAATCAATAAATGTAATCCATCATATCATATCAATAGATGAGGAAAAGCATTTGACAAAATCTAATATCCATTCATGAATTAAAAGAAAAAAAAACTCTTAGTAAACTAGGAATGGAGGAAAACATCTTCAACTTGATAAAGAATAGCTATGAGAAACCTATAGCTAACATCATACTTAATGGTAAAAACCTTGAAGCTTTCCCACCATGATCAGGAACAAGGCAAAGATGTCCCCTTTCATCACTCCTTTTCAAACTGTACTGGAAGTCTTAGCTAATGCAATAAGATAAGAAAAATAAAATGAAAGGTATACAGATTGAGAAGGAAAGAATAAACAAAGAACCAAAATAAACATTGAAGCCCAAGCAAGCATTTTAATAAAAAGAAGGCTGGATCTTTCTGCAACATTAGCTTTTAATATTCTCTCACAGATATGTTATCTTCAGGGCGCCTGGGTGGCTCAGTAGTTAAGCGTCTGCCTTCGGCTCAGGTCATGATCCCAGGGTTCTGGGATCGAGTCCCACATCGGGCTCCTTGCTTGGCAGGAAGCCTGCTTCTCCCTCTCCCACTCCCCCTGCTTGTGTTCCTGCTCTCGTTATCTCTCTCTCTGTCAAATAAATAAATTAAAAATTAAAAAAAAAAAAAAAGATATGTTATCTTCAGTTGGTTTCCATGACTCCATTTTCTTGGTTTCTCTCCCTTCCAAAGGCTCTTTGATCTGGTTCATCTTTCACACACTCAGTAAAAACAGACGTTCATCAAAATCATGTCCTTGGCCCTTTTCTCATTAAAATTTTCTTAAAACTCTCTCTTCTACAATCTTACTCCCTTAGTTTTAATTATCCAGTATCACCTCTAGGCAAATAATTGTATATATTCCAGTTCTTAATTTTTAGCTATCTATTAAGCATCTCCACTTTGATATCCTACTGGCATGTCAAACTCAAGACGTTTAAAGACTTGCTCTTCCTCTCTACTATTCCCCCTCCCTTCCTTGTCACCAGCATTTTGAACACCTGGATTTAGAAAACTAATTTTTGGATAACTGAGATATTCTGTTTACAGTTTGCATTCATTTTTCCAATGACATTGAATATTTTTCAAAAACATGATTTTACCCATCTATAAAATATGCATGGCTAAACTAGAATTTTTTTTTTATTAAAGATTTTTTACTTGACAGAGAGAGAGAGAGACAGCTAGAGAGGGAACACAAGCAGGGGGAGTAGGAGTGGGAGAAGCAGGCTTCCCGCTGAGCGGGCAGCCTGATGCGGGGCTTGATTCCAAGACTCCGGGGTCACGACCTGAGCCAAAGGCAAATGCTTAACGACTGAGCCATCCAGGTGCCCCTAAACTAGAATTTTTTAGACATAACTGTATTGCTGGATATTTTCAAACAACTCTGTTTTCTCTTTGGGATATACTCCTAGAAGTAAAGTTACGGGATTAAAGGACAGAGGTATTTTAAACCTAGTGCAAAAATTTCCTTCAGGGGCGCCTCAGTCGCTCAGCTGCGTCTGACTTGATTTTGGCTCAGGTCATGATCTCAGGGTTATGAGAATGAGCCCCACATCAGGCTCCATGCTGGACGTGGAGTCTACTTGAGATTCTCACCCTCTCCCTCTGCTCTGCCCCCACTTGCATGCACATGCGCTTTCTTTTCCTCTACTAAAAAAAAAAAAAAAAAAAAAAAATTCCTTCAAAAAGGTTAAACCAATGTACACATCCACCTGCAGAACCAAAACTTGTCTGTTTCACTATCTTTGTAAATAACACAGGTTATAATTTAAGCAAAACCTTTGTCAAGGTGTTAACTTTTTTTTTTAAGCTATTTCTTAGGCTGCCTGGTTGGCTCAGTTGGTAGAGCATGTGACTCCTAATCTCAGGGCTGTGAGTTTGAGCCCCATGTTTGGTGTAAAGATTACAAAAAATAAAATCTTAAAAAAAAAGGCTATTTCTTTGTTGATCACAAGAACCATGTGTAATTTTTATTTTCTTTGTAATTTTCTGTATTTTCCAAATTTTCTACAATAAAAATACCTAAGAATAATGTAAAATTATATACAATGTGATAAATTTTATAAAAGTACAAATAAAAAATGTACTTGGGTCACAGATAAAAGGCAAGTATTTCATAACATTACTGAAGACAGCCTTTCAAATTAAGGACCCAGACTTCCAGGAAGTATACCTTAGAAAGAAGAGGCCTAAATAATCCAGGCTCTGAAATCACCACCCCCACTAGAGCAGCTCTGTGTTTTCTACACTGAAGCTCTACCTCAGACTTCAAAAAATGAGTTTTGCTGCTTTAAAGAAGCATCAAAATCACTATTCTAAATCACTGATACTTGATTTGTGTAATACTATTATTTAAGAAGGTAGGAAATATTGAGTATATATTAGAAAGTTTTCTAAAAAATCATTTTTAAAATGTGGCATTTAAAGGTAAATCCTTAGCTGTTCAAAATGACTATGCCTAAGAGTTTCAAAAAATCCAGGTTTGACTATACATCTAATGTGTGTGTATATACACCATATTACAGTGACGCAGATATAATTTCTAACAAATAACCTTTGCAAATAAATCATTGATGCTAATTGGTATGCATTTTTAGACTACAGAACATCAAAGCATGAAACCATCTTTTTCTATATTCCATTTAGACATAGTTCCACTTAGAAGTCAGGGAATTCATGAAAAACTCTAAGTTTTCACAAAGAGGACAACTGTGCTTCATACAAATCAAACTGTGAATCAGACACAATCTAAATGTCAAATCATATACAAACATTGTAACAGGCATTAAGACATTGCACAAAACACCACTGAACAATGACCAAAAAATGATTAATATAAATGTCAATTTTATGACATATAATGAAAAATCAATTTGCTACAGAAATGTCCTGTGTTCCAACACTTAAATGAGACACTTGGATTAAAATCAAGAGTTGTTCTGAAGAATCACAGAAAAAAGTGAAATTATTGTTAATATTTTACCTGTGGGTTGCAAAAGTGAAGCAGGTGGGCGAGGCTGTAAGCCCCACAAATTTTCCATACTATTCCGGTCCTTAAGGTCCAACAAATGTATTAAAATTAACGGATCAATGTCTAATAAACTACTGGTAGCAGCAGAGCATAAATGTGCTCTTCTTGACATTCTGCTACTGGCACCCACATAACCATGGTTACTACCTGCAAAAGAAACAGAGATGTAGAAAATGCATGCTACAAGTTTACACAAATTCAATTAAAAGAAAAAGTAAATTGGTTAGTGTTGTTTGAACACTTGTCTATGGACCTATCTTTTAGGAGTTGGTGTGTCAACATGATGAGAAGCAGAAAGGAGAAACCAGATTGCCAGAGAGGTGAACACAAGCGTAGTGACTAAGCACTGGCCTCATTACCATCCAGAATTCAGGAGGAACCCTCAACCCCATCCTTAACCCTAGAAATAAAAAGGCAGTAGCATACACAATATATGCAATCAGGGGGATGAGGGAGAAAAAAAGTAGAATATGTCCTATAACCCAGTGGTCTTGAAAGAAAGACAAATCCCCATGATATCACAAATCCCAAGGAACTAGACACCAAAACAGTAATTTTCTCGAGGAGTTTTCAGACTGAAACTTGTTAATGACTGATGGACAGATAGACACTGATGAGCAATGTCATATCTGCATCACCTATACTGGACTAAGCTCCTCCTTAAGCTAAAGAAACCGTTTGACTTTTCTCTAGTGCCTAGTACAACACCTACCAAATATTAGGTATGGAAATGGTGGTTAAACTGATCTCCCTCAATAAAACTATTTAAATGTATTCTAAAGAAACCTAAAATTTAAAAATGTTACATGCAACAAAGTCTTAAAATAGATAATATAAAAATAACACAAAATAATCAGGTTCTGACTATTCATGAATGTTTCAAAAAGATCTAAAAGGAAGTAACTTAGGAGAAAAATTCCAATTATTCAGAAGCTTCAAGCCAATTATTTACTTATATGTGTTTCATCTATATTCACATCCTCACCTTTTCCAACTTCCTCCTCTTCTAACGATATCATCCTACTGCAAATTTTTCTTTCCAGACTCAGTACACCCCCCTGCAACTCCTTTTAAAAAAACAGCAGAAAACTCTCCTTTTCCTCAACTGCTACAAAGGTGCTCAGTGCATCCAAGGAAGGCGTTGGAGTGAGGCTCTCATTTCATTTGGTGACTAGCATCGTGCCTGGCAGCAACACTCAGCATTCACCTGCACCACGGCCGCCAGCTCAGGAGCTCATCTGCATCTACTTAGCACTCATCCTGCAACGATGATGAGGTAACAGCCGTAGAGGATAAGATCAATGTCCTCATTAAAGCAGCTGGTATAAATGTTGAACCTTTCTGGCCAGGCTTGTTTGCAAAGGCCCAGGCCAAAGTTAGTATCAGGAACCTCATTTGAAATGCAGGGGCTGGTGGACACCAGGACACCAGGAGGAGGTCCTGGCCCTTCTATCCCTGCTGCCCCAGCTGAGGAAAAGAAAGTAGAAGCAAAGAACTGGAATAAAAAACAAAACCAAACCAACAAAAAACTATCTGCAACAGGAATAAAATATAGTTGTGGATAGAAGAAAAAAAAGAAAGTGGAAGCAAAGAAAGAAGAATCTGAGGAAGTCTGATGATGACATGGGCTTTGGTCTGACTAAACCTCTGTAACGTGTTCAAGAAAAAGCTGAACCTTTAAAAAAAAAAAAACAGCAGAAAACTATCCCCTCTCCACCTTGAAACAGTCTTAACCCTTTTCCTTTACTGGGAAGTTTCCAAATAGGCTGCATTTGAGAGGAGTTTTAAACATTACAGATTGCTAGCTCTACCACAAATGCCTAAGTAAGATTACGGGAGTGGGACGTAGGATCTTTTTCTTAAAAAAAAAAAAAAGCTGCCCAGGTGGTTCTAACTGGGTAATAAGTTACTCAGTAGCCCTGTGTACTCTATCTACTGCCCTGATATCTGGTTCTTCTTTAGAAATAGAAGTTGGGGCGCCTGGGTGGCTCAGTTGGTTGAGCAACTGCCTTCGGCTCAGGTCATGATCCTGGAGTCCCGGGATCGAGTCCCGCATCAGGCTCCCTGCTCAGCGAGGAGCCTGCTTCTCCCTCTGACCCTCCCCCCTCTCATGTACTCTCTCTCATTCTCGCTCTCTCAAATAAATAAATAAATCTTAAAAAAAAAAAAAAAAGAAATAGAAGTTGCCCATTTTTCCACAATAAGTGGACCCATTTAACACTAGCACTCTTCAATTTCTCAATGCTCTTCCAGGCCTTCACCAAAACAAAAATTCTTTCTTTTGTGATTTATGCCCTTTGGCTACTCCCTCCCTCCCATGTTCCCAACCTTTCTACTCACTATCCAAAGGCATCAAAGACTTGAGCATCTATTTCAGTTTCCCTTTCTCAGAGCTGATATTGCATTGTTCTGGGTGTGTTGTGTAGGTCTTTCTGTCTCATAAAAAGTGTACGGCCTAATAAATGCTCACAAATTAATGGTGCCCCCAAATCCCCCCATGTTTCCTGAAATTGCTCACTAACCTTCCTCTCCAAAGGTAACCTTCATCCTGAGTTAAACACCATAATTTTGCCTGTTTTTGAACTTTATATAAATGAAATGATACAGTATGTGCTCTAATATCCTGCTTCTTTGTTCAACATTATGTTCAAGAGATTCATCTATACTGATGTATGTAGCAGTTTATTCATTTTCATTCTTGCTGTGTGGCATCCCAGTATATGAATATATCCCCATTTCTTTCTTTATTCTATGTGGAAAGAATTTAGGTTGCTTCTAGTTTTTAGCTGCTAAGAATAAGGCTACTGAAATTCTAAGTAGATTAACTGCTCTTGAAGGTCACATGAAAACAATATAAAACACCTCATAAAAAAGCAAATGAATCAGTGACAGGTTCCTTGCTTCCTGAGCCAAGCCCCTGCTAAAATGTTACACTGATCTACCCAAGTTCTTCATTTTATCATAGTGCCTGTATGCAGTAGCATGACATTCAAGGTCCTACACAGTCTAGTCCTAAACCAGCTTTTTCCCATCTTTTGTTATAATTTACATTTGTTATAAATTACATTGTTATAAATTACACACTGGCAAGGTATGAGAGTTTCCATCTCTCTACATGCTTGCAACATTTAGTATTGCCAGTTTAAAATATATATATATATTTAAAGATTTTATTCATTTATTTGACAGAGACACAGCAAGAGAGGGAACACAAGCAGGGGGAGTGGGAGAGGGAGAAGCAGGCTTCCCGCGGAGCAGGGAGCCTGATGCGGGGCTCCATCCCAGGACCCCGGGATCATGACCTGAGCCGAAGGCAGACGCCTAACAACTGAGCCACCCAGGCGCCCCTTAAAAATATTTTTATATATTAGCTGCTACAATGGGTATGCAATGGTATTTTATTGGATTTTTATTCGGCATTTCCCAAAAAAATAAAGAAAAATGAGCCTCAGAGATCTGTGGGATCTCATCAAATGTACCAACATATATATAACGGAAGTCACAGAAGAGCAAAGAGTACAGATGAAAGAAAAATGGTTGAAAATTTCCAACGTATGATGAAAAATGTTAATCTAACACATCCAAAAAGCTCAGCTCAACAAACTCTATGTAAGATAAATAAACTCAAGAGATCCACACTGGGACACATCATCAACTTGCATTTCTCTGATAAAAGAGTTTGAGTACTTTTTAAAATGTGCACTGGCCATCTGGATAGCCTCTTCTGTGAAGTGTCTATTCCAGTCTTTTGTCCCTCTTTTTTTCCTAGGAGGTAGTCTTATCTTTTTCTTATTGATTTACAGAAGTTCTTTATATACTATGGAAAGTTTTAGAAATTTTTAATTTACTCTGATTAATAAAAGTTATGTTTTTTTAAAAGAAAAAATCAATGCATCTTTCTAGAACAGACTATACACCTGAGATCTTCTAAGCAGTTAGATATTATGGGTCTAGAGATCAACACATGATTGTCCCACAGGTCTCTTAAAATCAACACTGATCAAACTGAATATATTATGTTCTGCTCCTAGACTATCTTATGTAAGTGCACAGCCTAACCTAGAAACCTTAAGGAATCATCCCCACATATCCACCAAATCCATCCCATCCAGTTAGATTCCCAAGTCCTATAAATTCTGTAACATCTTTCAACAAATTTCATCTCCACCCCTACTGCTATTGCCTTAGGTTAGGCCCTCATAATTCTCCCTCCTGAAACATTTCAGTAGTTTTCTAACTGATCTTGTCTTTTGATTCATCTTCCACTATGTAACCAAATCTGACCAATGTTTCTTTTAAAGACCTTTAATGGTTCCACAGAATAAAGTCCAAAATCCTTAGCCTAGCAAATGAGACTTTCCATTACCTGATTTTGCTTCTTGCTTACCAATCTCACATTGGCCTGCCCCATATAAAGTCTCAACTATTTGAAGTTTCCTAAAAGAACAGTGCTGCATCTTTTCCCTGGAATGCCTTTGCTCTCTTATCTCATTATTTCCCTGCAACTCTAATGAACTCTTAGCTCTTCTTTCAAGAACAAAATCAAGCATCACTCCCTTTCTAAAGCCTTTCATCCATTCCTAACAAGCTGTTCTATTTTTGGTGTCACCCTGTATTTACATCTATAATCACAAAGTTCTGTAATGACTAATGCTACATTCTCATTTTGGAGATGATGCTCATTCATCTCATAATCCTAGTGAACAACACAATGCCTGATACCTACTGGGCATTCTTTAAACATTACTGGAACAAGTAACCTTAAAAATTCTTAACCTGGGGATGCCCAGGTGGTTCAGTCAGTTAAGTGTCTGCCTTCGGCTCAGGTCATGATCCCAGGCTCCTGGGATTGAGTCCCGCATCAGGCTCCCTGCTCAGCGGAGAGCCTGCTTCTTCTGCCTGCCACTCCCCCTGCTTGTGCTGTCTCTCTCTCTCTCTGATAGATAGATAGATAAATAAATAAAATCTTAAAAAAAATCCTTAACCCGAAATAAGTAACAAATGTTGTAATAACCTACACACTGTCAATTTACAAGTGTGTTATATTGCTAGAATCTTTTAGTTATCAAGTATTAGGTTTCATAAATCACACATGTGAGGCAAATATAGAACAGATGTTTCCTATTCAGTTGATTCAACTAGCTAATGTTCTAGATTAGAATGATACTTTTTGCAGGCACCTGGGTGGCTCAGTTGGTTAAGCATGTGCCTTCGGCTCAGGTCATGCTCCCAGGGTTCTGGGATAGAGACCCGCATCGGGCTCCCTGCTCAGCTCACAGCATGCTTCTCCCTCTCCCTGCCTCTCCCCCTGCTGGGCGCGCACGCGCGCACTCTCTTTCTCTGTCAAAATCTTAAAAAAAAAAAAAAAAAAAATAGAATGATACTTTTTATTTAGAATGATACTTTTTCAGCACATAATTTTAAGCATAAGTTTTTCTTGTAACTAAGCCAAAATAACTGAATAAACTAAGCAATTCTTGAGGGAAGAGGAACCTGAATCATTAAATAATTATTTCAAGCTATAGCCTTATTTAAAATAACCTATACAATGAAATTAAGTAAATATTATTTTACTTCATACCTAGGTTCTGTGTAAGAAAGATCTTCTACTTAATGGACAACTTAACATCTTAATTGACATAATTCTTTAGATGATAGTATGGTTCTGAAATATGAATCACAACAGGCTTGAAATGGACCTTCCATAATTAACATATAACAATAAATCATTCCACACTCAGCCCCACCTCACCCTTAATTCAGCTTTTATTTTCTTCTTTATATATTTTAAAACTTTTCATTTTACAAGTTTTAGGTTTATAGAAAAGGTGCAAAGATAATTCAGAGCATTCCTATAAATCCCATGATCCACTTTACCACTGTCAACAGCTTTCATCACTATGGTACATTTATCACAACTAATGAATATTGGTATGTTATCATTAACTAATAAATTCTGTACTTTATTCAGATTTCATTAATCTTTCCCTAATGTACTTGTGTCCTAGGGTCCCATCCAGACCATCAAATTACATCATTTCTCCTTAGGTTCCTCTCGTCTGGGGCAGTTCCTTAGAATTTTCTTGCTTTTGATGACCTTGACAGTTTTGAAAAGTACTGGTCAGATATTTTGTAAGATGTCCCTCAACTGGGATTCACGTGGTGTTTTTCTCATGGTTAGATTGTGTTTATGGGTTTTGGGAGGACAACACCATAGATGTAAAGTACCATTCTCAACACATCATATCAAGGGTACCTGCTATCAACATGACAACATGGATGATGTTAAATCTGATAACCTGGCTAAAATAATGTTTACCAGGTTTCTCTGGTATAAAGTTACTTTTTCCCTTTCTAGACTGTATTATAATGGAAGCAAGTCACTAAGCATAGCCTTTAGGGGTAAGGGAGTTATGTTACACCTCCTGAGAAGGCGATATCTAAAGAAATTTGCAATTCTTTTGTATGTGTACTGTCTTACATATCTTAGCTATCTGTTCATACATTAATTCACCTTTAGATTATAAATTACTTAAGAGTAAGTCTTTTTCATTGTATTTTCCAGAAATCTTGATATAGGCATTCAACAAATGTCTACAAATATTTAAAATTCCCAAAAGCATGTAATAAAAATTAACAGGGTATGATTCACTACTGTATCCTCAGCACCCACAATTTAGTGTCTGGATTATAATAGGTCCTCAAAAACTACTGAACTAATAAATTACAATTTTGGAATTACAGAACATAAGCATCATGAGAACAGAGATGTCTTTTTATTTAATACTGTAGCTCTGGAAAGTAAAACAGTATACATTTCCAGTTAAGTAGCCAGTAAATATTTGGTGGATGAATGAAGAAATTGAAAAAATTAACATTTTGTTTATCCACTACCCAGTATGTGTAAAAATGTTTCATATTATAATTTCCCTATAATACAGTTTAAGAGAGGAAATGATAGATTTAATGAAGAAAAAATACCTGCAAGTTTGAAAAATATTCAGTAACCTTGACTCAGTACACCCATCTTCCATTTTATACCAAGATAGCTTCCGAATTTTTCTATGCTATTTAAAACTCTGAAAACTACACTCAACACTTAGTAAAATAAAGTGTATTCAGGGCGCTTGGGTGGCTCAGTTGGTTAAGTAACTGCCTTTGGCTCAGGTCATGAACCCCGGGTCCTGGGATAGAGCCCTACATCGGGCTCCCTGCTCAGCAGGGAGCCTGCTTCTCCCTCTGCCTCTGCCTGCCACTCCCCCTGCTTGTGCTCTCTCTTCTCTCTCTCATTCTCTCTGACAAATAAATAAAATCTTAAAAAAATAAATAAATAAAGTGTATTCATTCAATATTTATCTGAAAAATATTAAATGATCCCTTATTATATTGTGTTAAATGCCAGGGATACAAAATTAAGATGCATATTATTTCTTTGCACAGAGCTTCATGGAGCTCAGTGATAAAAGGGAAAATAGGCAGCTAAATAAGTAATTACAATATTGTTTAATATATATTCTAACAGGTTAACTTGAGAGAGCAGAAAAAGATACACAGGGCACACAGTTGAGGAGGGCTTCCAGGAATAAAATACAACCAAAGTGAAGAAAAAATAGGAGTTGACTACACCCAGCATGAGAAGATAAAAGGGACATGTTAGGAAGCACATTTGAGCGGAAGCACATTTCTTTCCTCTGGGCTAAAAAATGACACAGGTGAGTGCGAGAGAGGTAAGGCTAAAGAAGTGAGTAGGAGCCACCATATGAAAGGCCTTCTGTACCATTCCTTAAGTGAATGGAATCCAATAAAGAGTTTTAAAGTAGAGGAGTGACATGATCAGATATAAATTTGAAGGAAAAAAACCAACTCATCCTGAACTCATGCTGTGGGAAATAGAATGGAAGGGAACAATAATGGATACAAGGAACCCAGATGGGAGGCTGTTTTTTTTTTTTTAAAGATTTTATTTATTTATTTGAGAGAGAGAGACAGCGAGAGCAGGAATACAAGCAGGGGGAGTGGGAGAGGGAGAAGCAGACTTCCCGCTGAGCAGGGAGCCCGATGTGGGACTTGATCCCAGGACCCTGGGATCATGACCTGAGCCGAAGGCAGACGCTTAACGACTGAGCCACCCAGGCGCCCGGGAGGCTGTTTTGAAAGACAGTGGCCTAGACTAGGAATGGCAAAGGAATGGGAAGTAACAAATGAATTCATGCACTGTTTAGGAGGCAGAATCAACAGATTTGGGTAATGTATTAAAAGGCAGAGTCTGAGTGAGGGGAAAAGATGAAGATGTATAACACTATCAATCACTAAGATGATGAGCTATTACTGACAGGCAGGATGGCATAAAAAGATAATGATTTCTGTTTGTAAGATGCTGAGTCTGATAACATCAAAACCTGACTGCTGGGGTGCCTGGGTGGCTCAGTCCTTAAGTGTCTGCCTTCGTCTTGGGTGATGATCTCGGGGTCCTGGGATCAAGCCCGCATTGGGCTCCCTGCTCAGTGGGAAGCCTGCTTCTCCCTCTCCCATTCCCCCTGCTTGTGTTCCCTCTCTTTCTGTGTCTCTCTCTGTCAAATAAAATCTTAAAAAAAAACCAGACTGCTACATGGGTCTGGAAGTCATGAGAAAAATAAAGGCTAGAGATAGAACTTGGAAAGTAATCAGTATATAGATAGAATTGAAATAAAGGCATAAATGAGATCACCTAGAATAAAGTGAGGAGTAGGAAGAGTACAAAGCATGGGCGGAAGTTGAAATGCTGAAGACTAATGTTTAAGAGGTGCTAAAACATGCTATAGAATATGCCAGTGTTTGTACCAAGGGCAACATCAATAAAGCAGACGCAGTACAGAGCTAGCTTATAATTCTTCTAACCAAGATTGAACAGGTCCATGGGGCGCCTGGGTGGCTCAGGCGCTGGGTGTCTGCCTTTGGCTTGGGTCATGGTCCCAGGTCCTGGGATTGAGCCCCACATCGGGCTCCCTGCTCAATGGGGAGCCTGCTTCTCCCTCTCCCACTCCCCACTGCCTGCTGCTCCCCCTACTTGTGCTTGCTCTGTCAAATAAATAAATCTTAAAAAACAAAACAACAACAAAAAACAGGTCCAAGAACACAAAAGAAACACACACTATTTGAGTCTCTTCATCCCAAGAGGAGCAGGAGCAGTGTGGTCTGGCAAAAAAAACCAAAAAACCAAAAAAGCAATACAAGAAAAAGATGATGTGTGTTGGCTCTACCAACAACTACTTATGAGACCTAGGCAATTAAATCCCAAGTTTATTCCATGCATAAGTTGAGCTCTCAAAAGGTCCTCTATGGGGCACCTGGAAGGCTCAGCTGGTTAAACAGCTAACTCTTGATTTCAGCTCAGGCCATGATCTCAGGATCGTTGGGATTGGGCCGCACATCGAACTCCATGCTCAGCAGGAAGTCTGCTTGGGATTCTCTCCCTCTCCCTCTGCTCCCTCCCCCTGCACGAATATGCAAATACACTCTCAAATAAATAAATCTTTAAAAAAACAAAAGGTCCTTTGTAAGTCACATTCCATGAATCTATTCAGATTATTCTATAGTCAAATTAGATATACAAACAAGACTTATATATCCTAAAAGGATAGTGTATGATTGTAGAGAAGACCATGAGCTTTGGATTCAGACAAACCCAAAACTCTAATCCCTAAATTTAGTAAATTTCATTTACTAATTGTGAATGATAGCAAGGTGCTTAATTTCTCTACCAATTTGTATAGCTATAAAAAGCAGGCAATATTAAAATCTATCTCACAGAATGTTATAAGTTAATGAGATAAGGTACACCTGAAGTGCTTTTGCACAATGCCTGGTACATAAGAACACTTACCAAATGTTAGCTATTATTACTATATCAAATACACTCTAAGATATGTGTGTACACACACACACACACACACACACACTATATAGCACTTCCAATACCACGGGCCATGTAGAGCAGTGGCTGCCATAAAATAAAATATGATACAGTCAGAGAAGAGGAAAGAGAAGATGCAAGCTGATGCATCTTGGCCTCTATACCCGGTGGTCCTGCAGCAGCTGCATCTTCCATAAGTTCTCCCTCTTCTAATTCCATGTTGTTGTATTCCACATCATTTTCTCCAGACCTAAGAATATAAAAAATTCATCATTCCTACAGAGTAGGGACAATTAAAATTATTTGCCACACCTCAATGAATTTTATAACAGTAGTGCATAGCTTTCTGCTGTGAAATAAGATGGGATATATTTCTCAATACAAAAATGAGGAAAAGACTTTTGTCATTATCACATGTATGGGTAGTGTTCATGTTCAAACTACCTTTTAAAATTACTAAGGTTGGCAACATTTAATTTTTAAAATAGAAAATCTGAGAACCATTGTAAGCAGAAGAAATTATAGCTTCAAACACCACATTTTAAGGTTTAAAAAAAAAAGAAAAGATGATCAAATTACTACATATGATTAAATATTATTTTCTTGGGGCACCTGGGTGGCTCAGTCAGTTAAGCGTCTGCCTTTGGCTCAGGTCATAATCTCAGGGTCTTGGGATGGAGACCTGCATCAGGCTCCCTGCTCACTGGGGAGTCTGCTTCTCCTTCTCTCTCTGACCTTCCCCCTGCTCATGCTCCCTCTCTATGTCAAATAAATAAATAAAATCTTAAAATATTTTCTTAAAATGATATTTCAGAAAGAGGGCATTACCTCCTACCAAAGTTTTCAAAGTCTCTCCTATCAAAAAACACTATTACCTTCTTTTATTTTTAATTTAAAAAATTTTATTTACTTATTTATTTAAAGTAAGCTCTATGCCCAGTGTGGAGCTCGAACCCAAAACCCTGAGATCAAGAGTCACAGGCTCTACCAACTGAGCCAACCAGGCAACCCACTATTACCTTATTGTAATGACAAAGTACTATATGGAACAGCACTAATCAGTGCTAGTTTGGGGTATTTAAAGAAGTCACAAGATCAGTTCCCAGCTTGGAACTCTGCAGACCTGCTCCATTGACACCAGTAAAAATTATTTTTAAAACAGTCATCAAGAAAATGTGCTAAAATCTGGTAAAAACAGTGAGTCTGAGGTACTTAAACAAGGACTACTTGCTCTTTCTTCCCCTCCCAATTCAGGGATACAGAAATTCCACTCTAGACTGGCACAGCCAAGAACATAGGCCTCCCAAAAGAAGGGCTTATTTCCAGGAGGGTAAAACATCAGGATTTCTCCTCCTGCCCCTAGCTAACAGATGCTGACACTAAGGTCAGGTAAATGTGATCAAGTAGGAGGATACCTTTCTTCCATCCAGACCCAAGGCTCCACCCTTGGGTGTAGCATACTGAGAATACTGGGGCCTGAATCAGTATGCCCCAATACACTCATAAATGGAGGTCCTAGGCATGAGAAGACAAGCTGAGAAGATCTCAGGGTACAGTCTCTAACTCCCCCACCCCCACTGGTTCAACTACTAAAACGGGAGAAATTAACACACCTTTGTCCTCAGTCTAGCTTCAGAGTTCTGACTTAGATTTTCCCTGGAGGAGGAACCAGACTGAAAAACAGCCACAGAGAAATATACAGCATAAAAAAATACTCTCAAATGGAATCCCAAAAAAGATAAAAAGAATTACACAACATGGCAGAGTGGGATTTACCTCAGGAATGCAAAGTTGGTTTAAAATCCAAAAATAAGCTAACATATCATGCTAATAAAGAAAAACTACACAATCGTCTGAATAGATGCTGAGTTTAATATATTGCTTAGATGATAGATAGAAAGATAATTTGACAAAAATCCAACACACTTTTAAAATAAAAGCATTCAACTAACCAGAAATAGAAGGGAACTTCCTCAACCAGATAAAGAGCATCTACAGAAAACCCACAGCTAACACCATACTTAATGGTGTAGTTTCCCTCTAAGATCAGGAACAAGACAAAGATGTCCACTCCCACCAGTTCTATTCAACATTCTACTGGACAGTCTAGCCAGTGAACTTAGAAAAGAAATAAAAAAGCATCCAGTAAGGGGGTGCCTGGATGGCTCAGTTGGTTAAGTGTCCAACTCTTGATTTCCACTCAGACCATGATCTCAGGGTTGTGGGACTGAGCCCCACATGGAGTTCCCTGCTCAGCACAGAGTCTGCTTAAGATTCTCTCTCTCCCTCTCCCCCAACCCACATGCACGCACGTGCTCTCTAAATAAATAAATCTTAAAAAAAAAAAAAAAGCGGGGCACCTGGGTGGCTCAGTTGGTTAAGCAACTGCCTTCGGCTCAGGTCATGATCCTGGAGTCCCTGGATCGAGTCCCGCATGGGGCTCCCTGCTCGGCGGGGAGTCTGCTTCTCCCTCTGACCCTCCCCCCTCTCATGTGCTCTCTCTCTCTCAAATAAATAAATAAAATCTTAAAAAAAAAAAAAAAAAGCATCCAGTAAGTAAAACTAAGTCTATTTACAGAAGCCATATTGTATACAGAAAAACTTTAAAAATTCACTAAAAAACGATTAGAACTAAAAAATGAATTGGCAAGGTTGCAGAACACAAAACGCAACTGAATTTCCACATACTTGTAAAGAACAATCCAAAAGGGAATTTCTAAAAAATTAATTAAAAATTAATAGTATAGTATCATATGATCTCACTGATATGAGGAATTCTTAATTGCAGGAAACAAACTGAGGGTTGCTGGAGTGGGGGGTGGGGTGGGAGGGATGGGGTGACTGGGTGATAGACACTGGGGAGGGTATGTGCTTTGGTAAGCGCTGTGAATTGTGCAAGACTGTTGAATCTCAGATCTGTACCTCTGAAACAAATAATGCAATATATGTTAAGAAAAAAAAAAAGAAGAAGGTAGCGGGAGGGGAAGAATGAAGCA
>NC_138383.1:28370295-28457574 GCF_054177405.1 Leptonychotes weddellii
GACTCTGAAAAACAAACAGGGTTCTAGAGGGGAGGGGGGTGGGAGGATGGGTTAGCCTGGTGGTGGGTATTGAGGAGGGCACATTCTGCATGGAGCACTGGGTGTTATGCACAAACAATGAATCATGGAACACTTCATCTAAAACTAATGATGTAATGTATGGGGATTAACATAAGAATAAAAAAAATTAAAAAAAATTAATAGTATAATAGTATAAAAATAATACTTAGGAATGATTTAACAAAAGAGGTGTTAAACATATACTCTGAAAAATACAAAACACTGTTGAAATATTAAAAACTTCCACTTGGCAAAAGACTCTTTAAGAAGAAAAGACAAGAGCACAGGTAAAAGGAAGATAGTGGAGGAATTGGAAGACCCTCAGTTTGCCTATCCCATGAATAAACTAGATTAACTATCAAATCATCCTCAATATCCTAGAGCTCAACCTGAAGACTGGCAGAACAGAGTTCACAACCAAAGGTAGATTAGAGGTTACACAGAAAAAGGTAGTTGCAGTTTGGGAGAGAAATAGATCATGGTCTCTGTGATGGGGAGGGAGTAGCAGTTGTACAAAAGGGTGAGAAACAGACTATCACACAGGGGAGCCCACACGGGGAAGACATCCTCATAGCAACTGACTTAGAAAGTGAGGGGGGGTGCCTGGGTGGCTCAGTCATTAAGCATCTGCCTTAGGCTCAGGTCATGATCCCAGGGTCCTGGGATTGAGCCCTGCCTCAGACTCCCTGCTTCTCCCTCTGCCTGCTTGTGTGCTCTCTCTCTGTGTTAAATAAATAAAATCTTTAAAAAAAAAGAAAGAAATTGAGAGGGG
Source organism: Leptonychotes weddellii (assembly GCF_054177405.1). Taxonomy (NCBI): domain Eukaryota; kingdom Metazoa; phylum Chordata; class Mammalia; order Carnivora; family Phocidae; genus Leptonychotes; species Leptonychotes weddellii. The sequence goes on from NC_138383.1 coordinate 28,371,128, forward strand.
CCCAATTTTGTGAGTTCTTGCAACCAGTGGGCTTAAAGCCTAAAGTTCTAAAGGTCAGCAGGGTGGGAAGGGATAGAGCCCAGAGGGCATAGGGGCATTGGGGCTGCTCTTGGGAGAGAAGGCAGGCAAACAGCCCATGGACATACAGCATAGAAACAGTGAGGAACACAGTGGGGTGCACACAGTGGGGAAGTTATTTGCTCATCGCAGCGCCTGTCCCAGACAGGCAGCATTCACTGAATGACCCCTCCAGGAAGAAAGAAACTGGCTGGTCTCTCTCTCTCTTTCTTTCTCTCAAATAAATATATAAAAATCTTAAAAAAACAAAACAAAACCCTCTCACTCCATCTCCCTCTGCCCCTTCCCCCTGCACCCACTCTCTCAAATAAATAAATAACTTTTTAAAGTGAAGGGATGGAGAAATGTTCATCATGTAAATGGATGTCAAAAGAAAACTAGAGTAGCAATACTTGTAGCAAACAAAATAAACTTTAAAACAAAGACTGTAGGGGCGCCTGGGTGGCTCAAATGGTTAAGCGTCTGACTCTTCATTTTGGCTCAGGTCATGATCTCAGGGTTAAGAGACAGAGCCCTGGGTTGAGACATTGAGCCCTGCGTCAGACTCTCTCTCTCTCCCTCTGCTCCCCCACCATCTCTTGCTCTTTCTCTCAATAAAAAAACAAAACAAAACAAAAACTATAATAAGAGACAAGGAATGACACTATATAATAAAGGGGACAAGCCAACAAGCAGATATAACTATTATAAATATTTATGCACCCAACATAAGAGCACCTAAATACATGAAACAGTTAATAACAGAAATAAAGGAACTAATGGATAATAATACCAAGAGGACTTTAACACTCCACTTACATCAATGGACAAATCATCCAAACAGAAAATCAAGAAGGGGCGCCTGGGTGGCTCAGTCGTTAAGCATCTGCCTTCAGCTCAGGTCATGATCTCAGGGTCCTGGGATTGAGCCCTGCATCGGGCTCCCCGCTCAGTGGGAAGCCTGCTTCTCCCTCTCCCACTCCCCCTGTTTGTGTTCCCTCTCTCACTGTGTCTCTCTCTGTCAAATAAATAAATAAAATCTTAAAAAAAAAAAAAAAATCAACAAGGAAACAATGGCCTTGAATGACACACTGAACAAGAGGGATTTAAAAGAGATATTCCGAACATTCCATCCTAAAACAGAATACATATTCTTGTCAAGTGCACACGGAACATTCTCCAAAAGAGATCACATACTAGACCACAAAACAAGCCTCAAAAAATTCCAAAGGATCAAAGTCATAGTAAGCATCTTTTCTGACCAGAACGCTATGAAACTTGAAGTCAACCAAAAGAAAAAATCTGGAAAGAGCACAAAGACATGGAGGTTAAAGAATATGCAACTAAACAATGAATGGATCAACAAGGAAATAAAAGAAGAAATTAAAAAGTTCATGGTAACAAATGAAAACACAACAGTTCAAAATCTCTGGGACACAGCAAAAGCGGTTCTAGGAAGAAGCTTATAGCAATATAGACCTATCTCAAGAAGCAAGGAAAATCTCAAATAAACAACCTAACCTTACACCTAAAGGAGCTAGAAAAAGAACAACAAACAAAACCTAAAAAACCAGCAAAAGGAAGGAAATAATAAAGATTAAATTACATAGAAACTAAAAAACAGATCAGATCAATTAAATGAGCAGCTGATTCTTTAAATCAATAAAATTGATAAACCTCTAATCAGACTTATCAAGAAAACAAGAGAAAAAAACCCAAATAAATAAAATCACAAGGGGCACCTGGCTGGTTCAATCAGTAGTACATGCGACTCTTGATCCCAGAGTCGTGACTTCAAGCCCCACATTGGGTGTTGAGCCTACTTAAAATAAATACATACATACAACACATACATAAAATAAAATCACAAACAAGAGAAGAGAAATAACAATAAACAACACATAAAGACAATTGTAAAAGAATATTATGAAAAACCATATGCCAAAAAATTGAGCAACCAAGAAGAAATGGATACATTCCTAAAAACACATTACCTACCAAAACTGAAACAGAAAGAAACAGAAAATTTGAACATACTGATTATCAGCAAAGATACTGAATTGTAATAAAAAAACTCCCAACAAACAAAAGTCCAGGACCAAATGGCTTCACAGGCGAATTATACCAAACATTTTAGAAAGTTAATACACCTATTCTCAAACTATTCCAAAAATAGAAAAGGAAGGATAGCTTCCAAATTCATTCTCTGAGGTCATCATTACCCTGATACCAAAACCAGATAAAGACACTACGAAAAAAGAGAACGACAGGGAGTGCCTGGGTGGCTCAGTCGGTTAAGCGTCTGACTCTAATGGTTTCAGCATCTATCTCTTGGTTTCAGCCCAGGTCATGATCTCAGTGATCCTGAGATGGAGCTCCACGTCTGGCTCTGTACTCAACGGGGAGTTTGCCTGAAGATTCTCTCCCTGTGCCTCTCCCACCACTCAAAAGCATGCACTCTCTATAATAAAATAAATAATCTTTAAAAAAAAAACATGAACACAGATGCAAAAATCCTCAACAAAATACTAGCAAACTGAATCCAACAATACATTAAAAAAATTATTCACCACAATCAAGGATTTTTTTTTTCTGGGTGCTATGTGACTCAATATTCACAAGTCAATCAATGTGATACATCACATCAATAAGAAAAAGGATAAGAAACACGACCATTTCAATAGACACAGAAAAAACATTGGACAAAGTACAACATCCATTCAGGATAAAAACCCCTCAAGAAAGTAGGTGTAGAGGGAACATACCTCAACATAATTAAGGCCATATCTGAAAAACCCACAGCTAACATCATGGGGGAAAAACTGAGAGCCCTTCCCCTAAGGTCAAGAACAAAACAAGGATACCCACTCTCACCACTATTATTCAACACAGTACTGGAAGCCCTAGCCACAGCAATCAGACAACAAAAAAATATAAAAGGCATCCAAACTGGTTTGGAGGAAGTAAAACTGTAACTATTTGCAAATGACATGACACTATATGCAGAAAAATCTTAAAAATTCCACCAAAAAACAATTAGAAGTAATGAATTCAATAAAGTTGAAGGACACAAAATTAATACAGAGAAATCTGCATTTCTATATGCTAATATTGAAGCAGCAGAAAGAGAAATTAAGAACACAATTCCATTTTTGATTGCACCAAAAATAAGATACCTAGGAATAACCTAACCAAAGAGGTGAAAGACCTGTACTCTGAAAACTATAAAACACTGATGAAGGAAAATGAAGACAACACAAAGAAATGGAAAGACGTTCCATGCTCATGGATTGGAAGAATACTGTTAAAATGTCTATACTACCCAAAGCAATCAAAATACCAACAGCATTTTTCACAGAACTAGAACAAAAAGTCCTAAAATTTGTATGGAGCTACAAAAGACCCCAAATAGCCAAAGCAATCTTGAAAAAGAAAGCAAAGCTGGAGGCATCACAATTCCAGACTTCAAATTATATTATAAAGTTGTAGTAATCAAAACAGTATGGTACTGCCATAAAAATAGACACATAGATCAATGGAACAGAACAGAAAACCCAGAAATAAACCCACAATTATATATATGGTCAATTAATCTCTGACAAAGCAGGAAAGAATATCTAATGGGAAAAAGTCTCTTCAACAAATGGTGCTGTTGGGAAAACTGGACGGCAACAAAAGAATGAAACTGGACCACTTTCTTATACCATACACAAAAATAAATTCAAAATGGATTAAAGACCTAAATATGAGACCTGAAACCATAAAAATCCTAGAAGAGAAGACAGACAGTAACTTCTTTGACATCAGCCAATGCAACCTTTTTTCTAGATAGGTCTCCTGAGGCAAGGGAAACAAAAGAAAAGATAAACTACTGGGACTACATCAAAATAAAAAGTTTCTGGAAGGAAACAACAAAGGAAACAATTAACAAAACTCGAAATAAGTCAATCAGAGAAAGACATGTATCATATGACCTCACTGATATGAGGAATTCTTAATCTCAGGAAACAAACTGAGGGCTGCTGGAGTGGTGGGGGGTGGGAGGGATGGGGTGACCAGGTGATAGACACTGGGGAGGGTATGTGCTATGGTGAGCGCTGTGAATTGTGTAAGACTGCTAAATCACAGACCTGTACCTCTGAAACAAATAATACATTATATGTTAAAAAAAAAAAGAAGAAGAAGAAGATAGCAGGAGGGGAAAAATGAAGGGGGGGAATCGGAGGGGGAGATGAACCATGAGAGACTATGGACTCTGAAAAACAAACTGAGGGTTCTAGAGGGGAGGGCGGTGGGGGGATGGGTTAGCCTGGTGATGGGGAAAAAAAAAAATCAACTGATGGAATGGGAGAAGATATCTGCAAATGACATATTGGATAAAGGGCTAGTATCCAGAATCCATAACGAATTCATCAAAATCAACATCCAAAACATAAATAATCTAATATAAAAATGGGCAGAAGACATGAACACACATTTCTCCAAAGAAGACATACACATGGCCAAGAAACACATGAAAAGATGCTCAATATCAGTCATCATCAGGGAAATGAAAATCAAAACCACAATGAGACGTCACTTCACACCTGTCAGAATGGCTAAAATCAAAAACTCAAGAAACAACAGATGGTGAGGATGTAAGGAAAGGGAAATCCTCACGCACTGTTGGTGGGAATGCAAACTGGTGCAGCCACTGTGGAAAACAGTGTGGAGGTTCCTCAAAAAGTTAAAGGTAGAACTACCCTATGATCCAGCAATTGCACCACTGGTTATTTACCCAAAGAATACAAAAACATTAATTCAAAGGGATACACGCACCCCTATATTTATAGCAGCATTATTTACAACAGCCAAGATATAGAAGCAGCCCAAGTGTCCACTAATGGATGAATAAAGAAAATGTGGTATATATATATGTATACACACACACATACACACAATGGAATATTATTTAGCCATAAAAAGAATGAAATTTTGTAATTTCAAACAACATGGATGGAGGTAGAGAGAATAATGCTAGAACAGTCAGTAAGAAAGACAAATATAGGATTTCACTCATATGTTGAATTTAAGAAGAAAACAAATGAGGAAAGGTAAAAAAATGAAAGAGAGACAAACCAAGAAACAGACTCTTAACTACAGAGAACAAACTGATGTTTACCAGAGGGTAAGGGGATTGGGGGATGGGTGAAATAGGTAATGGGAGGGAGGGAGATATTTACAGTCTCAAATTATGTCCCCAAAGGATGTTTGTTAATTACAAAGTGAAAAATTAGTAATTTTAGAGTAGAGAAATCTGGCAGACATTAGTTTACCCAAGTAATCTAATCAATTGTAATGAGACAGTTAAAAGACATGTGCCCTCCTGCCACTCCCTCGGATGATCCTCTGAAAAGGCTCTATCATCACTTCTCTAGTACTCCTGCCTCAAGTGTGAGGAAACATTCAGAGGACTCCCAAATTGAGGGACTTGCTACAAAATAACCGCTCTTTCTGAGAAGTATCAAAGTCATAAAAAATTAAAAAAAAAAAAAGGTTAAGTGACCCAGATTAAAGAAGATTAAAGAAATTTAACTAAAAGCAACATATGATACCCGACTGGATCCTAGACCAGACAAAGGAAATCAATGGCAAATTTTTAAATGGTCATAGATTACAGTATTATATCAATGTTAATCCTGATTTTGATAACTATATTGTAGTTACATAAGAAACACAGTTGTTTTTAGGAAGTACACAATGAAAAGTATATTCACCTAATCGTGAAATTCTCAGACAAAAAAAAGTAGGAACACAAAATACTAACACCTGGGGAATTAATCTGGGCAAAGGGAATATGGGAACTGTTATTTAATATTTTTGTGACTTTTCTTAAATATGAAATAATTGCAAAATTAAAAATAAAATGAAAAACTAAATCTCATTTTGGAACCCAGAGATGAGAGGGAAGAAACTAATGGTCTTTCCTTCAAGCTCCCTCTTTATAGGAGATACTTTATAGCAAGTAAAAACGCTGAATATCCCCACTTTTAGGCTTAAGTTAATTAACATGCTTCTATTACTTCCCACTTAGATGCTTCATAGGGGTAGTTAATGTGAGACACTCACATAGTTTCTTCATCAATGTCATTTTCTTCTGTGTTACTTGTTGCTGTGGAGCTGGCAGAGGAACTGCTGCCATCAAGGTGATTCACTTCATCTTCCCCAACAAGATCCAGATCCAGATCTCCATCTGAAAGTTCATGCTAGATCAAGGCAAAGAAACAAGACTTCTATCTCAAATGTTTTTACTTAGGTGATCATCTGATCCAGCTGATGGACCAAGCACCAAAGAAGAATGTAATCCTCAGAATTCTCTGCTCCTGTGCAGAGGCAGCTGAGCCCTTTAGAGAAAAATCACACAACCACATCTGGTTCCACTAATAACTTACTGCTACCATTTTTAGCTGGGCCTTCAATGTCTCTGGAAATGCTTCATATATTCCATGTCAGCTGCCAATAAGGCTCTTCACAGGGTAACACTTCAAACCATCACTCCTCTAGTCCTACCTAACCTCTAATATCCCCAAGGACATCATAAAACTATCACTTATCTGCACAGAAAAACACACTGGTTATTAGTAAATACCGCCGAATTTTAGTGCCCTACCTGCAAACCCCACCGTTCCTTTAATTCATCCTATCAGAGGTTAACTGTTTCACCTGAGTGCTCCACTCCAACCACTCTTATCTCCTTAAATAGTTTGTCTTGTCAGTACCTTAACCTCACCTCTCTCTGCACTGGCTCCTTCATTTTAACACATACTTGAAGTCTCCCATCTTAAAAATAACAATTACAAACAAAACAAAACAAAACAAAACAAAAAACACCATGTCTCTGCATCACTGTATTACTTTAAACAATAATAATCACTTCTTAAATTCTCATTCTGGTTGTGGTTTAGCTGGGATAAAACCTAGCTGTCTCCCAAATCCTAAATCATTCTACCTACATACACAAAAAACTTCACTAGTTTTAGTGAATGGAAATAGAATACATTTTATAATTCCACAATTTATATAGTTTCCAGAATGTACATCCTTTTACTTTGTAGAATGTACAGTTTTCTAACAAATTAATTTTAGAACCTTGCAACACTTTGATTCAACAACTTCTAATATTTACAGAAGAGCATACACTAGTAATGAAAATAAATGGATGAGACTTTTAGTACATTGATACATAGAGTATACATAGAGGACACTATATACTCTATATTGGAAACCATAATCTTATTTCTCTTATAAAACACAAAATGAATCTAAAACAAGTCTAATTATTACATGATAATTTTTTTAACTTAAGATTTATTTATTTTGAGAGAGAGAGCGAGCATGAGAGTGGGGGGAGGGACAGAAGGAGAGGAGAAAGAGAATATCAAGCAGACTCCCCTGAGCATAGGACCCAACGTGGGGAAATCATGACCTGAGCCGAAATCAAGAGTCAGACGCTTAACTAACTGAGCCACCCAGGCGCCCCTTACATGATAATCTTCATTCTGAATCTTCTCTTCCTCTTCTTCATCCTCTTTGACCTCTCGTATAGAAGCTGTAGTAGGACCATCCTGAAGAAGCATATCCGTGCATGACACAGACTTCTTAGCATGTGTCTCAGGAGTGTCATCATTTTGGGGGCTAAGATGATTATCTGGTGGTGACAAATCTCTTGATTTCTGAGTTCGAGACAACTCAATAGTAAGTCTCTTTTAAAACAGTAACAGCACAAATAAACATGAGTCAGAAGCAGTGCTTCACTGGTACAGTGAAAAATATTTTAAGTAAAAAAATATATCCAGATGTTTTAAAACCATTTTTCAAACCATCTCTCTCACTCCCTCCTAGTTTTGCTTATGGAAAAATCTATGGCAAAAAAAAACTTGCCCCCTTTATTCTCATTATTCTTCTCATATCCAGCCTAAGCTACCCAAACAATTAGCAAACTGTACAGTAAATACAAGTAGTTTTAAATAGTATACTTATCATGAAAATCTCTCCAAGTATGTATTCATTCATACTTTCCTCCCTCATCTATTGACCCATTCTCAGCACTTCCATTCTTGCACTCCACCTCAATTTCCACTGGCAGAAAGAAACATGCCTTATATAACTTAGTTTACCACTCTAAGATAAAAATTCCTTAACTGATCCTCCCCAGGGCTCAATTCAGCAATAGTGAAAATTCAAGATGGGGTAATTTTCAATTACTCTATAGCTTAGACTCCTTTAAATTCAAGATAGCATGGAAAAGAGAAATACTCAAATCACTGAGAGAAACAGAGTTTACCTCAAATGAGAGTAGCACTGTCCAATACAGCTTTATACAATGATAAAAATGTTCTATATCTGCAATGCCCAATACAAGCGCTTGAAATGTGGCTAGTGCAACTAAAGAACTGAATTTTTAATTTTAATTAAGTTCACACAGCCACACGTGGCTAGTGGCTAATGAACCAAGAGTGCAAAATTAGAGGCTCAAAGGTGGTACATAGATGGAGAATAAGGTAATTGGACTTTTCTACAAAATTACAAAAGAGGAATATCCAAAATCTAATTACAAATATAACAGGCCAGTAAGACTATGAATATGAAACACTAAACCCGTATGTTTTTTGCTTACCTCTTTAAGGTTATTTATTTGTTGGATATAGCTAGTTTGTGCAGCTTCCAATTGAGTAATATACCAATGCTGGTCCCGGCATTTTTGAAAGAAAGTTGGTGAACGAACCTGAAATCTTAAAAAAAGAGCTGCACATGAAACATGATCCAAACAGTAAAATATTATCAACTCAGCCTTGAATCTGTAACTATAAATCCTATAATTTTAAGTTTATTTGATTACATTACAAGGCTAAAATTCAAAATGAACTCAGGGCTGTTGGTATTAACCACTTACACATATAGTTTACAAATTATAATGACATAACATTCTGAAAACTTATCTTCAGGTCAGTTGTCTAAACACAAACTATACTTTTCTATAGAAATAACATTACACATCATGGTTAAACTCCCAAACTACTAAAGCATATTTATTATAATAATCTAGATCAAATACCATGTTGATCACGAGTTGGGAAGAAGACCATGCCATGCAGGAAAGAGGAAGCTAATGCTTTCTTTCCCCCTTTCTTGCTTAGGTCAGACCCTACAAAAATAGGCAAAGTTTGTTTTAGACACTGCTCTTTTTCTCTCCCGCTTTCATCTCATGTTCCCATATTTCTTACTCCCCAGTAAAAAAAAAAAACAAAAACTCCCTTAAAGGGTCAACTACCTGGGACTGCTTTACTGTCCCCCTAAAGAGTTGCATACTCTAAATAACCTATATTCCCAACCCCTCCAGATGGCAGCTTAAAATCAGTTCTCCATACATCACAATATGGCATATTTCAGCATGGGTTAGGGAAAAAAACCAAGCATATTAAAGGATTTTAATGGATAAATGATAGGATCTCAATCTATTCAGAGTTATCTGTACTTTTATTTATTTATTTTTTTTGGTGGGCAGCAAAGCAAGGTTTATTGAGCAATAGCAAAGTGATAGTACAAAGCTCCCAAGGAGAGAGGGGACCTGAAGGGGTTGCCCTATCTGTACTTTTATTTTTTTATTTATTTTTTTTTTTTAAAGATTTTATTTATTTATTTGAGACAGAATGAGAGAGAGAGAGCACATGAGAGGGGGGAGGGTCAGAGGCAGAAGCGGGCTCCCTGCGGGACTCAATCCAGGGACTCCAGGATCATGACCTGAGCCGAAGGCAGTCGCTTAACCAACTGAGCCACCCAGGCGCCCGCCCTATCTGTACTTTTAAAACCCTAATACTTACTAATGCAAAAAATCTCTACCTATTTTATTTTAGATAAGTGAACTTGAGTTTATTCATAGTGAAAAAAATCTATAGCAATATGTAAAGAGGTTTCTAAAGAATGGAAGAGTCCCAAGAGGCAAGACTAACTTGGAAGCCTACAAATCATCCTTCAAGTCTTGCCACCGTTATGTTAAATATCATTCTATTTTTCTGTAGGATTTTACAACTAGTATAGGAATCTACTGACCATCTAGTTATCTGCAGCAGATAACGATTTTCAGGCAAAGATACTTATGCTTTAGAGGATAGAGATTATTCACTCAATCACTATCCTAAGTGGATACTGCCCAGTCAGTATACATCAGTAAGACTTTCAAAAGGACATTATTATCTTTGAATAACTAATGAGCTATAGTCAATTATGAACATTACTGTTAGTTAGTATCTGTGTCATTAAAACAAAAGCAAGCATCAGGTAAAATTCCTTAACTTCCTCATTTAACAAAGGAGAATAAAATACACACTTATTCATATGTAGTTATAGAAAAACCTTAAGTAACTTTTTTTTTTTATAAAGTATGTTCCACACCCAGTGTGGAGCCCAACTCGGGCTTAACTCATGACCCTGAGATCGAGACTTAAGCTGAAATCAAGAGTTGGACACTTAAGGGGCACCTGGGTGGCTCAGTCGTTAAGCGTCTGCCTTCGGCTCAGGTCATAATCCCAGGGTCCTGGGATCGAGCCCTGCATTGGGCTCCCTGCTCAGTGGGAAGCCTGCTTCTCCCTCTCCCACTCCCCCTGCTTGTGTTCCCTCTCTCGCTGTGTCTCTCTCTTTCAAATAAATAAATAAAAATCTAAAAGAAAAAAAAAAAAGTTAGGACACTTAACTGACTGAGCCACCCAGGTGCCTTTTAAGTAACTTTCTAATAAGTACCTATAAAATTCCATCAGAATCTTAAATTGAGGCTTAAATTTTCAGCAATCTCTCATTACATAAGTATTATGAGAAATAAGACAATTCAAAGCCTCCTCTCCACAAATCCTACAGCAATTTATTTTCTACTGCTATTACAGCACTATCTTGTAAAATGTATTGTTTTTTTTTTTTAAAGATTTTATTTATTTATTCATGAGAGACAGAGAGAGGCAGAGGGAGAAGCAGGCTCCCAAGGAGCAGAGAGCCCGATGCGGGACTCGATCCCAGGACCCTGGGATCATGACCTGAGCCGAAGGCAGACGCTTAACCATCTGAGCCACCCAGGCGCCCAAATGTATTGTTTTTATCTGCCCATTTCATCTTGAGTTTCCTGAGAACAAAACCAATGTCTTATTCTTTCTTAATATTAACCCAGTGCCAGGCACAGACTCAGTAAATGTTGCTGAATAAATGATAATAATATTAACATCAAAATAGGGATCTGTTCCTGTCCTAATATTCAAGTCTACCAGGAAAAGCTTTGTTATAAATAGGGCTGGCTTAAATAGAGACTAGAAGTTTGGCTACACTGAATTAAAAAACGGAAACTCTATTGCACAGATTACCACCAAAAGATTCAACATGAATATGACTCCAATAAGGAGAAGACTAAGGCTTTTGCAGGTTGGTCAAAGTGACGGTTGAATAATTTTGTAATCCTCTCTACGGTTAAAGTGTGGAATAGCAACAAATTATTTCTTTTGGCAAATAATTTTTAAAAATACAAAAACCCTGAAAGGTTATAAAATTATAAAATGGGAGTTAAAATAATTCCCCAAAAGATGACAAACACATGAATCTTTTTTTCTACATTGAAAATGCAATAATCTTTCTCACTTTTTTATTCTCCCAGAAAGATTATGAAGAACACATACTAATAAAGTTTAATATAACAATAACTCATACAGCACCCTCCAGAACAAAGAGCTCAGAATAAGAGAAAATTTTTTTTTTTTTAGATTTTTATCTATTTGTAAGAGAGAGAGAGGCAGACAGAGGAAGAAGCAGGCTCCCCGCTGAGAGAGGAGCCTGATGCGGAACTGGATCCCAACGCCCTGGGATCATGACCTGAGCCGAAGGCAGATGCTTAACCGACTGAGCCACCCAGGCGTCCCAGAATAAGAGAAATTTAAGAGTGTATCAAATCACTTCCAAGGAAAATAGCTTTGAAAACTGTTTTGATGGAAACTTTTTTTTTTTTTAAAAGATTATTTATCTAAGAGAGCTAGAATGAGAGAGAGAGTACATGAGAGGGGAGAGGGTTAGAGGGAGAAGCAGGCTCCTCGCTGAGCAGGGAGCCCGATGCGGGACTCGATCCAGGGACTCCAGGATCATGACCTGAGCTGAAGGCAGTCGCTTAACCAACTGAGCCACCCAGGCGTCCCAGAATAAGAGAAATTTAAGGGTGTATCAAATCACTTCCAAGGAAAATAGCTTTGAAAACTGTTTTGATGGAAACTTCTTAAACTGCTAAACACTATTCAAAACATAATTGGATCTACTTTAATACTCAAGTTCTCATTTTCATCATCAAATTAAAACCATGTAATGATGCTCCAAAATGTCTGACTTGTAAAGGGTACAACATTAAACAGGGCCGTTGTGGTTTTATAGTTAGCATTTACGTTGTCCTTTCTTGCAAATAACACCCCAACTACTATCACTTAGTTTGTTTTCATCAATTTCCATCTCTATTCCCTTACTTTTAAATTGCTGTTATCTAGAAGAAACTGAAAATTATTTTGAGTTTAAGACTGTAAAACCAGTCACCCAAATATACAATGTCAAGTGAAAAAAATAAGCACTCGATCCCTATTTTTGTATTTCCAAATGGTGAGGTTACTAGACGTTCACTAGATAAATAAATGGAACATTATTTATTGGAAGTAGTAGTTTCCTTTTTATGGAATTACTAACTAGATGTCAAACGCATTTCTAAGTTATATTACTCACTACACAGGGCTCCTGAAATGAAATAGTTAAAAACATAATAAGATTATAATTAGTATAAATTTCAACATTCATCTCTGTTAAATGAATAAACTACTTTTTTGAGAGCGAGCGAGAACATGTGCACATGTGTCAGTAGTGGGGGAGGGGCAGAGGGAGAGCGAGAGAACCCTAAGCAGGATCCAGGCTGGGCAGGGCTTGATCTCACAACCCTGAGATCATGACCTGAGCTAAAATCAAGAGTCAGATGCTTGGGACGCCTGGGTGGCTCAGTCGGTTAAGCGGCTGCCTTCGGCCCAGGTCATGATCCCAGGGTCCTGGGATCGAGTCCCACATCAGGCTCCTTGCTCAGCAGGGAACCTGCTTCTCCCTCTCTCTCCGTCTGCTTGTGCTCTGTCAAATAAATAAAATCTTAAAAAAAAAAAAAAAAAAAAGAGTCAGACACTTAACCCACTGAGCCACCCAAGCACCCCAAATAAATAAACTCTAAAATAAAGTTCTGATAACATTATTCCCCCATGATAAAAACAACACTAGCAAATGTTTCTTATTACCTTAAAATCACTGTATCATTTTGTCGATTCAAGTATCCTTCATTTGCAAGTAAATCCAAACGGAAAAATCTATTATAACCCCAGCATTCTCCAACTTCAAAGTCAGATGCAAATTCTCGAATGATATTTTTGGTAGGATCATTGCAGGACTGATGAACCATCTCTACACGATACTCATATCTAAAATTGAAAAACAAACTATTAATACAGAGTTAATAAACAAGACAGACATATCAAAACATTAAGTAGGTCATTAAGTTATTACCTGAGAAGAAACTTATCGATATATACAAGTTACTTTTCTTTCAGAAATGACTGTATCATTTATAAAGACACCAGTTTTGTAAATGGGCTACCACAACATGATTGGCACTAGGTCCTTTTTTCCTCTTAAAAATGTTTACCAATATAGCAGGTATAAAGCAGCACCTCAAAAAATAAATTCTGTATAAAACAGTACTTTCAAAGTTACTTTTGTTTTAGCAAAGCTACATATTTTTCCACATATTCATTACCTATATATCCTCACATATAAATATCCTGCCATTTCCACTGAGGTTCACCTCCATGCAATTATAAGGTAAATAATAAATTTTTAAAAACTATATTATTCCTATTCAAGTTTGAATAAATTGTGTTCAGAAATTCAAGCCTACAAAATTTTCTAACTGAAAATAAGTATACATTGAGAAATCCAATATACTCAGATTTCCATAACTTACATTACATAAAACTCCAAAGTCTTCTTACTAAGAAAGTACTGTTAAATAAGACAGAAAAATGAAAAAATAAAGATAACCAGAAGGAACAATCAATAGTAGCCATAAAGCTTCCCTTTTTAGTGGAGATACACTTTAAAGGAAAAACACAATAGCTTACAACCTGCTATTTCTGCTGGCAAAATTAAGGGAAAAAAACTGCAGCTCCTTACCTACAAATATCAGATGTGAAAATTTCCTTAAGTACTGTCAAAATGATTTTTATATTAGCATCCCTCACAATACATTATCAAGATTGATAGCACAAAGAACTAACCAATACATAAGTTGTGATATTTTGTCCACTTCTAAGGAAGTCATGACTCTAGCTCTGTAGTATAAAAGGTACCATTAAATGTCCAGAAATAAACACAAATATCCATGCACAATTGTTTTTGACAAGGGTGCCAAGATCATTCAATGGGGAAGAAAAAGTCTCTTCAACAAAAATGATGCTGAGAAAACTGGATAGCCACATGCAAAAGAATGAAGCTGGACCCTTAACTAATTCCATATACAAAAATTAACTCAAAATGGATAAATGACCTAAATATAAGGGCTTAAAACTATAAAACTCTCAGAAGAAAACACAGGATTCTTCACGAATTGACTGAATTTGGCAATGCATTTGTAGATTTGATTCCAAAAGTATGAGCAACAAAAGGAAAAAAAAGATAACTTGAACTTCATAAAAATTTAAAACATTATATATCAAAGGACATAATCAAGAAAGTGAAAGGACAAACCTACAGAATGGGAGAAACTACTGTCAAATTCTACAAATCACCTGATAAGGGTTATTTAAGCATTCAAAATATATAAGGAATTCCTATAACTCAACAACAAAAAGGCAAACAACCCCATTTAAAAATGGGAAATAGACTTGAATAGACGTTTCTCCAAAGGTATAATAATGGTCAATAAGCACATGAAAAGATGCTCAACTTCACTGACCATTAAGGAAATGCAAATCAAAACCACAATGAAATACCACTTCATACTTACTGGGATATCTCTAAAATATAATTAAAAATGGAAAATTAAGTGTTGGTGAGGATGTGAAGAAATATGAACTCTCATACAGTGCTGGTAGGAACATAGAATTGTATAGCCACTGTGGAAAAGCTTGGCAGTTCCCCAAAAATGTTATAAACACAGAATTACCATAAAACCCACCAATTCCACAACTAGGTATATATTCAAAAGAAACAAAAACATATGTCCATATGACACCCATACATGAATATTTACAGCAGGATTATTCATAATAGCCAAAAGTTGGATACAACCCAAATTGTCCATCAACAGATGAATGGGTAAACAAATTGAAGTACATACATAAAATGGGATATTATTCAGTCACATAAAGGAATGAAGTTCTGGTATATGCTTTACATGGGTGAACCTTGAAAATACCATGCTAAGTGAATAGAAGCCAAACACAAAAGGTCCTATTGTAGGATCTTTTATATGAAAAATCTAGAATAGGCAAAAACACACAGAGAAAAAAAGGAGAGTTGTAGTTATCTACATATGGGGGAAGAAAGAAACAGGGAGTGTTTACTTAATGGGTATGGGGTGTTCTGGGGTGATGAAAACATTCTGAAACTACAGAGAGGTGATGGTTGTCTCTGTAAATGTACTAAATGCCACTGAACTATATATTTTAGAATTGTTAACTGTGTTACGTGAATTTCACCTCTAAAAAATCAACTTTTTACTTCTACTTTTAAAATGAGTAGTGAAAAACTTGAAACACATGAGAAACAATCAAGAATACTGAAAATCGGGGGCGCCTGGGTGGCTCGGTCGTTAAGCGTCTGCCTTCGGCTCAGGTCATGATCCCAGGGTCCTGGGATCAAGCCCCACATCGGGCTCCCTGCTCCGCAGGAAGCCTGCTTCTCCCTCTCCCACTCCCCCTGCTTGTGTTCCCTCTCTCGCTGTGTCTCTCTGTCAAATAAATAAAATCTTAAAAAAAAAAAAAAAGAATACTGAAAATCGGGGGGCATTAATGCCGATGGTTAAATATATCCAGTATCAAAACAGATAAAAGTTTAAAATCAATATAAAAGAGTGAAAAGTCACTTTGTATGAAAAACCATATAATGTTTGAAAAAAGATCACTGACATTAGTTCTTTAAATCATGACAGATATAGACCTATGTTTCTAACAATGTGGGAATTAATCCAAGTTAAATTAGTTACAAAGCATCTCAACCCCAATCTTAGATAAGACTAAAACCTTAAATTTGAATATTCCAACTTAAATTCTTTCCTTCTATCAAACCGAAGGTCTGAATAAATACAACTGTTACCGTAAAAATTTTAGTTATTACATTTACTCTTCCAGGGAAAGTTCAACTTTCTTTAAGCAACTCAAAGAAATTCCCTTCTCTAAAACAAGGCACTCAGCAAAGACTATTAAAAATCAATTCCAGGATGTCACTCATATGCAAATTTTCTCTGAAAGCCTATACATGCGTATACTAACACACACCTGTAGAGAGATACTTAAGCATAATGAAATTATGAGTACCTCTGCAGCATCCCAGGTGATACTAAAATCTACCAGATAATGACACAATGATTTAAGTTTTTATTCCATATTTTGGCAGTTAAACTACTTTACTGTTCAACTCTGAATTCCATAATTGAACGACATTTTATTATTAATGAAAAAGTATTCGAACTCTTCTCTAGGCTTATTGAAGTATTAAGAGAATTAAGAGATAATACGATGTCATTTTATCAGAACAGAAAGGTCTCACTGAGGTATTTAGATAATATCTAACAATTATACAAATTCTAATCTTTTTTCAACCTTAGTATCCTAATATTTCATTTTCATTGAGAACATTATGGTGTAAGACAATGTGAACTTTAAGTTCCTGAAGTGTATATGGTCAACAATAAAAGCACAGAGATGAAATCAGTACCAAAGGCAAGAGAAATATCACAAAATCTACATTATCAGTGAGAGAAAAAGGGGAAACTTCCCAAGGAAAGAAATAGAGGTAGATCAAGAAATAGCTTAATCAAGAGACAAGGAGAAGCCCAAGATTTAATGGTAGCGACAGGGACATGAACGAAATCCCGCAATCACTGAGTTTCCTATAATTCTGCCCATAATCAACCACCTTCCAACCAAAATGGCTGATTTCAGAGAACCAAACAGAGCCTAGTAGTTAAGAACAAACAATACAGAGACCAAAAAATCTGTGTTAAATAGATTGCTGTTAAACAATGCTGATCTTGAGTGAATAATTTAACTAAGCCATCACTGTATTACCATCTGTGAAATGGGACTAATAATATAACCTATAGCTCACAAGATGGTGATAAAGCCAAATGAGTATGTAAAGCACAGTGCTTGGTGCAAAGTATATACTTAGCAGCTAGCTGTTATAATAACAATACAGGTGAGTCCACTGTTTCAGATCATATAGGACATTTGGAACAGAGCTATAACTAGAACATACTTATAATTCAAAGGCCAGAATCCTTCCCATATTACTAACATTATTCATAGTTTGACTCATCAGTAGTGACAAGAGTATTCTGCATTAAGGTTAGTCTATGCCAGAGATTGTTAAAGTGTAGCTTGTGTGCCCCTGAGGGGTCAGTTCCTATATGATCCTTTTAGGAATCCAAAATGTCAAAATCAGTATCGTAATATTGTTCGTCCCTTTCATGTGGACATTTGCACTAATGGTACAGAAGAATGGTGGTTAAAAATGTACCAGTAGCCATATTATTCAGTGCTATACACTTTCAGACGGGGAAAAAATGCCAGTGTCCCTCAGTAATGTCTCTGATGTAGCAAAATTGTTAACTGTTATTAAACCTCAACTCTTGGTATCACAAAATGGGAAACACACATAAAGTACTTGAGGAAATAACTTTAATTGAGTTGCAAGTTCATTAGCCATATTTTTTTGTGAAACATCAAATGAAAGAACAACAAACCATGGTTATTCAGTTGTAGACACCTGGCAGACATTTTCTGGACCAAATTAATGAAAAAAAAAATGCCAGTATTGGTTGTCAATGACAAAACACAAGCTTTCAAATAAAAAATCATAATTCTGGAAAATCTGTATGTGCTACATGAGCTTAAAAGCTTTCTAATACTTCAAGACTCTCCTTAAAAAAAAAAAAAAGAAAAAAAGACTCTCCTGATGAAAATGGTAGTATCAATGAATATAATTTTTTGATATCACATAATGAAATGTGTCAGCCACATATTTAGTAAACTATTATTTTCCAAATGATCAATACATGAGTAAAAGATCCATTCAAAGAACAAGACAAACCAATGGAGTTCTTATTGTTTGTTTTTTTGAGTAAACAGCTTTAATGAAGTGTAACAAAGAAAGCTGCACATATTTGAAGATTACGATTTGGTATAAAGTATACAATCTGGTTGGTAATTTATATGTGTATACACACACACACACACACACATATATACATACCCATGAAACCATCACCACAATCAAGATACTACTGGGAGATACTTCCTCTCCCAGTTTCCTCTGCCTTTTGTAATTCCCTCCCTTAACTTTTCCCTCCACCTAACCCCAGCCTTGTCTGTCCCTCCATCTCCAAACAACTACATATCTGCACTGTCACTACAGATCAGTTTGCATTTTTCTAGAGTTTTACCTAAGTGGAATCATATCCATACTTTTTCTTAGTTTCCTTCATGAATAATTTAAAAGGTATTCATGTCGTTGCATGTATCAACAGTTCATTAGTTTTTTTTTTTAAGATTTTATTTATTTATTTGACACAGAGAGACACAGCAAGAGAGGGAACACAAGCAGGGGGAGTGGGAAAGGGAGAAGCAGGCTTCCCACAGGGCAGAGAGCCTGATGCGGGGCTCGATCCCAGGACCCTGGGATCATGACCTGAGCCAAAGGCAGATGCTTGACCTGAGCCACCCAGGCGCCCCAAGAGTTCATTGGTTTTTATTGCTGAGTGGTATTCCATTGTATGGACACACCAAAATTTATTTACCATTCAGCTGTTGATGGAAATTAGAGTTGATTCTGTTTGGCTATTATAAACAAAGATGCTATGAATATTTGTGTAAAAGTCTTTATATGTACATATAGTTCCTTTTCTCTTGGGTAAATGTCTAGCAGTGGTTTAGCTGAGTCATATAGTAAGTGTACATTTAATTTGTTAACAATCACCAAATAGTTTACAAAAGTGGTTGTATCATTTTACATTCCCAGGAGGAATGTACAAGACTTCAAATTTCTATATATTCTTGCCAAAACTTGGCATGATCTTTCTAATTTTGGCCATTCCAATGGGATATAGTGGTATTCATACTGTTTATACGTTTCCATTTCCCTAATAATTAATGCACTAGAGTATACTGGTATCATATTGATTGTAAATTTCTATTTCCCTAATGACCAATGCTATTAATCATCTTAAATAGGCTTATTTTGCCATCAATATATCTTCCTTAGTGAGGTGTGTGACAAATGTTTTGTCCACATGGGGAAGGGAGCTTGCTTATTTTTTTATTGTTGAGTTTTGAGTTCCTTATATATTCTGGATAAAAGTCCATGCAATTTGTGCACTACTGGGTATTCACCCCAAAGACACAGATGTAGTGAGGGCCATATGCACCCCAATGTTCATAGCAGCAATGTCCACAATAGCCAAACTGTGGAAAGAGCCAAGATGCCCTTCAACAGATGAATGGATAAAGATGTGGTCCATATATACAATAGAATATTACTCAGCCATCAGAAAGGATGAATACCCAACTTTTACATCAACATGGATGGGACTGGAGGAGACTATGCTAAGTGAAATAAGTCAAACAGAGAAAGTCAATTATCATATGGTTTCACTTATTTGTGGAATATAAGGAATAGCATGGAGGACATTAGGAGATGCAAGGGAAAAAATGAAGGGGGGGAAATCGGAGGGAGAGATGAACCATGAGAGACTATGGACTCTGAGAAACAAACTGAGGGTTTTAGAGGAGAGGGGGGTGTGGGGGGGGGACGGGTTAGCCCGGTGATGGGTATTAAGGAGGGCATGTACTACATGGAGCACTGGGTGTTATATGAAAACAATGAATCGTGGATCACTACATCAAAAACTAATCACGTATGGCGACTAACGTAACATAAAAAAAAAGTCCATGCAATTTGAAGAGAACTTTATGGTTTTCTATGAAATCTAATAAATGTGTTCTTTTGTAGATTGTGCTATTGGTTTATAACTAAAATATCACTGCCTAAACCAAAGTCAGATATCTCCTAGAAGTTTTATTGTTTTAGAATTTAAATCTAGGGGCACCTGGGTAGCTCAGTCGTTAAGCATCTGCCTTCAGCTCAGGGGTGATCCCAGAGTCCTGGGGATCGAGTCCCACATAAGGAGCCTGCTTCTCCCTCTGCCTGCCACTCCCCCCTGCTCATGTGCTCTCTCTCTCTCTCTCTCAAATAAATAAAATCTTAAAAAAGAATTTAAATCTAGGATTAGTCAATTTTCAGTTAGTTTACATATGTAGTATGAGCTATGGATACGAGTATATGTTTTTTTGATTACAGATAGCCAAGGACCAAGACTATACTCCCTCCGCAGGATTGCCTTTGCATCTTTATCAAAAATCTGTCCTTACAATTGTGGGTTTATTGCTGGATTCATAGTATATCCCATTCATGAATTTTTCTAATCTTATGCTAATACTATGCTATAGTAATACTGTAGCTTTATTATAAGTCATGTAGATTTAGTCATCAAATTTTGTTTTGATTTCAATGATTTTCTCTATTTTTCAATTTTTATTTCATTGCATTCTACTTTGATCTTTTTTTAAAAAAAAGATTTTATTTGACAGAAGAGAGAGAGCGCCTACAAGCAGGGGGAGCGGCAGGCAGAGGGAGAGGGAGAAGTAGGCTCCCTGCTGAGCAGAGACCCTGGGTTCATGATCTGAGCTGAAGGCAGACGCTTAACCATCTGAGCCACCCAGGCGCCTCTTCTCTCAGGTTTTGCTTCATGTATTTTGAAGATCTGTTCCTGGGGCATAAACATAAGTACATGTCATATGTCCTCATTAATTGATCTTTTTATTGCTATGAAATAAACTTCTTTATCTCTGGTAATATTTGCTTTGAAATCTAACATACTTTTGACTAGTACTAGTATGGTATATCTTTCTATTTAAAGTGTGTTTCTGGGGTGCCTGGGTGGTTCAGTTGTTAAGCGTCTGCCTTCGGCTCGGGTCATGATCCCAGGGTCCTGGGATAGAGCCCTACATCGGGCTCCCTGCTCGGCAGGAATCCTGCTTCTCCCTCTCCTACTCTCCCTGCTTGTGTTCCCTCTCTTGCTGTCTCTCTCAAAATAAATAAATAAAATATTTAAAAATAAAAAATAAAAAAAATAAAGTGTGTTTCTTGTGGGCAACGTAAACTTGAGTTTTGCTTTTTTAGCCAATCTGACAATCTCTACCTTTTAACTGGGTGTTAGACCATTTACATGAATGCACTTTGGTATTCGTCCTATCTGTTCATTACCTGCTAACTTTTTCTGTCTTCTTTAAGTAGTTTGTAATCCCATTTTATCCCTTTTGCTTTATTAACTATATGTCTGTCATTTTAGTAGTGGCTTTATAGTTTATGGTTGTGCTATTACCCCCTACCCGAAGATATTCACATCCTAATCCCTGGAATGTGTGACTGTTACTTTTTATAGCAAAAAATGGGAGCATACAGCTATGATTAAGCTAAGGATCTTCAGATAAGGGAACCATCCTAGATAATCCATGTAGACCCTAAATGTAATTATGAGAGTCATTTTTAAGAGGAAAGCAGAGAAAGATTTGACAAAGAAAAAAAAAAGACAAGGCAGTGTGATTGAAGGCAGAAATAGATAGGAATGATGTAGTCACAAGCCAAGGAATGCTGGTAGCCCCAGAAACTAAGAGTCAAGGAATGGATTTTCCCCTAGTGCCTCTGGAGCTAGTACAACCCTACTGAAAACCTCAATTGGGGCTAACAGTAGTTTTTGGATTTCTGGCCTCTAGAAGTATGAGGGAAGACAATTTCTATTATTTTAAGTTGCCACGTTTGCGTTTACTATACAGCAGTATATATCTTTAAATCATCAGAGTCTAGCTTTGTTACTGTATCACTTCACATACAGTGTCAGAATCTTCTATTTCCATGCTTTACCCTTTTGGCCTTTACACTTTTGTTGTCAGATACTTTATTTCTATATATATTTTATAAATTCCAAAATACAATGTTATCATTGTTTAAACAGCCAATTATCGTTTAAAGTTATTTACATAATGGACAAATTTTTTAAATTTACCCATGCAATTTCCATTTCTGGTACTCTTCATTCCTTTGTTTAGATTCTGAAGTCCGACTGGTATTATTTTTCCTTTTATCTGAAGCATGTACTTTATCACATAGTCCAGATGTGAAAATACCTTTATTTTTTTTTTTTAAAGATTTTATTTATTTATTTGACAGAGACAGCGAGAGCAGGAACACAAGCAAGGGGAGTGGGAGAGGGAGAAGCAGGCTTCCGCTGAGCAGGGAGCCCGATGTGGGACTCGATCCCAGGACTCTGGGATCATGACCTGAGCCGAAGGCAGCCGCTTAACAACTGAGCCACCCAGGCGCCCCAATACCTTTATTTTTTAAAAGATATTTTTGAATACAGAATTCTAGGTTGAGATTTTTTCTTTAATCTTTTCAAGATGTTGCTCTATCATTTCACTTGTATTGTTTCCAGTGAGAAATCAGATTTCATCCTTATCTTTGTGCCTCTATTAATTTTTTTCACTGCCAATTTAAGATTTCCTGTTTATCTTTGGTTTTGAGCAGTTTATGATGTGCTTTGGTGTTTTCGTCATGTTTGACATGCCTGTAGTTGATTGCACTTCCTGGATCTGTGTTTCAACTTTTCATCAAGTTTGGGAAACTTTCACCATTCTTTTTCTTCCCATCCCCTTGTTTGAGGACTCTAGTTATCTACACATTAAGCTGCTTTAAGATGTTCTACTGTTTTAAAATTCATTTTTCTGTTTCACTTTGGACAGTTTATATTGCTATGCCTTCAAGTTCATTAATCTTTTCTTTTGCAATATCTAATCTATGGTTCATGTCACCCAGTGTACTTTTTATCTCAAATATTTTCAAGAATTTCAATTTGAGGGGTGCCTGGGTGGCTCAGTCGTCAAGTGTCTGCCTTCGGCTTGGGTCATGATCCTGGAGTCCTGGGACCGAGCCCCACGTCGGGCTCCCTGCTCAGCAGGAAGCCTGCTTCTCCCTCTCCCACTCTCCCTACTTGTATTCCCTCTCGCACTGTCTGTCAAATAAAAAAAATCTTAAAAAAAGTTCAATTTGAGTCTTTTACATCTTTCATATCTCTACTCAACTTTTGAAAAAATGGAATTATAATAATTGTCTTAAATGTCTTTCTCTCCTAAGAATACAGTTGTCTTTTTTTAAGCCATACAGAGATTTCAAAAAATGCAAAACAAGTTTTCTCATCAATTATTTTGGTTTAGAAAGTTATTCAATAAACTTTTATGTTAATATGAACTAATTATTATTAATATGAACTAATAAAAACTTAATTTGCTTTAATTTCTAATTCAGAAAGCATCAGTAGAAATAATCCAAATAAAGAAAAATAGTTCTTGCTCAATTTAGATGGATTATACTCCCATTATGTTTTCCTGCCTCTTTACATGTCAACTAATCCTTGACTGAACACCAGATATTGTAAATTTGACTTTGATGGGTGCTGGATATTTTGTGACCTTATAAATATTCTTGAGCTTTGTTCTGGGATGCAGTTTAGTTATTGGAAACAATCTGATTCTTTCAAGTCTTGTTTTTATCTGTTAGGTGGATTGGGAGCACTGTTCAGTCTAGGACTATTTGTTCTCTACTACTGAAGCAAAAATTTCCCGAACACTTTACTTAGTGCCCCATGAATTATCAGCTTCTCCACTATAGTGGTGAGAACAGACACAGTTACTGCCCCTTATGAGCAACAGGCACCACTCCCTCTAATCTTTCAGATAGTTCTTTCCCCAACCTCAGGTAATTTCCTCACAAATGTGCCCTTATCAATACTTACGGGAGCCCTCTACAGATCTCTGAAGTTCTCTGTGCAGCTCTTCCCTTTCTGGAATTCTATCTAATACATTCTAGCTGCACTGGTCTTCCTGGACACTCAGCCCTATCTCTTCAAACTCAGGGAGTCTGTCAGACTCTAACTCAGTTCTCCCTCCCCAAGTTATAGCCTGAAAACTCCCTCAAGGCTGTAAGCTCAGGCAATCATACAGCTTATTTGTCTATTTCTCGTCTCTAAGGGATTGCTTCCATTTGTTGCCTCATGTCCAATGTCTAGAAAATGTTGTTTTTCTTCTTTTTTCGGTTGTTGCAGAAGAAAGGGTTATCACCCTATTACTCCATTATAGCTAGAAACAGACATCTCATACCAAACTAACAAATTTCAGTGCAATAGAGTAAAATAAAATTCACTGACATGGCTCTAGATTCCACATTACAAATTATATTTAACGAATACAACTTGTTCAACTTTGGTGTAGTATCAAAAATAATTAACAATTATCTAAAACTGTTTTTCTAAATGTTCCTCCTTAACAGAAAGTAGATTATAACAGTTGCCAAGAATTGGGGGTAAGGGGAATGGGAAGTAAATGCTAATGGGTTTCTTCATGGGGTGATGAAAATGTTCTGAAATTAAGTATCAGTGTTAGTTATAGCACTGAATATACTAAAATCTACTGAATTGTACACTTATTTATAAGGTCAGTTTTACGGTACATGAATTGTACCTCATCAAAAAACCACTTTTCCCAACTACCCATGATAATTAAAATCTGTGAGGCCAGATTTTAAACATATACTTCGACCAAAACAAGTTACAGCAACAAAATGAATATAGAGGCCACTGTTAGAATCCAGTTGTCTTTTTTTTTTTTTTTAAAGATTTTATTTATTTATTTGAGAGAGAGAGACACAGCGAGAGAGGGAACACAAGCAGGGGAGTGGGAGAAGGAGAAGCAGGCTTCCCGCTGAGCAGGGAGCTGGATATGGGGCTCGATCCCAGGACCCTGGGATCATGATCTGAGCCGAAGGCAGACGCTTAACAACTGAGCCACCAAGGCGCCCCTCCAGTTGTCTTTTTTAAAGCCATAAATTAAGAGATTTCAAAAAAATGCAAAACAAGTTTCCTTACCAAATATTATTTTGCTTTAGAAAAAAAGGTAACTTCCACAAAAATGTTATTCATGTTAGTATACAATAGGTTTATTATTTTTAAGTGCACTTACAAAAGTTTTTAAAGTTAAAAAAATTTTTTTGTCTCAGTTTTTTTTTAAAGATTTTATTTATTTATTTGACAGTCTCAGTTTTAATTTCTAACTCAGAAAATATCAACAGATATAACCCATATTAAAAAACTCTTTGGTGTTTGCAATAAAATTTAAGAGTATAACATCCTGAGGCTATATAGTTTGAGAACTGCCAGTCTGTCCCTCCATAGTATGCCAGGGGTTCCATACTAGCACACATCTTAACAGACATAACAATATAGTAATTAACAATAGTTAATAAGAAATCCTGAGAGAAATGTATGTAAAGACACACTAATGTTTGTTATTTAATTGCATGTCTTACTTGGAAGTTTCAGGTAAGCCAGCTGACAGTTCCAGAAACACAGATAAGTAGTAACCACGAACAACTCCATTTCCATCCTTAAAAAAAGGAAAAAGAGTCAATTATACTTCAATAACTAAAAAAAGAGATGTTACACAAATACAAACGCTAGATCAACTTAAATGTAAAAAATTAAGCCACAACCAAACACAGATTAATCTCTCATATTTGGATTGGGAAATACTTCTAAGTTTAAAAGCAGAGATAATAAAAAGACCAACATATTTAAGTCTGTAACAATTTAAATCTCTTGTACATTAAAAAAAACAACAAGAAAATATTAAGACATTCAAACCAAGGAAAATGTCAAGAAGTGTGATAAGAGGTAAGAGTTCTAACATATACAAAACTCTTAAATACCAGCCTCCAAGAAAAATGAAAATACCAAAGAAAAATACAAAAAAAAAAAACAAACTCTACTAGGTATGAGACAAAAAAATATATATACATATAAGACCAAAAATGAGTAAAACAGAAAAAAGTAACACTTGATGTTGAAAGTAATTAAATATAATTTCTATATAATGTCTATATGTTAGGATTCCATATAAAAGTCTGTCTGAAAATTCTTAATCTTAGGAAACAAACTGAGGGTTGCTGGATTGGGGGGTGGGGTGGGAGGGATGGGGTGACTGGGTGATAGACACTGGGGAGGGTATGTGCTCTGGTAAGCGCTGTGAATTGTGCAAGACTGTTGAATCACAGATCTGTACCTCTGAAACAAATAATGCAATATATGTTAAGAAAAAAAAAAGAAGATAGCAGGAGGGGAAGAATGAAGGGGGGGAAATCGGAGGGGGAGATGAACCATGAGAGACGATGGGACTCTGAAAAACAAACTGAGGGTTCTAGAGGGGAGGCGGGTGGGAGGATGGGTTAGCCTGGTGATGGGTATTAAGGAGGGCATGTTCTGCATGGAGCACTGGGTGTTATGCACAATGAATCATGGAACACTACATCTAAAACTAATGATGTAATGTATGGTGATTAACATAACAATAAAAAATTTTTTTAAAAAGTCTGTCTGAAGATTAAGAAGTTGTGTAAATTTCTGTTACAGAGATGTTTAGAAAGATACTAACTCCCCTCTCTAATTCTCCAGTACTTTGCTCTTATGCCTACCTTTTTAAATGACTATCATCATTGTAACTACATATATAAACATGTTTCCCCAACCAGACTATGAGGACTGAGGGAAGGTTTCTCATTATTCATCTCCAGTGTCTACTGGGATATGACCACAGAGGAGTACAAGTACTTATTAACCCCTTCATTTCTAGGCTGCTTTGCTCCAAAAAGTCCTAAGGAAGTTTTCAGGGTTAGACAAGGTGGTTGTTCAATAAACACTAAGTAATAAACGAATCAGTTAAGTGAAAAAAGTCAGAAACAAAAAATTATATATTGTATGATCCCATTATATGAAATTCTGGAAAAGCAAAACTATAGTGACAAAAACAGATCAATGGTTGCAGAGGTGCTGGGAAGGGAAAAAAGGGATTAGTTTAAAAGACGAATTAGATAACATTTGGGAGTAATAAAAATCATGACTGTGGTAATCATCATATGACTATATATATTTGTCAAAACTTGCCAAAATTAGTAAATTTTATTGAATATAAATTATATCACAAATTACACTCATTTTAAAAATCAATTTTAAAAAGTTGTTATAATTTGGGGCACCTGCGTGGCTCAGTCAGTTCAGATCTGACTTTTGATCTCAGCTCAGGTCTCTCAGGGTTGTGAGTTTCAAGCCCTGCACTGGGCTCCACACAAGGTGTGGAGCCTACTTAAAATAAATAAATAAATAAAAATTAAAAAATAAAATAAAAATCAATAATCCTTGTTCACATGGCTGGATTTTTTTCTTCTTCTAAATTATGCTACTAGAACAACTTCCCTGGAATAAATTAATAAATAATAAAAAGGAATAAACATTTTTTACTTCTGATCTTTACCAGCTAACATTAGAAATTTCTTTTTGATTTTATTTTTATCATAATTTTAAGGAAAATGTTTTAATAGCTTACGTACATGCCAGCTACACCTCTAACAAAATACTAGCTTTAAGATTTTTCAAAAGGTAGAGGATTCTAGGGCGCCTGGGTGGCTCAGTTGGTTAAGCAACTGCCTTCGGCTCAGGTCATGATCCTGGAATCCCGGGATCGAGTCCCACATCGGGCTCCCTGCTCAGCGAGGAGCTTGCTTCTCCCTCTGACCCTCCCCCCTCTCATGTACTCTCTCTCATTCTCACTCTCTCAAATAAATAAATAAAATCTTTAAAAAAAAAAAAAAAGGTAGAGGATTCTATTTTTTTAGATTTTATTTGTGAGAGAGAGAGAGAGAGCCTGCGCACACACAAGCAGGGGGAGCAGCAAGCTCCCTGCTGAGCAAGGAGCCCGATGCGGGCCTCGATCTCAGGACCCTGGGATCATGACCTGAGCTGAACGCAGACGCTTAACCAACTGAGCCACCCAGGCATCCCAAAAGACAGAGGATTCTAGAAAGATTGCAGCAATGGCAACATAATTTATGCAACTCTCTAAATCCAAACAGAAAACAAACAAAAATAATTGGACAGAAAACACAAAAGCTCACAAAAAACATTTACAACAAAACTAGATGACAGATTATCTCCACAACCCCCAAAATACAAGCAGATAAAGATTATCAATTACAACCATTAAGACCTGTATGACATAAACATCTGCATGGGAGAAAAGACAGGGAAGCTATGGGGCATCTAATGAACCAGGTAACAGAGAAACCACAAAATGGCAAAGAGCCACTGAAAAGCCTCACAAACCAAATACAATAGCTGAAAATGGAATGAGCTGCTCAATGGATTACCAATGGAGTACAAGGGAACCTTACATTAAAAACTCTGAGAATTAAATGCAGTCAGGTCACTCTAAACTCTTGTAAATGAATATAGAGGGCCTTTCAAGACAGGCCCTAACACTACAAAGAAAGTGCGAGAAGTGAAATAAAAAGTAAATAGCAGAGAAATAATAAAAACAAAGGAAGGAGAAGGGCAGAGCTAGGACATCTCTCAGAAAGCAAGGCATCATATTTATTTTTGATTGCCTTATCGCCCACTGGATATCGCCATGCAAATGAAATTGGATCCCTACTTTATGTTCAAAAATTAAATAAAAATGGATCAAAGATCTAACTATAAGTCCTAAAATTACAAAACTTCTTAAGAAAAACATAGAAGAAAAGCTTCATGACATTAAATTTGGTAAGGATTTCCTGGCTATGAAACCAAAAGCAAAACAAATTGAACTACACCAAAATTTAGAACTTCTGTGCATCAAAGGTTAAAAGAATTAAAAAGGAACCTACAGAATGGGAGAAAATGTGTGTAAAACATATATCTAACAAGGGGTCAATATCCAGAATGTATAAAGAAATTCTACAACTGAACAACAACTAAATTTTCAAATGGGCAAAGGACTTGAGTAGACATTTTTCTGAACAAGATATACAAATGGTCAACAAGCATATGAAAAGATGCTCAATATTAGTAATCAAGAGGGAAGCACAAATCAAAACCAAACTATTACCTCATGCCCATCAGAATGGTTACTATCAAAGAAACGGAAAACAAGTATTGACAAATACAGGGAGAAATTGGAACCCTTGTGCACTGTTGAGAGTGTTCATCAAAAAAATTAAAAACAGAATTATCATTTGATCTAATTCCACTTCTGGGTATACAGCCAAAAGAACTGAAAGCAGGATCTTGAAAAGATATTTGCACACCCCTGTCCACAGCAGCACTATTCACTATAGCCAAGAGGCAGAAGCAACCCGAAGTGTCAATCAACAAATGAATGAACAGAGACACCCGGGTGGCTCAGCAGGTTAAGCGTCTGCCTTTGGCTCAGGCCATGATCCCAGGGTCCTGAGATGGAGTCCCACATCAGACTCCTCGCTCAGCAGGAAGCCTGCTTCTCCCTCTGCCTGCCACTTCCCCTGCTTGTGCTCTCTCTCTCTCTCTCTCTGACAAATAAAATCTTAAAACAAACAGATGAATGCATAAACAAAGTGTAGTACATACACTGGAATGTTTTTCAGCTTTAAAAAGAGAATTCTCACACATGCTATAAAGTAGATGAACTTTGAGGGGATTATGGAAGTAGCCAACCACAGAAAGACAAATAGTGTAGGATTCCACATATATGGGATCTCTAGAGCAGTCAAATTCACTGAAACAAAAAGCAGAGTGGTGGTTATCGAAGACTGAGTGGAGGGACAAATGCGGAATTATCGTTTATTGAGCAGAGCGCTTCAGTTTTGAAAGATGAAAAAGTTCTGGAGACTGGATGCACAACAATGTGAATATACTTAACAATACTACATGTACACTTAGAAATGATTAAAGGGAAAAAAATATGATATGAAAAAATAACACAAACCAGAATTAGAAAAACTCAGAAATGAGGTGATAGAACTAAGAATTAGAAATAAAAGATTATTTAAGAAATAAAGACTGAACTAAAAGAAACAGGAGAGCAAGTAAGCAGAAGAGTTTTTATCTTAAATAAGTGAACAAAGGAAAATTTTTCAAATAGAAAAATTTGAAAATTTCAAAAAGAAATAAAGAGCTAGGAAGATTAGAGAGAAAGCAATACTGAAGACAGGAAAAGATTCAAAATACAGAGAATACAACAAGTCCCAAGAACAAAAACCAAAGAAAGGAACATAATAAATACTTAAAACTGTAATTAAGGAGGGAAAAAAAAAGATCTAAATCTACATACTCAAAGGGCTTACCATGTAATAATGACCCAAAACAACTAAAACATATAATAGTAAATTACTAGACTTAAACAAAAGATTATTTGGGCACCTAGACAATATTATGGAATGCCTTTTAAGGATTAGTTTATAATCAGACTTTACCTATAGAAAATTGAATTACATATTTGAGATACCCAATGACAGAAAACATAAACTAAGGATTTTATATCCAGCAATACTGGCTCTAGAGTGAACAGTTAAAACACAAACTGTTTTCAAAACAGAAAAACTCAGAGAACAAGATTTGGACATCAAAACTCCTATCTAATGTGGCAAAAGTGGGGGAACAAGGGAGTATAAACACAAAAAAATTTTTAAGCAGTTCTCTGTAATCAAATTGATGGTAGAATTAAGAGTTCCTATCCTGAGATATCTGTGTCTATAAGGTAAAATAAAGCAAATGAGTGACTGATCATGAGATATTCTATTATTTCCAAAGGATTCAAGAAGTAGGATTCCTAGAATGGAAGGAGACATGGTGTAATATAAAAAGATTAAGTAAAAAACACTCTATAGTCCTGAATTTAAACTGTAAATGTGAGCACTGACTCAAGGGCTATTTTATCTTTAAAAAATACATACATGTATCAAAAAAAAAACCCAATATTCAATTATATAGCAATTTTAAAGTGTTCAAATATTTTTTCTCTGCTGAGATCCCTGGAGCTTATCCAATTCAATTTTATCCATACTCCCATCCAGTTTTTCTCTAACTATACTCTTTGGCCTAAAAACAAACAAAATAACAAAAAAAAAAACCCTATAATGTACATGGCTAATAATGAACTCTAACGTAAACTAGGACTCTGGGTAATAATATGTCAATATAAGTTCATCAACTGTAACATATGTACCACTCCGGTGTAAGCTATGTTGATAATGGGGAAGGATGTAGGGCCAGGGGGCATATGGAACTCTCTGTACTTACCACTCAATTTTGATGTTTAACTTAAAACTGCTCTAAAAAATAAAGTCTATTAAATAAATTTTAAATAAATAAATAAATGCAGATTTCCCCCTTAACAAATACCCATATACATTTATCTATGTATTTCCTACCTCTGTTCACTAAGGAGGCCTAGAAACTGTGACCAACTTGGTAGAAATAAGCATCCCTATCGGTCTGGTCTTGAAATACCATTTCCCCACTAACAGGAATCAGGGCTCTTTGAATAAAATGGCCAATTTCAGATATGGAGTAGGAAATGGACAAGATGGCTAGAATATCTTGCCATGGAAGAGAACAAGAAAGGTAACTACTAGAGTCACTGCTAGGGACTTTTAGGGTCAAAGTGACAAAGAAGCCAACTTAAGGAGATTATACATATATAAATCTATGAGTTCATAATGACATTTATTGATCACGTCCAGAAAATAACAGGGAAAACTGGTAAATAACAGGAACAAATCCTGTTTCTTCTTTATGAACTATAATAGTGGGTAGCCAAATAATAGATAATGGGAAGAATCTCTTAGAAACATATCTCTATAAAAGTACTGCAATTAATGAAAAACAATAAAATGAGAATATCACTATTTTACAACTCCCAGTGAATTAAGATATAGGCAATGAGCACTGATAGCAGCCAATATCACAAAAAGAGATGCAACTAGGTATGATGTGATAAAAGAAGACAATACTGCTTATACCCTTGCCACCAGAATCAACTATACATCTCATCATGCCATTACATCCAGCTGCCAATTTACAGAAAATACGTAGGTCAAAGAAACATACTGAAATGCACCATGAGTATGTAATCAGCATACATGTATTTTTTATAGCTTTCCGTATCTATATTTTATTTTTATTTAAAAAATGATTTTAGGGCACCTGGGTGGCTCAGTTGGTTTAAGCAGCTGCCTTCAGCTCAGGTCATGATCTCACAGTCCTGGGATTGAGCCCCATATATTGGGCTCCTTGCTCAGCAGGGAGTCTGCTTCTCCCTCTGTCCTTCTCCCTGTTCGTTCTCTCTCTCAAACTAAAATCTTTAAAAAAAATAAATAAAAAATAAAAATAAAAGGGGCGCCTGGGTGGCTCAGTCGTTAAGCGTCTGCCTTCACCTCAGGTCATGATCCCAGGGTCCTGGGATCGAGTCCCGCATTGACCTCCCTGCTCCGTGGGAAGCCTGCTTCTCTCTCTCCCACTCCCCCTGCTTGTATTCCCTCTCTCGCTGTGTCTCTCTCTGTCAAATAAATTAATAAAATCTTTTAAAAAATAAAATAGAAATAAAATTAAAAAATAAAATAAGAATAAAAAATGATTTTTAAAATAAGAATTTTAGGGCGCCTGGGTGGCTCAGTCGTTAAGTGTCTGCCTTCGGCTCAGGTCATGATCCCAGGGTCCTGGGATCGAGTCCCACATCAGGCTCCCTGCTCTGCGGGAAGCCTGCTTCTCCCTCTCCCACTCCCCCTGCTTGTGTTCCTGCTCTCGCTTTGTCTCTCTCTGTCAAAAAAATAAATAAAATCTTTAAAAAAAAAAAAAAAAGAATTTTAAACATTTCTTCTAAAGATAAATATCTTCTTAGAAGCGAGAAAATTCACCAAGGTCAAGGTTCATACTGTTCACACTGAACTCATTTTTTTGGTACACTTAGTAATATACCCTATAAAAAACCATAATATTGTCATTACTTTAGTTCTTTACTCCACTAAAAAAGTGAACCAGGGAGCATCTCTCTGTTATATGGGATGCTGCCTAATTCATGAATTGCTTAATAAAACCACGGAAATTTTCAAATAAAAAAAAAAAGTGGGGGCACCTGGGTGGCTCAGTCAGTTAAGCATCTGACTCTTAATTTTGGCTTATGGTTATGATCTCAGAGTCATGAGACTGAGCCCCATGAAGGACTCTGCACTGAGTATGGAGCCTGCTTGAGATTTTCTCTCTGCCTCTGCCCCTCTACACGCTGCTCGCTCTCCGCCTCGCTATCTCTCTCAAAAAAAAAAAAAAAAAAGTGAACCAGTATGCTACAGAACCCTGAAAGAAAGACCTTGGTTTCAAAATTTATTAGAAACATTAAAAACTTACTGGGTAAACTTTCAGCCTCCAACAAAGTCCTGAAACTTGAAGAGGTGGACTGTAAACAGGGTCTGCTCTCTGACGCAAAGTGCTGAAGTAAAAGAAAACCAACCAAATTCCAAGATCAAAACTGTTGTGAAATAGCAACAGGCAAAATCAAACTCCAAGCACTTTATTTGTTACTTATTTGCAGTCCTAAACAAGTAAATGAGGATGACTGAACAAATCAAGATTCTACTGTATAAATTTAAATATACTTACATTCTGAAACAAGAGAAAATGTAACGATACTGAAATATTCAGCAGTATCTTTTCACTTTCAGGTTTTAAAAAACCCCTCAAAAAAACAAACAAACAAAAAAAACAAACAAACAAACAAAAAAACCCCTCAAAACTGCGACATTCAAGGGGCACCTGGGTGGCTCAGTCAGTTAAGCATCTGACTTTGGCTCAGGTCATGATCTCAGGGTCCTGAGATTGAGCCCCATTTTGGGCTCCATGCACAGCTGGGAGTCTGCTGTCCCTCCCACCTGGCTTTGTGCACACACGTGCATATGCGTGCTAATAAAATCTTTTTTAAAAAACCACAAAACTGTGACATCCAAGGGAAAAGGAAAATATAAAAATAAGACTAAGTGTCCTGAATTTAATTACCACCTCAACAAGCAGTCTTTCACCATAAAAGAAAAAAATAATGTTTCTTCCTCACATCCTTGTAGTACAATTATCTTTTTTTAATATGGAAAAACTTAAAAAATGTGCTAAATCTTAATATATGTGGGGATATCCTCAGAAAGTTTATATTTTAGCCACAAAATTATCCCATAAAAAAAGACAAATGGGAAGGGGTATAAATTTTCACAGTTTGGCCTTCTATCGATGGTTATCAACTCCTGGAATTTCTCTCCCCAAGGAAAGGCCTTTGATTTTGTGATTCTCCATTTCCAAACTGTCACTGAAGACAAGTTCCTTAAGACCTCTGTGTTTTAAGATCCTTGCTTCTTATCTTAGAGAAAAAGCAGTAAAAGCTAACAAAATAACATGTAAGTTACTAAACCTACAAATTTCTTACAATTATGTCCTCTCATCCATAATTTCTCACTTTTAGCTAAGATAAATGGACTCAAATGGACTTCTTCCCACTCCTCTTATTTCTGAGGATAGGTGGCAGGTGTCAACGACCTTAATAATCCCCGTCATCCCTCCTTAGCAAAGGCTAAGTGGACCCTCTTCTTTAAAAAAATGGTTCCTTTTCCCAGACTACAGAAGCAACCTGCCCTGAAGATATGATACAACTCAGACAAATGACCTATATGTTTCTAATATTAAACTTGTTTCTTCTAAGATTACATACTGAGTGACCCAGTTCATTAGGTCTGTATCCTACCCGGGAATGATACCTCCCTGGCTCTTATGTATACATACAGAAAACCTCAGTTGTCAAAAAACTCTTACCTGAAATTCTCTAAAACAAAAGTTGCTGTATCATAAGATGGTACTAATTCACTAAAAAGAAGCAAAAGGCAAAAAAATTATTTGGCTTATTAAGTTTAAACTTTCATTTAGTTAAAAACCAAAGTTAAGTCCCTTGGTAATATCTTAAAAATGCTGTTAAAACTAAGTCCCTAAGAAATATTTTTAAATCCTTACTAAAGTAAACATTAAATCAAATGAATTCATAAACCATCAAAAGGTGACATCAAAAGTTCACAATTAGAGACCCAACAAATACTTTATAAAATAGCTGGGTTTTTTTTAGAGGCAATATATGATTAAGTATTAAAATAAACATAAGAGACTTTCAAAAGTACTCATGGAAACAGGAAAAGGAAGAAATGGGTGCTTAGGCTGGGAACCTAAAATACGAAACAAATATAAACAGGTTTAATAAAGTCAAAAGAAAACAGCAAAAGACATCACAATAAATCTCCAAACTTCCTTCTCTAGAACAAATTATGAGGAATATTGACATTCTTAAATACTTTAAATTCTCAATTACTAGCAAATAAATCTATTATCATTTTATAGAATAAAAATACATAATCACGTGGGGGCAAACAGAGTGGATGAACACATTAACAGTTTCTTGGCAAGGCAAGATTACTGCAGGCAACTCTAGTTCCATACAGTCTTCTCCAAAGGGAACTGAACTATATATATAACACAACCACAGGATATACCCTTAGATCATGTGAACAGTCTGTAGCGTTGTCATTCAAACACCTCAAAAGTTAGAGTCAGTAAAACATTTTTGATAAAGATAAACAGTTATGATAAAAACATGATAAATACCATCATAGACAGTATTATAATATACAGTACTTATATTTAATAAATAAAATTATAAATTTACCAAAAAGATATACCGCAAGCCATTTCACTACATTCTCAGATATATCTTCTAAAGTTCAATTCATGAAAATTTGTTATTACCAAAATAAGATATAACATCCACAGCATTTTCATTGTGATGGTCCCTAAAGAAGTTAGTGATTTGCCAGTGAAAATACAGCATAGATTTAAAAATATATGATTGGGGGGGGGCGCCTGGATGTCTCAGTCAGTTGAGCATTTGGCCCTTGATTTCAGCTCAAGTCATGATCTCAGGGTCGTGAGACTGAGCCCTGCGTCAGGCTCTGCACTGGATGTGGAGTCTGCTTGAAATCCTCTCTCCCTTTGCCCACCTCCCTGGTCCTGCGAGTGTACTCTCTCCAAAATAAATAAATCTTTAAAAAATATGTATTATTTTTTATTTTATGGTAAGTATGTACAGATAAACAGCTCGTTATCTTTTTCATAGTAAGTAGATGAAGTTTGCCCTGCAAGAGTTAACTATATAGCTACTATCTTATTATTAAGCACCCCTAACCATATCCCTAGGCAGCTGTTTCCTTTTCTTAGAAGACTCACATTCCTCATTCCCAGATGTTTGCCTGGTTAATCTTTACTATTCCTTATTAGTCACAGACCACTACTGGAGGTCTGCTCTAACTTCTCTCCATTATATGCTCTCCTCACACTCAATATAAACAAACCCCAATTAGTAGGACCAATGTAATTAGTACCTAGGAAGCCTACCTGGAACCACAAACCTAATCAGAGATCCAAGGAAGTCTCCCCAGGATAATTTTCAAATTTGGTCAAGTCATGATATGCTTTTGGCTATAATTTCATGCAACTTCCAATCACACCAGTGTTGGTCAGTTCTCTCACCAAATTCATAGCATCTTTAACAATGTTTTTTCCACCATATCCTTAATATCCAGCGTGATACATTTCCTTTGTTGTTGTTTTTGCTGTAAGACCAGACTACTGTTGTCATATTTTTATCAGCCATTAAGGGTCAAAAGGGTCCACCAAGGGCGCCTGGGTGGCTCAGTCGGTTGGGCGACTGCCTTCGGCTCAGGTCATGATCCTGGAGTCCCTGGATCGAGTCCCACATCGGGCTCCCTGCTCGGCAGGGAGTCTGCTTCTCCCTCTGACCCTCCCCCCTCTCATGTGCTCTCTCTCAAATAAATAAATAAAACCTTTTAAAAAAAAAAAAAAAAGGGTCCACCAAAACACAAAATAAGTAGAAGGAAATGACATGTTTAACTCAGAACAGCAGGGTGGAAAGCTTAGGAGCTAAAGGACTAGAATAGATTGCTAAAGCTCACTAACCAAGAGAGCATAGTACATCTGCCCTAGCTCTCACTTGCTGAGAGAAAATCACATTCAGAGCACAGAAAACATTTACCAACCATAGGGTATTGTGATATACTACATATGTATAATTTTTAGGGAAACTTTTTGAAAAATAACATCATTAACAAATTAGTGCTATGGGGCAGCATTAAGCAGGACGCATTATACAGGTGACTCTTGAACAACATGGGTTTGAATTGTATAGGCTCACTGATATGTGGATATTTTTCATACAGTGCAGCAAATGTATTTTCTCTTATGTTTTTCTCTTCTCTAGCTTACTTTATTGTAAGAATATAGTATATAATACTTACAACATGCAAAATAAATGTTA
The DNA here is from genome assembly GCF_054177405.1 of Leptonychotes weddellii. NCBI lineage: Eukaryota > Metazoa > Chordata > Mammalia > Carnivora > Phocidae > Leptonychotes > Leptonychotes weddellii. The sequence continues at coordinate 28,408,849 of NC_138383.1, forward strand.
ATCGACTTTATGTTATCCATAAGGCTCCTGGTCAACAGTAGGCTATCAGTAGTTAAGCTTTTGGGGAGTCAAAAGTTATATGTGGATTTTTGAATGCTCAGGGGCCAGCATCCCTAACTCCCGCATTGTTCAAAGGCCAACTGTAATTGAGTAACAAATATTAGATTTTAATATACAATTCTCTATTATTTAACATGGAATGTATACCCTCTTCCATGTCTCCTGTGTGGCACCTACAACAGTACTAAACATATAGATGGTTTTAAATAACACTGTACTTGTTCAGTAACTTTATTCTCCATTGTGGCTCCACCATGAATCATCAACCAATGGAACTTAAAGCAATCCAGTTCCATGAGAACAAAGCTTAGGAACATTCACCACTACCTTTGCACAACTAAAATTTGATCCGTAACTTAATGTCAACAAATGTTGACCTTTCTTTTTTTTTTTTCTTTTTAATTTTATTTATTTATTCATGAGAGACAGAGAGAGAGAGAGAGAGGCAGAGGGAGAAGCAGGCTCCCAAGGAGCAGGGAGCCCAATGTGGGACTCGATCCCAGGACCCTGAGATCATGACCTGAGCCGAAGGCAGACGCTCAACCATCTGAGCCACCCAGGCGCCCAAATGTTGACCTTTCTTATTTGGATCTCTCTCTACTATGTTGATTCAATGCATCAACAGATGAACACCTCCTTCCTGGATACTGCAGCCCACAAACTGAGTTTCTATTAAAAACTACAGTTAAGTTACAAGTCAAAATTTCCAGTAAGGCAGCAATAAGCTTTACTGAAGACAGAGAGGGTCCTAAGGCGAACTTTATCCATGGGAAGCTCCTTAATTGTCATACTTTCTTATTTTTTAAATTTTTGGTGGTTTCCTCTTTACTGATGTTCCTCCTACCTTCTTCCCTTGCTCCCTGCCTTCCCAATTTCAGTCCCTTCCATCTACACCCAAAAAAGAAGGTAATGAAAAGGAAGGGATGGTTGGGGTTCTGGGCCACTTGGGCAATTAGGGAACAGAAAGCAAAATAATCACTGGATGTAAGAGAGATTTGACAAGAAGTCTAATGCAGAGGTGCCTGCTTAATGAGCCGCTGCAAGCAATATCAGCATAGCTTATCTATATCTACAGTTCTCAAACTTTAGTGCAGGATTACTCAGGATGCCCAAGATTCATTTTCTGGACACCACCACCAGATTGGCAGGGAAGAGGCCTGGGAATCTGCATTCTGGACAAACACTCCAGCTGGTTCTGGTAAGTGATCCATACACCATACTCTGAAATGAAAAACATTTACCTTTAAAACCTACATTTCATTCCACTGGTGATGGAATGGTTCAGAAAAGGTATTCTTTAAAACTGAAATGACTAACCGGTTTATCAAAAAGGCAGCCTTGGGATACTGGTGAACATCCTTAGTTCACCCAAATCTACTTAAAGATAGCAAATACCAAGTCCTTTTAATAATATTCTTAATATTCTTCTTGATTAAAATAGGAGTATTATACCTGGTTTGCTACCTCAGAGAGAAATGAAGACTTATCATTCAGAACTACCTGAGTTCTAGTTGTCAAAAGAATTTTCCCTTCTGTTTATAGGACTGTGGGTGGTCCAGTTATGCCAGTGATTTTAAACCAGGGACAGTTTTGCTCCCAGGAAGCATTTGGCAATGTCTGGAAATATTTTTGTCACAACTGTGAAGGGAAAGGTGCTACTGGGATACTGCTAAACATCCTACAATAAACAACATAGCTCCCTCAACCCCACAAAGAATTATCCTGATCAACAATAATGGTTGAAGAACCCTGGCTTGCACTATACAGTCTAGTACCATCAATGCCCTGTGGCCATCATAGGGCATCACATATTAAAGAAAAAAGGCAGTTAACCATATAAACATTTTTAAAACAAAGGCTATTTCCTAAAGGTACCACAGCTCTCAACATACTAGAAAAACCTGGCAATATTCCATAAGCCATCTTTAAAGTCTAAGATGGACAAAAATCTCTCGTTCCAATATATTTTTATCTGAGGCAGTGGTTTAACCTCTCATCATAGGAATCAACTAAGGAAATTTAAAAAGAAAACAATACAAATGTCTAGTTATACCCAATGTTATGGACTGAGTTGTGTCCCCCAAAATTTGTACATTGACGCCCTAATCCCCAATGTATTTGGAGACAGGACCTTTACGGTGGTAATTAAAGTTAAATGAGGTTATAAGGGTGGGAGAGACCCTAACTCAATAAAGCTCATGTCCTAGAAGAGGAAAAGACACCAAACACTGATCTCTGTGTTTGAGAGAAAAGGTCTTTCCAGGCTGCAGGGAGAAGGTAGCTGTCTGCAAGTCAGCAGGAGGCCTCATCAGAAATCAAATGTCTTAGCACCTTGATCTTGGACTTCTTGCTTCCAGAACTGTGAGAGAATAAACTTCTGTAGTAAGTAACCACCCAGTCTGTGGTATTTTGTTACGGAAGTTCAAGCAGACTAAGATTTTATTTCAAATGACCTGAGGTATGAGCCAGCACTGGTAATTTTCAAAAGAATCCCAACTGAATATACAGCTAATGTGAGGAACCACTGCTCTAACGCCACATGCTTGAAAGAATATGCTGTTCAAAAGAATTCTAAGACTGCTCCAAATAAAAACTAAAAAGATGCACAGAATGCAACCAACTGTTTCCTCCCACTACCTTTTAGGATATGAAGGTAACATCATGTCACCTTCAGAATCTTTTGGCATTTCATCTGTTTTCTGAGTTTTGCTTCAGACAACATATATGTAAGCAATACAGTCACTGTGTAATGAGATATAAGTAAACTCAAAAGGTAAATAAAAGAATGAACATACTACATCATGGATGGACCTTGAGAGCATTATGCTAAGTAAAATAAGTCAGAGAAAGACAAATACCGTATGATCTCACTTATGTGTGGAATCTCAAGAAGGGGTCAGAAGGTATAAACTTCCAGTTATAAAATAAGTCATGGGGATGTACTGTACAGTATGGTGACTATAGTAAATAACACTGTACCGCATATTCGAAAGTTCCTAGAAGAGAAGATCTTAAAAGTTCTCATTACAAAAAAAATTTTATAACTGTTTATGGTGAGAGATGTTAACTAGACTTAATGACGTGATCATGATTGTGTCGTGACCAATTAATATGAAGTTACTGTCAGTTATACCTCAATTTAAAAAAGTGAACAGATACTAATGAAATTGAATTGGGATCAATTCACGTTCTACAGAAGGTGACACTCTAGGAAGAAACTAACTCCTAATTCAAGCTCCTCTCTTCACAATCAAGTGTAAGTCCACCAGTATTTTTTTAACCAGATTTACATGCACAACTCAAGTTCACCAGACCACATCATTATAATTAACACCCTAAAAAACCATGGAGTTAAGAAAAATAACATTCTTTTGAAACAAGTGTATGTATTTGCACATAAACTTCAGATAAAAAACTATGTCATACCTGGTAAAGTCTGGTGGAACAGGTGTGGTAACAAAGGATGCCATGGGCTTTCGATGAACTTGCTGAAACATCATGAGGATCTCTGAGCTCTTAGATATCAACTCACTCTTACTACAAGACCGCAGCTGTGTGAGGAAAAAAAATTGAATAAACAAAATTAATATTTAATGGCATCTCAAAATCCTTAACAAAGAATAAAAACAGAAATTATTTTGGTTAGGGGCGCCTGGGTGGCTCAGTTGGTTAGGCGGCTGACTCTTGATTTCAGCTCAGGTCATGATCTGGAGGCCCTGGGATTGAGCCCCACGTCAGGGTCCACTCAGAAGGGAGCCTGCTTGAGGATTCTCTCTCCCCCTTTCCCTCGTCCCTCCCCACTGCTCGTGTGTGCTCTTTCTCTAAAATAAATAAATCTTTAAAAAAATTATTTTGGTTATGTGCTGGAAAAAAATGTGAGATAAAAATAGAATGACTTTCAAAGTGTTCTGAGAGTTAAACTACATAGGATCTAGGTTATTTCCATTCTAACGATGAAGTCATTGAAGAAGTGTATTTGATTTTTTTTTTTAAAGATTTTATTTATTTATTTGACAGAGAGATAGAGAGAGAGCACAAGTAGGCAGAGTGGCAGGCAGAGGGAGAGGGAGAAGCAGGCTCTCCACTGAGCAGGGAGCCGGATGTGGGGCTCGATCCCAGGACCCCAGGATCATGACCTGAGCAGAAGACAGCCGCTTAACGGACTGAGCCACCCAGGCACCCCGAAGCGTATTTGATTTTAATGCATTTTTCTCTCCTTGAAGCTACCACAGATATATTTTAGACTGGCACAGTGAAGCTATTATGTATATTAACAAACAAACCTCTATAGGTCAATAGCCTTCAAACAAGAATTTCTCAAACTGCATTCCAGGAAGGAGAGAAATGTTAAAATGTAACAGACCCAAACAAGTCTTAACCTACATCAATTTGGAAAACACCACTTTATGTAGTGCCAAAGGTAAAACTGAGAAATTCAACTTTAATAAGTGTGGTAGTTAAAAAGACTTTCTATTCAAGACAACCAATCTGAAGTCTTAATTCTGCCATGCACTAATTATATGACTTTCGGAATCTGTTTATCTGTAAAACTGAAATAGTATCTGCTGCTGCTTGCTTGTTACAACAATCATGAAGCCGTAAGTGAGAAAGCTTTATAAACTGTTATAGACTAAATTGTGTCTCCATCAAACTCCTATGTTAAGTTCTAACCCCTAGTAGCTCAGAGTGTAACTATATTTGGAGATAAAGTCTTTAGAGGACACAGAAAGAAAGTAGACATCTGCAAGAGACACCTTAGGGGAAACCAAACCTGCCGACGCTGATCTCGGACTTCCAGCCTCCAGAACTATAAGAAAGTACATTTCTCTTGTTTAAGCCTCCTAGTCTGTGGTATTTAGCTATGGATGCCCTATCAAATTAATATACTATCAAATGCCATATAAATGATGTTCATAACACTCACTACAACTAGGTTTGTATCTTTAAAATGATGGTTGTTTAGGGGCGCCTGGGTGGCTCAAACGGTTAAGCGCCTGCCTTCAGCTCAGGTCATGATCTCGGGGTCCTGGGATCGAGCCCCACATCGGCTTCCCTGCTCAGTGGGGAGTCTACTTCTCCCTCCCCCGCTGCCACCCCTCTGGCTCGGCTCTCTCTCTCTCTCAAATGAATAAAATCTTAAAAAAAAAAAGTTAAAAAAAATGATAGTTGTTTATAGCTCACAAAGAATAATATGACTGGTATCATATGAAAAATATCAAAACTTACAGCTTGTATTCAAATATTTATTGAATGCATATTATAAATATCCTTCCTTGATCCCATTTCCTTCAAAGATAATTCACTGAACTTAAGTTTATTATTGCTATACATGTATTTCCACATTACGTGTTCAGCAATGTTCTGTTTTTAGACTTTATATAAATACTATCAAGCTATGTCACGATGTAGCCTACATTTTCTACTTACTGCTGTTTGAGATTTGTTTATTGATATTTATAAACCTACGTATTTCAGCAGTTTTAAAGAGAATATCATTGCATGTATATAGCATTAAGTTATTTTTCTCTGTCAATGGACAACTGGGTTGTTTCCCATTCTTCATTATTATAAGTAACTCAGGAGTAAAGACCCTTGTGCACAGTTCCTGTACACAGATGCAAGTTTCTCACATTATGTCTTGATATAGGACAAGAATCCCAACTTTTTTTTTTTTTAAATCCAGGAGTATGGTGGCTATTTGGGACCCCTTGTCTTTCATATTAATATTGGAATTTTACCAAATTCTGAGAAAATTCATGTTGAAATAAAGATGGAACTACACTTGTAGAATGATATCAAGAGAACTGTACATTGGGAATATTGAACTTTCCCCTAAATATACTGTAGCCCACAAAATGTAATAGGCTACATTATTAAACATAACTATTTTATGTGTCATTAAGAAAAGAAAGTCAATAAATCATGGCTATATCAACTGTTAAGACACATCCCATTTCAAAGATGGTATAACATATATCTGAGAATTAATGAAATACAGGATACTTCTTCATTCAATTCTTTCTTGTTTTATAATAGTGTCTACAAAGATCTTCAACAGGGGTGCCTGGGTGGCGCAGCTGGTTGGCTAGGCGTCCGTCTTCAGCTCAGGTCATGATCGATCTCTGGGTCCTGGGATAGAGTCCCACATCAGGCTTCCTGCTCAGCAGGGAGTCTGCTTCTCTCTCTCCCCACTCCTGCCCCTCCCCACTGCTCATTCTCTCTCTCAAATAAACAAAATCTTTAAAAAAAAAAAAGGTCTTCAACGTATTTTATTAAACTTATTCAAAATTCTCCGTTTTTATTACTATTATCAGTGGGATTTTTTTAAATTAAGTTTTCTAGCTGATTATTCCTGATATATGAAAACACTATTGATTTTTAGGTCTTGATTGTATAACCAGCAACCAAGATTAGCTCACTAAAAAGGTGTAAGTTATATACTTTCTATGTAGATAACCACATCCTCTGCAAATAACCCATTTTATTTCTTCCTTTCAATATATTTATACTACATTTATTGTCTTAATTTAATACACAAGACTGGGGCCTGGGTGGCTTAGTCAGTTAAGTGTCCAACTCGTGGTTTGGGCTCAGGTCATCTCAGGGTCATGGGATTGAGCTCATGTCAGGCTCCACGCTCAGTGGGGAGTCTGCTTGAGATTCTCTAAAATAAATAAATCTTTTAAAAAAAGAATACACAGGACCAGTACACTCAGAAATGAAGCAATGATAGGAGGCAACCCTGGATTCTTTATCAGTCTCAAATTTTACCGTTTAGATTGTTTCCTATAGACCTTTAAATTAAAGTTACTGTAGTTCCCTTTTATTCCTGGTTTGCTAAATAATTTGGCCATGAATGAGAATCAAATATAATAATATTTTTAAAATTATTATCCTATTAATTTCTATTTATATATTCATGTGGTTTTGCCCTTTAATCTCAAGTTATAATCCAGAAGATTTTTCTGATAATGAAACATTCCTTTCATTCCTTTGATTGACCTTGCCAGGCTTGTTGTTTTTTTGTTGTTGTTTTTTTTTGTTTTTAAAGATTTTATTTTGCAGAGGCTGCTGGGAAGATGGCGGAGCAGCACGTCCCTGGGCTCACCTCTTGCCACGTGGCTGCCTTGAGAGCACCCACATCGGCATAAATAACCCAGAAAGCAGCCTGAAAACTGGCAGAACAGACTCTCCGCAGCCCGGCATAGACAAGAGGCCACACCAAAGCAGATCCACCCCCTCCGATCGCTCTTGGCAAGATCCCATCAAAGCGGTGCCACAAGCCTGGCAGTGCGCACGCGGCACAGACAAGGGCCAGCATCACTCCAAAGTGAGTCCTGCCCCAGCGAGAGGGGAAGATGATCACACACCAGTCTGACTGTGACCCCAGCAGTGGGCTGGGGGCAGGCAGTGGGTCTGACTGCAGGTCCCACCCACCAACAAAAGCTTCTCAGGGGACGACACAGGGACAGTGCCTGAAGTTTGGTGCTACTGCATCTCTGGCAAATGCCTCGTCTGACTCAACTCAAGCCCAAGACAGCCCTGGAGCAGCCCACCACGGGCACCAGACTCTGCCCACAACAGGCAGAGAGCCATCACAGACAACAGGACTGAAGGCAAACACATCCTAGCCACAACGGTAGGACACCCCTGGAGCAACACACATAGGAGACAGCCCCTGAAGCACCAGGTTCTGGGGAACAGACATTGCACTGCAGGACCTCTTCTTCATAAAGCCACTACTTTCAAGTGCAGGAGACGTAGCTGACTTTCCTAACACAGAAAAACAGACAACACAAGAGACAGAATGAGGAGACAGAGGAATATGTCCCAAATCAAAGAATAGGACAAAATCATAGCAGGAGACCTAAGCGAAACGGAGGTAGTATGTGTGATAGTGAATTTAAAGTAACGCTCATAAAGATACTCACTAGAATTGAGGAAGGACTGCAGGACCTCCATGAGACCCTCCACCAAGAGAAGACATAAAAAAGAACCAATTAGAGCTACTGGCCTCACTAAATGGAAATAAAAATAGACCATCTGGAATAAATAGCAAGAAAGAGGAAGTAGAAGAAGGGATCAGCCACCCGGAGGACAGAGTCATGGAAAGCAATCAAGCTGAGCAGATGAGAGGGGGAAAAAATACACAAAATGAAAATAGACCCAGGGAACTCAGCAACACTGTCAGGCATAACAGTCGCATGATAGGGATTCCAGAAGGAGAAGAGCGAGAAAAGGGGGCAGATCTGTCTGAAGAAATAATAGCTGAAAACTTCCTGAATCTGGGGAAGGAAAGAGAAATCCAGATCCAGGAGGCACAGAGAGCCCCCAACACAACCAACCCAAAGAGGTCTGCACCAAGACACAAAGTAAATAAGATGGCCAAAAGTAGCGATAAAGAGAGAATTTTAAAAGCAGCAAGAGAAAGGAAAGCAGGTACACACAAGGGAAACCCCATATGGCTATCAGTGGGTTTTTCAGCAGAAACTATGCAGGCCAGAAGAAAGTGGCATGATAAATTCCAACTACTAAAAGGAAAAAATCTACAGCCAAGAATACTCTATCCAGCAAGGCTTTCATTTAGAATAGAGGGAGAGATCGAGTTTCCCAGAAAAACAAAAATTAAAAGCAAAACCAGCCACGTCCCTGTCACACACGATGCCATCAGCCTGTGGGTCCCAAATTCACAGTCCAGCCACCCTCCTGCCCGAGTCAGCACGCACGGCCTGCCACCTGCTAAATGCCAAGTCAACACGCCTTCACCTCAGATTGCCAAGGGCTCAAATTGACACTCTTCCCCTCAAATTCCAGCCCCTGTGCTCAAGTTTGTGCACAAAAGTGAGCATAATTATAACAACAGAATGAAGCAACCCAAACATCTATTTCTGTGGAATACAGAACGGATAAAAGGAGAGTACTAGGCTGAGAACATCTCCAACAAGCACATCAAAAGAACAATACATACTTGGGGCGCCTGGGTGGCTCAGTTGGTTAAGTGACTGCCTTCGGCTCAGGTCATGATCCTGGAGTCCCGGGATCGAGTCCCGCATCGGGCTCCCTGCTCAGCGGGGGGTCTGCTTCTCCCTCTGACCCTCCCCCATCTCATGCTCTCTCTCTCTCTCATTCTCTCTATCAAATAAATAAATAAAATCTTTAAAAAAAAAAAAAAGAACAATACATACAGCATGATTCTGGTTTAAAAAAAAAAAACAAAAACAAACCTGGGAAGAATAAAACAAGATGAAACCAGAAGGGGGAGACAAACCATGAGAGACTTCTTAAGCATAGGAAAGAAACTGAGGCTTGCTGGAGGGGAGGTGGGGGGGGGATGGGGTAACTGGGTGGTGGGCATGAAGGAGGACACGTGATGGAATGAGCACTGGATGTTGTATGCAACTGATGAATCACTGAACTCTACCTCTGAAACTAGTAATACACTATATTGTTAATTAATCCAACTTAAAATTTAAAAAAAGGAACCCCCCCCCACAAAAAAAAAGATTTTATTTTAAGTAATCTCTACACCCAATGTAGGGCTCAAACCCACAACTCCAAGATCAAGAGTCACTCCACCAACTGAGCCAGCCAGGCACCCTGGTCTTGCTTCTTTTCATAAATATCCTACTGATTTTTGTCTGCTAGTATATTTTTAAGATTTTGGCATTTCGTTTTCAATAAAACTGAGCTTTAATATTCCTATATTGTTCTTATGACAACTGGTTATTAATGTTACATTGTTTCAAAGAATGGTATGTAGTACTTCTGTATTTGCTAAGAAAAAATTACTTATGATAGGCAATACCTAAAGGCAGATACTTAAAGATTTGGTAAAAAATTTCCATTAGTCTGGGGCGCCTGGGTGGCTCAGTTGGTTAAGCGACTGCCTTCGGCTCAGGTCGTGATCCTGGAGTCCCGGGATCGAGTCCCGCGTCGGGCTCCCTGCTCAGCGGGGAGTCTGCTTCTCTCTCTGACCCTCCCCCCTCTCATGCTATCTCATTCTCTCTCTCAAATAAATAAATAAAATCTTTAAAAAAAAAAAATTTCCATTAGTCTGAATTTTATGCCTTTTGAAGCAGACTTATTACCAATAAAATTCACTTAATGTTTCTTGTTTAAATTATAGACATTCTAGGGGCGTCTAGGTAGCTCAGTCAGTTAAGTGTCCAACTCTTGATCTCAGCTCAGGTCTTGATCTCAGGGTCATGAGTTCAAGCCCTGCACTGGGCTCCACACTGGATGTGGAGCCTACTTAATAAATAAAATAATTAAATTAATTATGTACTCTTGAGTGACTCTTGATAATTACAATTTCCTAAAAATTATCCTCTTCATGTAGATTCTACCTCAATAAAGTTGCTCATACTTGTAAAGCACATAGAACACTGTCTGGTATATAGTAAATACTATGTAAATATTTACTTTTAAAAATTTTTATTATTTAAATTTCTACTGTATTTGTAGTCCAATTCTTCTTCCCAATATAATATTAGACACTTCTTTTTTCTCGATAACCTTGCTAAAATATCTATTTATGTTTTTCAAAGATCCAATATTAGGTATGCGGATACTCCCAACTATTTCACGGCACTCTCTTCCGTGAATTTCATCAATATCTTCACGATTTCTTTCCATTTTATGCTTCTACACTATTGTTCCTTTATTGGCTTGTTCAGTTGAACACCTAACTCATTTATTCATAATTTTCTTAAACTACATTTTAGACTAAAAGTGTCCTAAATATTCCTTAGCTATGTCTGGTTATTTTAATGATTTATCATTTCTTTCTTTTTAAAAAAAAAAAAGTTTTTTTTTTATTTGAAAAAGAGAAAGCACGAGCGGAGGACAGGGAGGAGAAACAGGCTGCCCACTGAGTAGGGAGCCCGATGTGGGGCTCAATCCCAGGACCCTGGGATCATGACCTGAGCCAAACACAAAAGCTTAAAAATGACTGAGCCACCAGGCACCCCAATAATTTATCATTTTTTTTTAAAGATTTTATTTATTTTATCTGAGAGAGAGAGAATGAGAGAGAGAGAGAGCACATGAGAGTGGGGAGAGTCAGGGGCGAAGCAGACTCCCTGCCAAGCAGGGAGCCTGATGCGGGACTCGATCCAGGGACTCCAGAATCATGACCTGAGCCGAAGGCAGTCACTTAACCAACTGAGCCACCCAGGTGCCCTAATTTATCATTTCAATTGCAATGTCCTCTTTAGCTCAGGAACTATGTAGATGTTTAACACCTCAGTGCATATTTACATATATATGATTTTTAAAATAATGCTTTCATTTTTGATGTCTACCTTAACTATACTTTGGTCACAGAACATGTTCTTTATATAAATTTCTGAAAGTTCTTAAATTTCTGAAAGTTCTTCAGACTTCTATATACCTTAGTATATGATCAAGTATTGAAATGGTTTCATATGGACTGAAAAAGAATATGTATTCTCCATTTCTGGATTCAGGGTTCCACACATACCTTTTAGAGAAAACAACTTAATTTTTTCTTTTTCAAATATCCTCTATTCTTACACCTTTTGTTAGTTGGTGCTATCAGTTTATTAGCTATTTAATCACTCACTATAGTGATTTTATCAAAATCTCATAATTCTGTCAGTATCTGCTTTTTATTTTGAGTTTATCCTAGAATACAAAATCATAACTGTCTTACCTACTTTTTAAGGTAGAATGTTCCCTTTTGTCAGTGTTACTTTTCATCACTAGTAATGCTTTTCCCCCCACTTTAAATTCCTGATCATTCCCTAGATCTAGGTCTTTTTTAAATTTTATTTTATTTATTTATTTGAGAGAAAGAGCATGAGAGGGCAGAGGGTCAGAGGGAGAAGCAGACTCCCTGCTGAGTCGGGAGCCTGATGTGGGACTCGATCCTGGGACTCCAGGATCATGACCTGAGCTGAAGGCAGCTGCTTAACCAACTGAGCCACCCAGGTGCCCCCCCCGCCCCGATCTATGTCTTATTAAGTAGATCACTGTGGGATTTTTTTTTAAAGTTCAGATTAATCCATATACTCAAGATAAAAGAAAAAAATACTCAAGGGGCTCCTGGGTGGCTCAGTTGTTGGGCGTCTGCCTTCGGCTCAGGTCATGATCCCAGGGTCCTGGGATCGAGCCCCGCATCAGGCTCCCTGCTCAGTAGGAAGCCTGCTTCTCCCTCTCCCACTCCCCCTGCTTGTATTCCCTCTCTTGCTGTCTCTCTGTCAAATAAATAAATAAAATCTTAAAAAAAAAAAAAAACTCAATTCAAAAATGACCAAAACAAGGAACAAGAAACTGATAGGACAAACAGCAAGATATTAGACTCAAACTTCACCATATCAATAAGTACAATGAATGTGAACATCTTTAACATCCCCGTTAAAAGTCAAAGATTGTCCAACGGGATTTAAAAGACCAGAACCAATTGTATGCAGCCTACAAGACACAGACTTTAAATATTTAGAAACAAATACATTAAAAATAAAATGTCAGAATAAGATATATCATAGTTAAAGATGAAGTGACTTTTTGAAATCAAATAGATTTCGAAGCAAAAAATGTTATGAGGATAAAGAAGGTCATTTCACAGTGATAATGGGAACAATTAATCAAGAGAATACAACAATCCTAGATGTTTAGGACCCTTATAGTATGGCTTCAAAATACATGAAGCAAAAACTGATAGAACTGCCAAAAGACAAGACAAATACACAACTATTGCTGAAAATGTCGACAGCCCTCTCTCAATAATAAAACAAGTAGACAAAAAATTCACAATATAGTAGACCGACACAACATCACCCACCACCTTAACCTCAAGACATTACAGACTATCAGAAAATCCCCCCAAATATTTGGAAACTAAATAACATTTCTGAAAGACCCATGGGTCAAAGAATAAATCACAAAGGAAAAAAATATTCTGAACACAAATGTCTCAAGTCAACAATGCCAACTTCCATCTTAAGATTTTAGAAAAAGAGCAAATTAAACGCAAAGCAAAAGAAAGAAAACAATTAGATCAAAACAAACATCAATAAAATAGAAAACAAAAACAACTGAGAAAAACCAAAAGCTATGTCTTCGAAAACATCAACAAAAATAGATATCCTCTAGCTAGACCAATCAGGGGAAAAAGACACAAATTACCATTATCAGGAAAGAAAGAGGTGATAACACTGCATTCTACAAATATTAAAGGATAACAAGAGAATATCATGATTTTTGCACCAATAAATTTGGCAAATTCAAATGAAATAATTCCTTGAAAGACACAAACTACCAAAGCTCACTCAATAAATGAGTAATATAAGGGCACCTGAGTAGCTCAGTCAGTTAAGCATCTGACTCTTGATTTTGGCTCAGGTCATGATCTCAGGGTTGTGAGATTGAGCCCACTCTGCACTAGATGTGGAATCTGCTTAGGATTGTCTCTTCCTCTCCCTCTGCCCCTCCCCACCCCACAAACTCGCTCTAAAAAAAATAAGAATAAGAAATAAGTAATATAAACTGCTCTATATCAATTAAAGAAATTGAATTTGTAGTTGAAAACCATTCCACAAAGAAATCAAGGCCCAAATGTCTTCACTGGTGAACTGTGTCAAACCTGTAAAGGAACAATACCAATTCTACACAACTTCTTCCAGAAAACTGAAGAGGGCATAGTTTAAAATTCTTTGAGGTCATCATTACTCTAATAATGAAGCCAGAGAAAGATACTTTAAGAAAAGAAAATCACCGTCTAATATCCCTCAGGCACAAAAATTCTAAACAAAATCTTAATCAAATCCAATAATGCATTAAAAGGACAATGCATTAACCAAATCAGGGTTTTTATCCCCAAAAGTACAAAGCTGGTATAATATTTAAAAAAAAAAAAAAGTTAATGGGACGTCTAGGTGGCTCAGTTAAATGTCTGCCTTCAGCTCAGATCATGACCCCAGATTCCTGGGATGGAGCCCTGCATCGGGCTCCTTGCTCAATGGGAAGCCTGCTTCTCCCTCTGCCTGCCACCCCCCCAGCTCATGCGCACGCGCTCTCTCTCTCTCTGACAAATAAATAAAATCTTTAAAAAAAAAAAAAAAAGTTAATCTATTTAAAGAATGAAAAAAGAAAACCATATGATAATCTCAATACATGCAGAAAAGGAATTTGACAAATCCAACATTCATTCCTAATGAAAATTCTCATCAAACAGGAAAAGAATTCCAAAATCTGATAATGAATATCTACAATAGGGGCGCCTGGGTGGCTCAGCTGGTTGAGCATCCGACTCTTGATCTAAGCTCAGGTCTTGATCTCACAGTTGTGGGTTTGAGCCCCACACTGGGCTCCACGCTGGGCATGGAGCCTATTAAAAAAAAAACAAATCAACAATAAACCCACTGCTAACATCATACTTAAATCAACACAATACTAGAAGTTCTGGTCAGTAAAACCTGACAGGGAACTAAATAAAAAGCAAATCAAAAAGAAAACTGTCTGTATTCAGAGATAACAAGATTATCTACAGGCAATCCCAGGAATCTACAAGATAGCAACTAGAACCAATAAATTTAGCAAGATTGAAAGATACAGGATCAATATATAAAAATCAATTACATAAGCACAAGAAATCAGAAATTAAAATTTTTTAAAAACACTACTATAGCATCAAGAATTTTGAAATACTGAATAAATCTGACATAAAATGTGAAAAACTTGTATCCTGAAAAGTACAAAACACTGCTAAGAGAAATTATAAAAGACCTAAATAAATGGAGTCTTCATGAACAAAGACTCAGTATTAAGATGTTACATCTTCCTAAATTGATTTATAGATCCAATGCAATTTCGATCAAAACCCTAAAAGTCGGGGCGCCTGGGTGGCTCAGTTGGTTAAGCGACTGCCTTCAGCTCAGGTCATGATCCTGGAGTCCCGGGAGTCCCGCATCGGGCTCCCTGCTCGGCAGGGAGTCTGCTTCTCCCTCTGACCCTCCCCCTCTCATGCTCTCTCTCTCTCTCATTCTCGCTCTCAAATAAATAAATAAAATCTTTAAAAAAAAAAAAAAAAAAACCCCAAAAGTCTTTGATACAAATTAACAAGCTGATTCTCAAATTCATATAGAAATGCAAAGAACCTGTAAAGAAATGCAAAGCAACTCTAAAAAAACAAAGAGCGAAGCTGGAAAGCTAACATTACCTGTTTTATTATAAAGCTATAGTAATGAAAACAGTATAATACTATCATTAAAAATAAATAAAGCAATGGAACAGAACAGAGTCCAAAAATATACCAATGTATATACGGACAACTAATTTTTTAAAAAGATGCAAAGACAATTCAGTGAAGAAATGCTGGTCTTCAACCAATGGTGCTGGAAAAAATGGATAACCATATACCAAAAAAATTTTAAAAACTACCTTGGATTCATACCTCACATTAAAAATAAATAAATTCATTAAAAAAGACCATAAACCTAAATATAAAATCTAAAACTACAAGTTTTCTGCAAGAAAACACAGGAAAAACTTTTTATGATCTTGGGTTAGGTAAAAATTTTAGCTATGACACCAAAAGAACAAATTGATAACTTACACTTCATTAAAATCGGAACAGACACCTCAACAAAGAAAATATACAGATGGCAAATTAAGTTCAAGAAAGGATGCTTAACAGGGCTCCTGGGTGGCTATCGGTTAAGCCTGACTTCGGCTCAGGTCATGATCCCAGGGTCCTGGATCGAGCCCCGCAACGGGCTCCCTGATCAGCGGGAAGCCTGTTCTCCCTCTGCCACTCCCCCTGCCTGTGTTCCCTCTCTCTCTGTGTCTCTCTCTGTCAAAAAAATAAATAAAATCTTAAAAAAGAAAAGGATGCGTAACATCATTAGTTATAAGACACATGCAAACTAAAGCCATAATAAAATGCTATTACACTCCTATGAAACTAGTTAAAATTTAAAAAATTGAGTATATTATGTGTTGGCAATGATGTGGAGGAACTGGTACTCTCACAGACTACTGATGGAAATACAAAATGGTATGATCACTTCAGAAAATAGTTGGCAGGCACTAAAAAGTTAACCATACACCTACCAATGTACCAAGCCACTGTAGCATAGGTGGACCTAAGAGTAAAGGAAATATATGCCCATATACAAATTTGTACGTGAATGTTCATTATAACTTTATTTGTAACAGCCAAAACAGGAAGCAACCCAAATGACCATAAACAACTGAACAGAAAAAAAAAATGCGGCATATACAATACAATGTGTACACACACACACACACACACACACACACACACACACACACACAGAAGGGGTGCCCGGCTGGTTCAGTCAGAAAAGCATGGGACTCCTGATCATGGGGTCATGAGTTTGAGCCCCACATTGGGTATAAACATTACTTTCATAAATAAATATAAAAAAAACCCCCACAAAGGAACACTACCCACAATTAAAAAGGAAAGAACTGATACATGAAGGAATTGCAAAATAATTTTGCTGACTGAAAGAAGTCAAACAAAATAAGTACATAATATATATGATTCCAATTATAACTCTAGAAAATGAAAATTTATCTATGATAGAAAGCAGACAGGTGGGTTGCCTGGAGAAGCAGGAGGAGAATTTATAAAGAAGTGCAAATAAATTTTGGGAGATAATGAATATGTTCACTATCTTGACTATGGTGACAGTTTTACAGGTATATACTTTATCACAATTTATCAAGTTATACACTTTAAATACATGCCAATTATTGTCAATTATTCTTCAATAAAGCTGTTTAAAAAAAAAAGGCACACAGATCCCTAGATCCCTGCCCCTATTCCACCAGAGATGGTTTAAATTTGTCTCAAAACTCCAGCAGAAAGGTGCTAGTTTATTCTCTGGAGGGGAAAAAACAATCTCTGGACTAGGGGAACATGCACAATTAAGAATATTAAAGAGAAAAACAAGAGTCTTTAAATAAATATTTACATACTGAATTCTATTAAGCTGTCAGTTAAGTGTAAAGACTGAATAAAAATATTTTCAGACATGCAGTCTTGAAAAATTATTCAGAGGGGCACCTGGGTAGCTCCATCAGTGAAGCATCTGACTCTTGATTTCAGCTCAGGTCATGAAATCAGGGTTGTGAAATCGAGCCCTGTGTCGGGCTCCACACTGGGCATGGAGCCTCCTTAGGATTCTCTCTCTCCCTCTGCCCCCCCACCTCTGCCCCTCACTCTTGCTGTCTCTCTCCCTCTCTCTCTCTCAAAACAAAGAAAAATTTATCCTGATTAACCTTTCAGGAAAACTAAAGGAGGATATGTGATACCAAAACAAGTAAGTAAAGCAAGAGAGAGGAAGCCATGGAAATCAGGAAACATGGAATTCAACCCAAGAAATAAGTAAAAAGGGCGCCTGGGTGGCTCAGCCAGTGAAACATCTGCCTTTGGCTGGGGTCATGATCTTGGGGTGCTGGGATTGGCCTGGCATCAAGTCGGGCTCACTGCCTACTGGGGAGTCTGCTTCTCCCTCTCCTCTGCCCCTCCCCCCAACTTGTGCTCTCTCTCCCTAATAAAAAAAATCTTAAAAAAAAAAAGTAAATGGGCACCTGGGTGGCTCAGTTGGTTAAGCGACTGCCTTTGGCTCAGATCATGATCCTGGAGTCCCGGGATCGAGTCCCGCATCAGGCTCCCTGCTCAGCGGGGGGTCTGCTTCTCCCTCTGCCCTCTTCCCTCTCGTGCTGTCTCTCCTCTCTCTCTCAAATAAATAAATAAAATCTTTAAAAAAAAAAAAAAGTAAATGGAAAAAAGTACATGGAATCCCCAGGATGATAATTAAAAGAATAATCTAAGGAAACAGCTATGTATCAGGCAAAGAAAGGAATTCAAGAATTCCAAAACCAAAAAAAAGACAGATTACTCTATCAACTATTATGTAACACTATACACTTTATTCATTCCCTATGTACTTCATCCCCACCTACCCCATTCTTTTTTTTTTTTTTTTTTAAAGATTACATTTACTTATTTGTCAGAGAGAGAGAGAGCACAAGCAGGGGGAGCGGCAGGCAGAGAGAGAGAAGCAGGCTCCCTGCTGAGCAGGGAGCCCAAGGCGGGGCTTGATCCCAGGACCCTGAGATCATGACCTGAGCCGAAGGCAGACACTTAACCAACTGAGCCACCCAGGAGTCCTCCCACCTACCCCATTCTATGAGGGCAGACGTTTTTGCCATTTTGTCCACTGCTATGTTCTGAACATCTAAAAAAAATGTCAGTTATTTATTTGGTACATAATAAAAATTTCCTTAACAAATAAAAATGTTAATTTTACCATAAGACTCACTGTATAGGGCGCCTGGGTAGCTCAGTTGGTTAAGCGACTGCCTTCGGCTCAGGTCATGATCCTGGAGTCCCGGGATCGAGTCCCGCATCGGGCTCCCTGCTCGGCAGGGAGTCTGCTTCTCCCTCTGACCCTCCTCCCTCTCATGCTCTCTGTCTCTCATTCTCTCTCTCTCAAATAAATAAAAAATCTTAAAAAAAAAAAAAAAGACTCACTATATATAATTGGCAATGTTATATCTCAAAGTCACAACTTAAGTCACAATGTCAGAAGATTTTTATCTTTTATAGATTCACAGATTTCTATGGGCTGTTCCCCATAAAAATAATTGCATTCTTACAAAACAGAACAAATCTTATTAATTTTATCTTGTTCCCAAACATGATGGAGAAAACTTGAATCAGCTGATTCCTATTTCATAAAAATTCCCAATATAGCACACATAGATCTCCCAGTCTTCTGGTCGTACATAATCCTGTCCAAAAAAAGAATTTTTTTTAAAGCCTGTTGATAGACATTTATTATTTCATCACCTGGTGCTCTACCTCCTGAAGTAAGGATTCCAAGAGCTCTGTTTCTTGTGTTAGAGATGTCTTCTGACCTATTTAAAAACACAAAATACCAACACTCAGGCTCATTACTGGTTAAGAATGAAATTAACTTTCATTGAACATAGTCAATAACAAGGAATCAATTTCAAGTAAATAAGACTTCACTACAGCTACCCTAAAACATTTTCCCAGAGCTTTAAAAGGTTCAATCTAATATTGTAGTAGCTTTGACAAGGGAATTTCAGAATCAACCCTAACTACAATTTTAGACAAATTGCAATTCAGGTCTGTTAAATTCATCTAGAAATACAATGACAATATATTCTGGAAGGAAATTAACGTTATTGTTTCTTCCAAAGGAATATATATATCTAGAAAAGTACATTTTTTACTTAATCAACTCTTCTGAAGTAATTCTTTCCCAGAATTTAACTAAGGCTTAAAAAGAGGAATATAGTAAGTTGGCCAGATGTTACACTACATGTCAGCAAAAGGTATGTTCTTTAAACATAAGAATCTGTATTTAAAAAAAAAAAAGCCCAGACAGAAATAGTCTCAAGAAGCTGGAAACACAAGAATAAGGAATTATTATTACAGAATTACTATAGAGAAGGAACAAACTGCTTTACATGTTGGAAAAAAAAAAGACGATGACAAGGCAGGCATGCCTGCCAAATCCGACCATTTTCTTTGTAAATCACTAAAGAGCTAGAAGGATACATACCCATGAGTTTAGCAGAAGTTGTATCAATTATGTGTACTATTATTTGATACATTTAATAGGTGGAACTTTTACTTTTGAAAGCAATCTTTTCCAAGCCTATAACAACTCATCAACCTTTACTCTTTTAAGACTGAACCTCAAGGAGGCTCAAAGCACCACATATTCCAACAGCATAGGAAAACACTCACCCATTAGTGTTATGAGCTTATTCTTCAGCTGTGTGTCTAACCGTGCAATCATCATCTCCACTGCATTCCTAATTTCCCGAACACGCTCATCTTTTGCATTTCGAACAGCTTCTACATTTCTTTCCTAGAAGATTAACAGGTAAAAAAAAAAAAATTGAAGAATTTTTAAAACAAAAGCAAACAGACATTAATATAATCACTGCAATTATTCTTAAAGTCAGTTGATTTCCTCTTTAAAAGCTGCAACCCAGGGTGCCTGGGTGGCTCAGTCAGTTAAGCAGCTGCCTTCAGCTCAGGTCATGATCCCAGGGTCCTAGGATCAAGTCCTGCATCGGGCTCCTTGCTCAGCGGGGAACCTGCTTGTCCCTCTGCTTGCTGCTCCCCCTGCTTGTGCTGTCAAATAAATAAATAAAATCTTAAAAAAAAAAGCTGCAACCCAGTAATACTTTTTAAATGCTTATATGTCATATGACACTCACTGCTTTAAAAAATTGTGCACTGAAACGAATCAGGAACAAAACTCGTAAATGTAAACAAAGCTTAATAAAGTACATGTTCTTGTAACAGTGAAAGATATGTAATTAAAAAATATTGGTTAGGTACCATATACAAAACACATACTCAAAGCCCCAATCATATCTCTGACAGAAAACCACTTCTCAAAAATAAACGAGTATAATGATGCCAGGTTCACATCATGCAAAACCCTAAAACAAATGAAAAATTTCAAAAACCGTATCTACTCTAGTTTACAAAGTTTTAAATCTTTTCAGAAGAAAAAAAAGATTTTCAAAGATTGCAGAGTACACTGCAGATTTCATAAAAACATACCACCAAAAATAGAAAGCAATCTTTCCTATACTTATTGTTATTACAAATACAAGCAGTGAGAATTTCAACATTAGAACACCCTCCCTAACAACCATATTATGTTGCCAAGAAAAAATAATAGAAAAAAAGGTAGTTAGATGAAGTCCAAAGAGAAGCCATTCGGCTTGTTTTTATTCCAAAATTACTTCGTAGGTAGCATATATGTAACTCAGAAACATTACTTTTTGTATAAGAAATGTTATAAAACAATGGTTTGAATCTTGATTCCTGAGAGGGTAAAACGAAGACATCTTAAGTTAGGGATGGTCCTCAAACCTCACTAGTTACAACTATCATTCTGGCAACTTTAAACAAAATATATTCCAAAAGCATATTCGGTGCTTAAATGTTTGAAACTCATCACATTTCCTCAGATAAATACTACAAATGGTAAATACCTCACCAAAGCTGTTTGACACATAAAGTATCTGAAGAGTAGCGTTAAATATTACTCTTTCAATTCTGTAGAGTTCGAATTCAAAACATCAGAAATAGTTCATTCACTGGTAGCAAAAACACTCCCAAAAGCTGAGGGTCCAAAGAACGAATGACTTAATCACTTTGTAAAAGTCAATATTGACTCTTTAGGAGTCGGTTATTGACTCCTTGTATCAAACAGCTTATTTAACACATTCATTTTCTGTTTCTACATAAGAAAAGGCAATTCTCTCGCTCCAAATGTGGAAAAGGCCAGGGGTTTGGATACAAATTCCTCAGCTAGTTTGAAGTTGGTGAAACTGACTATAAATAGATCTTATCAGATTTTCAATCTTGATTGCAACATAATTGATGTATATCATAAAAAATATATATTACATATATATATATATACACACATATAAAATGGATAATGATCTTTCAGTAGCAGTCTTACCACTTCTTGAACTAAGCTGATCAGTTCCATGAGACGCCGACGAAGTTTGGCTACCTCTTCGTTCACTTTAGTAACATGCTGCTCATAAATTTCTGCCAAAGGTTTAAAGGTATGTCCACCATGCTATTCAAATTAATAAAAATAATTTTAGAACATTTTCTTTTATCTCAACCATTTATACTTCTTTATTAACACTCCATGGATGCTAATAAACTGGTAAATATTTTCAAATGAATTTTTTCTGGCTGTCTTTCCTTTGTTAAAATCAATGAGAGCTTTCTTAAAATCATGTGGCCCATATAGGAAATCCTTAAAATTGCAGATAAAGAACTTTAGCAAAACATTTACACTTATCTAGAAATTTGTACTCATTAGAAAGAACCAAAATCTTTAACCATGGCGCAAACCATCTGACACAACTTTATCTGCCACTCTCTTCTTGGTCAGCACTAGCCTTTTTCATGTTTTCAAAGTTCTTTTCATTAGGCCTTTGCAAAATTAACTCCTTCTTGGGTGCCTGGGTGGCTCATTCGGTTCAGCATCCAACTCTTGATTTCAGCTCGGGTCATGAGATCGAGCCCTCCATCGGGCTCTGTGCTCAGCATGGGGTCTGCTTGGGATTCTCTCCCCCTCTCCCACTCTCCCACTCGTGCTGTCTCTCTAAAATGAATAAATCTTAAAAAAAGAAAAAAAGAAACTGCCTATTAACACATAAGTTCTTACTAGAACTGTCTTGTTCAACCAAAGCACCCAACCATGGTCTCTAAGATAAAAAAGATGTAGATTTTTGCATGTCCACTTAAATATGGAAAAGAATGTTTCCATTGCTTCTTACTAAACCCATGTATTTAAGTACTAAATTGTAAGAATTCAATTTTTTGTACTCATCACATTAGTTTTCAAATATTAACAGAAAACTCTCTAAATTGAGCTCTACTCAACCAAGTTGCCTGTCATTCTCTCCCTAAAATATGCTGAAGCCCAAAGAATGATTAATTTTTTTTTTTTTTTAAGTAAGTTCCACACCCAGCATGGAGCCCAACTCAGGACCTGAGCTGAGATGGATGCTTAACTGACTGAGCTACCCAGGCGCCCCAAGAATGATCAATTCTTATTGCTAACAGATATGTCTAGCTGTCTAGCAACTTCTGCTCCCACTATAACTAACTCTCCCCACCAAGAACCCATTGTGTTTATTTTCAAGCCTATTTACATTTTTAATTAGGTATTAATTAAACAACAGACATAACTGTGAAATAAAAAGCTGTTTCCAGGAAAACTAAGTTGAGTGTTTTAGACTTGATAAAATGTATGATGCCTTAAAAAACAACTTTTGAATTAGAATGGAAAAAGGAAAAAACACAACGATAAGGATCCAGATGTTTGCATTCATATTGTTTCACAAATATCTAAAGTTGTTGTTCCAAAGAAAACCAAAACTGGAATTGTGGCCAGGACATTAGATCAACTGGCCTTTAATCAAAGATAAGACTTTGATCCTACAACAAAAGTTTTGCAAATAAATATTTACATGTTTTCAATTAAAATAATATGTTTCTGTAAGAGGTGCACATTCCACATCAACATCTCCCACAAAGGAAGGTTGTGGTATGATAGCTTCTACTATAAATCAGATGCATTTAAATTTCATTCTATAAGCAGAGTAAAATAATATTATTCTCTATCTAGGGCGCCTGGGTGGCTCAGTTGGTTAAGCAACTGCCTTCGG
Source organism: Leptonychotes weddellii (assembly GCF_054177405.1). NCBI lineage: Eukaryota > Metazoa > Chordata > Mammalia > Carnivora > Phocidae > Leptonychotes > Leptonychotes weddellii. Next base: position 28,432,159 of record NC_138383.1, read on the forward strand.
CTCAGGTCATGATCCTGGAGTCCCGGGATCGAGTCCCGCATCGGGCTCCCTGCTCAGCGGGGAGTCTGCTTCTCCCTCTGACCCTCCCCCCTCTCGTGTGCTCTCTCTCTCATTCTCTCTCTCAAATAAATAAATAAAATCTTTAAAAAAAAAAAAAAATATTCTCTATCTAAATCAAACAAATATTTCTAGCTAAAAGTAATATGCTAAATATTTTCTGCTCACCATTCCTCCCCAAAGTGCACACTGATGGCAGATACACTTCTTACAAGTCCAGCAAAATACACTAAGTTTTTCATGGTGATTTTCACATCTATATATTATGAAAAGAAAATATAGATTAAATTAAATAAATTAAAATTATAACATAATTACCTCAACAAATTCCTAAGTTTGGGGAACAGGTTAGTCAATTTTAAACAATTATATCTCAGGAAACAATATAAAATGCATTCCATGCTTCTACAAATTAAGCTAAAATAAATCACATGTGGACACAAAATTTTAAGTATTGTTTTCATTAATTTATAAAGACTTTAGAATCGTGAAAAATGCAGACTAATTTCTAAATAAAGTACAAATATAACATTTTCTAGCATCACTATAGATAAGTTCTAACTTACTACATTTTGAGCAAATCACATTATGAGTCTATACCTACATGAGTATGTATGCATATACAAAAATTTGCCCCACATGTGACCAATGCTAACAATAATCAAGACACATGCAATTGTATAATGTAATACCATATCCTCATAAAAAATGAACAACTCAATTTTAAAAAATGAGTTTCCCGGGCGCCTGGGTGGCTCAGTCGTTAAGCGTCTGCCTTCAGCTCGGGTCATGATCCCAGGGTCCTGGGATCGAGTCCCACATCGGGCTCCCTGCTTGGCGGGAAGCCTGCTTCTCCCTCTCCCACTCCCCCTGCTTGTGTTCCTGCTCTCGCTGTCTGTCTCTCTGTCAAATAAATAAATAAAATCTTTAAAAAAAAAAAAAAGTGTTTCCCCTTAAATCCACATGTAAAACATGAATATGAACCAAACTGCATCCTCCCAAATGCCTATGTTGAAGCTCTAATGTAAATGTATTTGGAGATAGGGCCTTTAAGGAGGTAATGAAGGTTATATGAGGTCATAAGGTTGGTACCCTAATCCAACAAAACTGGTCTGTCCAAGAAGAGAAAGATACCAGAAGTGTGCACACACAGAGAAAAGGTCCTGTGAGGACACAGCAAGGAAGAGCCCTAATCCAAGTCAAAGAGAAACCAACCCTCATAATACCTTAACCTTAAACTTCCAGCCCCAAAGCCATGAGAAAATATATTTCTGTTATGTAAGCCATGCAGTCTGGGGTGTTGTTATGGCAGTCCTAGCATATAAACACCTTTAGCTTTTATCATACGCAAAATTTAACTCAAAGTAGGTCAAAGACCTAAACATAAGACCTAATCAAAGACTTTGATCCTACAACAAAAGATGTGCAAATGAATATACATTTTGTATGTTCTCATATAATGTAATTCTTAGAAGAAAACACAGGGGAAAAGCTTTATGATATTGGATTTCAAAATTATTTCTTAAAGAGGACACCAAAAGCACATACAACAGAGACAAAAATAAATAAATCGAAATATATAAAAATTTAAAATTTCTGGGGGTGCCTGGATGGCACAGTTAAGTATCCAACTCTTGGTTTCAGCTCAGGTCGTGATCTCATGGTTGTGAGATTAAGCACCATGCTGGGCTCCGAGCTCAGTGAGTCTGCATGAGATTCCCTGCATGAGAATTCTCTCTCCCTCTCCCTCTGCCCTTTTAGCTGTGTGCTCCTTCTCTCTAAAATACATAAATAAACCTTAAAAAAAAAAACTAAACTTCTGTACCTCAAAGGACACAATAAACAAAGGGCAATCTATGGATTAAGAGACTGTATTTGCCAATCATATATCTGATAAGGAGTTAATATCCAAAATATATAAAGAACTCCTACAATTCAACAACAGAAAACAACCAAAAAAACCCCAAACACCTGATTAAAATATGGGCAAAGGACGTAAAAGACACTTTTCTCCAAAGATGTACAAATAAATAACCAATAAGCATTATGAAAATCATCCAAATCATCAGATAAATGCAAATCAAAACCACAAGACATTTCCTCATACCCATTAGGATGGCTACCATCAAAAAAATAAAACAAGTGTTGGCAAGAATGTGGAGAAACTGGAATCCTGTACACTGCTGGTAGGAATGTAACATGGTACAGCTGCCACAGAAAACAGTATGAAGGGGCGCCTGGGTGGCTCAGTCGTTCAGCGTCTGCCTTCGGCTCAGGTCATGATCCCAGGGTCCTGGGATCGAGCCCCGCATCGGGCTCCCTGCTCGGCGGGAAGCCTGCTTCTCCCTCTCCCAACTTCCCTGCTTGTGTTCCCTCTCTTGCTATGTCTCTCTCTGTCAAATAAATAAATAAAATCTTTAAAAAAAAAAAAAGAAAAACAGTATGAAAGTTCTTCAAAATATTTAAAACAGAATTCCATATAATCCAGCAATATCACTGCCGGGTATATATCCAAAAAAGGGGTGCCTAGCTGGCTCATCCAGTAGGGTGTGCAACTCTTGATCTCGAGCTCCACATTGAGGTGTAGAGATTACTTAAAAATCTTAAAAAAAAAGAGAAAAAAATTGAAGGCAAGATCTAGAAAAGATGAACATCCATGATTATAAGCAGCATTGTTCCCAAGAGCCCAAAAGTGGAAGCAATCCAAATGTCCATCAACAGATAATGGATAACAAAATGTGATATATATACATGATGTATTATTAATCAGCCTTAAAAAGGAATGGAATTTTGATATAAACTACATTACGTAAAGTCAAGGAAGACAGTTGCAAAAAGACAAAACTGTGTGATTTTACTTACATGAGCAATCTAGAGTAGTCAAACTTATAGAAACAGAAAGTGAAATGGTGGTTGCCAGGGTTGGTGGAAGGAGAAATGGGGAATTATTGTTTAATGGGTAGAGAGTTTCAGATTTGCAAGATGAAAAAGTTCTGGGGCCTAGTATACAATGTGAATATATTTAACACTACTGAACTATAAGCTTAAAAATGGTTAAGAAATTTTATATAATGTGTATTTTACTACACTTAAAAAAAAAATGGGGGCTCTAGGTAGCTCAGTCGGTTAAGCATCTGCCTTCAGCTCAGGTCATGATCCCAGGGTCCTGGGATCGAGCCCCACATTGGGCTCCTTGTTCAGTAGGGAGCCTGCTTGTCCCTCTCCCTCTGCCTGCCACTCCCCCTGCTTGTGCTCTCTCTCTGTCAAATAAAATCTTAAGAAAAATTTTTTTTAAGTTTTCTGTTGTCTATAAAAGAGACACACTGGGGTGCCTGGGTGGCTCACTCGGTTAAGCGTCTGCCTTAGGCTCAGGTCATGACCCCAGGGTCCTGGGATTAAGCCCTGCATCGGGCTCCCTGCGGCAGGGAACCTGCTTCTCTCTCTCACTCTCCCTCTGTGCGCTCTCTCTCAAATAAATAAATAAAACCTTAAAAAAAAAAAAAAAAGGAGACACACTGTTGCATTTCTTAAAAAGCTTCTCACTAGGGGCGCCTAGGTGGCTCAGTCGGTTGAGTGTCCAACTCTTGATTTCAGCTCAGGTCATGATCTCAGGGTTGTGAGACCGAGCACCGTGTCAGGCTCCGCACTCAGTGGGGAGTCTGCTTCTCTCCTCCCTGTCCCTCTGCCCCTCCCCCCATGTGCTCTTTCTAATAAAAGAAAAAGAAAAAAAAGCTTCTCACTAATGAACTACACTGAGCTTAAATAACCTCAACAGGTCTATATTTTCTATTTCTCATAATAAAAGTGTAAAAAAAAAAACAGCATATTAGATACTACCTGGAAGCTCATTTAGGCTGACTTCCAAACTATCAAATTTAGAACACAGCTTTTATAATATAGGAAATGTATCAGAACAATTCTTTATCAATGGCCTATATCCACCTGCAGCAAACCAAGGGAAGAGAGGCCGGCAGGCATCTAGCAGTTCTACTCCTTTCATGAGAGGCTCTCATAAAAGGAGGCAATCAAGAATTAGAAGGGTCTTTCAAAACAGTGATACCCATACCATGCCAGAAGAAAAATAAGTATTCACCTAAAACAAAAAAGAAACTTTCAATAGTGTAATTAAAATAATATATGGTAGGGGCGCCTGGGTGGCTCAGTCGGTTGAGCATCTGCCTTCAGCTCAGGTCATGATCCCGGGGTCTTGGAATCAAGCCCCGAGTCCTGCTCCCTGCTCAGCAGGGAGCCTGCTTCTCCCTCTCCCATTCCCCTGCTTGTACTCTGTCAAATAAATAAAATCTTTAAAAAATAAAATAACATAGAGCAACATCTACGAAATACTTGAAGAAAGAAATTGAGGGCATACTTGTCCTTTTCATTTTCTTCATGTTTGGTGAGACTGCAGAGTTGAAGAGTATCAAGCTGCTGTGTTACTTCCTCTGCCCAACGACAGTTTACTAGTTCTCGTAGCTGGAGTGGAGCACTGGGAAAAAAAAAAATATGTACATATATTCTGATTCAGGAATTTGAGACTATTTTTTAATATAAACACATTCCAAAGGTAATCATGCGAGATGATGAGTGTGTTAATTAAATCAACAGAGGGAAACTTTTCACAATGTATACATATAAAAAATCATCACATTGTACACTTTAAATATCTTACAATTTTATTTGCCGACTATACCTCAAAATACTAAAAACACAATTACCATATAATCCAGCAATACCATTTCTGGGTATATATCCAAAAAAACTGAAGGCAGGTCTAGAAAAGATGAACACCCATGATCACAGCAGCATTATTCACAATAAGCCCAAAAGTGGAAGCAATCAAAATGTCCATCAACAGATGAATGGATAAACAAAATGTGATACATGTACATGATGGAATATTAACCAACCTTAACAAGGAATGAAACTCTGACATATGCTACAACATGCATAAACCTTAAGGACATTACACAGAGTGAAAGAGGATAGTCGTAAAAAAAGAAATTATCAAACACATTCCTCAAAATAGAGCTAACAATCATACTCATACCATATTATTATTAAAATAAAACAGACTCAATGAAAAGTATGGTTTGCAACTTATTTTTACCTTAATAGGTCATTTACAAAAAAAAAAAATTCAGATTACAGACTGAATTCTAAATTCCTCAGTCTAAAAAAAAAAAAAAAATTCCTCAGTCTAAAATTATACTGTCCAAAATGAGAGCCACCAGTCACATGTGACTATTTAAAATTCAAATTAATTAAAATTAAATAAGAATAAAATTTCATTATAGTCACACTAGACAAATTTCAAGTGCTCAATTGCCACATGTACCTAGTGGAATTGGACAGCAAAGCTACAGACATTTCCATCATTATGGAAAGTTCTATTTGATAGTCCTGGTTTTCTTAAAAGTTAGTATGAAAAAAGTAAACAATACATGATGAAAATGGGCAATCAAATGAGGTGAAGAGGTAGTGTAAGCAAAAAAGAAATATAAGTAGCTAAATGCTTCAAAAGATGCTCAGTTTCAATCATTTTTTTAAAAAGCATATTAAAAACAAGATGCCTTTTTTCATTTAATGGAATGACAAAAAAAGACTTATAATAATCAGTATTGGCAAGAATGTGAGAAAAAGGCAATTTTGTATCTATTATTAGGAATGTAAAATGGTAAAAACCTTTCTTTCAATGTAATCTGTCATAATTATATGAAAAAACCAAAAGTGGAAACCACCTAAATGTCTCTGAATATAAGCATAAATAAATCAACATACAGTTATAGATTATTCACACTTCCTTAAAAATGACACGTATACATATCAAAGTCCCACCATATTTTACATGAAAAAAAAATCCAAAATAGTATATCATTTGCGTGTTTTAAGAAAAAAATTTATATGTATACATATCAGTATACTCCTAGAAAAATGTCTAGAAGAATAGATATGAAATCTAACCATTTCTTTTGAAAGTGTTATTTAATGAAAAGATCAGGCAGGGAGTATCAGAAATAGAAGACTTTTTATTTTATTTATCTGTATTAATTAGAAAACTTTTCAATTTTAGGGGCGGCTGGGTAGCTTAGTCGGTTAAGCATCCGACTCTTGATTTCGGCTCAGGTCATGATCTCAGGGTCATGGGTAGAGCCTGCTTAAGATTCTCTCTCCCTCCCTCTATCCGCCCCCCCCACACCCACTCATGCAGGTTCATGCTCTCAAATAAATCTTTAAAAAAAAATTCTTTCCTTATCTCCTTCTGCTCCTCCCCCTCCCTCTCTAAAAAAAAAATAGAAAACTTTTCAATTATAAAAAGTTGTTACACAACGCTACTCTAGTAAACAGTGTAATCCATTCTGCATAATTCTGAGTCAGATAAATTAGTTTGCATTTCTTTATCTGGACAGGTTATTTTCTTTTCAACTGTATTCACAAAGAGAAGAAATGTGGTAGGATGCAGAAAAACTGAATATTACGGCATACTCTAATCCCATCACCTTACTATTTTCCAAATTCACCAATAATCATAGCAAAGCACTTACCGGCAATGAGGGCATTGAGCTCTCTGCTCTGTCAGCCAGCGCTAAGGAGGCAAAAAATTAGATTTTGATTACAGAAACATTAATTTGTACATACTGAATACTTACATACCAAATTTAATGAGTTTAACTCTGTAGTGCCTGAATTAATTATAAAGGTACTTATAGAAATAGCAAGCAATCAATCTACTGTCTCCTCATTATCATCATGACGGGGACAAATTTTCAAAGGGACAGAACTCATTCCAAAATAGTTAAGAAGCTATTTTCTCATAGGAAAGAAAGTGATCCTGAGACTATCTGGATCCCACAAGGAAGATGTTAATAATCTTCACAAAAACAATGATACAGTAACCACCACTCTAAAAATAAACCAGTGATGATTAACTTCTAACTAACCTCTCATAAAATCCCTGAGAAAGTCTAAGGTGCTATTAAACTCCTTTCTGAAAAGTAAACTAATTTTGAAGAATATATAATATGGGTATATAAATTAGACCTAAAATTTTTATATTTTAGAGTTCTATAGTTCAGTAATATAATATCTGCATAATTTGGTTTCTTCACAATTTAGAAAGCTTTTGTAAGAGAACAATATCTCTACTAAACTTCAAATTTTATTAATTTAATCATTTTAATTAATTACTGGAGAGGGAACAGTTTTATATCATATACAAAGGAGACACTAAGATTTTCTGAATACCTTTCCAAAAACAATAGCTTCCTGGTTAAATATTAAATGTTTTAATTGACTAGTAAATGTTTCAAGGTAAGTAAGTAACTATAATCCCATACCTATGTACTGCCCATGGCTGTTATTTCTATTTATCCCTTTCTACTTCTATAAAAGAACATAAGCTTTTAAAGTCAAATAATTAACTCAGAAATGAAACTCCCAAGGAAACCTTAAAGGATTATAAAAGATAAAACATAATAAAGAAAAGGGTACTTTACAGTAAAGAATATAAAGCTGGAAGAAAAAGAAAATAGACACAAAAGGATTTCTCTCTTCTTAATAACCTTGAAGATAATTTCTTTGGTCCCTCAGCAAACATAAGATTTGGGTCAGGTTTTGTACTCTCAAACAATGCTCAGCTAAATCCACGGTACTCTTTTAGGGCTGGTTTCAGCCCACACCCCTCTAGTCTCATCTTCTACCTCACTCTAGGGGACCCAACAAGGTTAAGCTTTTAGGTATATTTCCTCTCTCTGCCCAGGATATTCTTCAACACCTCTCTTCAACTATATTATTCCTACTCATCCTTTAGATTTCAGTTTATACGTCACTGCCTCCAGAAAGCTTGCCCTGACTCTCTACAGATTACCATAGCAACCTGTACTTCTCCCTTCACTGTCCTTTAACACTTTATTACACCGACTTATTTGTTGGGTTTCCTTTGCCCTGCTACACTATAAGCTCTATAAAAGTTGGGGCTGGGGCACCTGGGTGGCTCAGTCAGTTAAGCATCCAACTCTTGATTTCAGCTCAGGTCATGATCTCAGGGTTGTGAGATGGAGTCCCATGTCAGGCTCTGCACTCAGTGTGGTGTCTGCTTGAGATTCTCCCCTTTCCTCTCCTTCTGCCCCTCCCCAACCGCCTGTATGTGAGCACTCTCTAAAATAAATAAAATCTTGGGCGCCTGGGTGGCTCAGTTGGTTAAGCGACTGCCTTCGGCTCAGGTCATGATCCTGGAGTCCCTGGATCGAGTCCCGCATCGGGCTCCCTGCTCAGCAGGGAGTCTGCTTCTCCCTCTGACCCTCCCCCTCTCATGCTCTCTCTCTCTCTCATTCTCTCTCTCAAATAAATAAATAAAATCTTTAAAATAAATAAATAAATAAATAAATAAAATCTTAAAAAAAAAAAGTTGGGAGTGATAGGGAGTGATCAGTCCATATTTTTATTTTTTATTTGGGGGGGGTTAGTAAAGAGAATCATGCTGTATATATTCTTCTTTGATGTGTTTGTTGGAGATGTTCTCAGCCTAGCACACTCCTTTTACCCATTATACATTCCACAGAGTTAGTGTCACTATTTGGGTTGCTTCATTCTGCTGTTATAATTATGCCCACTTTTGTGCACAAACTTGAGCACAGGGGTTGGAATTTGAGGGGAAGAGCATCAGTTTGAATCCTGTTCTCAGGTGATGATGTGTTGACTTGCACTGAGTAGGTGGCAGGCAGTGCATGCTGACTCGGGCAGAAAGGCAGCTGGACTGTGGATTTGGGACCCACCGGCCAATGGCATCATTTGTGATAGGAACGTGGCTGGTTTTGCTCCTGGTCATGAATTCCCTTAACTTTTGTTTTTCTGGGAAACTCTACTTCTCCTTCTATTCTGAATGAAAGCCTTACTGGATAGAGTATTCCTGGCTGCAGATTTTTTCCTTTTAGCATTTTGAATATATCATGCTGCTCCCTTCTGGCCTTCAAAGTTTCTGATGAAAAATCCACTGATAGCCTTATGAGGTTTCCTTTGTATGTAACTGCTTTCCTTTCTCTTGCTGCTTTTAAAATTCTCTCTTTATCACTACTTTTGGCCATCTTATTTACTTTGTGTCTTGGTGCAGACCTCTTTGGGTTGGTTTTATTGGGGGCTCTCTGTGCCTCCTGGATCTGGATTTCTCTTTCCTTTCCCAGATTCAGGAAGTCTTCAGCCATTATTTCTTCAAATAAATCTTTTGCCCCCTTTTCTCTCTCTCTTTATGCGATCCCTATCATGCGACTGTTAAGCTTGACAGTATCGCTGAGTTTCCTGGGTCTATTCTCATTTTGTGTATATTTTTTCCCCTCTCACCTGCTCAGCTTGATTACTCTCCATTACCCCATCCTCCAGGTTGCTGATCCATTCTTTTACTTCCTCTTGTTTGCTATTTATTCCAGGTGGTCTATTTTTAATTTTATTTAGTGCATTATCTCTAATTGGTTCTTTTTCCTATCTCTTTGTGGAGGGTCTCATGGAGGTCCTCCACTCCTTTCTCAATTCTAGTGAGTATCTTTATGAGCAATACTTTAAATTCACTATCAGACATATTACTTATCTCCATTTGGTTTAGGTCTCTTGCTAGGATTTTGTTCTGCTCTTTCATTGGGGACATATTCCTCTGTCTCCTCATTCTGTTTATTACTGTGTCCGTTTCTACATGTCAGAAAAGTCAGCTATGTATCCCGCACTTAAAAGTAGTGGCTTTATGAAGAGGTCCTGTAGTGCCCCGCAGTGCTGTGTCTCCTCTTCACCAGAAAATGGTGCTTCAGGGGTGACTCCTATATGTGTTGCTACAGGGTGTCCTACTGTTGTGGCTGGGCTGTGTTTGCCTTCAGTCCAGTCTGCAATGGCTCTCTGCCTGTTGTGGGTAGAGTCTGATGCCTGTGCTGTTAGTGGGCCACTCTGGGGCTGCCTTGGGCTTGAGTTGAGTGAGACCAGGTGTTTGCCAGAGATGAAGTAACATCAAACTGCAAGGCACTTTCCCTGTGCTGTCCCCTGACAAGCTTTTATTGGTGGGTGGGGCTTGCAGTCAGACCAGCTGCCTCCCCAGCCCACTGCTGAGGTCGCAGTCAGACTGGTTTGTGGTCATCTTCCCCTCTCCGTGGAGCAGGACTCACTTTGGAGTGGTGCTGGCCCTTGTCTGCGCTGCTTGCACACAGCCAGGCTTGTGGCACTGCTTTGATGGGATCTTGCAAGAGCTAATCGGAGGGGATGGATCCTCTTTGCTGTGGCCTCTTGTCTACATCCAGCTGTGGAGAGTCTGTTCTGCAAGTCTTCAGGTCATTTTCTGGGTTATTTATGCCAATGTGGGTGTTCTCTAGGTGGCCAGCCGTAAGAGGTGAGCCCAGGATCCTCCTACTCCACCATCTTCCCGGCAGCCTCTGCCCATATTTTTAAATATGCCTCTCCATTCCAATCAAAACAGACTTACTGCTGTACTATACACCACTCTTGGCATATTTCTGTATTTGCTAATATGTCCCTCCCTCCAGGTGCTGTCCCATGGGAATATCTACTAATTATGTTCATAAAACTTTCCTACCTATCCCAGGTTAGTGATCCTTCCCATCTCTGAATACTTGTGGCATTTTTACCTTGTACTTCATAATCTAACTTAATCACAAAATAAATATGGTAACTTTAATACTTTGGGAAAACCAGTATTTCTCCCAAACCGAAACCAAAGGTAAGAACCACTGATACAATATTAATGTACAAGGATTATTAAAGAAAATAAGTATTATAGTATAGCAATGCCCCATATTCAATTTAAGAATTTCTCTCCATTAAAATGGAAGAATCACATGCTTTAGACAATATTCAGACCTAAGTCTGACTTCTAGCTCTGGCACTTAATGGCTACATGACAACAGACATGTGACTGAGCTCAAGTTTACTCATATGCAACAAGAGAATCAACATACCTACTCTGCAAAATTGTGCTAGGGAAATTCTCAACAACAGCCCAGCAAACTGAATTCAACAGTATATTAAAAAGACTAGATAGCATGACCAAGTGGAAGTTACTCCTGGAATGCAAGGACAGTTCAACATACAAAAAAATCATTCAATGTAATATATCACATTAATAAAATGAAGGAATAAACCACATGATCATCTCAATTGATACAGGCCTCTGACAAAATCTGATATCCTTTCACAATAAAAACCCTCAAGAAAAAGGAATAGAAGAGAATTTCCTCAACTTGATAAAGTCCATACATAAAAAATCCAGAATGAATATCATACTCAATGGTGAAACAATAAAAACCTTTTCCTTAAGATCAGGAAAAAGACAAGGATGCCCATTTTCACCACTTCTATCCAACACAATACTGAAAATTTCACTGAGTGCAATTAAGCAAGAAATAAAAAGCATCCCAACTGGAAAAGTAAAGTAATTTGTTTGCAATGACATAATCTTATCAGTAGAAAACCCTAAAGATGCCACAAAAAAACTTAAAGCTAATAAGCAAATTCACCACATTTGCAGAACACAAAATCAACACATTAAAAAAACCACTTATATTTCTATATGCTAGCAATGAAGAATTCAAAGAGTAAATTAAGAAAATACATCTACAATGTCAAAAAAAAAAAAAAGTAAAATACCTAGGTATAAATTTAACCAAGGAGTTGGAAGATTTATACATGGAAAACTATAAACACCACTGAAAGAAATGAAAGAAGTGCTAAATAAATGGAAAGACATCCCATGTTCATGCACTGGAAGATTTAATATTGTTAAAATGACAATGCCACCCAAGGCAATCTACAGAATCAACATAATTCCTATCAAAATCCCAATGATGCTTTTTACAAAGTAGAAAAACCCACTCTAAAATTCGAAAGGAATCTTAAGGGACTCTCAAATAGCCAAAACTATCCTGAAAATGACCATGTACAACTAAAACTTTTTTATGTCAATTATATCTCAATTGAAAAAAATAATTATAGAACTCATATTTCCTGATTTGAAAATTTACTACAAAGCAACAGTAATCAAAATAGTATGTTACTGGGGCGTCTGGGTGGCTCAGCAGGGAGTCTGTTTGAGATTCTGTCTCTCCCTCTCCCTCTGACCCTCATCCTGCTCACTCATGTGCTCTCAAATAAAAATAAATCTTTAAAAAAAAAAGTTCATAGCAGTTTTCTGTATAAATGCTAAAAACTAGAAGCAACCCCTATGTCCATCATCAGGTGAATGGATAAACAAATTATGGCATATGCATACAATGGGCTGCTACTACTCAGCAACAAAGATTGATCTCTATTGATCCACCCAACATAGATCTCTAAATAATTTTGCTGAGGGAAAAAATCCAGACACATGAGATAACACACTGTAAGGTTCAATTTGTATAAAAGTCAAAAAAATGGGACACCTGGGTGGCTCAGTCTGTTAAGTGTCTGCCTTTGGCTCAGGTCATGATCCCAGGGTCCTGGGATTGAGTCCTGCATCAGGCTCCTTGTTCAGTGGGAAGCCTGCTTCTTGCCACTCCCCCTACTTGTGCTCGCTCACTCTCTCTGACAAATAAATAAATTCTTAAAAGAAAAAGTCCAAAAAATGCAAACTTATCTACAGAGACAGAAAACAGATCAGTGGTTTCCTGGGAATAAGACAAGTGGAAGGAGGAATTACCAAGAGGTACAAAGAAAGTTGGGGATTATAGATTATGTTCAGCACCTTGATTGTAGTGATGGTTTTTCAAGTATATACATTTGTCAAAATCTACCAAACTGTATACTTTAAATAAGTACAATTTATTATGTCACTTTTACCTAATTTTTAAAAACTGCAAAGTTAAAAAGAAAGTCAGTAATTACAGGCGATCATAAAATGCTACCAATGCTGAAAATCAAGAAGGGGTCAAAATCAACCAACCAACCACTGGATGAGAAAGATGGGGGCAAAAAAATGGGAGAAAATACAAAAATAAGAACAGATAATGAAAGAGAATCAGGGCATCTGGGTGGCTCAGTCAGTTAAGCGTCTGCCTTTGGTTCAGGTCATGATCCCAGGGTTCTGGGATTGAGTCCCAATTCAGGCTCCCTGCTTAGCAGGGAGTCTGCTTCTCCCTCTACCCCTCCCCCCTGCTCCGGGCATGCATGCTCTCTTTCTCTTGCTCTCTGTCTCCCTCTCTCTCTCTCAGATAAATAAAATCTTAAGGAAGGAAGGGAGGGAGGGAGAGAATCAATTGAGAGTAACTGGCAGAATGAAGGAGACCTAGCCTGAAAATACAGCCAATGTTCCTACCTTTTAGTCTATGTGTATGGAGGCACTAGAGAGTCATGGGTAGAGGACTGGCCTGGAAGTCTTGGTCTGTCACCAACTACCGCGTGACTTTGGACAAGTCTATTCACGGGTCTAGACCTTACTTTGTTTTATTCAATGAAACAAGTATCTGGCCTGTCATGGATAGTTAAATTTCCATGGTCAAATGAACAGAGATGGGATGGAAGAGAAAGGAAAGTCATACAATAAACAATATTACAATTTGGTTGGGTGGAGTGCCCAGATCTCAAGGACTTTCCTCCTGTAATTACCCACCATCTCTCCAGCATCATTAATTAATCTTTCTCTACTCATTCAGGCAAAATAAGCTATAAACTTTCTCAACCCACTGCCTTTTTTTCCCCTTTACAACAAAATTCTAAGAATTTTTATACTTGCTGTTTCATTTGCCTCCTACTCCCTACCATCAAGCTTTTGTCCTAATTGTTCCACTGAAACCACTCATCAAGATCACCAATGACCTACACATTCTCAATACAATGGTCAATTCCCAGGCCAGAACCATTTAACCTACTCCTCTTTGAGACAGGTTTTTGACTTGAATTCTGTGATGCCTCACTCATGGCTCCTTCTTTTTATCCATTGCTGAATCCTCCTCCTGACCACTAAGTGTTGAGTGCCCCAGAGTTCAGACCTAAAAAATCTTTTCCCCGAGAGGTAATCTCATCAAGTACCTAAATACTATCTGTACGCTAATAATTATCTCTAAATCCCCTTTCTCAACTCCAGATTCATATTTCCAACTGCCAACATCTCCAGTTAGATGTGTAAGAATCTCAAAACAAAACAAAACAAAACAAAAAACTCAAACCTGACGTATTTAAAAACAAAACAAGCCTGGGTGCTCAGCCAGTTAAGTGTCTGTCTTCGGCTCAGGCCATGATCCTATGGTCCTGGGATCGAGCCCCACATCGGGCTCCCTGCTCAGTGGGGAGTCTGCTTCTCCCTCTCCCTCTGCCCCTCCCCTCCGCTTATGCACTCTTGCTCTCACACACTGTCTCAAATAAATAAAATCTTTAAAAAAAAAACAAACAAACAACTTGTACATCTATAGCCTACACAACCTGTTCTTCCCAAAATTTCTTCTATCTCAGAATAACAGAAAACCATTAATTCATCCAAATGCTGTATAAAACTTTCCTCATGTTCCATCTTTAAGCAAATCCATTGGCTCTATCTTCAAAACATATCCAGAACTGCCCTATTTTTCACCACCTCCACTGTTACCCTTCTAGTCTAAATCACCATTCACCCTTCACTAATAAAGCACATCCCAACTGGTCTCCTCACTTCCTCTCCCACTTGCCTACAGTCCACTTTCCACACTGCAGCCAGTGATAGTTTTTAAACATTAATTAATTCGTGGGGCGCCTGGGTGGCTCAGTTGTTAAGCGTCTGCCTTTGGCTCAGGTCATGTTCCCAGGGTCCTGGGATCGAGTCCCGCATCGGGCTCCTTGCTCTGCGGGAAGCCTGCTTCTCCCTCTCCCACTCCCCCTGCTTGTGTTCCCTCTCTCGCTGTGTCTCTCACTGTCAAATAAATAAATAAAATCTTTAAAAAAAAAAAATTAATTCGTATCATTCAAAAGCTTTCAATGGCTACCATCACAGTTAAAATAAAATCCAAGGTCTTTACCAAGGCCCCAAGTTACATCTCCAAACTCATCTCCTTTCCCTCTCCCTCTGTCCACTCTGCTACAGCCAACTGGCTTCTTTGCTATTTCTCTCAGGGCCTTTGCCTCTTCTGACTTCTCTGCCTGGGACTTTCTTCCCCTAGATATTCATTCACATCATCCCCACATTTCATTCTGGTCTCTGCTCAAACATCATCCCCTCAAAGACCTTCCCAGACCACGCTATCTAAAACAACTAACAACCTGCCCGAATCCTCCTCAAAGTCCCCACTCTATTCCCTACTCAGTTTCATTTTTCTTCACAGCACTTACTGGTATCTAACATATGTCTATTTACCTTTTTGTCTATAAACCAACTATTAAGTAAGTCAACTCCCTGGGAGGTCAATGCTTAACTCCAAGTACACATATAATTAGTATTTGTTGAATGAACAAACACATCAGTGGTACATTCAGGAACCAAGACAGCTTTAGAAAGAAAGATTAGAACCAGATCATCCAGGTGGTCTGAATATAAAGCTAATATTCTAAGGGATTAAGGCAATGAATCTGAGGCTTCTGAGAAAGAAAAAAAACAATGACATTACTGGAAAACATCAATATGCCAGCAGGATATAAAATGAACCAGAGATAGAAAAGACTCAGATCAATTAAAAGGTAACTATAATTATCTAAGCATGAGATAATAAATGTCTGTATTTCTCTACTAGGATGGTAATAATAGAAATGGATAGGTACCAGGGCACCTGGCTGGCTCAGTCAGTCAAGCATCTTCCTTCAGCTCAGGTCATGATCACAGGGTCCTGGGATCGAGCCCTGTATCGGGCTCCCTGCTCAGCCAGGACTCTGCTTCTCCCTCTGCCCCTCCCCCTGCTCGTGCTCTCTTGCTTCCTCTCTCTCAAATAAATAAAACCTTAAAAAAAAAAAAAGAAATAGGTAGGATAGATATAAATGGCAGGAGATAATAACTGACAAAACTTAAAATCATTGGTGTAAAGGGTTTCGAGTTTGAGTGGCAGAACAAAAAGAAGTCAAAAAGAATCACTTTGAAAAAACAGAAGTTGATCTGGAACAACATTCAAAATGCTGTAAGGTCAATGCCAAAGGAATAGATTTAAAAGCCATACACACAGAGATCACAGTTAAACCTGCAAGAGTAAATCAAATTTCCCAAAGTAGATGAAATTTTCCCAAACACTTCTAAGTAAAGGATGCCAGCAGCAATATTTTAAAAATATATGGCTTTAAGGAGCAGAACAAAGAAGTAACAATGAAGAATCAATAAGGTTTAAGGTAATATCCACAGGTCATCCGTATACTGGACCTTCACCAAAAAAGCTGAGTCCAGACAGACTCTACCACTTAATTAACTACAGTGACAGAGGCCAATTACCTAATTTCCCTAGCTTCAGTTTCACTGTTTATAAAACAAATAATGACAGGTTAGTTAGTTGCTATTTTAACAATAAAATTTTAACACCTTACAAGTAGATAGTACTTTACAATTTCTAAATTACGTTTTAACTTATCTCATTTAATGCCACCACCATCCTGTGAGGTAAATCTTGTTACCTCATTCTATGGCTGAGGAAACAAGGCTAACAACGACTGAGTTTCTCAGTTTATGAGTGGGAGAACTAGGATGATATGTAAACCTAGGTCTTCTGCACACAGTGCAGTGGCAAAGAAGACAGGCTCTAGAGCCAGACTTCCTGGATTCAAATCCAGCTTTATTATTTGCTAGCTGTGTGACTGGAAGCAAATGATTTAAGAGTTCCAAATATTACTCTCGACAAAGGGATATCTATCTTCCTTAGGCAGCAATAAGGAATCAGAGAAATTTTGAGGTGAAAAGCATGTTAGATGGCTCTGATTTTCTCAGTAAAGGACATAATCTACTAAGAGTAATGTGGACGGGAAAGGTTTCAACTGTGATCTGCACATGTGCTATTGAATTCCCCCCCCCCCCAAAACACACACACCAAAATAAATTCTTCTGTTTCACATCTTAGGCTTCCTCACAATTTTGTTTGAGGGGCTCACCTATATTCAAGTTTTAAAGCCAATGGATTATATTAATCTCTAAAGTCTCTTGTATCTGTAAGATTATAGGATTTTAATCTTAGCCTCTGAACCCATTACTAGCTTTTTCTCCATCTTACCCATTAAACAGTATAAACTCTCCCTCCTCTGGGTCTCATAGCAGTTTGTTAGTGCCTCTTTATGACACTATACTTTCTTCAATATCAACAGAGTCCATTCTCTCACTTAGATTTAAACTCCTTCAGGGCAAGCACTTCATTCTTAGAATTCCTCAACCCCAAGCACAATGCAGGCAACCACTTTATAAGTACTTGTTAAATTATTTAATGATGTAAATATACTAAAATTACAGTGGGTTTGGGGGCACCTGGGTGGCTCAGCTGGTTAAGTGTCTGCCTTCAGCTCAGGTCATGATCCTGGGGTCCTTGGATCGAGCCCGCATCAGGCTCCCTGCTCAGCGGGGAGTCTGCTTCTCCCTCTCCGGCTGCCCCTCTCCCTGCTTGTGTGCTCTCTCTAATAAATAAAGTCTTAAAAAAAAATTACAGTGGGTTTTGATTTCTAGACATTTCATAGCAGTTATTACTTGATGATTATTCACCACCATAGTACTTAGTATATACTGATGGTCTCCCTATTAAGGAACATTCACTTAAGACATTTTTAAAAAGGGCACAAAATGTAAAATTTTTAAAAGAAAGAAAATGGCTAATTTCACAACATATCCTATATATACTCAGAGCATATAAAAAAAAAAATACAACTTACCCTGATACAGCTAAAACAACAAAGCTTAGAGCAATGAGGACATAGGCGTGCATCCCGCAATTTCTCCATACAAATGAAACATCGGAAAACCTCAGCAATGCTCTGAAAATAAAAGATGTAAGATCCACCAGAATTAGACTACTGAATCAAAAGTAAAAAGCATGCTGAAAGTTATTCACTCAACATTTACATTTATTTTGAGCTGATATCATCTGTTTTAATAAATTCCACATCAGTTCTTGGGTTAGTCAAGGTCCAGTGTGCCTTAGAACATCTCCTGGAAAAAGTGCTTTCTCTTTTCTAAGCTTCACAATGGTTCTATTCTAAGGAAAGGACATGAAATGCAAACACAGACTCAGGCACAAATATTTCCACTAAGGCATAAATTATAATGGCAAGAATGTGGCTGTAGCCCAAATTTCAAAATATTAAATTATGACAGTTAACAAAAAAAATGACTTAACACAGATTATAATAGTCTCTAGAAATACTTCTTGAATCATTTGATACAGAAAAATGCTTACGATGTATAACAGTAAAAAAATAAAGGCGGGGGGCACCTGGGTGGCTCAGGCTGTTAAGTGTCTGCTTTTGGCTCAGGTCATCCCAGAGTCCTGGAATGCAGCCCTGCCATCAGGCTCCCTGCTCAGCGAGCCTGCTTCTCCCTCCACCACTACCCCTTGCTTGTGTGCTATCTCTCTCAAATAAATAAAATCTTTAAAAAAAGAAAAAAGAAAAAGGCAGATTATATGAGTGAACAATATAAACTTTTTACTTGTCCTGCAATTTCTCCAAGGGGGGGGTGAATTGCTTTTAAAATAAAAAAGGGGGGGCACGTGGGTGGCTCAGTCGTCAAGCGTGCCTTCAGCTCAGGTCATGATCCCCGGGTCCTGGGATCAAAGCCCCACAGTGGGCTCCCTGCTCCACGGGAAGCCTGCTTTTCCCTCTCCCTCTGCCACTCCCCCTGCTTGCGTTCCCTCTCTCGCTGTGTCTCTCTCTGTCAAATAAATAAATAAAATCTAAAAAAAAAATTTTTTTTTTTAATTTAGAAGATACGTATCCTAATGGCAGTATACTTTGACCAGGAGAGAAACTAATTCAGAATCCAGAAATCCTGGGTTTCTGCCCTGATGCTCCAACCAATTAGCTTCTTATTTGAGCCTGAGATTCTGCCCCTACTGAGAATTTTAGTGGTAGCCCCATGAAGGCTTTGCGAAGAAGAAAAAATTAATAGAAGAAACAGTGTCCTTTGCAAGCCTCAGACGAATCAATTTAGAAAGTAACTGACAAGAAAACAGAATTAAATGTAGGTTATTCTATATTTCAAGTTTATTTTTTACCATACTCACATTTATTTTTATTCCATCCCAAGAGAATAAAACGCTCCTAAACCAAGAAAACGTTACAAAACCTTTATAATACTTTCGCATGGGGAATTAAGGAGAAAATTATTCACGAGTCTAATCATGACTCTGCAGAACAAGAACGAACCTGTGAGATGCAGACGCTGGCGGGGGATGGACAATAAGACCATTGGGTGAACTACTTTCAAGTAAAGTGCCCAGTAATATAGTTGCCGCTTACTAAGGAGCAAGGGTTCAGTATTAAGGTTCAAAATTTGACAATTATTAAATAATTACGTCCAATAAACAATCTTTTTTTTATGTTTCTGGACTTTACGTAAATATCCCATTTGAAATCACAACTCACAAGAGTCAGATATAAAATAGGTTGTTCTGGAAAACCACAAATAGGATAATAAAAATATATCTTCATTCAATTTAGGGAGGGCAGAAGTCTGCAAAATGTACCGGTGGGAGGGAATGAAGGATTCCATCTGGAGGGAGTTTTGGATCCCCGCATGAACTCGCAAGAACTGGTAGCGAGTGCACGACACGTCTAATGAATTTGCAGTTTTGCTCTGCCCAGGCTGTAGTCTGCAAAAACCCTCTGGGAACGAGTACCGGTGCCAAGACATCCAGAAAACGCCAGGATACGCACCACCTGACTTCGGGAACGGTCAGAACACAAGGCACCTGGAGGGTGCAGACCGAACACGGCGTCCTTCGCACTGGGCCAGCCTTCACCACAGCGGCAGCGTCGGGGTGGGGGTGCCCTACTAGAGGGAAGACTGGGGCAGGGCGCCCCAAATAAAGAACGCTCGGCGGGTGGCGGGGGGGAAACTAACCACCACCCTTCTCGACCCGCCTCACCTCCACGCTCTGTTCATCCATTGCCTCCGGCTCTCGGCGGGGCCCTCGGCGACCCGCGGAGTCCGTGGTCTGACCTACTTGGCGCCGGTCAGAGGCCGCCAGGTCAAATCGCCGACGAGAACAGCCCGGCGTCCACGTCAGGGGGCCCCGACGACCGCCCCACCTGCGCGCCTCATCGCGTCGGGTTCGACGCCAGCTATCCCCACTTCGCCATATTTATCCGCGCACCCGCCCTAGGGCGCAGTGGGAAAGGCGAGCGGTGGCCACAGCTCCTTCCTCACCGCTAAGCCGCACGCCAGCAACCGCGAGGCAGCCTCGCACCACGTGACGCGGGCGCGCGCGAGTGGAACTGCTGCTAGAGCCCGGCGGCGCTGGTCTCCAGCGAAGAAGGTGCCGCAGGGAATTCGCAAACACCAACGGTAACCAGGGTAGCTGAGGGCGCGGCGGCGAGAGAAGGCGCGCTGCGCATGCGCGCAGGACGCTGCGTTAGGAGAGCGGAGTGGAGAGAGGCGGGCGACTAGTTCCCGCGGTGCGGGGGCGCACACGAGATTTGGTTGCTAGCTGCCGCAGGGCTGAGTGCCTTTGGCCCCAGTCAGCGCAGGCGGCTGAGCTTGGCGCGTATCTCTGCGTCGCCCCTCCACCCCCACTCCCCAGGAAGGGCGGTGCTCCACCGGTCTCAAACTAGCGCGCCAAAGACTGGAACCACCTGGAGTGCTGGTGGGAAGCTGACTCCGCAGCCCCACCCCTAGGTATTCAGACTCGGTGATTCTAGGGTGCTGTTCAACGAAACCAACGTCTTCAACAGGTGGATTGTGGCCCGCACCTTTGAGAAACCGTGGTGTATAGGATTCGTGGCTAGTGGTTCTTTCCCTGGAAGGAAGCCCGGGCTCTCAGGTTTTGAGACTTCCGCCCCACCGACTCAAAGCTCCAGATTGTTAAACCTAGAGCGGTGTAGTTTCTCATTTCAGGGTTGGGAGAATGGAACCACAAACTGTAGAGGTCAGATCCACACCACTCCACATTGCATTTCTTACCGCCGGAGGTGAGCTGTCGCTATGGGACTATGGAAAGTGCAAGAACTGTGTTCAGCTTTCCTATGTTGGTATCTTTTTTTTAAAGATTTTATTTATTTGACAGCGAGAGAGCACAAGCAGGGGGAGCAGCAGAGGGAGAAGCAGGCTTCCCGCTGAACAGGAGCCGGATGCGGGGCTCCATCCCAGAACCCTAGGATCACGACCCTAGGCGGAGGCAGATGCTTAACCGACTGAGCCACCCAAGCGCCCCTGTTGGCGTCTTCTTTGAATTTTCTGTCATAGGTCTAAAGATTGCAAGAATTGAAGGTGTGAGACAAAGGACTTACATCAGATTCTTAATTTGTATTTAATTTTTCCTGGTTTATTGCAAACTATTACACTTAACCCAATCTGGAGTGCACATGTAAAGAATCAACAATAACCTAGAAAGGGGGCGCCTGGGTGGCTCAGTCGTTAAGCGCCTGCCTTCAGCTTAGGTCATGATCCCAGGGCCCTGGGATCGAGCCCCGCATCGGGCTCCCTGCTCAGTGGGAAGCCTGCTTCTCCCTCTCCCACTCCCCCTGCTTGTGTTCCCTCCCTCACTGTGTCTCTGTCAAATAAATAAATAAAATCTTTAAAAAACCCGATAACCTAGAAAGAAGTTTTTTTTTTTTTTTTTTTTAAGATTTTATTTATTTGTCAGAGAGAGAGCGCGCACAAGCAGGGGAGAACAGGCAGAGGGAGAAGCAGGCTCCTCGCTGAGCAGGAAGCCCGATGCGGGACTCGATCCCAGGATCCCGGGATCATGACCTGAGACGAAGATAGACGCTTAACCGACTGAGCCACCCAGGTGTCCCTAAAAGAAATTATTAAGTATCAAGGGATTTGGACTTTCTTATAGTGGGCAGCAATTCCCTTTTTACTATGTGAGGCATGGACAGGTATATAATTTAGTAAGATTAATCTGTGACTAAAAAGTTCTTTAGAAATTATTTATGGTCGTGATGTTTGCATGCTACCATTTGCACTAAAATGCCCTCAATTGTACACTTTAATAATGGTTAATGGTTAATTTTGTTACGTGAAGTTTACCTCAATTAAGAAAATTATTTGTGTTGGGGCGCCTGGGTGGCTCAGTCGTTAAGCGTCTGTCTTCGGCTCAGGTCATGATCCCAGGGTCCTGGGATCGAGCCCCACATCGGGCTCCCTGCTCGGCGGGAAGCCTGCTTCTCCCTCTCCCATTCCCCCTGCTTGTGTTCCCTCTCTCGCTGTGTCTCTCTCTGTCAAATAAATAAATAAAATCTTTTAAAAAAAAAAGAAAAGAAAATTATTTGTGGAATACAGTATTGCACTTGGGATTCAAAGAGTAATGATTAAAGTGAAAAAAATAAGACAAATTACTAAATATGATAAATATTAAAATAAGTTCTTGTACTAATAGATAATATTTGCCCAAGAACCCAAAAATGTTTAGATTTATTGCAGTAGTTCATAATAGTGAAAACCTATACAATTAGGGGTCATTGGTTGCAACCACAGAGTCAGATTCTGGCTAACTTAAGCAAAAAAGAATTTAGTTGGAGGGATGCTAAGCTTCCACATGGAGTTGGGAAACCTGTGATCTGCTCCATCAGAATTCCTTAAGGGCCAATCTAGCTGCCTTTCCCCACACCCACCTGGACAAATCTAACTTGTCTATTATACAGTCTATCAATGCCTATCGATAAGAAAATGGAAAAATCATAGTATATCCATATATTGGATGACAGCTGTTCAAAAGAATAGCAGATGTGTGTCATGAAAATATCCAAAATATATTTACAATGGAAAAAACTTAAGTGCAGCTGCAGTACAACATATGGTATCAGCTTATTTTTGTAAAAAAAAAAAATTTTTTTTTAATTTGTATATACAAACATCTGAAGAGATTGCAGATAATTTCTGGAGAATAGACATACTTGTATTTTTTAATTTCATAAAATTAAATTTGTATTAAATTTGTATTATTTACAACTTAAGACATAAAAACATTATAGTCACATAGAAAATAATTACCCAAATGAGAAATAAAAGACCTAAATTAGGGTAGTAAGAGTGAAGATAAAGTGGAGGTTGGATACTATGAACATTTCAGAAAGATTTTATTGACTAAGAAGATAAAGGGATGCAAACTTTTTAATTCCAGGTAAAAGAACAGTGGCCATTGACAAAATAAAATCAGTAAGTACTCTAGACATGATCAATTTGAATATTCAGATAGACATTCTTATTGGAAATATGAATCTAGATCTAATGGAAGAAGTTATATTTGGGAATCATCCACAAAGAGTCAATAAATGAAGCTTGGGAAACAAATGAATATATAGAGGAGTACACAGAGAACAGTTTTAAGGGAGCTGAGGGAAAGAACCAACATTTAGAAGACAATTGTGAAGGAAGTCACAGAGGTAAAACTTCAGGAACTTGTCCTCTTTGTGATACTATTTTTTAATTCCACCAATCAACATCACATCCCAGAGCCATTCCAGGACAAAACTTCCTTAATATTAACTGCCCAAGTACTGAAGAAAATATGTTACTGAAGTATGACTTATTTCTGTGTAATTTAAAAACTGGGGGTTTTCTGTTCTTTAAATATTCAAACTACACAGTACAATTTTAACTGAAGCTACTCTCCCAACCCTGTTTATCACCTATTACAGGTTTGTTAATGGACAAGTAAAATGCTCATAACAAATTTTTAATTATATGAAAGTATAATTCTATAACCTGCAGAGCTAACATTTGATACATTTTTCCTAGTCTTTTCAATGCCTCATTTTTATTACATATACAGAAATATTCACTGAAGGATTACTAATTATCAAACTCAAACACTACCATTTCATTGTGCTTCCAGCCATCCTGACACACAGAAGTTAAGTGATTTGCTCAGGATCACACAGCTAGAATTTAAAACCTGCTATTTACATCTCAGACTCCAAAGCCCAATCTTAATTACAAAACTGCAATCTCTGCTTCTGACCTCTCCCTCATTTAACATAACTTCAGCATTTCCCAGAACATTAACAGTAATAAATTATTGGCAGCTTCACCTCTTATTGTATGGATACACTATGATTTATTTTCCTATTTACCTACTATTAGCCAGATATGTGTATGTACTGTTAGTATAAATAACCCTGTGATTAACATCTTTGTATCAAGATCTGTCCCTATGATTACATTATTGCCAGTAGTTATTTTAAAATAGTTATTTAAAATTGAATAGGGAAGGGGGCGCCTGGGTGGCTCAGTTCTTAGGTGTCTGCCTTCAGTTCAGGTCATGATCCCAGGGTCCTGGGATCAAGCCCCGCGTCGGGCTCCTTGCTCTGCAGAAATCCTGCTTCTCCCTCTCCTACTCCCCCTACTTGTGTTCCCTCTCTCACTGTGTCTCTCTCTGTCAAATAAGTAAATAAAATCTTAAAGAAGAAAAAAAAAAAAAATGAATAGGGAAGGGCGCCTGGGTGGCTCAGTCATTAAGCATCTGCCTTCGGCTCAGGTCATGATCTCAGGGTCCTGAGATCGAGCCCCGCATCGGGCTCTCTGCTTAGCGGAGAGCCTGCTTCCTCTCCCACTCCCCCTGCTTGTGTTCCCTCTCTCGCTGTGTCTCTCTCTGTCAAATAAAATCTTAAAAAGAAAAAAAAAAATGAATAGGGAAATTCACACACACACTGGCAAGTGATCCTCTGATTTCAGTTTCTTAGCTTTCATACAGAATGAACGATTACAGTAATACAGGCTGAAGGAGAACAAAGGTAGTGTTGATATACAACAGGGACAGGGACAGTATTTGAAAGCATAGTTCAGTTGCTCAACATTAGCGGCAGAAGGAATAGGAAAAAAAAAGTGAGGCTATCACAGAAAAGCCAATTTATTATTACTAAAGTTAGCTTTTGTGGAGGACTATATATGGGTCACATATTAGCAGTCTCATTAATAATGTGACCATTACCTATAAACAAAATTTTCAAAAGTAAAATTATATACATATATATAATGTAATACAAATATTTTTTCTATCCTTTAATTTCCAAAGCATGCTCATTCACATCTGACTGATAGTACATATATCCTTTCATGATAGGCCAGGACATCCATATTATCCCAATTACACAAAAACAGATGCAAAATAGAGTTATGTGACTTCCTTGCTCGAAATTACAAGACTAAGTGTGTGTGCATATATATTTTTAAATCTCTTTATTCCCATTCCATCCTTTTAGCTAAACTTTATTCCTATAATATCTGCCCTTTTTATAGTCCCCTCTCTTGTGAAAGTCATCATTATCCAGTCACTCCAGCCAAATCTTCTTCTCCATCCCCCCACCTCTAGT
>NC_138383.1:28458074-28464282 GCF_054177405.1 Leptonychotes weddellii
GGGGATTTATCTTTCAAAAAGACACTCAGAATTGGGGTGCCTGGGTGGCTCAGTCAGTTGGGTGTCTGCCTTCGGCTGGGGTCATCATCCCAGGGTCCTGGGATGAGCCTTGCATCAGGTTCCCTGCTCAGTAGGGAGCCTACTTCCCCTTCTCCCTCTGCCATTCCCCACTGCTTGTGCTCTCTGGCTCTCTCTCTCTGTCAAATAAATAAATAAAATCTTAAAAAAAACCAAAAAAGTCCTGGGATCAAGCCTCTGGCCAGGCTCTCTGCTCAGCAGAAGAGTCTGCTTCTCCCTCTCCCTTTGCCCCTATCCCCACTTGTGCTCACTCTCTCTCAAATAAATAAAATCTTAACAAAAAAAAAAGGAGACAAGAAATAACAAGTGTTGGTGTGGAAGTAGAGAAAAAGGACCTTCATGCACTGCTGGTGGAAATGCAAATTGGTGCAACCACTATGGAAAACAGTATGGAGGTACCTCAAAAAACTGAAAACAGAAATACCATATGACCCAGTAATTCCACTACTACTGGGTATTTACCCAAAGAAAATATAACATACACACACACAAAAGAAAACAAAAACACTCTTTGAAAAGATGTATGCACACCTATGTTTATTATAACGTTACTTACAATAGCCAAGATATAGAAGCAACCTAAGTTTCCACTGATAGATGAATGGATAAAGAAAATGTGATATATATGTACAATGGAATATTACCCAATGATAAAAAAGAATGAGATCTTGTCATTTGGAACAACATGGCTGGACCTGGATTCATGGCTAAATGAAATAAGTCAGACATAGAAAGATAAATACTGTATGATTTTGCTTATATGTAGAATCTAAAAAGCAAAACAAATGAACAAAGCAGAAACAAAATGAGAACAAACTGGTAGTTGCCCAGGGGAAGGGGATTAGGGGATGAGCAAAATGGATGAGGGGAGTACATGGTACAGGCTTCTAGTTAGGGAATGAAAAAATCATGGGATGAAATGTACAGCATAGGGAATACAGTCAAAAGTATTGTTATGGTATTGTTACAGTGTCTGTATGGTGAGAGGTGGTAGTAGCTACAGTTGTGGTTAGCATAGCATAATGTATACCTGAAACTAATGTAACATTATGTATCAACTATACTTCAATTAAAAGATGTTCAATTAAAGACCCCTGTCGTTACAGGGGTTTGAGGGGGAAAAAACACATTATTTTAATTTGTACTTCCACCAAACCCAAAATAATTCTTAAATATATACAAATTTTCTCAAAACTATATGATATTTCTTAGATGCTGTCAAAGATAAACATTAATGATATAAGTAGTCAATTAATGTTAACAGACAATGCTTAAAAGTTGCTTTAAAAAAATTGTTGGGGTGCCTGGGTAGCTCAGTCAGTCAAACGTCCAACTCTTGATTTCGGCGCAAGTCATGATCTTGGGGTCCTGTGATCAAGCCCCATGTGGGGCTCCATGCTCAGCAGAGAGTCTGCTTAAGGTTCTCTCTCCTCTCCCTCTCTCTCTGCCCCTCCCCCAACTCTCTCTCTCTCTCTCTCTCACAAATAAAGAAATCTTTAAAAAAAATTGTTTTTTATCTCCATGGGCTTGTGTACATGTAGTTATAATTTTATGGAATATAAATGGACTTTATATTTCTAATCAACCTAAAGTCAGAATAACTAAGTATATAATTTTATGCAAAAATCACAGTTCATAGAGTAAATTTATAGTATATCATCATCTTCCTCAGAGAGTATCATGACTGCCATGGTTTCTCCCTTCTTATTTAACAACTGCTCTACAGATATCTATATTCTCTCTCAGAATTTCAGAGGCTCCCACAGTGGTTTGTACCTTTGGATTCAATAATTCTTCATTAAGCATTAAAAAAAAAAAAGTAGCCAGAAATTTCCTGGACTATGGATATAATCTCTCTAGTATGACCAAGCTTCCAAACACAAAATATTTTAAGATTCTATAAATTTAATACTTAATAATTTAACTTATACTACTATCAGAAATACTATCAGAAAAATCTTTTAATAAAATAATCTCTTAAAAATAGATTTCTTGGGGTGCCTGGGTGGCTCAGTCATTAAGCGGCTGCCTTCGGCTCAGGTCATGGTCCCAGGGTCCTGGGATCGAGCCCCACATCGGGTTCCCTGCTCCGCAGGAAGCCTGCTTCTCCCTCTCCCACTCCCCCTGCTTGTGTTCCCTCTCTCGCTGTGTCGCTCTCTGTCAAATAAATAAAATCTTAAAAAAAAAAAAAAGATTTCTTTTGCAGATTACCTTGCCTGCTGTATCAGGATGATTAGTCTTGATTTCATATTCCAGCCTGTATTGAATGTAATCCAGATCAGAGTCAGCTTTCTGGAACTAAAGATCAGCACAAATAATTTTTTTGTGAACCAAAAGACATATTAATAAACATGATACTGTTAACTATTCTTTCTTTTTTCCTCTTATTTTTTTAGTATTTCAATAATGTGAAATACACTAATTTTGGAAATATAGAAATAAAAAAAATAAATAAAACTTCCATCATCTATAATACCCATGCTCTATAAAAATTTAAAAACTAGTTAACATTTTGAAAGTTGTTTCTCTATGCATCTCTCTTAGATTTAGAGCCAAAATTAAGACACCAGCACCACTGTCACATATTAATACAAGAACTAACAATGGTTTCCAAAATTCCCAGGGCTGAAACTCTCATCAGTGAGGCAGCGTTTTTCTACCTTTGGTAGGAAATGTTCAAGTTAAACCACAGAACAAATTTGTTTTCAGGGATACCTGCAATTTTACCATTATCTGCAACCCCATTAAACAATGAACTACTAGTATTTGCCACAAAGACCAAAATTAGAGACCTTAAAGTGACATAAATTATACAAGGAAAGCTACATATAGTACAGGAGTAGCAGTCTAAATTACCTCAGTTTACTGAACCTGGGTCCCAGCATGGGACCTTGATCTGCAGTAAACCCCAAAGGGAGAAAAAAAGGGAAAAACTGCCACAGGCTGTAAAATACGTGTGTGCATACATACAGAAAAGTAGGGAAGGATATAGATCAGAGTGTTGAAAGTGGTGTATCTCTAAAAGTGGTATATAGTATTCCTGACTTTTGGAAATTCTGCATCTTTTACATAATCTTAAACATGTGCTGCCTTGAATTTATCAGGGAAACCACCATGGTCCTTTGAGTTTACTATGGAAAGCAAAACAGGGTTTCCTCAGGGATGGTCTCCCATTCCTAGCCCACAACCAAGAAGACTGCTTTGGAGAGAGGGTTCAGACCTTACCATGGGCTTAGGCTCTGGACTAAATATTGGTTCTTGAAATTTTGAAACCTTAGTGGAAAGAACAAAAGCCAGCAAAAACTGTTAAAAGTAGTTACCAGGTCTAATGAGAAATGACATACAGATACTTTTGTTATACAAAAGGTAAACCAAGAGTTCTACTTTGGAGGGTAGATTTTTAAAAAAATGACTCTCAGAAGTTAAAATGCTTTTAGGGTCAGAAGCTGTCAAATTGAACATAATATTAGAGATACACTAAAGCTTCTATCTCCAATAATTTCTCTCATTACTGGCCTAAATTAGAATGGATACTTTGTGATTACCAAAAGTCCATCTTTATAACCAAAAACTTTTGGAATAGAAATAGAAAGAAAAAAAGAAAGTCAGTTTTGTTTTGTTTTTTAAAGATTTTATTTATTTGACAGATAGAGAGCACAAGTAGGCAGAGCAGCAGACAGAGGGAGAGGGAGAAGCAGGCTCTCCGATGAGCAGGAAGCCCAACGTGGGGCTCCATTCCAGGACCCTGGGATCATGCCCTGAGCTGTAGGAAGCTGCTTAACCAACTGAGCCACCCAGGCGCCCCAAGAGTTTTTATTTTTAAATTTTTTCTAAGAATCTGTATCTGATTTGCATCTCTAACAGCAGAGAGTTGCTGTGAACCAGAAAAACAAATATAGAAGTTCTGAATTAAAAACAGTACTTACAAACAAAACAAAACAAAAAAATGGTACTTAAAATGTTTTTCAGAAAAGGGCACCTGGGAGGCTGAGTCGGTTGAGTGTTCAACTCTTGGTTTCGGCTCAGGTCATGATCTCAGGGTCATGGAATCCAGCCCTGAGTGGGGCTCCGAACTCGGCATGGATTCTCTCCCTCTACACCCCCCTCTAAAACTAAAATAAATAAATAAAATAATTTTTTAAAAATGTTTCTCAAAAATGGAGGTTTTTCATTTGCTTATATAATTGTTACTGTAGATGCTATGATTAAATCATCCAATAATTAGACTTCATTAAGCAGACTAATAATTACTGCATATGGGGATGCCTGAGTGGCTCAGTTGGTTTAAGTGTCTGACTTCCACTCAGGTCATGATCCAGGGTCTTGGGATCAAGTCCCACGTTGGGCTCCCTGCTCGGCAGGGGAGTCTGCTTCTCCCTCTCCCCTAGCTCGTGTGATCTCTCTCTCACTCACTTACTCTCTCTCTCAAATAAATAAATAAAATCTTTAAAAAAAATTAAGGGGTGCCTGGGTGGCTCAGTCGGTTAAGCATCTGCCTTCTGCTCAGGTCATGATCCCAGGATCCTGGGATGGAGTCCCCGCATTGGCCTCCCTACTCAGTGGGGAGTCTGCTTCTCCCTCTATCCTTCCCCCCTGCTCGTGATCTCTCTCTCACACTCTCTCTCAAATAAATAAAATCTTTTTAAAAAGTTAAAAATTAAAAAAAAATTACTACATATGTTTGTGTATGTATATAAAGAAAATTCCTGGGGCACCTGGCGAGCTCAGTCAGTAGAGCATGAGACTCTTGATCTCAAGGGTCCTGAGTTCAAGCCCCACATTGGGCGTGGAGCTTACTTAAAAAAATTTTTTTAATTAAAATATTAAAAGAAAGAAAATTCCTGTTGGCATAATTTCCCATATTGGAATACGCTCAGGGATTAACATTTTCTTTACATAAAAAAGGCATACAAACCTATATTAACATTTGGATGGAGTATGGGGAAAGGGACAAGGAAAAGGGCAAATCAAATTATTAAACAAAGACTATGCATTCAAGACCTGATTTGTTTGTTTTAATTATTGAAAAAGACTGCAATTCCATAGCTTTATATATAATTTAAAACGTTATTTAACAGTCTAAAGCATAATTTTTTTTTAAAGATTTTATTTATTTATTTGATAGAGCAAGAGAGCACAAGCAGGAGGAATAGTAGAGGGAAAGGGAGAAGCAGATTCCCCGCTGAGCAGGGAGCCCGATGTGGGACTTGATCATGACCTGAGCCGAAGGCAGATGCTTAACCATCTGAGCCACCCAGGCGCCCTAAAGCATAATTTTTTTAAAAAGATATTATTTTTAAGTAACCTCTGCAGCCTGTGTGGGGCTCAAACTCAACACTGAGATCAAGACTCGTGTGTTCGGGGCACCTGGGTGGCTCAGTCGGTTGAGCATCTGACTCTTGATTTCAGCTCAGGTCATGATCTCCGGGTCATGGGGTCCCCCTCCCCCCTACCTTGGGCTCCACACTCAGGAGAGAGTCTGCTGAGATTCTCTCTCCCTCTCCCTCTGCCCCTCCCACCCTAAAATAAATAAATCTTTAAAAAAAAAAATTACAAAAACGGGCAGAAGAGGGGTGTCTGGGTGACTCAGTCAGTTAAGGGTCTGCTTTTGGCTCACGTCATGATCCCAGGGTCCTGGGATCAAGCCCCATGTGAGGTTCCCTGCTCAGCAAGGAGTCTGCTTCTCCTCCCCCCTCCGCTCCCCCCACAACTCCCACTCATTCTCTCATAAATAAATAAAATCTTTAAAAAAAAAAAATGGGCAGAAGACATGAACAGACATTTCTCCAAGGAAGACATATAGATGGCAAATTTAGACACATGAAAAGATGCTCAACATCACTCATCATCAGGAAAGTGCGAATTAAAACCACAATGAGACATCACTCCATACCTGTCAGAATGGCTAAAATAAAAAATTCAAGAAACAGTAAGTGTTGGTGAAGATATAGAGAAAAAGGAACCCTCGTGCACTGTTGGTGGGAATGCAAACTGGTACAGCCACTGTAAGACGGTATGGAGGTTCTTCAAAAAGTTAAAAATAGAACTACCTTACGATCCAGTAATTGCACCACTGAGTATTTATCCAAAGAATACAAAAACACTAATTCAAGGGGATAGATTCATCCCT
>NC_138383.1:28464382-28492688 GCF_054177405.1 Leptonychotes weddellii
CATCGGGCTCCCTGCTCAGCAGGGAGTCTGCTTCTCCCTCTCCCGCTCCCCCCTCTTGTGCGCTTTCTCTCTCTCACTTTCTCTCTCAAATAAATAAATAAAATCTTTAAAAAAAAAAAAAGACTATGTGATATATGGGGCGCCTGGGTGGCTCAGTCAGTTAAGCATCTGCATTCAGCTCAGGTCATGATCTCAGGGTCCTGGGATCAAGCCCCGCATCAGGCTCCCTGCTCAGCGGGGAGTCTGCTTCTCTCTCTCTCCCTCTGCCCCTCCCCCCTGATTGTGCTTTCTCTCTCTTTCAAATAAATAAATAAAATCTTAAAAGAAAGAATATGTGATTTACATATATATGTGATTTATATATACATATACATATATATAATGGAATATTATTTGGCCATAAAAAAAGAATGAAAATTTGCCATTTCCAACAACATGGACAGAGCTAAAGAGTATAATGCTAAGTGAAATAAGCCAGTCAAAGACAAATGCCATATGATTTCACTCATATGTGGAATTTAAGAAACAAATGAACAAATGGAAAAAAGAGAGAGAGAAACCAAAAAACATAATCACAGAGAGCAAATAGATGGTTACAAGAAGGGAGGTGGGGGGAATGGGTGAAAATAAGTGAAATAGATGAAGGGTATTAAGAGTACACTTTTATCCTGATGAACACTGAGTAATACACAGAACTGCTGAATCACTATATTTTACACCTCGAAGTATTTAGCCTATATTTATTTATTTATTTATTTTAAGATTTTATTTATTTATTTGACAGAGAGAGACAGCGAGAGAGGGAACACAAGCAAGGGGAGTGTGAGAGGGAGAAGCAGGCTTCCCGCGGAGCAGGGAGCCCATTGCGGGGCTCGATCCCAGGACCCTGGGATCATGACCTGAGCCAAAGGCAGACGCCTAACAACTGAGCCACCCAGGCGTCCCTAGCCTGTATTTAAACAAACAAGTATTTAGCCTGAATTAAAGCAAACAAACAAACAGAATCTGTATTCTAGGAGCCCTTAACCTGTTTATAAAACAGAAATTCTTAAACCTGTGTGTGTGTGTTTTTAAAGACTTTATGTATTTATTTGAGAGAGAGAGAGAAAGAGCAATCACAAGTGGTGGGGGGTGGACAAAGCGGGAGAAGCAGATTCCCCGCTGAGTAGGGAGCCAGAGGAGGGGCTCAATCCCAGGACCTGAACAGAAGGCAGACACCCAACCCACTGAGCCACCCAGGCACCCCCATGTGTGTTTTTTAACTCGATATTTTAGTTCTGATTAAAGTTTAACTACCATAATCCCAAAGACCATTTAACAATGTCTTCTTTTCAAGAGAGCTGTTTTAGCTATGGCTTCCTGTAATACCTGGAGGTCCACAATGTATTAAAATCATCAAACAGTATCAATAATAAGTGGTTCCTGCTTTTAAGTAAATTATATTTTAATAAGATAACAAAGAGTGTGCTTCCAATCAATGATATGATGGAGTCAGCTAAATTTTCAAGTATGTTTGTAAACCCATTGTTAAACACAGGCACAACTAAAAATTAAATTACATAAATTTACCAGTAAATAAATTATTAAAAACAAATATATACTCAAAAATTATAACTTCCTAGTGATTTTATTATATTTTACTATTATATACGCTCTTGAGATCTATCTATGTATATAGTGAAAATACTATATCACGTGCTACTGTGCATGTCTTCCCAACTCCACTTTCAATGACATCATGCTGGTAGCTTGAAATTGGCCAGGGTAGGACTATTTACACCGGGGAAATTGGCAAATGCTCAAATTCAGGATTTCCTACCTCCTCCTCCCCCTAGCTGCATTTATATGTATACTCACTTCTGCTTTCAAAAGATTTTTTAAAATTCCCAACCCCCTTAAATAATGTGCCCATATTTCTATTGGAAAAATATTTCAGAAGATAAATTGAATTTTAAACAGACTTTCAAAAACAGGGGAAGGACAGAATGGGGAGTTATCATTTAATGGGTCCAGAGTCTGAGTTTGGAAAGATGAAGAAGTTCTGGAAATGGGTGGTGGTTGTGGTTGTACAAGAATGTGAATGTACTTAATACCACTAAACTGTAAACTTAAAATGGCAAATTTTGTTATATATATTTTATCACAATTAAAAATTTAAAAAAAAGATGGGAAAAACAGCTTGAGAGAAGAATGTAATCCTCTGTGAAGAACTAAACAGAGTATTTCATGATAATACATAGGGGAAGTATTTACTTATTAGTGAAGTCAGTGGGCTTGGGAATAAGCAGGGAACAAATAAGATAAAAGGATACCAATGCAATGTTGAAAAATAGAAAAACAATCAAGATTTTCTGATTTGAACCCTTCATTTTATAAATGACGAAATAGTCTAAGTGATTTGCCTCTACTTCTATTTTCATTACTATGTTTCTTATGCAGTTAGATGAAAGTCTATACATGATATACAGGACATTAAAATCAATAAAAGTCACATAGATGGAGGCAGGGAATGTAAAGACTTTAGCTAAAGTTAAATTTAAAGCTTTTTTTGTTTTTATGTTTCAAATCTAATATCACTGGTTAGGCTACTAAAAAATTCCCTCTGAACACAACCTGGTATTATGGTCCAGAAAAAAGAAAATAAAAGGATTGGGCTACATGGTAGAAGTTCTAGCCCTGGTATCACTAACAAGCTATGTGGCCTTAGGTAAGTCTTCCATCTCTCTGGGTCTCTTCTACTAAATGAGAGAGTCGGAAATCTAAGGTCCCTTTTAACACTAATATTCTATTATTTCATAATACTATAAATAAACCCAAGTTTAATTTATCAAAATGTAAAAATTTAGAAAAGATTAATTTCCTTCTTCTAAGATATTAAAACTTGACATTTGAGTTTCAGATTTTAATGTTTATATTAAGAATTAGCTTCTACTATTTGTTTTCTTCCTAAACAAAGATGACTGTTGCTTCGGTTTCAGCTATATAGTTTCTGCAACCTGCCCATTGTTCTTCCCAAACACCAAAACCCTATAAGCAATATTGCACTACTCAGAGCTATTTACACAGCAGAGACAATATCGATAGGGTTCTAGGATCTGGTCATAAACAGAAAATTTTTTAGTCACATGGTAGGAAATTTGCTGACCAATTACTATAGTGTCAAAAATTCATTAGCGTCTGATTAAGGGAGCAAACTGATGCTAAAAAATTTCATTCACAGCCCTCCTCAGTTATAAATTTGCCTCTTAAAGCCTAGTTAACAGTGAGGTTGCTCTTTAATTAACTTTAGCTACCTATCTCATTTTTAGGAGCATTAGAATATTTAAAATAAAACTAGTGAATTTTTTAGAGTGGGGAGGGAAAGAGGGAGACAGAGAGAGAGAATCTTAAGCAAGATCCATGCTCAGTGCTGAGCCCAACATGGCACTTGACCTCATGACCCTGTCATGACCTGAGCCATCAAGAGTCAGAAGCTTAACCAACTAAGCTACCCAGGTGCCCCAAACCTAGTGAATTTTTTAAAACCCAAGACATTCATATTTCAGAAGCCAGTTTTCTTCTAAATCAGTAATAAAAATAAATGGAAACTTTTATGCCCATCTTACAAATGATAAATAAAATATGCAATTTAGCTGGGAAAAGTCCATTGAAATCAACATTAAAGCCCCCCAGACAGCCAAATTACATTCTGCCAATTGGACATCCTTGGAAACAGACTGGGACTGTAAGGAAGATACTATATAAACAGAAAAAGGAATAGTTTAGGGAATAATTTTGAGTTTTAGAGTATGCTACATATTGCATAAACATATAATATTCTGTCTGTTATACTAGTTTTCATTATAATCATCAGCTTAACGCTTTATACCACTCAACTATTTGGCAGCAAGGAGAAAAGAACTACAGCCTAACTTAAAAATACTTCCTTTTTTTTTTTTAAAGATTTTATTTATTTATTTGACAGAGACACGGCGAGAGAGGGAACACAAGCAGGGGGAGTGGGAGAGGGAGAAGCAGGCTTCCCGCCGAGCAGGGAGCCCGATGCGGGGCTCGATCCCAGGACCCTGGGATCATGACCTGAGCCGAAGGCAGATGCCTAACAACTGAGCCACCCAGGCGCCCCCAAAATACTTCTTTTTTACAAACCTGTAGATTCTTACTGGCACAATAATGCTCCCTTTCAAAAGAACCAGTGCTCTAAAAAAGCAAACACATCCTCATGTGAGCGAGTTTGCCTCAACAGCATCAAACCACAGAAAATGAAGAAATATGGCAGTCTTGTCTATGATGAGAGAAGTTGGTAGAGGTACATTCTAGACTCAGTAGCTAGGCTTAGAAACACATTTTCCATAGAAACATTGTTTTAAGAGAGAACTGGGCATATTAATACTTCCAGATCTAGGTTAGCAATATTATCAACCAAAGAAACTAATACTTAATGAACACACCCCTTTCTTTACATTCCCCTCTCTCTAATGCAGATTTAGAAACACCTTTATCTACTCTCATTTTATTTTGTTCATGGCTCTAGCTTACCATTTCATTTATTATATTATAATCATCTGTCTGCTTGATAGTGTCACCACTTGATTTCAAATGTTTTGCTGGCAAGAGCCCTGTCTTCCTTTTTATTTATATCCCCTAGTTTTCTTTTTTTAAAGATTTTATTTATTTATTTACTTATTTATTTGAGAGCTAACGAGATTGAGAGAACAAAATGGGGGCAGAGGCAGAGGGAGAAGCAGACTCCCTGTGGAGCAGGGAGACTGACCTGGGACTCGATCCCAGGACCCTGGGACCATGACCTGAGCTGAAGGCAGTCACTTAACCGACTGAGCCACCCAGACGCCCTATCACCCTAGTTTTTAATATACAGCCTAATGCTCAATGACAAAAAGGAACAGATGAAAGAACATTCATTCCTTTGAAGAACAATCTGGGAACCCAACCACCCTCTAAAGCCTGTCTTAAGAAATATTAAAAAAAAAAAAAGAAAAGAAAGAAAGTTCCTAACAAGTTGAGGACCACCCCAAATCCATACACAATCACAACTGTTTTTTTTGTATTTCTACTGGAGGGCTGAACTATCATCTAGCCTCTTCCAGATAGAACACATGTCAATGCATGTCTGGAACAGATAGGCAATAATATGCACAAGCACCAGGTTGCACATGTTTTTGCCAGCAAATAGCAACACCAAAGCAGAAGAAACTGAGAAGCTTCAAGTTCATCAGTTCCTAATCTGCAGGCATTTATGAAACAATTATTAGAGTAGTACACATAAGCAAGCTCCTGCCTGTAAAAGATTGGTTTTATCAGTTGACCGTAGTCTAACTTTTTAAAGCTTTCAGGATCCTAGATTATTTATGTTAATTGTGCTATGGACACATAATGGACTACAGGGAGAGATTTTCATATTACACTGAACAAACTTGGTTTAGAAAAATAGGGGCACCTGGGTGGTCCGGTCAGTTAAGCATCCCACTCTTGGTTTTGGCTCCAGTCATGATCTCGGCGCCTTGGGATGGAGCCCCACGTCAGGCTCTGTGCACAGCAGAGTCTACTTGAGACTCTCTCTCCCTCTCCCTCTGCCCCTTCCCACCGTGCTCTCTCTCTCTAAAATAAATAAATAAATCTTAAAAAAAAAAAAGGAAAAATAGTTAAAGATACACCTGCAAAAAAATCTAAAATATACAACATAGACATAATACTCATAGAATTGTAGGGATCTTTTTTATCTGTCTTCTAATTAAATTACATGTATAATTAAAGCAAAATTTTTAAGAGTAAGTGCATTCTGTACTAAGCCACTCTTCACTTAAAGATCATTGGGTTTGGGGCACCTGGCTGGCTCAGTCAGTGGGGCATGTGATTTTTGATCTCAGGGCTGTAGGTTCAAGCCCCACATTGGGTACAGAGATTACTTAAAAATAAAATCTAGGGCGCCTGGGTGGCTCAGTTGGTTAAGCGACTGCCTTCGGCTCAGGTCATGATCCTGGAGTCCCGGGATCGAGTCCAGCATCAGGCTCCCTGCTCGGCAGGGAGTCTGCTTCTCCCTCTGACCCTCCTCCCTCTCATGCTCTCTGTCTCAAATAAATAAATAAAATCTTTAAAAAAAAATAAAATAAAATAAAATCTATATTAAAACAGTTTTTAAGGGGCGCCTGGGTGGCTCAGTCGTTCAACGTCTGCCTTTGGCTCAGGTCATGATCCCAGCATCCTGGGATTGAGCCCCGCATCGAGCTCCCTGCTCAGCAGGAAGCCTGATTCTCCCTCTCCCACTCCCCTTGCTTGTGTTCCTCTCTATCTCTGTCAAATAAATAAATTAAAAAAAAAAAAAATCTTGAAAAAAAATTTTTTTTAAAAAGATCATTGGGGTTTCCCAATGCCTGTAGAATTAACTCCAACTCTTAGTATAATCCTTATGACATTAATATGCTCCCCACAGATGCTTCATATTTTACACCTCAGCCACACTGAATTTCATTGTCCCAAATATGCCAGGCTATTTTTTAAAAATCACTGATCTCTAATACTGCCTGGCAAATAGCACAGTTCAAATATTATATTGTATAATATAGAGAGAATATTGTATAATAGATTATAATATTGCATGATATGTGTATATAAAATACTCGTGATAAATCATGTTAAAATTACAAAATTAGAAAATGTCATCAATATGACAAAACAGCTACATTCCCAAATTACAGAACACAAAATAATGGACATACGTGAAACAAAAACTTAGTATAATCTTGAGTGAGTACATGTTTGGCAGCAATTCTTACTTACATATATATACTGAAAAGGATAGAAGATTAATGATGTGTGGTCACTCAATTTCAAATACTTTCAACCTCTGAATAGCAGATATTCTTTTCTTCTTTTTAAGATTTATTTATTTATTTTAGAGAGAGAAAGAGAGAGAGCATGAGTGGGAGGGGCAGAGGGAGAGAGAGAGAGAAACCCAAGCCGATTCGAGGCTGAGTACAGAGCCCAATGCAGGGCTCAATCTCATGACCCTAAGATCGTGACCTGATAGGAAACCAAGAGTTGGACACTTAACCGACTGTGCTACCCAGGTGCCCCTGAATAGCAGATATTCTTAATACTGGGCCCAGGAAACCATGGCGGCAAAGGTGTACAAATCCCTACTTACTAGTTAGCAAGTTAATGTATCTGTATACATTTTTCTGGTGAGGTGGAGCTCCTCTAAAGATCCATGGCATAAAGGGAAAAAAAAAAAAAGATTAAAAACCATCACCTCAAGAGAAATGTACATTCTGTCTTAGTGTCAATGACAAGGTAACAAAGATTACCAAATAAACTTAACATCTGTACTCCTAGATGGAGCAGGGGGAAAAATGGAAAGTACAGTAAGTACCAAGAGATAGTCTGCTTTTTTGTCATTCAAAAAAAGTGTGATTGCTTTTGAAACCCAAATGCTAAGCATATTGCTGGGTACAAAAAGGGCAGATACTGTCCTCTCCTTATTTATTTATTTATTTATTTAATTTTTTTATTTTTTTATTCCTCTAGTACTAGCCCACCCTAGTAACATTTACTGAAAGAAAGTATGAAGTACTGTCATTTACAATTAGGCAGATTGAGTGGGGAAAGGAGGCATTTAATAAAAGTTACACAATTCATATTTCCTAACAAAAATAAATTGTTCTAAAAAGTTAAATGTATTTTACAATCACTGTCACTACATGAAAATCTTAGCAAAAACTGAGATTATTTCCTCATTTATAAAATGAGAAAAACACTGAATCAAAGAATCAAGGATTGACTTATTCAAACTTTTAAAATGTTATGTACTGAGACAAGTCAAAAGTATAACCTTTTAAAGTCTAATTGAGAATAAATTTTATTTATCAGAGATATTCTCAATATTCAAACTTCGTATTATATTTGGGTAACAAAGGTAAGATATTTTTTATTTGTTTCAAAACTTTTACTTTGCTCCAAGGAAGAAGAAAATTTCCCTCTTGGTTTTAAATGAATTAATATATATGGTCTTTCATACCCTACTATTGAAATTGAAGATGTGTTCACATCAAAATATAATTCAAGGCAGAAGAAACCTTCCTTCTCCTCACCATCTGGTACATTTTTTTATTCTTATTTTCTTGTATATAATCTTTTACCCAGAAAACTTAATGGTTCTACAAGCTCTGGGATATAAAGAAAATTCAATGATATATCTAAAAGGAAATGTATTATACTGTTATCAATTCATATTTTTTTTAAAGTAGGCTCCATGCCCAATGTGGGCCTTGAACTCAAGACCCAGGGATCAATAGTCACATGTATACTGACTGAGCCAGGCAGGTACCCCTCAATTCACTTCTTTAGAGAAAACAAATGAGGTCCTCAAATTAAGCAGTTTTCTTCCCTCAGTCCCTCGCCATGTAATGTCTTACCTGATTAAAAAACAAAATCCTACCCAGTGCTTGAAATGCCCACTAGAGAATGGTAGGAAATTAAAAGCCAAAGAAGAGGAAAACAGCTACACTTTAGGCCAAGAGAGGTAACTCAGATTTTATAATAAAATTTGGGAATAAAATGGTTTTCTCATAAGCAGTCATGTTCTTCATTCCCTACCAAATGATGTCCTTGAGTCCATGCCTAATATCTCACATATCTTTCTTCCCTCCGGTATCCATTCTCCTGGCTTTTAAGGACATTTGTTTAACAAATAGCTTACTTTTTCCCTAAAATCTCTGAAATTTATTTAGAATACATGTTATGGGGTGCCTGAGTGGCTCAGGTCATGATCCCAGGGTCCTGGGATCAAGCCCTGCATCGGGCTCCCTGCTCAGCAAGAAGCCTGCTTGTCCCTCTCCCACTCCCCCTGCTTGTGTTCCCTCTTTCACTGTGTCTCTCCCTGTCAAATAAATAAATAAAATCTTAAAAAAAAAAAAAGAATACATCTTGTAACAGTTCTTGCTCTAATTTTAAGATCTAGAGCCATAGTAGAAATCACACTAAGCTGGTTATGAAAAATTTATAAACAAGACCTATACACTGAAAACTACAAAACACTGTTGAAAGAAATTTTAAAGACCTAATAAGTAGAGAGATAACATTCAAGCATCAGAAAACTCATTATTGTTAAACTATCAATTCTCCCTAAATTGTTCTCTAGATTCAACACGATCCCAACCAAAATCCCAGAAAGATTTTTTTTGTAGAAATTGACCAAAAAAAAAGAAAAAAAGCTTATTTGGAAATGCAAAATAATTTAAAAGTTTTAGAAAACAAGAGCAAAGTTTGAGGCCTTACACTTGATGATTTCAAGACTTACTATATACAGAGACAAACCATTAGAGACTTAACTATAGGAAACAAACTGAGGGTTGCTGGAAGGGGCCGTGGGTGGGGGGATGGGGTAACTGGGTGATGGGCATTAAGGAGGGCACTTCATATAATGGACACTGGGTGTTATATGCAACTGATGAATCACTAAAATCTACCTCTGAAACAAAAAACAACAAAGGACTTATTATAAGGCTACAACAACCATGACAGTATGATACGACATAACTGAACAAAACAGAGTTCAAAAATAAATAGACTGGGGTGCCTGGGTGACTCAGTCAGTTCAGTGACCAACTCTTGATTTCGGCTCAGGTCATGATCTCAGGGTTGTCAGCGCAGAGTGTGCTTGAGATTCTCTCTCTCCCTCTCCCTCTGCCCCTCACCGCGTTCACGCGCATGCTCTCTCTCAAATAAACAAATAAAATCTTTAAATAAATAAATAAACCAGCCCATACATACATGTTCAACTGATTTGTTACAAAGGAGCTAAGGGTAATTCAACAGGGATATGATAGTCTTTTCAACAAATGGTACCAGAACAGAGGAATATCCATATGCAAAACAAATAAATAAATGAAAAGACCTTCTACTCTCACTTTATACCACATACAAAAATTAACTCTAAATGGACAGAGATCTAAACACAAAATCTGGGGCGCCTGGGTAGCTCAGTCAGTTAGGGGCCCAACTCTTGGTTTCAGCTCAGGTCAGGATCTAGGGGTCCTGGGATCAATATCCATGTCAGGCTCCACACTCAGCAAGGTGTCACTTCCCCTCTCCCTTTGCCCCTACCCCTACTCATGCACACTCTCCCTCTCTAAAACAAATAAATAAATCTTTAAAAATAAAATAAATGTAAAAACTAAAACTATAAATCTTCTAGAAGAAAACATTTGTGACCTTGAGTTAGGCAAAGATTTCTGAAATAGAAGAAAAAAGCATAATCCATAGCACAATAGATGTATAAATTGAACTTCATCAAAATTTTTTATGTGAAAGGGCAAATAACAGAAAAAATTAAAGGACTCTTGTAATAGTTAAAAAGACAAACATCTTGGAGGTGCCTGGGTGGCTCTGTCAGTTAAGGGGCTGCCTTTGGCTCAGGTCCTGATCCCATGGTCCTGGGATGGAGCCCCACCTCGGGCTCCCTGCTCATTGGGGAGGTTGCTTCTGCCCCTCCCCCCTGCTCATGTGCGGGCACGCTCTCTCTTTCTCTCCTAATTAAATAAATAAAATCTTTTAAAAAAGAAGACAAATATCTCAATTTGAAAATAGGCAAAAGATTTCAACAGATATTCACTAAAGATATTCCAACTGCAAATAAGCACATGAAAAGATATTCAATATCATTAGCCATTAAAGAAATGCAAATTCAAACTATAAGCAGATACCACTATACAATTATTAGAATTGCTAAAATGAAAAAGACTGACATGGTTGACTCAGTTTTGGCTCAGGTCATGATCTCATGGGTCATGGGATTGAGCCCCACATCGGGCTCTGTGCTCGTGTGGAGTCTGCTTGGGATTCTCTCTCTCCCTCTCCCTCTGCCCCTCCCACTGGTGCTCACTCTCTAAAATAAATAAGTAAATCCTAAAAAAAAAAAAAAGAAGACTGACAATACCAAGATACCAAATGTTGGTTAAGGATGTGGAGAAACTGGAACCCTAAATCATAGCTTTGGTAAATATTTCAGTGGTTTTTTTATGAGATGAAGCATACATTTTTATCATGCTACTCAAGAGAAACAAAAACATTATGTCCAAAGACTTACACTACAATGTTTATAACATCTTTATTCATAATAAGCAAAACCTGGAAACAACCCAAAGTTCACAATCTGGTAAATGGATAAATAGTTTGTGATAGTCTATACCATTGAAATACTACTCAGCAATAAAAATGGTCCAACTACTAATATGTACAACAACGCAGATGACTCTCAAAAGCATTGTGCTAAGTGCAAGAAGTCAGGCACAAAAAACTGCAAGCTATAAATGATTCCATTTATGTGAACTTCTAGAAATGGCAAAACTAGAGACCAATGATTGTCAGGGAGCTTGGTAGGAGGAGGCTGACTGCAAAGGGGCATAAGGGAACATTAGGTGATGGAAATGTTCTAAACCATGTCTGTGGTAGTGGTTACATGATTGTCCATATTTGTCAAAACTCTTCAAATTGTACAACTAAAATTGGTAAGTTTTACTGTATGCAAATTATATCTCAAAACTGATTACAAAAAAAGTAATGGATTCATACTTTATTCTATTTCATTATTACAAAAAAGAACTTTAAAACAAGTACTCTTAAGTTTGAAATTCAAGCATAAACTACATAGCACACAAAATTAACACCAATTAAGATTTGGGGCAAGTTATCATATGAAATATACAGCAGAGATTGTTTTCATCACTTACTAATTCACCTTAAAACTCAGTTAAAGAAAACGCAAGAGATGCCAGAACCTATCCAAATCTGTTACAGAAAGAAGAAAAATACAACTACTCATTTAAACAAGTCATAACAACTTCAGCTATTAAAAATGTTATCTCAATGTGTTTCATAGTGCATTTATTACGATAGTGAGTTTTTTTTTCAAATTATGACTTCCTAAAACATATACCTAGGGTAATAAAATTATACACTTTTCAGCAACAAAGATTGTGGTAAATTACAGATACTGAAGAAAGATGTAAGGCAAGAATCAAAGTTCTGGTGTGCATTCTGCTTTCAGATGCTTTGACAATACTATTGCACTGCTAGCTGTAAAGTACAGTAGTGCAATAAAGTCAGAGCATTCGTTAGCAGAAATTGGTAGGAAAGGAACACAAAAGCATCTTGCATCAGTTGAAGCTTCAGTGTGAAAAGAATTTAAAGAAGGGTTGCCATTTTGGACAGAAGACATCCAAAACCTAAGAACATGTATATCAATGTTAAAAAGAACTGAACTTAAATGTCCAAATAACAGTTTTCTCATGACTAACCTACGATTAATATTTAACAGAAACATATAGAAAGGAATTTTGTAAATACGTCCTAAGCTTCAGAGACTAGAGACTAGTATTAACAAAATGGGTTATAATTACTACTAAGGCAAACGTGAAAAATATTTGTTTTGCTGAGATGTGTTGGTTAGCTCCCTCGTTGCAACTGATTAAGTAAGAATATTGGAATAAACAAACGAAAAGGTAAAGTAAAGAAAGTAAAATAAGTTTCCCAATCTCTAAATACCCAATCTAGCTTTCTGGAATCTAAACTACACTAAACTTGATCCCAGAGTCCTGGGATTGAGCCCCACATCCCACATCCCACATCAGGCTCCCTGCTCAGCAGGGAGCATGCTTCTCCCTCTCCCTCTGCCTGCTGCTCCCCCTGCTTGTGCTCTCTCTGTCAAATAAATAAATAACATCTTTTAAAAAATAAAATAAACTACACTAAACTCTAAAAAGTTCTTAACAGTCTTATGGCTTGTTATCACAAAAGCTTACAGATTCCCAGGGAATTAATGTGTCCTAAACAAGACCCTACCTAAGGGAATACTACGGAAAGGGATTTTAAAATTTAAGTTAACCCCTAAAGATCTTGAACATAGGAGGAAATCATCTCCGTTTCCTTCAAATGTACAAGCATCAAGGAGGAAATAATAATGGTACAGGAGGAGGT
Organism: Leptonychotes weddellii; assembly: GCF_054177405.1. NCBI lineage: Eukaryota > Metazoa > Chordata > Mammalia > Carnivora > Phocidae > Leptonychotes > Leptonychotes weddellii. The sequence goes on from NC_138383.1 coordinate 28,477,373, forward strand.
TCTGCGATTTAGTAATCAGGTTTTCTTGGATTCAAGCCAATTATCATTATCTTACTCTTTGAACTGGTAAGAACCCATTTAAAAGTCAGATGTAAACCCAGAAATAGAAATAGTATCATAGTATCACAGTGTACTTCTGTGCACAATCACTAGTGGTATCACAAAAGAACACCAAATACCACTCAACCAGTAAGTGAAAGGAAAAAAGTTAGAGAACAAAGATTACCCTACAATGAGCTTATTCCCCCATTAATATGTTGATTGATGCAAAAATACTTTCCATTATTTTCACAAAACTTTCTTTAAATAGTCTAGTTCAGCTATTTAGATTCAACCCCCTAAAAAATAAACTCAAATTCAGGACAGAGGGAACATGAGTGACCTGACCTAATCCTAAGGCCACATAACTCAGGTATTAGAATACTTCAACTCTGCTAGCCAAGGATCAGGTTTTAAAGACAGGTACTTCAGAGACAGATGTTTAATTTTATGAATTTGAAGTTAATTCAAACAAGAAAAATATGGAATATTTTTTGAATAAGAGGACCAGTCTGTCCGCAAAGTGAGAATAAGTACTTTCTTTACAAAGTTAAATAGTATGCATTCTCTTTCACTTATTAAATTTTCAACATTAGTTCCTCAACAAATCCTTTATTCAAGTAATGTAGAACCAAAACTCAGAGGATTGTATAGGAAATAATTTCTTTCCAATCTTAGAAATTAAACCAGTTCATAGACAAAACATTTTAAAGCACATGGCAAATCTGAAGATGAGATACACCATCCTTCACTATCCAATCAATAGAAAGCAGTAATAACAAAACTATAATAGTTCAAATACAGTTTTTAAACCCTGATGATTGTGGAAACAAACTAATAACTTGAAGGGGAGGGAGGAGGCTGCAAGTAATTACCTGCAGGTAATTTAAGAAGACCTGCTTTCTTCTCTTCATCTCTTACAAAGAATTTTTTAAAACTACCCCATCATTCAAACACCTAAAAGTTTAAGAGTCTGGCTACCTCACAATCTTCTAAAACCTTTTTTCAAGATGTATACTTAATCATTTTCTTCTTAAATTAAAATGTGTTCAATCTTTAAAAAAAAAAAAAATCCTGTGCGAATAGTGACTCTCATGCAAAGTCCAAAAAAGGCTTAATTGGTACCTCAAAAGTAAACAGCCAACTTGAGCGGGTAGAAAAACTGTTAAAAGCAGTTTAGCATCTTAAAATTAGGCAGAAATATCCATCCAGAGTGAGGAATTCAGAATGGGGAAGAGGGGAAGACAGTGTTAAACATTCATGCCTGCTAACAGAATCAAACTAGGATACTTGACATGTTTTGGGTTCTTCTGTTTGTTTAAGACCATTAATGATAAAAATAACAAAACTCTGATCTAAAAGTTCATTATTACAGGTTTGGAAAGCAACAAAAAATTCTTCCTTCTTCACTACCATCCCACCCCCGCCCGACGCCATTCCCCCACACACTCCCACAAAGAAAATTAAAACTCAAAATGGTTAGAATCAACTGAAAGCCTTCAAGTCAAATGTGTATATGAGAGGCACTATAATTCATTAATACATCAGAAGAAAATAATAAGATATATCAAGCTCTCACATTTTCTAGAGGTGGGAATGAGGATGAGGGTGGTACTCAGTTTCTTCCAGGATCACTACCAGTGCTGATGTTGAAGTGACCCAAGGTTCAGCTTGGATAGAGCAGCACTGGCACAAATGATACCCAGGTTGTAAAGCCAGAGTATGGTAGGGGAAGGACGGCAGACTGCGATAGAAAAGAAAGATTTGGGCTTTTTTACTTAATTTTGTTATTTTTCTTTAACAAAAAACCGACAGGAGTTCAATGATGGGCGCGTCCTCCAAATTCCACATTTTAAAGAAAGCCAGCTCAATTCACACAAGGTAATGAGGGGGCAAAGGACTGAAGATAGAACAAGGAGAACTAAGAAGAAAAAAGCGCGGGCGATCAAGCTGGTAGTCTAAGAATGGGAGGAAGGGAATAAAGAGGACAAGTGAGGGAACGATCCATAGAAGAAAATTAGGACAGCACTTCAGCTTGGCGCCCCCGAGCAGGCCAAGCAGCAGCGGGAGTCCTTTCCAATTATTCACCCCCGCCCCCTACTTTCATAAATGAATGAAATTCGGCGACTCAAGAGCAGGGTGGCTTCCATGTCCCAATTCCTCCCGTGCGTCAAGAAAGGAGCTCGAGGTTCAGGTCCCCATCGCTCACACCTCTCCCCCACCCAAGGACTGCCACCTTCGAGCCAAACAGAAATTGGTCTTGGGGCTTCCTTGGCCGCTAGGAAGTTCTGCACGCAAGTCAAAACCTTTCTCAGACTTTCTCAGCCCGCCTTGGATAACGTGAACCGCTCTGCCGTAATGGGAGTTCTCTCCGCCCCCCTCGGTTTATTCCCCACCCCACCCTCCGTCCCCCTTTCTTGGAGTGTGAACGACCTCTCCCCTTCTAGGGGCGTTTAGGGATCATTCCAGTCACGTCTTTTGGGGGGAAATGCATAGAACGCTGTCTTCAGGAGCCACAGCTCCCTGAGGGGCGGAAAGGTCAGGGCAAGGAACAAGGAATTCCAAAGGCCCGGCTACCTCAGCATCTCCCGCCATTTCCCTCCCGAGTTTCCCGGATGTAACCCCTTCCCCCGCGGCGGTTAAAAGAGACCAGGCGGCGGCGACTCCCTTTGATACAAGAGGAGGGAACTCCAATATGGTCCAGCTTCTGCCGCCCAGGGTTTCCGGCGACTCAAAATTTTATCCCACCTTGGAGGCCATCCGAGAGAAAGAATCTACCCAGTAGATCTCCTTCACTTTACACTCACCATCAGTTCCAGCTTATCGACCTCCGCCTCCATGTTGAATAGTTGACATTCCTCAGACCGCGGCGGTGCTTAAGCCGCAAACCGTACTAGCACCGAGGGTCCCTATTGGACAGCTGTCACTCAACGTCTCACACTCATTGGTTCCTCCGCTTCACTGGCGCCCGCCCATTGGCGACTGGGTAACGCCCCTCCACATGAAACACTTTCTCTAGTTGGGCAAAGACACAAAACGCTGCAGGAGGATTGGCTGCTGTGCACTTTTTTTTTCCATTGGCTGCACCCTCATCTCTACTTTCAATTTCATAGTTAGGGCTCCGCAGAGAAGAGCTTGCGATTGGTACAATCGGAAGAAGAGCCAACCAATGACACAAAAGCTTCCACAAACAGCATAGGGACGTGACACACCTTCTTAGGTCTCCTGCTTCCCCTCCCCTTCGCTCCCGCCTTCCACTTATTCATACAAGTAGCGCCTCAGCTTTCATTGGCCAGCACGTGGTGACCTCCTAACCAATCACAAACCAGACTGTGCTCCGACACTGCCCAGAGAGCGAATCATGGGGAGACCTTTGCTATGATTGGTCCCTCTATGATGAGGTTTTAATTTTAAATCTTTCTTTATGGCGAAGGAGAGGCCTCTACCCGGACTCCATCTATACCGGGGCTCTTAGACTTGTAAGTGCAGGGAGATCTCCCTTTGTAACCTGGGCTCGCGTCTTCAGTAGCTGGGCCTTTGCTGCTTGTGTTCTTAAGATTTACGGAGGTGGGGACTTTAGCTGGACTCGGGGAGATAAACTGGGAAGAGGAGGTTTGAGGTTGGGTAAGAAGTGCTCGGCCTGGCTCCACCCTAACCATACTTGTATTTAATTAACGCTCAGCAAAATATGTTTTGGAGCAAAGCATCTGCCTTCCTTTTGCACATTCCTTTAGATCTTTGCTATTCAGTGTTGTCCGGGGACCAACAGCATCTGCATCACTTGGGCGCTTGTCAACAATGCAAATTATCGGACTCCACCCAGACCCACTGAATCAGAACATGAATTTTAACAAGATCTCCCACCCCCAGTGATTCTTATGCACGTTAAAGTTTGAGAATATATATTTCTTGACAGGCAGTATTACTATGTTCCTTGATATGCTCTTAATACCGTCTGAGGTTTTGTGAGAGCGTCAATTTTAAAAGTGTGCCCTGTTTACTTGTGCCTAATACTGTGTTGGACTACGTTTTAGGGAGCTGCAAACTCTTCAGAGAAACAAGACAGGAACTAAAAAAGCATTGTTGCACTGTGTAAAACAAAATTAAAGTACCAGAAATACCCTATGAATGTTCAAGAGTAATGAACTAGTAATGGAAATTGATTAATTGACTGAAAGCTGTTTATGGGAAAGTGTAAGAACCTACATTAAAATGTGTTTTACGAAAAGGGTAATGAAATGCAATTGTTATTTCCGTTGCTGTCACAGTTTTGGAAGTACCCCCTGACCAAAAGCACTTGTCACTGGGTGGAGTTTTAATAGAAGCAGCAGTGCCAACTGAGTAACAGAGTAATATAGAATAATATATATATATATAAACTAGAGTATATATATGTATAATATAGAGTAATTCTCGCCCTATTATTTATTGCATTTTCCTACTGGAAATAGTTTTGGAGCCATCCTTTAACCATATGAAGGTGTATGATTTGAAGAACTAAAAACCTCCCTCACTGAGAGAGTTTACAAAATGTAATTGTAGTAAAGCATATTCCTTAACTTAAAAAGAGATCCCTTGCTAGCTAACACTTAGCAGGAATGATTTATTTCATTCATTTATTGAATGAAAATTATTTAATGCCTGCTACACTCTTGGTCCCAGGGAAACAAAGATGAATAAAATTTATCCTAACCTTGAAAAGCCCACAGTCCAGCTGGGTGATAAATACACAAACAGAAGTTACAATGCAATACAATAAATGTTATAATAAGAGTGTGTATAAAGTGCTATAGAAGCACAAAAGAGATGACATTTTCTTTTCTTTTTTTAAGATTTTATTTATTTATGTGACAGAGACACAGCAAGAGAGGGAACACAGCAGGGGAAGTGGGAGAGGGAGAAGCAGCCTTCCCGCGGAGCGGGGAGCACAATGAGGGGCTCGATCCCAGGACCTGGAGATCATGACCTGAGCCGAAGGCAGACGCTTAACAACTGAGCCACCCAGGCCCCCTGACATTTTCAATTTAGTATAAATTCCATAAGGACATAGACTATGTTGGCCTTGTTTGGAATTGTATCCCAAAAGCTACCACACCTACCAACCATGGTGGATTATCAGCATTCAACAAATATCTGTGAGAAAAAGTAACAGCATCTGGTGTTTGGCATACCTGAAGTACAAACCACTAATCACTAGAAGGGATGAGGCTGCAAAGGGCCATCAGACTAAACTGTGACAATCTTTGAAAGGTATGGTAAGGAATTTAGTTTATCCAGGGGGTGAAAAGGAATCTTCAAATACCTTTTTTTTTAAGATTTTTATTGATTTATTTATTTGAGAGACAGAGTGAGGGAGAGAGAGCACGAGCTGGGGGAGGGGCAGAGGGAGAAGCAGACGATGAGCAGAGAGCCCGATGCAGGACTCGATCCCAGGACTCTGGGATCATGACCTGAGCTGAAGGCAGACGCTCAATCGGCTGAGCCACTGAGGCGCCCAGAATCTTCAAATACTTTTAAGCAAGGGAATATCAGGATTTTTTTTTTTTTTAACTGTAATTGTAGAAAATGATTGGCAAGGAGAAAGGCTGAAGTCAGGAGAATCATTAGAGGAATATTCAGACAAACTCAAACTGAGGGACGTTTTCCAAAACAACTGGTCTGGAGTCTTCAAAAATATAAATAGGAAGAAAGGCAAATACATGAAAAGATTAGGGAACCGTTGTGAATTAAGGGAGACTAAAAAGACACTACAGTTAAATGCAGTGTGGAAAGGGAAAGGGAGCAGCTGTAAAGGATATTATTGAGGTGAATGGGGTAATTATGGACTGTTTCTTAGATACTATCAAGCTTAAATTTCCTGACTCTTATTGTGCTTTTGTAGGAGAATGTCCATGTCCATGTTTGGAAACTCAGTAGAATTATCTAGGTGTGAAGTATCATGATGTCTGCAACTAACTCTGCTCAGCCAAAAACTAAAAACTATTATTTGTGTATATATATGTTATATATCTATATACACGTATATCTTTCATATTTTTTATTTTGAAAAATTTCAAACTTTGTGAAAATTTACAAAAATAGTATAATTGATGCTCATTATTTACCTAGATTCATCATTTGCTGTCTTTCTGTTTAGGGGTGTGTATGTGTATAATATATAATATATAAAATCATATAAAATATAAATTTATATATTACATACACTTATTATGTAAATTATACATATAGTGTGTAATATATATTATACACACACCTATACAGAAAGAAAGTTAACAGATAACGATTGGTGAATCTAGGTGAATAATGAGTATTTTTTTCCAGAATTAGCATGATCTTTTTTATTTTTTTTATTTTTTATTTATTTTTTTCTTGAATTCTTTTTTCTCAAGGTTTGAAATTTTTCAAAATAAAGAGCAGGGGAAATAGACTATTTAGCAAAAATAAAACATGGGAAAGATGGCAAAGACAACTAAAATCAGGACAGAAAGGGGAGGGATAGAAAGAAGGGACAGGATGAATTAATCAGATAAATATTTCTAATTCATGTATATTAATATATGTATATAAGTGCAATATATAATACATATTATATATTTTCTATTCTATAATAGAGTATCCTAATTTCCTCACCTACCTTTTTGTGTGTGGTAGTACAGATTGTTTTTAATCAGCCTTAAATTCCTTCCAAAACAAGGCAGGTAAAAAGGAAGAGTACTTTTCAATAAAAAAGTAGGAAAAATGCTTTAAGTAATCATGAAAAAAAAGGGGCGCCCGGGTGGCTCAGTCAGTTGCCTGTCGACTCTTGGATTCGACTCAGGTCCTGATCTCATGGCTGGTGGGATCCAGCCTGGAGTCGGGCTCCATGCTCAGCTGGAGTCTGCTTGGATATTCTCTCCCTCTGCCCCATCCCCGTCTTGCGCTTTCTATCTCTCTCTCTCAAATATATAAAGTGAATCTTTAAAAAAAAAAATCGTGAAAAAAAAAAGAGCTTCTATCTAGTGTTAGTAGTTGGAATCCCACCTAGTCCAGCAAAGAGAATTTGTATGTCTCATAACTCTTCTGGAAAGGGGACAAGTATATGTGTTTTAACCTTGAGGAACACTGTTAAATATTCTTTCAGACAAGTATCCTCTGCAGAATATCTAATGCTTTTAATAAAGCAATGATAATAACAAACTTTAACTTGTTGAGTTCTCTGTCTTTTTTTGAGGTAGGAATTCATTATCTTTCATTTTTGGAAGCACGGTTATTACTTTTGAATGGAACACTAATCTAGGAATTATCTCAGGCTGTACCTTTTTACTCTGACAGATTTGACATATTCTCTCAATTCTCTGCATATGCCAATTAATTACTGTAGTTAATTAGAAGGTTATTAGAGTAACAATGACCCAGAGACCAGACACACACACACACACGCGCGCACACAGAGAGAGAGAAAAGAGAAGGGAGAAAATATGATTTAGTTCCTAGATTTTTTTTTCATTGAAAAATAATCTCCAGGGACGCCTGGGTGGCTCAGTTGTTAAGCGTCTGCCTTCGGCTCAGGTCATGATCCCGGGGTCCTGGGATCTAGCCCTGCCTCGGGCTCCCTGCTCAGCGGGAAGCCTGCTTCTCCCTCTCCATTCTCCCTATTTGTGTTCCTTCTCTCACTGTGTCTCTCTCTGTCAAATAAATAAATAAAATCTTTAAAAAGAAAGAAAGAAAACTAATCTCCAAAATGGCATACATGAACTTGTGTAGGACTCTTTAGAAATTTGAATGCACGACATTGGAACAACCACCAGGAAAGGGTGAGAAGAGAAAGAGAAGGCCCAGTTTCAGAATGATGGTACTCTGTTTTTCTAGCTAATAATATATACCAGAGGTTAACTGTCAAATACTACTACAGGGCTTATTATACTTAGAAACAAACAAACAAACGATGGCAGTCTTCTGAATCATCTCTCTATAATCCTGACTCCAAGTTGCCAAGGGCAATACTATCCATTCTTGTAATTGTTCAGGTGTTTACCTCCGTGTTTTGTTTTGTTGGTTTTTTTTTAAGATTTTATTCATTTATTTGACAGAGAGGGACACAGCCAGAGAGGGAACACAAGCATGGGGAGTGGGAGAGGGAGAAGCAGGCTTCCTGCTGAGCAGGGAGCCCGATGCAGGGCTTGATCCCAGGACCCTGGGACCATGACCTGAGCCGAAGGCAGATGCTTAATGACTGAGCCACCCAGGCGCCCCTATTTCAATGTTTCTAAATAACATGCTTACAATACTATTTCTTTTCTTTCCTTTTCTTTCTTTTTTCTTTTCTTTTCCCTTTTCTTTCCTTCTTTCTTTCTTTCTTTCTTTCTTTCTTTCTTTCTTTCTTTCTTTCTTCCTTCCTTCCTTCCTTCCTTCCTTCCTTCCTTTCTTTCTTTCTTTTTTTCTTTCTTTCCTTCTTTCACCATTATCCTGGATATTGCTATTGTTTATCTTAATTCTGTGCTCACACTTAACTGAACATTTGGCCAGGTATAGAATTCCAGGATTGAAAACTTTTTCGTTCAGAATTCCAGTGTGGCTGTTGGAGTCTGATGCTATTCTCTTCTCAGTCCTGTTTCTATACTGTTTCCTCTCTCCTGAAGCCTTTAGAATCTCCTCTTTTTTTTTAAGATTTTTATTATTTCAGAGAGAGCGAGAGTGAGAGAGATCACAGAGGGAGAGGGAGAAGCAGACTGCCCCCTGAGCAAAGAACCCAATGTGGAGCTTGATCCCCTGACCCCAATCAATGATCATGAGAGCCGAAGGCAGATACAACCAACTGAGCCACCCAGGGACCCCTTCACTTTATTTTTGTGATGTCATGCCTCAGTGTGGATCTTCTTTTATTCATTATACTGAGTGGACCATTTCAATCTGGAAATTCAAGCCCTTCAATTCTAGAGAATATTTCTGTATTGTTTATTTGACAAAATTCTCTCCATTTCTCTGTTCTCTCTTAAAACTTTTTTTTCCATAAAGATTTTATTTATTTATTTGAGAGAGAGATTGAGAGAACAAGCGGGAGGAGGGGCAGAGGGAGAAGCAGACTCCCTGCAGAGCAGGGAGCCTGATGTGGGACTTGATCCTAGGACCCTGGGATTATGACCTGAGTTGAAGGCAAATGCTTAATCGACTGAGCCATCCAGGTGCCCTCTCCTAAAACTTTTATATTCTAACTCTTGTATTCCTTTTTGTTTTTCAAGAGAGGGAGAGAGTAGGGGCAGAGTGAGAGGGAGAGAGAGAGAGTCTTAAGTAGGCTCCATGCCCAGCACAGAGTCTGATGCGGAGCTCAGTCTCACAACCCTGAGATCATGAACTGAGCCAAAATTAAGAGTCAGCTGCCTAACCAACTCAGGTGCCCCTGTATTACATTTTTAAAATTTCTACTATTTTTAATTTTTAAGAGTTTTTTTCTCATCCTTCTTGTTCATGAATGCAGTGTCTCATTTTCTGAAAAAAAAATTTTTTTTCCTTCTGCCTCCTACATTCTTTCTTTTTTTTTTTTTTAAGATTTTATTTATTTATTTGAGAGAACGAGAGCACAGGGAGGGGGAGGGACCAAGGGAGAAGGACAAGCAGACTCCCTGCTAAGCAGAGAGTCCGACCAGCACTGGGTCTCAGGACCCTGAGTTCATTACCTGAGCTGAAGTCAGATGCTTAACAACTGAGCCACTTAGGTGCGCCCGGTCTGCTTCCTACATTCTTTCCATTTCCTTTGAAATGGAAATCCTTTTTTTCCCCTCTCTGTGTATTTTGGTCTCTCTCTTTAATGTTAGAGACTTTCCTAAAGTAACTGATGATCCTTGGCTGTTACAGGTCAGAGGAAGGCACCAAAAAGAAAAAAAATTGCAAGCTCAAAGTACAGGAGGTAGATATTATCAACCTGTGGACACCCCAGTGGGTGAATGATCAAGGACTTGGCCATTTTGGGGAGACCCTAAATGTCAATATCTATATGTCCTTTTTCTCAGGCGAGTCAATTTCCCTGGAGAGGAATCTTCTAGTCTTCTTCAAGGGGAAGTGAAAGGTATGGGAGTTTGAGTCAGGGAATTAAAACTGGTGGCCTGTGTTCTGGGGGCTGAGCTGAGGAAAGGGATAGAAAAGTCTTACTTTTCAGTTCAGGATTATCCCCTACCTTCTGAATGATGACACATGACTCTGCTATTGCTATGCCTCATGGCCCACAATTCAGCACCTCTATGGTTCACCTTCTCCAGAGAATAAACCTATCCATCTTTACTGGAGAGGACATAAATGCCAGGAGCTGCCTGGCTATAAGGACTGGAAGACAGACTCCAGAGGCCTATCCAATCCTTATAAAGATTTAATTAATCCTATTTTAACCCCAAATTTTCAAGGTTCTACATGCCTTTAAGGCCAGAATCCTCTCACTTAAAGTTTCTGAGAATTGTCTTGCTTCCACTTGGCTTCCCTACCACAGGCAGTCAAAGCTCCGCTTTCTTCTGCTCTGCCAACTCATCCATCTGCTTTCCATTTTCCATAATTTAGTTGACATTCATCATCTCCCATAGTCTGCTCCCATTCTTTGTTTTATGGGTTTATGATTTTTTTATTCCTTACTGCCCTTACTTTTTCTTTTTCTTTTCTTTTCTTTCTTTCTTTCTTTTCTTTCTTTCTTTCTTTCTTTCTTTTTCTTTTTCTTTCTTACTTTCTTTCTCTCTCTCTCTTTCTTTCTCTCTCTCTCTCTCTTTCTTTCTCTCTCTCTTTCTTTCTTTCTCTCTCTCTCTTTCTTTCTTTCTCTCTCTCTCTCTCTCTTTCTTTCTTTCTCTCTCTCTCTAAGTAGACTCCATGCCCAGTGTGGAGCCCAGTGTGAGGCTTGAATTCATGACCCTGAGATCAAGACCTGAGCTAAGATCAAGAGGTGGATGTTCAACCAACTGAGCCACCCAGGCACCCCTCTTTTTTTTTTTTTTTTTTTTAATTTAATTGAAGTAGAGCTGACACTCAAAGCTACATTAGCTTCAGGTGTACAATGTAGTGATTTGACAACTCTATACATTATGTTATACTCACCATTCCTTGGGGCACCTGGCTGGCTCAGTCGGTCAAATGTGTGACTCTTGATCTTGGGGTTGTAAGTTCAACTTCAACTTGGGTGTAGAGATTTCTTAAAAAAAAATAAAAATTTTGGGGCCACTGGGTGGCTCAGTCGTTAAGCGTCTGCCTTCCGTTCCTTTGGCTCAGGTCATGATCCCAGCGTGTTAGGATCGAGCCCCGCATCAGGCTCCCTGCTCGGTGGGAAGCCTGCTTCTCCCTCTCCCACTCCCCCTGCTTGTGTTCCCTCTCTCACTGTGCCTCTCTGTCAAATAAATAAATAAAATCTTTAAAAAAAGAAAGAAAGAGAAATATATTCACCACTCCTTTACTGCCTTTTTTTGTTATGTTTCAGAAGGGTTGGACCAATAGTGTGCTAATAAATGTTTAATAGATACATATGCATAATTTTATTATAAATTTACTAATAACAGGAAATTAAAAATTATAAACAATAATAAAATATATATAATGCTTTTTTTTAAGTAAGTTCTGTACCCAACATGTGGTTTGAACTCACAACCCTGAGATCAAGCATCACATGCTCTAATGACTGAGCCAGCCAGGCACCCCTATAATGTTCTTATAAATTTCACATACAGTTGATTCTCAGAGAATACTATTGTTGATTTTTACAGACTTCTTGTATCTGTAGCCAAGCTATGGTTCCAATTTACTTTTTTTAAGATTTTATTTATTTATTTATTTTAGAGAGAGAGAGAGCAAGAGAGGGGAGGGGCAGAGGAGAAGGGAGAGAACCTCAAGCAGACTCTGTGCTGGGCGTGGAGCCCACTTGAAGCTTGATCTCACAACCCGGAGATCATGACCTGAGCCGAAATCAAAAGTTGAACACTTAACGGACTGAGCCACCCAGGTGCCCTGCTATGGTTCCAATTTATAAACAAGTATAGTCCTGATAGGAATGTCAGTTGATCTTTTCATTTACTCTATAGAATAAGATAAAGTGAACCAAAGATTTATATTGGAACTTCATTTCAATTATGTACGCAACTTCTTTGATGAATCGAATAATCATTTTCAAATACCGGAATATTCCTCAATTATTTTATGCTTTTTACAATGTAACAACTACAGAAAAGATACACACTTTTTAAAAAGATTTTATTTATTTATTTGAGAGAAAGAGAGAGAGAGAGACTGTGCAACACATGAGTAGGGGGGAATGGGGTAGGGAGAGGCAGACTCCCTGCTGAGCAGGAAGCTAGTCAGGGGGCTCTATCCCAGGACCCCGGGATCATGACCTGAGACGAAGGCAGATGCTTAACCAACTGAGCAAACCAGGTGCCCCCAAGATATGCTTTTAAATGTGATCTGCATTATTAACATTTTCTTTATCACTCTCTTAACAATCAACAACATAATGAATCAAGCCCTGATTTGTGGTGTTTTATAATATCCATGGTGTAAATACTCCCATCACAGCCAATTTCAAGTTTTCAACATGAAGTCACTGAATGTGGAATTGGAAAGAAATGAGCATTTTATAGCATTTTCACTATATAGATACAATAAGGTAAACAACGGCAAGAGCATAGATAATAGTAAAATCATTAGGAAGTGATGAATTTTGCATCATATTTATTATCATTTTTTTTTTTAATTTTATTTATTTACTTGTCAGAGCATGAGTGAGAGAGAGAGAGAGAGAGCATGAGCAAGGGGAGCGGCAGGCAGAGGGAGAAGCAGGCTCTCCGCTGAGCAAGGAGCCCGATGTGGGACTCGATCCCAGGACCACGAGATCAGGACCCAAGCCGAAGGCAGACCCTTAACCAACTGAACCACCCAGGCTCCCCTTTATTACCATCTTAAATATAAATTATCTAATTATAAGTTTATATAATTTAATTTTAATGGTGGATGGGTTTAAAAACTAACTCACAGACTTCCTGAAAATATATCAGTTGTTGCCAACCCCAGCACACCATTGGAGTGGAGAGAAAGGTATGGAGCCCATCTACCAAGTTTAAAGCAGAATGCCCAGCTCCTTTCTAAAGTCTGTTTTTCTAACTGAGGGATTGGTGAATATAGGGGGAAAAAAGAGGCAGGAGGCCACTTCTCTGTGTCAGTATGATGTCTAATAAAAGACATCAAAGGGAGAGAGGGAACAGAATGGGGGAGGGTTGCATAGGGGCAGATGGAAGACATGGAAGACGAGGTTACCATGGAAGTCTCAGATTCTGGGGATTTCACCCAGTGAACTCTGGACCTTGAGTAGAGGTTCTCTGTGACATCTCTCCATAGAAAATCGTGGGCATGGATTTGATGAGGTTTAATCTTTTTTTTTCAGGCAACAGCAAGATTGCTGCTTCCTCTGAGGCTCTCCTAAACATCTTCATTCAGAGTATTTTAGTTTTGTGTTGTTTGTTTTAAAAAATCAATGAATCCTTTAGATATCCTTTGTAATTTAATAATCCCTGCTTAGCCTTCTTTCATTATTTCAGCAGGAAGAAGTGATATAATACAAGTGAAGTCAGCTAACTATTTTTTGGCGTATCTCCCATGTCTGTAAGAACAATTAAGGAAAACTGTTAGTTTGAGACCTGGCATTAGTTCAATAAGATGCTACTGAGAACCCTTCCTCCTAGAAGGGCTGTTGATAATATGCACTGTCACCCATTGCCATTAGGGGTACCCTCTGCAAGACCAAAGCTCTTGGAACTGCAGTAAGCCACTTCGGAGTTTTTACAACCCACAGCCAGTTAAAAAAGGAGGTTCTTCAGCCAGTGCAATCTGAGAGCTGAGCAAGCCTAGACCTGCATACCAAGTATTGAAAGGTTTCTGGGTGAACAAAAGTGGAATGAATGTGTATTTTAAAGGCCAATTGTTCCTATTCAAATGTGAGTTTGAAGGGAAGGAGGCCCAGCCCTTGAGACCATTTTTAGTTCTGCTACTTGAATAATGACATCTTTGTTCCTCAGGTAGCAACAACAGCAACCAGCAAAGTTCTTCTTCACATCAAACTAGCTCTGACTTAATTTTCTTCAGAAAAGGATCTAGATTAAAATCTAAATACACTAGATAGTGTTTTAAAATGCTTTAAAATAAATGTTTTGAAATATTTGGGGTAACTGCTATTACATTGTATATCACCTATTTAATCAACTTTTGCACCACAGAGTGTTAGAAAGAACATGGTCTTTGGAGATTTATTTACTGCATTACACTGGCAAATCATATAATCTTTCTATGTCTCAGTTTATTCTTAATGTAAAAATGGGAGTAAAAATCCTCTTCCTCAGGGATAAAATCTTGCAGGGTAGTGAGGATTCACTGAGAAAGTGTATGTGAAGGTGACCAAAAGCAAATGGACATTCAATGGTTAAATTTGTTTCTTCCTCTACCAACTCCATCTATCACAGTGGGTGCTCAGTAAATGTTACTGGAAAGAAACTTCTTTTAATAACTGACCATAACCCAACTATAGCCATTTTTCTCTCTTACAAGAAATGGAAATACACTTAATGAAGAAAAGCAAGACAAGCAAAACAAAATTAGAGAGCGACGTAATGCCAAAGCCAAGTCTCTAAAGAAACTTTAAATCTGGGTTTAAATTTTCTTCACTTCAGGGGACTTCTGGGATGCTGGTAGCGATCCATTTCCTAACCAAATGGTGGTTAGAAGGGTGTGTTCACTTTGATAATTCACTGAACTGTACAGTTAAGATTTTTACATTTTCTATATGTATGTATTATTCTAAAATAAAAAATGTAAAAAAAAATTTTCTCTACAGAAATCATGCCCAAGTTCAAGCAACGAAGAAGAAAGCTAAAAGCCAAAGCAAAAAGATTATTCAAAAAAAGAGAAGCCTCTCACTTTCAGCCCAAGCTAATTACACCTCCTCCTCCGCCACCCTCACCAGAAAGGTAAGGCGTAAGTGTGGAAAAGAAAAAATACTAAAAATCTGATCTGTTAAGGACAGGGTCACCAGATTTAGCAAAGAATGCCCAATTAAATTTAAAGTTCAGATAAAAAATATTTTTTAATATTGTCCCATGCAACATTTACAGGATACTTACACTAAAATATTATTCATCCCTCATCAGAAATTAAATTTTGACTGAGCATTCTAAACTTTATGTGGTGATCATTGTTTTAAGAGTTTAGGGGTGCCTCGGTGGCTCAGTTGGTTAAGCATCTGGCTTCAGCTCAGGTCATGATCCCAGGGTCCTCTCCTGGGCCCCCTGCT
>NC_138383.1:28492788-28508427 GCF_054177405.1 Leptonychotes weddellii
CCCTATTATTTTATTTTTTAAAGATTTATTTATTTGAGGGGCGCCTGGATGGCTCAGTCGGTTAAACAGCTCCCTTCGGCTCAGGTCATGATCCCAGAGTCCTGGGATCGAGCCCCGAATCGGGCTCCCCACTTGGCGGGAAGCCTGCTTCTCCCTCTCCCACCCCCCTGCTTGTGTTCCCTCTCTCGCTGTGTCTCTGTCAAATAAATAAATAAAATCTTTAAGAAATAATAATAAAAAAAGATTTATTTGAGAGAGTGAGAGCAAGTGAGGGGAGGGGCAGAGGGTGAGAGAGAATCCCAAGCGGACTCCCACTGAGTGCAGAGCCAGATATGGGGCTTGTCTGCCTTAGGCTCAGGTCATGATCCCAGGGACCTAGGACTGAGCCCCACATCGGGCTCCCTGCTCAGTGGGGAGTCTGCTTCTCCCTCTTCTTCCGCTGCTCCCCCTGCTTGTGCTCTTTCTCTCTGTGTCAAATAAATAAATAAAATCTTTAAAAAAAAATACTTTAATAAATAAATAAATAGAGCTGTTAATCCAACTCAGGAGTTTTTTATTGGTTTGGTTTTGTTTTTCCTACAGAGTGGTTATTTCTTCAGGAGATACATCCCTTAGCAGAAGCCGGCTAAGACCATCCTGGAACTTCAGATTTCCCAGTATCAAAGATACTGTAAAACTTTGGACAAATAGAGTGTGGTCTATATACAGTTGGTGCCAGAACTGCATGGCCCAGGTATGGGTTTGACATACCCGTTTTCAGCAATATGGTTTTTCTGCATACTTGGTATGTGTGTTCGCATGTGTGTGTGCTCAGGTCAGCACAACACTAAAGCTAAGCTCAGGTAAGATGAAATTATGGGGTCATATAGGCCTTTGCTTCTGTAAAACATACATCGAACCGCTTTTTTCTCTCTTTTTTCTTGTCCTGATCATGTTACTTATAGATTTCAGGCTTGTTTAATTTTGAATTTCAGAGTTTAGAAGTATTGAAAGACACCGTCTTTCCATCCCGTTTCTGCCATCGAGAACTTCACAGTCTAAAACAACGGTTTTGCATTTTGGAAAGTGAATTATGCAAGCTCCAGGAAACACTGAAGGTTGGTATTGTTAAATAAAAAGAAATCTGGAATCAGAGAGCGAGGGCAGGGGTCATCCCCCATAGGAATACCAGCATGCTGCTTTTACCAGAAGGAGGAATGGCTACAGGCAGGTGCTAGTCTTGGGCCTGTTTGCCCGCAGATCTATTCCTTAGGCTTCAAGGCTCTGCTCTGCACTGCACTGGGGTTAACCCATGCAGGCTGTGTGTCCCAAGCTTCGTGTCACCTGGTTCTGGTTGTGCTTGGCTAATGGGAGACACTGATGAGAGACTGGTGGCTGTATGGAGGGAGTGTGTTTTTCCCCTTTGTTCTCTGCATTGGGCAATTTCTCCAGTGATGATTATTGTTATCTCCCTCACTCCAGCTCCCTCCAGGTAAGTCTACCATGTTTCTTGATTGTCTGGGTTAACCCACCTCTAGAGATCTGGTTATACTGCTCTTCCCTGTTCCCCTCCAGCCTCAGGGTATTCATGGCTTTTTGCTGTTGCTAATCTCTGGGCTGCCTCAATGTTCCCTGTGTGTTTTCAGCTCTTTCACCATCAATGTAACCAACTCTCCCACGTTACCTTCGCCCTCTTTTTTTTTTTTTTAAGATTTTATTTATTTATTTGACAGAGAGAGACAGTGAGAGAGGGAACAGAAGCAGGGGGAGTGGGAGAGGGAGAAGCAGACTTCCCGCGGAGCAGGGAGCCCAATGTGGGGCTTGATCCCAGGACCCCGGGATCATGACCTGAGCCGAAAGGCAGACACCTAATGACTGAGCCACTCAGGCGCCCCTACCTTCACCCTCTTTTAAAGACTCAGGATGGGGGCGCCTGGGTGGCTCAGTTGGTTAAGCGACGACTGCCTTCGGCTCAGGTCATGATCCTGGAGTCCCGGGATCGAGTCCCGCATCGGGCTCCCTGCTCGGCAGGGAGTCCACTTCTCCCTCTGACCCTCCCCACTCTCATGTGCTCTCTCTCATTCTCTCTCTCTCAAATAAATAAATAAAATCTTAAAAAATAAATAAATAAATAAATAAAGACTCAGGATGATTTCTATTTTCTTGACTGATAGAGGCAGAAAAGCCATAAATATCCATTGTCTCCAAACTCCCCTAAGCAAGGCCCCTATTCTCAATGTCTAAAACTCAAAAAAAATAAACATTGCCCTTGTTGGTTTGCAGTGAAGCTTCTGGGATTACACCCTTGTCCCAGAATATGTACCTCAAGATGAATCAGACAGGAAGAGAGGCAAATCACCTCACTCATCTAGGCCTGAGTTTCCTCTTCTAAAAATGAGGATGATATCATCTTTGGTGGGCTGAATCAATGGCCTCCAAAAGATATGTCCAAGTCCTAATCCCTGAAACCTATAAATATGACCTTATTTGGGGAAAGGGTCTTTGCCCATGTAATTAAGTTAAGGATTTTTTATTTTAAGTAATCTCTACACCCAGCATGGGGCTTGAATTCATGACCGTGAGATCAAGAGTTGCCAGGTGCCCCTTAAGTTAAGGATTTTGAAATGAGGAGATCATACTCTATTATCTGAGTGGACCCTAAATCCAATGACAAATGTCCTTATAAGAGAGAGAGCAGAGCACACACAGAGGAGAGGAGGAGCAGTGGGAGCACAAGCAGAGATTGGAGTGATGTAGTCTCAAGCTCAGGAATGACCATAGCTACCAAAAACAGGAAGAGGCAGGGAACAGATTCTTCCCTAGACGCTTGGGAGGTAGCACAGCCCTGCTGTCATCTTGATTTTAGACTTCTAGCCTCCAGCACTGTGAAAAAATGAATTTCAATTGTTTTAAGCCACCAAATTTGTGATAATTTGATAAAGAAGCCATAGGAAACTAATACACCATCTTATTCCGTAGGGTTATTTTTCATTTCCCAGGGCTGCCATAACAAAGTGGCATGGACTGGGTGGCTTATATAGCAGAAATTTATTTTCCCACAGTTCTAGAGGCTAAAAGTCTAAAATCCAGGTGTTGGCAGAGTTAGTTTCTTCTTAGGCCTCTCTCCTTCGGCTTGCCTTCTCACTGTGTCCTCAGATGGTCTTGTCTCTACACACACATCCCTGATGTTTCTCCTGTATGTTCAAATTTCTTCTTTTTATAAGGACACCAGTCAAATTGGATGACAGCCCACTCTAATGGCCTCGTTCTAACTTAATCACCTCTTTAAAGGCCCTATCTCCAAAGGCATCCTGAGGGACTAGGGTTAGGGCTTCAACATATGAATTTGGGGAGGGAGGGGGGGGACTCTCTTTCCCCAGACCTTATCTCCCTTGAGACCTGACAAATTGCAATTCATCCTTGAGATTATGGCTAAATATCTCTCTCCAGGTTTCTCACTATTCATGCCCACAGCACACTTCATTGTTTGCACCGAAGCGTTATTTTGTTTTGTTCTGGGTGTGTGTGTGTTTAATGTCTGCCTTCCTTACCACACTGTCAGCTCCATGATGTCACAGACAGGGTGCACACTGTACCCACAGTGCCTGGCATACTGCACACACAAATATGCGAGCGGACGAATGAGTGAGTGAATGGGCTTGCGAT
Source organism: Leptonychotes weddellii (assembly GCF_054177405.1). NCBI lineage: Eukaryota > Metazoa > Chordata > Mammalia > Carnivora > Phocidae > Leptonychotes > Leptonychotes weddellii. The sequence continues at coordinate 28,496,434 of NC_138383.1, forward strand.
AAATGAGAAAATATTAAAAAACACGTAGTATACTGAGAAAGCATTCAATACATGGTAGCTATTATCTCGATGCCTCTGAGCCACAAGAACCAAATTAGTCTGCTGTTCGTTTGCTAAAGGTAATGTTTTCTTACAGACTGTCTTGGAAAAATCTTCCTGCCCAAGCTGTGGCCAAACATTTACAGATGTGCCTGCCTGTGTGCTAACCACCCCTGGAGAATCGCGGGCTGTACTTCCTCCCACTCTGCCACAGCCAGCCAGCCACCTTCCAGCTGCGCCTCCTCCACCACCGCCCCCACCTCCTCCTCTGCCTCCGCCACCACCGCCTACAGCACCTGTGCCGCTCAGAAGATCTGATCGCACTAAAGCACTTCAGGTAGGAAACAACCTCGTGATGACGTGTTTTGGCCAGTGTCAAATGTAGGAGTAAAGCAAGGTGGCCTTCTGAGATGACGCTAAGGGCTTTGAGAGGAAAGCTGCATTTTTTTTTTCTTTCTGATTCCATATCTTAATGATGTCAGTGATTATGTTTTTAAAAACTCAGTCCTGTAGGAACTGGATTTAGAAAGAAAAGCGGTTTGTTTTTTTTTTTAAAGGATAAATGAATGAAAGCCAGTAGATCAGAATATTCCTAATGGCTTCTCAGAATATCTTTTCACCAAAAGAAAAACCTCCCTGGGAAACCAAATTAAGAACAGAAGGTGGCTTAATGAGCAAAGTCAGAATAAAAAGAGTTGGTGGATCCTAAAGTATAATGTCATTAAGCTGAAGGACCAGTCTCCATTAATTACTTATCCACCAAGGGAATATTTGTGAATCACTAAGATCAGCATGACCCTGTTTAAAAATCTGCTGAATTTTCACTCCAGATACATCTGGTTTAAAATGGCTGGGTTAGGGGTGCCTGGGTGGCTCAGTCGCTAAGCGTCTGCCTTCAGCTCAGGTCATGATCCCAGGGTCCTGGGATCGAGCCCCGCATCCGGTTCCCCGCTCGGCGGGAAGCCTGCTTCTCCCTCTCCCACTCCCCCTGCTTGTGCTCCCTCTCTCGCGGTGTCTGTCTCTGTCAAATAAATAAATAAATAAATAAAATCTTTTTTAAATAAATAAATAAATAGATAGATAGATAAAATGGCTGGGTTAGGGGCGCCTGGGTGGCTCAGTCGTTAAGCGTCTGCCTTCGGCTCAGGTCATGATCCCAGGGTCCTGGGATCGAGCCCCGCATCGGGCTCCCTGCTCGGTGAGAACCCTGCTTCTCCCTCTCCCACTCCCCCTGCTTGTGCTCCCTCTCTCACTGTCTCTCTCTCTGTCAAATAAATAAATTAAATCTTTAAAAAATAAATAAATAAATTGGCTGGGTTAAATCCAGAGCCTATTATTATGTTTGCCATAATGCATATCCCTCTGACTGTACATTCTTGTTCTCCGGGAACTGAGTCAACTTTTTAGGTAATTCAAGCAAAACTTCACCTTGATGTGAGGAACTCCATCAACTCCTGTCTTATTATCATGACTCCTGAGGAAGATGCATAGTTGCAGGGAACTGGCCCATCTCTTATTTATTGTCAAAGCCTTACATTTTGATGAATACAATAGCAGTAGCATCCATGGGTGCTAAAAACAGGATCATTCTTGTTTGAATGAAAATAATTTGATAGGTTCCTAGGGCAAATAAGAGTTAGTTTTTAAATGAGTTTTTAAAAACTAGATTGGGGGCGCCTGGGTGGCTCAGTCGTTAAGCATCTGCCTTCAGCTCAGGTCATGATCCCAGGGTCCTGGGATCGAGCCCCACATCGGGCTCCCTGCTCTGCGGGAGGCCTGCTTCTCCCTCTCCCACTCCCCCCTGCTTGTGTTCCCTCACTCACTGTGTCTCTTTCTGTCCAATAAATAAATAAAATCTTTAAAATAAAATAAAATAAAATAAAACTAGATTTGGATTTGCATTTGACTAGATATCCTGGTTACAACTGGAATTCTAACCTCTCCATGTATTTTAAGGCTGGACCATTAAAAAAAGAGGGACCCATGCAGATAACAGTTGAAGATCTACTGACTGTGAAATTAAAGAAGACACAGTGTTTTGATGAAAGGAAGGAGGTAAGATGTCACTGACCATACACATGATCTTTCAGCTTTTAACCTGGTTGTCCCTTTCTGGAAAATAAACATAAGTCTCATGTACAGAAGCCATTCTGAGGTAAGTATTTGATGTTTTATTTGAGTAGTTTTGGATCTCCTCAACAAAATGTGTAGATCCCAAAATTATTTAATTAGGCAGTTTTATCTACCAACCATTAGTCTAAAGAAGTAGAGACATACTTTGAAGCTTTGAAATAAAAATTGAGTAGTGGATATTATCTTACACATACTCAGCATTCAAGTCTTCATTGTTGCAGCATGTTTACATTTTGAATGATATTTTTAAGTGTGTTTTTTGATACTGTCTCATTTTGTGATTAAAGCTTGTACCGTCACCAAAGGCACAGAATCCACTAGTTACTGTCTCTGACCTGCAGCATGTCACCCTGAAGCCCAACTCCAAAGTGCTATCAACTCGAGTTACAAATGTCTTGATGTAAGGAACTACACTGTCATGCTCTACTGTTACTTAAAAGAATGATTTTTTTGCTTACCTCTAACTTTAAAGATTATATATCCTCATTGTAGAAAACTGGAAATCCACAGAAAAGTTTAAAGAAGAAAACGGGGGCACCTGGGTGGTTCAGTCAGTTAAGCGTCTGCCTTCAGCTCAGGTCATGATCTCAGAGGGGAGTCTGCTTGTTCCTCTGCCCCTCCCCCTGCTTGTCTCTCTCTCTCTCTCTCTCTCAAATAAATAAATAAAATCTTTAAAAAAATTTAAAAAAAAGAAAAAATCATTCAAATAACTGTATGATTGAAGATAGCTATTATTAACATACTGTTGTTTATCATTCTAGTCTTTGTGTAGGTATCTACTCTATTATTTCCATTTCATGATGCTGTTTATTATACGATACACCATTGATTTAATAGTGGATTTGGGGGCAGGGTTGGCTCAGGGGTGCCCGGCTGGCTTAGTCAGTGGAGCATGTGACTCTCAAATCTCCGGTTGTGAGCTCGAGCCCCAAGCTGGGCACAGAGATTACTTAAAAAATAAAATAAAATAAAATAAAAATAAATGGATTTGGGAGGAAAAGAAATAATATCAAGAATTTTTTTAGGGGCACCTGGCTGGCTTAGTCAGAAGATCTTTGGGTCATGAGTTTGAGTCCCATGTTGGGGATAGAGATTACTTAAAAAAGGAAGAAAAAAAAAGAATTTTTAAAGCAGCCCAATTTCAGGAATAATAAAATATGAAAACTAGTATGTCTTGGAATCGGTGAAATCATGTGTGTGTGCACACGTGCGTACGTGTTTGTGTACCTGTGTGTAATCATACCGTACATACAGTTAAGGCTTTTCCCATTTAATGTGTCAAGAACTTTCCCCCATCTTATTAAAAATCACTTTAAAGCATCATTTTGACTTTTTCTGTATATACAGTACATTATATGCAAATTTCATAGATAAACTCCTGTTTTGAGACATTTAGGTTGTTTATGATTTTTTTATTTCTAACTCTTCAGTGAACATCCTTGTCCACCATCTGTGTGCATAGCTGAGTCTTTCTCTAAGATGGATTCCTATATGTATGATTACTGAATCAAGACATATTACTTATTACTTATTAGGACAATTATGTCACCTTATGCTCTTATCAGCATCTATAGCTATTTTTGTTTTTAAGTAGGCGCCGCGCCCAATGTGGGGCTTGAACTCACGACCCCGAGATCAGGAGTCACACGCTGTACTGACTGAGCCAGCCAGGCGCCCCTCTGCTGCTATTTTTTAATGTAACAAATAGAACTACTTTCTAGGACATTGCCTATAGAAATGGCTGCTTTGCTTTGGGAAAGATGATAAAGTCTGGCAAGCTCTAACTTTTATATCTTTATTTCATCAGTACCCCTGGTAAAGGCCAAATAGATCTGCGGAAACTACTTAGAAAAGTTGATGTAGAGAGGTAATACACTCTCTTATCTTTATGCTTTCTAAATCCATTTGAAAAGTTAGCATAAAACATAGCTTCTAATATTGTCAATACCTTTGCAGGAGCCCAGGTGGAACCCCATTTACCAATAAAGAAAATATGGAAACAGGAACTGGGCTGACTCCAGTAATGACCCGGGCCTTGAGGAGAAAGTTTCAGGTAAGCCTTTAGGGGAAAAAAAAAAAAGTTTCCTTTTCTTCAAAATCATTTATTTAGAATCATATAATCCAAAGGATCTTTCTTATAATAATTTTTAAATGGCACCTTATGCTTTACAAAACACTTTCATATTTAGGCTTTATAAAATTCTGTGACATAGCTAACATTATTATCTCTACTTTAACCATGAATGTCTGGTTTTGTTAATTCCTTTAGATAAGTATTTATTAAGCACTTCCCATATGCCAGGCACTCTCCTAGAGTACTAGGGATACGGTGGTAAGCAAAAACAGACCTGGCTTTACTGTGTTGGAGCTTTTAGCCTAGTGGGGAAAATAGACATTAGTCAAATAATCACATATTTGTATAATTCTACACTGAGATAAGTACTATAAAGGAAAGGAACAGAGTTCTGTGGGAACCCATACAGGAACTTTATCTAGCCTGGGTGATCTAGGAAGGATTCCCTTAGGAAGTGATGAAGTGAGACTTGAAGGATGAATAGGTGTTAACTGGGAAGGGTACCTATGGGATAAGGTGGTGTGCCCACCATGGATGTCTGGGAAGAAAGAGCTCCAGGCAAAAAGAACAGTATATGCAAGGGTCTTATGGTGGAGGGATCATGGCCTAACTGAGAAACTGAAAAGGGGCCAAAGTAGCTATAACAGAGAGAGCAAGTCTGACAGTGATGAAAGACAGGGATGGAGATATAGATAGGGAGCAGATCGTGCAGTTGATAGGAAAAGGTCTCAGCAGCTTTCTTCTTTGTCACCTACACGTATGACCCATACACCAAAATCTAGTATATTAGTGGGGCCTGATGTGATTTCTTCCAAACCCTTTTGTCTGTCATCTCCCTGTTCACTTCTGTCACTGGATCTGTGGAGAGTAGCCATCTTTCTGCCACTCCTACTAGAGTGCTGGGACACAGGGCTGCTGGCCCCTTTGGCTATGAAGCTTGTATTTTCCATTTCCCTCTGGAGATAGAGACACACCACGGACTTCTCTGCTGACACTTTGCCAACCCAACACTGTCCTCCCTTTGTTTCCTCAGTGCCTTTTGCAAACAGCTTGCCAATCAACTTCTTGCCAATCAACTTCGTCCTCCTGGACACTACACCGCCTTCTTTGGAGGTGTGGCCACATTCCTCTTTCCTCCTTTTGGAGCATCCAGTAGGGAGTCTACCCCCAGATCACAATCCTTGGTGATACCACAAATTATGAAGGGCAGGGGCCTCACTGAAGGACTAAGGCCCTTCCTTTCTTTGTTCAGCTCTGGGATTCTTTTTTGTCCCTGCCCTACCCCATAATTACTATAATGAGTTGAGTAATGTGGAAATAAATGAAAATACGATAAATAATAAGCACACATATTGAGCAACAACATAAAAAATCCTAGACAAGATATCTGCCATATGAGGTATTCACCAAAATCCACTTAGTAGGAGGAAGTTTTTTAAACACTGTTGTTCGACATAAAATGACCCTCCCCCTTCCCCACCCCTGTCCTTAGGCTTCCTTTTTCCTTTAAGTCTGAAGCAACTGTATTAGTTAGGTTTTGCATTTGGTAACGAAATTTGCTTTTGCATTAGGTAACAAAAATCTGACCATTGTGGCTTGACCAAGTAGGGGCTTATTTTTCTTACCTGCATATTCCTTTGGGAAGTAGGCAGCCCATAACTGGGACAGCAGCTTCACATGTCATCCCTGCTCTTCCATCCTTAATGTGTGGCTTTTATCCTCATGGTAAAGAATGCCTACACCTCCTGAAGCCCAGTGTCCACATTCTAGGCAAGATAAGGAGAAAGGCAAAGGACAAAAGGGTATGCTAGCTAAGTTACCCCTCTTCTCTTTAAACAGGTGCTATCCACCTTCTAATTATATCAGAAAAACTGGGAAAAGGGGTTTTTAGAGTCTGGCTGTATTGCTGCCCTGCACAAAATCTGGATTCTGTTAGTGAGCAAGGAGATCTGTGTTGGCCACAGGAACATAATTCATATTATAATTGAGACCCTTTTTTTTTCATAGATGGCTCACCCTAGAAGCCCAACTCAAACTCTACCACTTTCTACAAGCAGCTTTGATGAACAAAACTGATGCCAACTCTGCCTGACACCACATGATGATCCATAAAATACACAGATAAAATCACCCCGACCCTTTTTTTTTAATGTAGTAGGGTGTGTATAAATAATTATACTAATATATAATTCCATTTGAAGAATTAAAGTATGTACGGAGCCCCCATACATACTGTGGTATAAAGTGGGTATTTGGGTATTTTTTTAGTTTGCATGATCAATAAGAGAACAGATGGGAAAATGCATTCCCCAAAGTGATGTTTATTCTGGAATTACCCAATTTAGGTTGGAGAGGTTGTTCAAATTTAACTAGATAACAAATTTATACTCAGTAGGTGCAGTTTTGACATTAATAACCTGATTCCTTAAAAAATAAAATGAAATAACCCGATTCCCATTCTCCTTGAGTATTCTCAGGTAATTAAAAAGAAAAGTATTTCAGCCTGTAAAAGCTAATGCATTCACTAAGTGCTACAGACTTGATCAGTAAAAAAGATCCTCTAGATTTGATTTCTGTTTACTGTAAACAGTTAAGAGGTAAGACCGTCCTCCATCCCAACCCAATTATTTTCCAAATGGATTTGAAGTAAAATGTCCAATATAACTTAAAAATTAGAATGTACCATTTCTAGTGGTTAGAAATGATATTTAGGTAGTCATATCTGGTTCGCTGAAGTCTGAGATATTCCTTTCTTTGATATTTTCTGTCCATATTCATGCAGCTTATTTTAAGTTTTATGAGGATCTCAACATGAACCTTGTATTTTCCACAGTGGCCTGCCAAGGATTATCTGAAGTCCATAGCAGATTCTCTATGAGACCTAATTCCTGTCCTCAATAGCCAATAGCTTCAGTAACAGTAATAATGCACACCTCACTGGATTTTTGTTCTTTCCTGCCCGTCCAGGGTTGCCAGATTTAGCAATTATAAATATATGACAGCTAAATTTGAATTTCAGATAAAAAATAAATAACTTTTAAATATAAATATGTCCTGTTAAACAATGGGTAGGTTTTTTAGTTTTAGTATGTCCCAAATATTGCATGGGAGCTATATATTTATACTAAAAAATTTATTCATTGTTTATCTGAAATTCAAATTTAATGGGGCATTCTTTATTGTATCTGGTCACTCTATTGGTCAGTCCCCTACAAAGTTGCCAAGTATTTCTGGGAGCCCCCAGCTTGTCAGACATGTCTACTTAGTGTTGGACACAATTATAGCTCCAGGCAGGATCCCCATTATTAATGTGTTAAGTATCACAAGGGAGAGGAAGTCTCATTAGGGTGAATTCCTGTGACAAGGTTCAGGATTAGCTTTGATCCCTGCAGTTCTAAGAATAAGGATAGCAGCTGCCTCATGGATAGGAAATGAGGTGTTTCAGATCTTCACTGAACTTCCTAGCCTGACAGGAAGCAGCTACATGGATGATATCCTTGAAATATCATCATTTTAGCATAGGCTACAAAAGATTTCCCAGAAATGCCTATATTTCCACAGATAAATGCTGCTTTGAGATGCCAAATAGAGTGTTGTGGAAAGTAACCAGACTGGAAAGCAGACCAGGGGGCCATGTTTTGTTCTTATGAGACCCACATTTATGTTTACAAACACATTTATGAATGAAAATTAAACAGGTAATGAAGTTAAGAAACATACCTACTTCTAGTTAAAAAACAAAAAACAAAACCTGCTAGCTACATTTATATTATATAAGAATAAAAGGAATGATCACTGAGAATAAAACATTTGCGTATTTGTGACAGTGTTTTATGGGGCACTTATGCCTATGTTAATAAACCACCGTGTACTGTCTCAATTTAATTTAAATGATTTGATTATTTGATCATTCTTGTGGAATAAGGGTTCATTAAAAATGCTATAGAAGGGGCGCCTGGGTGGCTCAGTCGTTAAGCGTCTGCCTTCGGCTCAGGTCATGATCCCAGGGTCCTGGGATTGAGCCCCGCATCGGGCTCCCTGATCAGCAGGAAGCCTGCTTCTCCCTCCCTCACTCCCCCTGCTTGTGTTCCCTCTCTCGCTGTCTCTCTCTCTGTCAAATAAATAAATCTTTAGAAAAAAAAAATGCTATAGAAATCCTATATATAGACATTTATAAAGCTGCTATTGCCATTGTACCAGTATTAAAATGTTTTCTACCTTTTACTAATTTTTATGACAGGTTTTATGTTGTACCCATTTGAGAATCCTGTGAATGCTATGGCTTCATTACACTGTTGTTAATTATGTATTTCCAATGTTTATTTTCACACTGAGTAACAACCAGACAATATAAACACCAAGATCCATCTGCTTATGTTTTTAATTAAAATAAAGAGCAATAAAAAAAACCTTTGGTTTTTCTCTTGTTTAATTGTTTTTACAGAAATATAACACAGAAAAGTACATAATACATAAATTACGGGCGCCTGGGTGGCTCAGTCGTTAGGCATCTGCCTTCGGCTCAGGTCATGATCCCGGAGTCCTGGGATCAAGCCTTGCATCGGGCTCCCTGCTCAGCGGGAAGCCTGCTTCTCCCTCTCCCACTCCCCCTGCTTGTGTTCCCTCTCTCGCTGTGTCTCTCTCTGTCAAATAAATAAATATTAAAAAGAAAAAATAATAATAATACATAAATTAACAAATCATAAAGCAAATAAATGCTCATATAAACACAAGAGACATTATAAATGTCTTTAGAAGCCCTGCCTATCTCCCTCTGCTAACACAATCCCTTTCTTAAAGAAGTAACTACTGATTTGCTTGTTATAATAAATATTTCCTTGCTTTTACCCTCTAAATATACATCCCTAAATGCTATGGTTTATTTTGCTTGCTTTTGAACTATACAAATACAATCATACATTATATATTTTGTTTCTGTTTTCTTTCAATCAACATTTATTTTTAGGATTCAACCATGTTATTGTGTAGTACTATAGATCACTTGTTTTTATTGTGTGAATATAGTTATCACTCATTCTATTGTTAATGGAAATTACGGTTGTTTATAATTTTTGGCTATTATGAACCGTGCATGCCATTATGAACATTCTTGGATATGTACACATGTACAAGAATTACTCTACTATGGGGGCGCCTGGGTGGCTCAGTCGGTTAAGTGTCTGCCTTCAGCTCAGGTCATGATCCCAGGGTCCTGGGATCGAGCCCCGCATCGGGCTCTCTGCTCCACGGGAAGCCTGCTTCTCCCTCTCCCACTCCCCCTGCTTGTGTTCCCTCTCTCGCTGTGTCTCTCTCTGTCAAATAAATAAATAAAATCTTTAAAAAAAAAAAAAGAATTACTCTACTATGTATATCTAGGAGTGAAACTCCTAGGTTATGAAGCATGCCTATTTTCTAGATACTGTCAAACTGGATTTCCAAGTGGTTTTACCAATCCATGGTATAGCAAAGTATAAGAGTTCTTGTTGCTCCTGTTTTCTTCAAAAGAGTCTTTGCTATTGATTTTTCAACATTTTGTTTACTTGGGAATCTGTACAATGTTTATGGTTAATATACACTTATTTTTTCTGGATTTATAAGTCCAAGAATTGTTAAGATGATTTTATATCAGCAAAGTCACATACTAAACAGCAAATAATACACATGGTGAGGATCACAGTGTAGTTTATATTGATAAATGTAGAATTTCTCATTTTAGTTGGATTTTCTTTTTTCTTTTTTTTTTTTAAAAGATTTATTTGACAGAGAGAGACACAGCGAGAGAAGGAACACAAGCAGGGGGAATGGGAGAGGGAGAAGGAGGCCTCCTGCCGAGCAGGGAGCCCGATGTGGGGCTCTATCCCAGGACCCCGGGACCATGACCTGAGCTGAAGGCAGACGCTTAACAACTGAGCCACCCAGGCGCCCCTTTAGTTGAATTTTCAAAAAGAGATAGGATCTGGGGGCACCTGGGTGGCTCAATCGGTTAAACTTCTGCATTTGGCTCAGGTCATGGTCCCAGGGTCCTGGGATCAAGGCCTTCGTCGGGCTTCCTGCTCAGTGGGGAGCCTGCTTCTCCCTCTCGCTCTACCCCTTCCCCCCTCATGCTGTCTTTCTCTCAAATAAGTTGATAAAACTTTAAAAAGAGTGCTAGGGGGAGGGGAAGAATGAAGCGGGGGAAATCAGAGGGGTAGACGAACCATGAGAGACGATGGACTCTGAAAAACAAACAGGGTTCCAGAGGGGAGGGGGGTGGGAGGATGGGTTAGCCTGGTGGTGGGTATTGAGGAGGGCACATTCTGCATGGAGCACTGGGTGTTATGCACAAACAATGAATCATGGAACACTTCATCTAAAACTAATGATGTAATGTATGGGGATTAACATAAGAATAAAAAAAAATTAAAAAATTAAAAAAAAATAAATAAAAAGAGTGCTAGGATCTGAACATACAGAAGTAGAGAAGGGAACAAGTAAAAAGCAAATAGACAGGTTTTTTTAATATGTATATGAAAGCAATTTTTTTTTAAGATTTTATTTATTAGACAGAGAGAGGGCACAAGCAGGGGGAGCAGCAGAGGGAGAGGGAGAAGCAGACTCCCTGCTGAGCAGGGAGCTGATGCAGGACTCAATCCCAGGACCCTGGGATCATGACCTGAGCTGAACGCAGATGCTTAACCGACTGAGCCACCCAGGCACCCCAACAAATTTTTTTTAAATATGTTTAAAAAAACCACTCCTACTCCTTTCTGAATTCTTATTAGTAAATAAGAATTGGTTGAGAAGCCAAGTATAGCTTAATTTATTAAAAACACCACCACTATGGACTTAGTGCTCCATCCTTCCTTTGAGAATTAAATAATTCTTTCCCTCACCACAGTTTTATTGAGATATAACTGACATATAACATTGTATTAGTTTAAGGCATACAACATGACTTGATATATGTATATACTGCAAAATTATTTCCACAATAAATAGATAAAAATAAAAGAGGATGAAAAGTACAGCATAGGAAATATAGTCAATAATGTTATAATAACTACGGTGACAGATGGTAACTACAGTTATCATGGTGAGCATTTCATAATATATAATTTTTGAATCACTATGGTGTACACCTGAAACTAATGTAATATTTTATGTCAACTCTACTTCAATAAAAATAAATAAATTTTTAAAAACAATAAAGAGGATGTCTACCCAAAAACCTGCACACAGATGTTCGTAGCAGCTTTATTAATAATTTCCAAAACTTGGAAGCAACTAAGTAGGCAAAAGGATAAATAAACAATGGTACATCTAGATAAAGGAATATTATTCAACACTAAAAAGAAATGAGCTATCAAAGCATGAAAAGACATAGAGGAAACTTAAATGCATATTACTAAGTGAAGAAGCCAACCTGAAAAGGCTACGTACTGTATGAGTACAACTACATGACACTGTGGAAAAGGCAAAACTATGGAGATGGTAAAAAGATCAGTGGTTGCTAGGGGTTGGAGAAAGGAAGAATGAATAGATGGCACACAGGATTTTTGGGGCAGTGAAACTATTATATAGGACACAGTAGTGGCGGATACATGTCATTATACATTTGTCCAAGCCCATAGAATGTACAACACCAAGAATAAACCTTAACGTTAACTATCAATTTGGGGATAATAATGATGTGTCAACCAATGTAGGTTCATAGATTGTAACAAATGTACCATTCTGGAGCCAGATGGTGGAGGGAGGATGGGGGGGGG
>NC_138383.1:28508927-28545632 GCF_054177405.1 Leptonychotes weddellii
GTGGCTCAGTCCTTAAGTATCTGCCTTCGGCTTGGGTGATGATCTTGGAGCCCTGGGATGGAGCCCCGCATCGGGCTCCCTGCCCAGCGGGAAGCCTGCTTCTCCCTCTCCCACTCCCCCTGCTGTGTTCCCTCTCTCGCTGTGTCTATCTCTGTCAAATAAATAAAATCTTTTTTAAAAGGGGGGGGAGGAGTAAAGAAATAAAAGTGAACAAATTCTAATACGTTTTAAACATTTCAATATACATTTTAACATTTTGGTATATAGTCTTCCGAGAATGAGAAAATATTTTTTAAAGCTTGTATTCCATAAACATTTCAAAACCACTGGCTTTCTTTTCCGGGGATGTGAGTGAATTAAATTTCTTTAGGAATAGGACATAAGAAAGGAAATCCATTCACCTACCTTGCCTTGCCAGGTATCTCTAGAGCTGTGGTTCTCAAACTGTAAAGTGTGTACAAAGCATTAGGATTTAGTTGAAATGCATGTACTGATTCAGTGGGGTCTGGGTTAGGAACTGAGATTCTGCATTTCTAACTAGCTCCCACTTGGACCTGCAGACTACGCCTTCTGTAACAAGGTTCTAGAGTTTAAACTCAATCACTTTTCTATTTTTGCAAGAGTCACTTGACCAGCTTCTTTTGCAGTGTTTTTGTATTCCCCGAACTGCAAACTACGTTTCCAACTGTCTTTTTGATCTCTCAATTCCTAGTCTCCGGTTAAGGCAAACCTTAAACAAGTTGTGGTGTAGCAATAGGGAAACCGCGAAAAACTAGGAGCAGCGGGAGGCGGAACCTAAAATGAGAGGAAAGCAGGAACTGAAGAAGCGGAGGAGGGATTTCGCAAGTGGACGAAAGCCGGTTGGGTTTTCAGGGCGGACCGGAAAGAATCTAGAGAAGTCTCAGCACCATGGCGGGTCCTGTCAGCTTGCGAGAGCTTCTAATGGGAGCTTCATCCTGGACCGGCTCTGAAAGTCCGGAGGGATCCCCTACAGAGGGCGGAGGGAGCGTGGCTGGTGGACCGGAGCCTCCTTGGCGAGAGGATGAGATCTGCGTGGTGGGAATCTTCGGCAAGACGGCTCTGCGACTGAATTCCGAGAAGTTCTCACTTGTGAACACGGTTTGCGACCGACAGGTCTTTCCCCTCTTTCGCCACCAAGATCCTGGGGATACAGGGCCTGGAATCAGGACCGAGGCTGGAGCCATCGGGGAGGCTGGTGGAGCCGGAGACGCTGGGGCTGGGACGGGGGATTCGGTTCGGGGAGGTGTAGCTGCCGCTGACGGTAACCGAACTGAGCCGGGCTCCCAGGACTACAGCCTTCTGCAGGCCTATTACAATCAGGAGAGCAAAGTTCTTTATCTTCTTCTCACTTCCATCTGTGACAATTCGCAGCTTCTGCGGGCTTGTCATGCCCTTCAGAGCGGGGAAGCTGGAGGTGGCCTCTCTTTACCTCATGCTGAAGCTCACGAGTTCTGGAAGCATCAAGAGAAGCTGCAGTGTCTCAGTCTCCTTTACCTTTTCTCCGTCTGTCACATCCTGCTTCTGGTCCATCCCACTTGTTCCTTTGACATCACTTATGATCGAGTATTCAGAGCCCTGGATGGACTCAGACAGAAAGTACTGCCCCTCCTCAAAACAGCCATTAAGGATTGTCCAGTTGGCAAAGACTGGAAGCTAAACTGCCGACCTTGCCCACCTAGACTCCTTTTCCTCTTTCAACTCAATGGAGCCCTCAAGGTGGAACCCCCTCGGAGCCAAGACCCAGCTCATCCAGACAAGCCCAAGAAGCATTCTCCCAAAAGGAGACTGCAACATGCCCTGGAGGACCAGATCTATAGAATCTTTAGGAAGAGTCGTGTCTTGACTAATCAGAGTATCAATTGCCTCTTTACTGTGCCTGCCAACCAAGCTTTTGTGTACATAGTTCCAGGAAGCCAAGAGGAGGACCCAGTGGGCATGTTGCTGGACCAACTTAGGAGTCATTGTACTGTGAAGGACCCAGACTCTTTGCTGGTGCCTGCACCCCTTTCTGGGCCCAGGCGATACCAGGTGATGAGGCAGCATAGCCGGCAGCAGCTTTCTTTCCACATTGACAGCAGCAGTTCTAGTTCTTCAGGGCAGCTAGTGGATTTCACTCTTCGGGAATTTCTGTGGCAGCATGTGGAGCTAGTCCTCAGCAAGAAAGGTTTTGATGACAGTGTGGGCAGGAACCCACAGCCTTCCCATTTTGAACTTCCCACTTACCAGAAGTGGATCTCAGCAGCTTCAAAACTGTATGAAGTAGCTATTGATGGGAAAGAGGAGGACCTGGGGTCTCCCACTGGGGAGCTAACATCTAAGATTTTAAGCAGTATTAAAGTCTTGGAAGGGTTTTTGGATATTGACACCAAATTCTCAGAAAACCGGTGCCAAAAAGCTTTGCCCATGGCCCATAGTGCCTATCAGTCAAATTTGCCTCATAATTACACAATGACTGTCCATAAGAATCAGCTTGCTCAGGCTCTTCGAGTGTACAGTCAACATGCTAGGGGTCCAGCCTTTCACAAATATGCCATGCAGTTACACGAGGACTGCTACAAGTTTTGGAGCAATGGCCATCAGCTCTGTGAGGAGAGGAGTTTAACTGATCAACACTGTGTACATAAATTTCACTCATTACCTAAATCAGGTAGCTAATATTCTCTCAGCATTTTGAAATCAGAACTGAGCTGTGTTTTTGTTTTGTTTTGTTTTGTTTTTTAAGTAATCTCTTTGCCCAATATGGGGCTCAAACTCACGACCCTGAGATCAAGAGTTACATACTTTACTGAGCCAGCAAGTCACCCTTTTATTCTTGTTTTTTTTTTTTTAAAGGCTAGTTTTTTGTTTTTTTTTTTTAATTTTTATTCATTTATTTTAGAGAGAGAGTGAGAGAGAGAGAGAGAGCACAAGAGGGGGGAGCGGGAGAGGGAGAAGCAGACTCCCTGCCGAGCAGGGAGCCCGATGCGGGACTCGATCCCGGGACTCCAGGATCATGACCCGAGCCGAAAGCAGTCGCCTAACCAACTGAGCCACCCAGTCGCCCCCCTTTTATTCTTGTTTTAAGAAAGGCTTTCATTATGTATTGATACTTTAAAAAGAGCCCTACAGAAATTTAGTTGCATCAAATTTAAGTTTTCTCTTCTGCTGTAAAAAGAAAATAACAGCTATGACTACTAATTATTTTCTTGTATTTAAAGGATGAGCCGTAGGGAATTAGTAAATGAGAACTGTTAATATAAATTTTCAAAAATTTCATGTTAACATTTTTATCTTGGAGTTTTTGTTGAACTAAAAAGAATACAATGAAATATAAGGTCACCATGATGATGATAAAATTGTCTTAGAAAACCTAAGACTTTAGATTGAAGATATATGTCATTTTATGTATTTTCAGTTGCTTTTCCTGCTGTGTGCATTTAGTCAAGGTTTTGTGTTTTTGGTAGGTTTTTTTTTTTTTTTTTTTTCTTTTTCTTCCTTCTCATTTCCAAAGTACTCTTTGGAGAAATTTGGGGGTTAGATGCTATAGAATGTAAAATAAATTTGATTCTGCATTGTGTGTATGAAATTAATAGTGAGTGTTACATTTTCCAGGAGAAAAACCAGAGGCCGATAGAAATCCTCCTGTGCTGTATCACAATAGCCGAGCTCGATCTACTGGTGCCTGTAACTGTGGAAGGAAACAAGCACCTCGAGATGATCCCTTTGATATCAAGGCAGCTAACTATGACTTTTATCAGGTAGACTCTAAATTTTTTCTTCCTCTTTTTCCTCCCCCCCTTTTTTTTTGTTAATTGTCATTTAAGTAAAAATACATATTTTCAGAAGCAAAGTACATAGAAAAGTAAATGTGACTGGAGTGTGATCTAGAGACAAGGGAAAGTTCTTTATATGTATTTATTTGCTTACTCATTAATTGTTTATCTTGGTTTTTAGAATGAAGAGTGTGTTATTTTATTTTTATTTTATTTACTTATTTTTTTTAAAAAGATTTTATTTGAGAGAGAGAGAGAGCGAGAGAGCACGAGTGAGGGGCAGGGAGATGGAGAAGTAGGCTCCCCACTGATCAGGGATCCCGAAGTGGGGCTCAATCCCAGGACCCCAGGATCATGACCTGAGCCGAAGGCAGCTGCTTAACTAACTGAGCCATCCAGGTGCCCAGAGTGTGTTATTTTAAATGAAAAGTTAACAAGGTTGTTAATTTTATTTTGTTTCTTCCTCTATAGCTTCTGGAAGAAAAATGTTGTGGAAAACTGGATCATATCAATTTCCCAGTATTTGAACCAAGTACTCCAGATCCTGCTCCTGCCAAAAATGAATCTTCTCCTGCCCCTCCAGATGCAGATGCTGATAAACTTAAAGAAAAAGAACCTCAGACTCAAGGAGAGAGCACAAGCCTGAGTTTAGCTTTGAGTTTAGGCCAATCCACAGATAGTTTAGGTACCTATCCAGCTGATCCACAAGCAGGAGGAGATAATCCAGAAGTTCATGGTCAAGGAGAAGTAAAAACTGAGAAGAGACCAAACTTGGTTGATAGACAGGCATCTACAGTTGAGTATCTCCCAGGCATGCTACATTCAAATTGCCCTAAAGGTCTCCTACCCAAATTCTCCAGCTGGTCATTAGTTAAACTAGGCCCTGCTAAGTCTTACAATTTTCATACAGGTTTAGACCAACAGGGCTTCATTCCAGGAACAAACTATCTTATGCCTTGGGACATTGTCATCAGGACTAGAGCTGAAGATGAAGGAGACTTAGACACAAATTCTTGGCCTGCTCCAAATAAAGCTATTCCTGGAAAGAGAAGTGCAGTTGTAATGGGAAGAGGAAGACGGAGAGATGACATAGCTCGAGCATTTGTGGGGTTTGAATATGAAGACTCTAGAGGTCGGAGGTTCATGTGCTCAGGACCTGACAAAGTAATGAAAGTAATGGGAAGTGGGCCAAAGGAGTCTGCTTTAAAAGCCTTGAATAGTGATATGCCATTATATATTCTGTCATCATCTCAGGGTAGAGGGCTAAAACCACATTATGCTCAACTTATGAGGCTTTTTGTTGTAGTTCCTGATGCTCCTTTGCAGATAATACTAATGCCCCAGGTAAGAAATAAGACCTTTTCCATCTTCAAACAAAAAATGCGGATGCTTGTTTTGATTGTTTTTTTTTAAAGTACAGGATAATATTAATTATTTCATTAAACAGTTCTAAATTTTAAATACCTTTTTTACCTAATATTCTAGTTCTTGAAAAATAAATCATGAGTGTGTTAATCAGTTCACACTATCAATTCACATTGTATAGTTCAAAGGCAGAACTTGAAGTTAAAAATCTGTAGAAAAGTAGGATAATATTTGAGACTAAGTAATATAATATTGAATATGATTAGAGTTACGAGTGTACCCATTACCTCCTTAATCTTATATGGTCTTTGAACCTATTGTTTGTTTAGGCATGTATCTCATTGAAAAATGTAAAAATAAGTACATTAAGTACATTACCTTTATTTTTTAGGTTCAACCAGGCCCACCACCGTGTCCAGTATTCTACCCAGAAAAACAAGAAATCACTCTCCCACCAGATGGCCTCTGGGTTTTGAGATTTCCTTATGCATATGTGACTGAGAGAGGACCTTGTTTCCCTCCTAAGGAAAACGTGCAGTTAATGAGTTACAAGGTGCTCCGTGGAGTTCTGAAAGCAGTAACACAATAAGTGTTTTACAACCAATTCGATCTTAAAGCTGGTGTTTGGTTTTGGTGTGTTTGGGGAGGGGGGTGGTTTTGGTTTTGGTGTTGGTACATGTATGCTGTGTTTTCTTGAATTCAAAATGTGCTTTGGTTACAGGAGTTCAGTATTGGGACAGTAATTATTCCACTATTTCATGATACTATTGATATTTATTGTAAATGGGCCTACAGCTTGCTAATAAACATTGGTTCTTCTAGAAAAGGACATCAAATACCTGGTTGATACCTCTATTTTCTTTTGCTCCTGTTTCACTGTCCATAATAAAATATGTTTCTATCATAACTGAATGTTAGATAATCATGTTGAGCCAAAACTTTGTTTTGGTTCAAATGATGTTTTAGCTGGGATTTTCCTTAAGATGCCACTTCTGAAATTATCTTCAAAATAAGATGATCCAGTAGGTAATGGTATGAGGATTTAATTGCAAAAAAAGCCCTATTGTTTGGCTCACAATTCTGGTACCTGAGTTAGGCTGTTTTGTTCTTACTATTTTAGTCCTGAACTGATGAGATGTCATATTTTATTTTTTATTTTTTTATTTTTATTTTATTTCATTTTTTAAATGAATGCTATCTGAACTAAAACTTTTTTTTACCCTTTTTCTTTTTTTTTTAAAGATTTTATTTATTTATTTGAGAGAGAGAGAGAGAGAAAGAGCACAAGACGGGGGTGCGGGAGAGGGAGAAGCAGACTCCCCGCCGAGCAGGGAGCCCGATGCGGGACTCGATCCCGGGACTCCAGGATCATGACCTGAGCTGAAGGCAGTCGCTTAACCAACTGAGCCAGGCGCCCTTTTTTACCCTTTTTCTTAAGTAATCTCTACACCCAACATGGGACTCCAACTCTGAAATTAACTTACATTCTTCTTGGATCTCATCCTTATTTTTAATCCTATTAATTTTTCATTCCTTGTATATCAGTTTTAACAATCACAATTGCTTTTGTACTAAGCATGGTTTTTGGTTGGTTTTATTAAGTAGTGCACGGCATTTGGAAAATACAGATAGATTGCTCTGTAGGACATGTATTAATAGTTGTTTTTTTTTAAAGATTTATTTATTTTAGGCAGCGAGAGAGTGGGAGGAGGGGCAGAGGGAGCCAGAGAGGGAGAGAAGCAGACTCCCCACTGAGAATGACACCAGACATGGGGCTTGATCTCATGACCCTGAGATCCTGACCTGAGCTGAAACCAAGAGTCAGATGCTTAATCGACTGAGCCACCCAGGCACCCTTGTTTTGTTTTTTTAATAGCCTTGAATAACAGGGTGTGTAAACTTGTAGGTTAAAGGAACTGTAACAAAGTAGTTTGTAAGAACAAATAAGGTATCAAAAGAGCAAACTTGTGTCTTTTTTTTTGTTTCTTTTTTGATGTCATTCTTACGTGAAAAAATTTTACATTCCTGCTTAAATTAGTGAGTGATTTTCCTTAATTATTTTTTTTTAAGATTTTATTTATTTATTTGACAGAGAGAGACATAGCGAGAGAGGGAACACAAGCAGGGGGAGCGGGAGAAGGAGAGGCAGGCTTCCCGCAGAGCAGGGAGACCGATGCGGGGCTCCATCCCAGGACCCTGGGATCATGACCTGAGCTGAAGGCAGACGCCCAACAACTGAGCCACCCAGGCGCCCCTCCTTAATTATTTTTGATTACAGAAGCCACCCTAATTTGAATTTCTGTAGTTTTTAAATACAAAATTTTTATGCTATTTGTATTTACAGCCTGCTTAAAAGACAATTGCAGAACTTCTTCATGTTTTTATCCATAAATTGGTTTAGAGAATGTTGCATTAGAGAAATGTGGACTATACAATTTGTATTGCTTACTGCCTTTCACATTAGTGATATAAACCTTATTCAGCAAATTTCCAAAGTGATGATTTTATTAAAGAAATTATATTTCGGGGTGCCTGGGTGCCTCAGTCGTTAAGTGTCTGCCTTCGGCTCAGGTCATGATCCCAGGGGTCCTGGGATCGAGCCCCACATCGGGCTCCCTGCTCAGCAGGGAGCCTGCTTCTCCCTCTCCGCTTGCTTGTGTTCCCTCTCTCACTGTGTCTCTCTGTCAAATAAATAAATAAAATCTTAAAAAAAAAAATTATATTTCTTCTGTAGCAGCATTTGAATTGTCCTTTGCTTAGCAGATGTTTCTTTTTTTATTGAGATATAAGCAGATGAATCAAAATGATTTTTTAAGATGCACATTTTACCAATATTTTAATATTTCTGAATCGGGATGCATTTTTACAACCAGTGTAACTTTTTAACGTACTACTGCTTATTTCCCCTGAAGAACTGTTAAGTTCATTTATATTAAATAGATAAGAACCCCCCCAGGAAACTTTTTAAAAATCTAGACACCTGGGCCCCATAAGAGCAGGTGCCAATTCAGGAGGCCTGGAATATGATAAGGAATTTGCATCAAAATGATTTTTTTTAAAGAATCACTAGGTCAGAAGGGACTTCACAGGATATCCTTTGGCCTATTGGTAAGTCCGTTGTGTCTATGAAAAGTTGTATAGAATTTTAAGAAGTAAATTATATCTTATTCAAGGAGTGCTTATTATTTAAAGGACTAATATGATAAATCTTTCCTTCATGTAAATTATGTTATTTTGATTTTTTAAAATGGCTTCACATGTTGGTTTAAAGTTAGGTTCCCCGGGTGCCTGGGTGGCTCAGTCATTAAGCATCTGCCTTCGGCTCGGGTCGTGATCCCAGGGTCCTGGGATCGAGTCCCGCATTGGGCTCCCTGCTCGGCGGGAAGCCTGCTTCTCCCTCTCCCACGCCCCCTACTTGTGTTCCTGCTCTCGCTTTCTCTCTGTCAAATAAATAAATAAAATCTTTAAAAAATAAAGTTAGGTTCCCTGTAGTACTTAAACAGGGAATCTGTATTTTAGTTGAAAAACAAACAAAAAACTTCCAAGGAACAGTAAAGCAAAGAAAATTAGAAAAATGGGACTAGGAAAGCCTGATTCACAAAAATAATAATAGCTACTCTTTACTGAATGCCACAGAATAATAATAGCTATTTCATGAATGTCAACTTGTTAGGTACTTTACTAAGCATTTGCATACATTGCCTCTAATCCTCAAAACGTTGCAAGATAAATGTATTTTACAGATCAAGAAATTAAAGTTTGAAGTGGTTAAATAATTTGTCCAGGGTCACATAGTAGGGAGTAGCAAAGTCAATTTAAATCAAGGACTCTGGGGCGCCTGGGTGGCTCAATTGGTTAGGCGACTGCCTTCGGCTCAGGTCATGATCCTGGAGTCCCGGGATCGAGTCCCGCATCGGGCTCCCTGCTCGGCGGGGAGTCTGCTTCTCCCTCTGACCCTCCTCCCTCTCATGCTCTCTGTCTCTCATTCTCTCTCTCTCTCAAATAAATAAATAAAATCTTAAAAAATAAATAAATAAGTAAATCAAGGACTCTGATTTCAAAGCTGTACTCTTCCTGTGTCCTGCTTTCTTAAAAATAAGATTGAAAACTGCATGTCATTTCCTCCAACTGAATATCTGACTACGGTCTTAAGACTTGTGAATGGGTGAGTTTTTGGGTGCCTAGGTGGCTCAGTCGGTTAAGTGTCTGCCTTCAGCTCAGGTCATGATCTTGGGGCCCTGGGATCGAGCAGGAAGCCTGCTTCTCCCTCTGCCTGCCACTCCCCCAGCTTGTGTGCTCTCTCTCTCTCTGACAAATAAATAAAATCTTTAAAAAAAAAGAAAAATTGGGCATGATACCCCCAAAATATCTTAGTTTCTTTTAAGACTATGAATCTTGATTCTCTCTAAACTGTATTGAATCTTTATATTAAACATCTCTCATTCCAGATTTTCTCCTGTATGAAGTAGTACTAAAGTAGATTGGAGCCAAAAAAAAAAAAAAAGATTCTACTGCTTAAGAAACCTGGACAAGAGTACCTGGATGGCTCAGTCAGGTGAGCAACCAACTGACTCTTGGTTTCAGTTCAGGTCATGATCTCATGGGTCAGATGGATTGAGCTCCATGTTGGGCTCTGCACTCGTCAGGGAGTCTGCTTAAGGATTCTCTCCCACTGCCCTCACCCACCCACCCCTCTCTCTCAAATAAATAAATAAATCTAAAAAAAAAGAAAAGAAAAAGAAACCTAAACAATTTACTCAATTCTTGAGTATTATTTTCTCTAAAATGGTAATGATTAAATAATAAATAATAAAATGGTAATGATAATTACTATTTATCACAAAGGATGTCTGTGAGGAGTAAAGGAGTATATATAAAGCTCCTAACAGAGGGGCATATAAATAAATTCTTGATAATGATATTTTATCTTGAATTCACTTTTTAAAGGTATCCCATAATTCCAAGTTTTGGAGATGGTGAATACATTTTGGTTAGTTCTAGTCCTACCTTTTATAATCAGGTAAACAGTGTCTAGTACATGCAAAACCCTATGTAAGCACCATGACGTGTAGCAGTTTTGTAGACTTGATTTGTACCTTTCCTCTTGTATCTTTCTGTGGTCTTTTAACCCTGATCTAATTTTTGTTTGTTTATGCTTCAGATATGACACCTCTCAAATCCTTTGGCCATTTCTCACTCCTTTCTGTCTCCTACAATTTTGTGCCTTTCCTAAGATGTGGCAAATAGAACTGCACTCAGTTTTTGGAATGCTGCACAATTGTCAACAAAGGCCAGCTACTAGTTTATGTTTAATTTTCAATATTCTGAATTATGTTTATTGGCCTAAATTGGCACAGCAGCTCACTGGGTTGGTGTCTTAAGGAAGTAGTTTACTGCATCTCCAAACACTGGATACCATCTAAAGCTTTAATTTGTTGGTCTTGTAAAATGAGGATAATAACTCCCTTACCTACCTCAAAAGATAACCTTGGTTCAAACTCTTAAAGTTGTGTTAATTGAAGTCCTTTACAAACTGTTATAAATAGAAAGGATAGTTATTGTTCTTTGTAACTGAGCTCAGATCCTATCATATTATAAATACAATATAACTATTTTTCCCAAATCTTTCCGTGCTAAAAATAATCCTGCCCATAAGTATAGCAAAAAAATCATTTTCTTTTTTTTTAAGATTTATTTATTTATTTGAGAGAGAGTGCATACGTGGCGGGAGGGGCAGAGGGAAAGAATCTTCAAGCAGATTCCCCACTGAGTGCGGAGCCCATTTTGGGGATCCATGTAGAGCTTGATCCCACAACCAAGACTTGGAAGCTCAACTAACTGAGCCACCCAGGTGCCCCTAAAAATCATTTTCTTTTCTTTCTTCCTTTGTTTTTTTCAAGTATTTATTTATTTATTTGAGAGAGAGCATGAGTAGGGGGGAGAGGCAGAGAGAGAGGGAGAAGCAGACTCCCCAGTGAGCAGGGAGCCCGATGTTGGGCTCCATCCCAGGACCCTGAGATCATGACCTGAGCCAAAGGTGATGCTTAACTGACTGAGCCACCCAGGCGCCCCTAAAAATAATTTTCTATATGAATAGATATAAAACCAACTTCTAAAGAGTAAATTATATACTATGGTTCCCTTTTATTCCACTCTTAGAGGACTGTCTTACAACAGTTGATTATTACTTCCTTTCTCCTACTAAGTTATATGTACTTGAATTTCCAGTAATTTTTATCTTTGATTTTATACTAGCTGTTTTCTCAATATAAATGCAAGAGTACCTAGCTTAGGGGCGCCTGGGTGGCTCAGTTGGTTAAGCGACTGCCTTTGGCTCAGGTCATGATCCTGGAGTCCCGGGATCGAGTCCCACGTCGGGCTCCCTGCTCAGCAAGGAACCTGCTTCTCCCTCTGACCCTCCCCCCTCTCATGTGCTCTCTAATAAATAAATAAATAAAAATCTTTAAAAAAGAAAAAAAAAAGAGTACCTAGCTTATAATCCCATTTAAAACGTTTTTGTTTTTGAACATACCTTTGTTGTTTTTGTAAAACTAGTATGTAGTCACTATATCTGTTATTAAGAATTTGGGGGAGAGGCACCTGAGTGGTACAGTTTGTCAAGCGGCTCTTGGTTTCAGCTTAGGTCATGATTTCAGGGTCCTGCGATCAAGCCCCAAGTAGGGCTCTGCACTCAGTGTGGAGTCTGCTTGGGATTCACTTTCTGCCTCTCCCTCTGCCCTTCCCTCCACCTCATTCGCGTGCACTCTCTCTCATATAAATAAACCTTAAGAAAAAAAATTTTTTTTAAAGATAAGAGTAAGTTACCTGAGATTCCACTGCTTGGCCAGTATTTTGCCAACACTTTCAACATTTTAGTGAATATCCTTCTAGGCATCTCTATGCATATATGTACATGAAGATATGTATTCAATCTTACATAATTGCAATCATAAAATACAAGAATACAGTTGTTTTGTAATGTACTTTTTTTCACTCGACAACATGTGGTAGACATGTTTCCTGTCAATAAATTGAAGTCTTATTAATGGCTGTATCATTTTCCCATATGATTTACATAGTCTGTTTTTTATTATTTGATATTTGGGTTCTTTCCAATTTAGGGCTCCTACAAACAATGATGGAACACGATGATGCATACATATGTCTTTTTTTTTTTTTTTTTAGATTTTTTAAAAGATTTTATTTATTTGGGAGAAAGAGCATGAGTGGGGGGAGGGGCCAAGGGAGAGGGACTGGCAGACTCTCCACTGAGCACAAAGCCTGACATGGGGCTTGATCCCATCACCCAGGCGCCCCACATGCATATGTCTTTTATTAATACTTGTGAACTTTTCTTTGCAGAATAAACTGTTAGATTTTGGATTTATGGGGCAAGGGATATATACATTTTGCACTTTTTTTTTTTTTTTTTTTTGCGAGAGAGAGAATGAGAGACAGAGAGCACGAGAGGGAGGAGGGTCAGAGGGAGAAGCAGACTCCCCGCTGAGCAGGGAGCCCGATGTGGGACTTGATCCCGGGACTCAGGATCATGACCTGAGCCGAAGGCAGTCGCTTAACCGACTGAGCCACCCAGGCGCCCATATATTTTGCACTTTGACACATATTGCTAAATTGCCCTACTGAAAGTTGAACCATGCTCTAGCCTAGTTTCAGATTCCCAATGTCATAGTTAGGAATCCTGATGGCAGTCCATCAATCCAATCAGCACAAATTTTCTTACTCTGAAAAATATCTCAATTTAATTTATGAATTTCTTCAGAACTCTTGGGTAAATATCTCTGATCCCAATGATGTATATTCCTAGGCAATTGCATCTGCTATCTAGAGCACTGATGATTTGGGCAATGCAATTGTAGATGGGATTTAAATGACAACCTCAGGAATAATTTTGTTTGTTTTTTAAAGATTTTATTTATTTATTTGAGAGAGAAAGCAGGAGCAGGGGTAGGGGCAGAGGGAGAAGGAGAAGCAGGCTCGCCACTGAGCAGGGAGCCTGATGTGGGACTCGATCCCAGGACCCTGGGATCATGACATGAGCCAATCGCAGACACTTAACCGACTGAGCCACCCAGGTGCCCCAACCTAAGGAATCATTAATTAACCTTTTATTTTTAAGAAGATCAATACTATCTTCTCCAACCAATCCCTTGAACTGAATTGAGATTGGTGACCTTTTTATAACATCAGCTACTAGCTATGTAGTCTTGGGCAAAGTACTTAACCTCTGCATCTTGGGCAAAGTACTTAACCTCTGCAGACATCAGTTTTTTCTTTACAGGGAAACAGGCCAGGCACCTGTGTGACTCAGTCAGTTAAGCGTCTGTCTTCAGCTCACGTCATGATCCCAGGATCCTGGGATGGAGCCCCAGGTCAGGCTCTCTGCTCAGCAGGGAGCCTGCTTCTCCCTCTGCCACTCCCCCTTCTTGTGCTTGCTCTATGTTAAATAAATAAAATCTTTAAAAAAAAAAAAAAAAAGCCTGGGTGGCTCAGTCATTGGGCGTCTGCCTTCAGCTCGGGTCATGATCCCAGGGTCCTGGGATCAAGCCCCACATCGGGCTCCCTGCTCAGGCAGGAAGCCTGTTTCTCTCTCTCCCACTCCCGGTGCTTGTGTTCCTGCTCTCACTGTCTCTCTCTGTGTCAAATAAATAAATAATATCTTAAAAATAAATAAATAAGTAAACAGGCCAGTGATTTCTGATACACTTTCTTTTTTAACATTTTCCTCCCTATGATAATTGACTGTACTAAATTCCATTCTTGGTTTAAATAATGCCTTATTGGGGCGCCTGGGTGGCTCAGTTGGTTAAGCGACTGCCTTCGGCTTAGGTCATGATCCTGGAGTCCAGGGATCGAGTCCCGCATCAGGCTCCCTGCTCAGCAGGGAGTCTGCTTCTCCCTCTGACCCTCCTCCCTCTCCTGCTCTCTGTCTCTCATTCTCTCTCTCTCAAATAAATAAATAAAATCTTTAAAAAAAAAAATAATGCCTTATTAACTTTGGTGGCTCTTGAAAATTTGACTCCTTCATCCTGGACGACTTCTCTGGTCATATTGGTGTAATTAAAAAAAAAAAAAGTTATTATATTATCATTGCTTGCCTGTTTTTGCATTAGTTTTAATTTTCTTGGGCCTCCAATAACCTGCTTGGTTACTTATTTTGACAATTATGTATACTTTTCTCAAATTTGTTGGTGATATTTTAGAGAAAAATATTTTAACTTCTGACAATGCTTTACTTATATAGGATACTTTTAATGCTTTCATTTTACTTCATTAGATCCTCAGAATGCCCCTGTGAGGTTAGATACTATTATCCTCATTTTACAGATGTAGAAACAGAGGCTTAAAATAAGTAATATGCTCAAAGTCACTCAGCTTGTAAATCGTGTAGCTGTATCTATGGGTTCTTTTTTTTTTTTTTATTAATTTATTTGAGAGAGAGAATGAGATAGAGAGAGAGAGCATGAGACAGGGGAGGGTCAGAGGGAGAAGCAGACTCCCCGCCGAGCAGGGAGCCCGATGCGGGACTCGATCCTGGACTCCAGGATCATGACCTGAGCCGAAGGCAGTCGCTTAACCAACTGAGCCACCCAGGCGCCCGTATCTATGGGTTCTAAGTTCAGAGCTCTATCTACTAAGCCACAGTTACCTCTATATTTGAAGGTTAAATATTCTTAGTTACATAGATTTTTTCCAGGTAATATTTATCATATACATGTGATAAATGTATATAGTCATAAATAGTAGTCACTGAACTTAGATAAAAGTTGCTATCAGGTGAGATTTTGGTAAAGGGAAGCAGAACCATGCCATCAGCTGATCTATAGTATATAATTTGACAGCCCTAACCAGATACTTTCCTTAATTCCTAACAAGGCAATATTTTTCAACTCATGAGTTTCCTTAAAATGTTTTAGTTTAAAAAGTGTGGTTATATTTGGGAATTTTTATACTTAGTTCTTTTTCTTCTATAAAGGCTTTAACATTTCTCTGGATATTTTGATATTAGATCAAGAAATAGACTTACTGTAGTTGTAAACTGATGCAAAAGTCTTTTTCAGCTACTTTAAAAAAAAATTTTTTTTATTAATTTTTATTTTAGAGAGCACACAAGCAGGGGAAGGAGCAGAGTGGGGGAGAGAGGGAGGGGGGAAGAATCCCAAGCCAACTTGTGCTGAGCTCCTAACCCAGTTCGGGCCTCTAG
Organism: Leptonychotes weddellii; assembly: GCF_054177405.1. Taxonomy (NCBI): domain Eukaryota; kingdom Metazoa; phylum Chordata; class Mammalia; order Carnivora; family Phocidae; genus Leptonychotes; species Leptonychotes weddellii. The sequence continues at coordinate 28,524,288 of NC_138383.1, forward strand.
CCCACAACCCTGAGATCACAACCTGAGCTGAAACCAACAGTCCAACACTCAACCCACTGAGCTACCCCGGAGCCCCCTTTTCAGCTACTTTTTTTTTAAATTTAATGTAGGCCACCGTTTTCTAGAATCTTCATTGGAAAGAGGACTTCAACTATCTATTTTGACCTCAGACTTTCTACTTGATTAAGTTCTTCTTTCCAGCTTATCTCTTAACTCAGGCAAAAGATCTGGCAGGCAAAGCATAACCTGATGGGAACGAAACTACCCACTTAAGCAATAGGGCCTGCCCTGAACCTGCAAGACCCCACCCATGATTGACTTTAAGACAGGGATCAACTTGACCTTCACTGCCCTCCTCCTGCATGTAGCCACCCACCTTTGTCCCACATTTTCCTTATGTAAACCTGGAAGTATGGATGAAAGGAAAATTAGTTGGGCCTTCTGGGATTGAGTTTCCTCCCTAAGACTTTTAAGTAATAACCTATAACCTTGTCAACGTTTTCTTATTGTAAGTAGACTTGCAAGTCAACAAATATTTCTTGCCTGCCTTTCCTGTACAGGCGTGGGATCTCATTTCTCAGTGAAATGAGAAAGGAGTCTGCCCCTCAAATATTCGACTGATGAACTAGTACCTCTTATGGTTATGTGTAACAATAGGGAAGATTGTATCTTGGCTAGACAAATGGATGGGTTTATAATTTGTTTTAGCAAGCTTTAACTCCTCCATTGCTAACAGTTCTTTGCACTTCCTAGAGCACCAGCTAAGATGTGCCCTGGAATCTCTCTCTCCTTTCTTGATGCGGATTTTCTAATTATGTCAGGTCTTCCTGAATTCAGGCTATCTTTGAAGAGCCTTTTCTGGCTGAGTGATGGCGAAGGCACTGGCAGGTTTCCAAGCTCTCGCCTCAGTGTGGAGCTTTCCTGAAGCACAGCGGGTTCTACCACAAAGCTAGGTGACAAATGCTCACTACCGGACCTCTGCAGGGTCCTACCCAGCAGCCAGAGCGCGCCTGCGTACCGCAGCCCCTTTGTTGCTCAGACGCGTGGGATCTGGCTGCGCCTGCGTGGAGGGCTGGCGCCGACAAGTGCGCTGCACCGCTGGCACCGGCTGGGGGCGAGCAGACTTCGAGCAGCTGCCGCAGCCGCCGCAGCCGTTGCGACCGCAGCAGCGGAGTTCACAGGGCCCGGAGGTGGGAGACTTCCCATACGGTGGCTGAGATGTCGTCCACCGCGGCTTTTTACCTTCTCTCCACCTTGGGAGGGTACTTGGTGACCTCGTTCTTGTTGCTCAAATACCCGACCTTGCTGCACCCGAGAAAGAAGCAGCGATTCCTCAGTAAACACATCTCCCACCGCGGAGGTGAGAGGGGTCCCCAGATCCCGATGGCGGAGGTGGGGGAGGCTTTTTCCCCCACTAGAGCTGAGGGTCCTTTAGAGCTCTGCAAAAGGCTGGCGGGTGGAAATGGCGTGAGAGTTTGAGGAAGAATGGGGTGTGCGAAAGAGGGCTCCCTGGAGGTGAAGGCGATGCGAAGGGGAAGTCTCCTGAGGGAAGATAATGGGTCTTGAGACAGAGCCATGGTGGGGATCTGTCGAGTGCAGCGGTGTCAGGTGTTCTCTGAAGGAGGAAGGACTAGGGTGAGAATTAAGGGTAGATGGAGCGTTTCTCGGCAAATGGAAGGATGATCGCAAGGTCCCTTCCTCGCAGCGAGACACAAGGCGGGGGGGGGGGGGCGCGGAGCAGAGCCAGGGTACCCCCGGGGGAACGGGAACGGACTGCTCTGAGCGGAGCCAGTGGCTGAGCTTGTAGGGAGATCCAGGGCGACGAGGTTTGAGGAACTGCGTGAACCTGGAGAGTGCTGTAGCCTGGTTGTCTGCAGTCCCTGGGGGCGGGTTCCTACCCTCCCCCCCACCCCACCCCTGTCCCCCTCTCTGAGCACTGAGAATTAAGAAGAGAGGGAAACCTAGTCACTGACCTGGGGACACTTCCCAAGGTCACAGTTAGACTTGGGGTGGACTGGGACAGAAATTGGAGCGTCCTGGTTACCAAGGCAGCAAACCTTCCACCTGTTTTTTTTCCAGCCCCACCTTGCACCTCAGCAATGACACCTGGATTTCCTAAAGACAAAAAGATGATGTAGTTTATGACAGGACTGTATTGTTTAAAGAAAACAAAGAAGTTGTTTCTTGGAAAAGCATCTTACTAAAAGGAGCCTAGGTGGTCCACCCTGTAATTTCCCAAACAGCAGGCCAAATCTTTGCCTCTTCATTATCTCAGAATAATGAGTCTTTATTTCATTTCAAGCATGATGTATAAAATGCTGTGAAATTGGATTAAGTCAATCAATTTTAACTGTTCTTTACAGATGAATGTTATACTAGGTTAAAACTGCTTGAATTTACAAACTAATACTTGAAATGGTAAATTCTAGTAGTTTACAGTTTAAAACTTGATTTAGTACTGTAACACCCTTTCTAACAAGAATTGGCCAGGAATACAGTTTTAAATATGACAGAAATACATTAGTATTCTTCTGTATAATCTGTACAATTTTATGTTAAACATAGTTCTAAAGAGTGACTTAAATAGATGCTAGGCTCCTTACTCATGCAAAGCATCAAAGGTTTTAAGGGGTCACCAGCAAAATGCCATGTAAATGCTTATTTGGTTTAATTATACAGTTGGTTTTTTTGTTAAGTTTATTTACTTATTTAAGTAATCTCTGCACCCAACATGGGGCCTGAACTCACCACCCTGAGATCAATAGTTGCACACTCTTCTGACTGAGCCAGCCAGGCACCCTGTGTTTACTGATTTTAAAAAAAGAAAAATGTGCGTACTAAAAACCCAAAACAAAACAAAACTAGATCCTCTAAAAAGCTATCTAAACTGTCATTGTGGGTGATCTACATTTTATTTTAGAAGAAATACGTGTTAATTTTTGAATTTTTGTGACACTCTACAGGTGAAAAAACCAGTACTCCATAGAGGTTAAAAAATGTGTGCTAAATCAATGTAGCAGGTATCAAAACCAGGATAAGCTGGATCTCCAGTTCTCACTTACTGTCAGAAATACTTTAAAAATATTTTCCCCTAGATATAAAGTCATTTTCGCTTGTTTCAATTTCACTCCTTATATAAAAATTTCCATTCGCTATTTGCAAATATGGGATCAGTATTTGTATATTCAAACTGCAGCTGTCATGAAAATCTTGTTAAATATCTGCAGACTTGAATCTATTTACTTGTATGATGGTCCTAATGCACTGTAGTAAGTTCCTATGTTGTTAGTGCTTAATATGCTTTTGTTGAGTATGTGCACCAAATAATACAATTAAATCCAGAGTGACAGAGGAGATATTTACTAAAAAATACTTTGTAACTCAAGATACTAAGTTTCTGGAAAATAATAGTCAAGGAAGAAGTCACCTCCTTGATTATTTTTTATTTATTTTTTTTAAGATTTTATTTATTTATTTGACAGAGAGACAGTGAGAGAGGGAACACGAGCAGGGGGAGTGGGAGAGGGAGAAGCAGGTTTCCTGCAGAGCAGGGAGCCCAATGTGGGGCTCGATCCCAGGACCCTGGGATCATGACCTGAGCCGAAGGCAGATGCTTAACCACTAAGCCACTCAGGTGCCCCTATTTTTTACTTTTGTCTTGGACACTGCCAACAGCAATCACTAGTCTCTCTGTGCATATTACTAACATTTAGGCTAATTCTCTATTTCCCTAACTTCAAATACCTGATTATTTCATGTAAACCAGATGTATGACCATTCCAAGACTGAAACATTGATCAATATATCTTATAAAGTACATACACCAGCATTGCTATAACTATATTATGTCTGCATTATCACCTGGGTCAGATTCTGGACCACTAGTTAGCCTTGAGGAGAAGACCTAGTTTCCTTATTTATAAATGGGGACTGTTTGCTTCTCTTTGGGTTGTTAGAAGGATAAGGTATATAAATGCACTTTGAAAACTGAAAATTGTTTAGAAATATCTGCATGGATACAGGGATCTACATATGGGTTTTGTAGTAGAACTTTGAATTAATTGAGAAGGAATAAGATCACCCTATACTTAATGTTTTCAAAATTTGAATGAACATATTGCCTTTTACTAAGATTGATTGTCCTTGAAAGAGGAACTTAATGTTTCAAAATTAAATGCTGTAGGTTTATTTTGTTCTTGCCTCTTTAGCGCATACATTGTATTACATTATATTGTAATAGGATATGTAATACATCTGTCTCCCTTACTAGACTGAGTTTCTTAAGGGGAGGTTTCAGATTTTATTAATGCTTCTGTCTCTAGCTTCTAGTGCAGATCCTAACATAATTACAATAATAAATTATTGTCTGCTAATTACTGCATGCTAGATCCCTCCCATGTGTTTCCTAAGTTTATTTGACCAAAGAACACCTTTTATAACTACAATGTATTGATGAAACACCAATAAGATCAAAGATACATCCTTTGGATCAAATGGAGAGCAAGCAATACTCTCAAAGGCCATTTTCTTAATTTCTCTATGAAAGCATGAATTTTATTAATATTCTTTTCAATTGCATAAGTAACTCATGTTCATTGTAGAAATTTGGAAAATATAGAAATGAAAAAAGAAAAAATAGTTCCTAAGACTTTACTATCCAGACATAATGTGTTAACATTTTGAAGTATATCCTTTAAAAACCTATATTCTGGTATTTGGAATCATAGCATATATAAAGATTTTATCTATCTATCTGTCTGTCTATCTATCGATTTATGACAGAGAGAGCATGAGCAGGGGGGAGAGTCAGAAGCAGGCGCCTTGGTGAGCAGAGGGCCCGATGCGGGGCTCCATCACAGGGCCCTGGGATCATGACCTGAGCCAAAGGCAGATGCTTAACTGAGCCACCCAGGCGTCTCCTGGAATCATAGTGTATATATACATTTATTTCAGATGCCAACTGAGTTGGCTAGAGGTACAGTTGCAGGGAAATATGGAAATAACATACTCTAATACTCCTTAATCTATCTGCATGAGCCAATTGAATTAAGCAACAGGCTTTAAAAAAAAAAAGTCTATGTATTAGGGTTCAGTGGCCAACTAATAAAAAAAATCACCAACCCATGAAATCCCCCCTTCCCTCTTAATCTTTCACCCTTGATCTTGAGACAGAGTATTGTCACAATCTGGGTATCCTGCCACAGAATGATTTGGAAAGTATAAGTTTGAGGGTAAGTTTGCTGTCGGACACTGGCTGCTTCTGGGTCCTAAACTTTAATTGGATGTTCAAGGAAGAAACTGAAGCATCAGTTTGTTTCAAAAGTGTCAGTGGAAGTGGCATTCTGCAGTTGCATCCTGAAACATGTTCCATGTCAGGGTATCAATTCTTTCTCTTCTTGTTCCCTCAGTCCTATTTTCAAGGAACTCTTCTCACTTTTCAATGAGGACTTTTTTCTTTTCTTTGCCTTTCTTTCTTTCTTTTTCTTCCTTTCTTCTTCTTCTTCTTCTTCTTCTTTTTTTTTTTTTAGTAATCCCTACACCCAACATGGGGCTCAAACTCACAACCATGAAATCAAGAGTCACATGCTCGGCGTGGCTCAGATGGTTAAGCATGTGCCTTTGGCTCAGGTCATGATCCTGGGATCCTGGGGTCCTGGGATTGAGTCCCGCATGGGGAGACTGCTTCTCCCTCTCTTTCTGCCTGCCGCTTCCCCCCAAGAAGCATTAATAAAATCTTTACTTAAAAAAAAAGAGTCACATGCTCTTCTGACTGAGGCAGCCAGGTGCCCTTTCAACAAGGACTTTTTCCTTATTCATTTCCTCAACTGGTTCACTCATTCCTACCAATACCTTATTAGCAATGAAGTCATTTATCATTTATTTAATAGTACTTTCCTGCTTAAGAAAGCAAACTAAAATGTACTTAATTTCAGCAATGGCTAAAAGATATAATATGTCTTAAATTGCATACAAATTTAGAAAAATTAAATATAAAAAATATCATTATAGAAAAATTACTGAAATTATGACCAGATACATAACAAAAACCACTTATCATTGAAGAGAGTATACATGTGGTAGTTAGTAAATGCTGCCTGGATATCAGTATACAGTTTGAACATCCTTCTGTGCTATTGATGTGTTTCATTTTTTCTTATACCTGTGAATACAGATTTCACCATTTTTTCCTTTTGAGATACAGAAATAAAGTGTGCAGTGTTCCAGGGAACTCATATTGAGAAATGCTCTTGGTATATACCATCTCTACTCCTTATAAGCTCTTTATGCTCTTATGCAAGTCATATATACTATTTCCAAGGCACACTATAAATGTTGAATGAACAAATGAATTTAAAAATAAAGAAGAGTGGGTGGCTCAGTTGGTTAAGGTCCCAACTCTTGATTTCAGATCATGAGGTCATGATCTCAGGGTCGTGAGATTGAGCCTGGGCTCTGTGCTGGGCTTGGAGCCTGCTTAAGATTCTCTCTCCCTCTCCCATTGCCCTCCTCCCTGCTTGTGTGCTCTCTCAGAAAGGAAGGAAGGAAGGAAGGAAAGAAGGGAGGGAGGGAGGAAGGAAGGAAGGAAAGAAGGAAGGAAGGAAAAGAGGAAAGAAATGAAGAAGGAACTTACTTTATTGCTTGACTTATTGAAAAATTTCATTCTGAGTTGAGATAGGATCATATCTCAAACATTAGCATATGTTTTATTTGCACTAAGCTGTCTTTTCCAATATCAGAAAATACTTAATTTTGAAGGTTTCTTCGTGTGCATGTGGCTGATGCACATGGTCATATTTGTCATTGGTTTTATAAACATCACACATTTATCATGTATACAAAGATGTTAATAATAGTGGTGGTTAGAGCACATCTATAAAACAACTCTACAATGTTTATTGGTATATAAAACATTTGTGAGACAAAAAGAAAACCAAGCAGATATTTCTTTCCTTCACAGCATCTAAATCTAATTAAAGGGGCGCCTGGGTGGCTCAGTTGGTTAAGCGACTGCCTTCGGCTCAGGTCATGATCCTGGGGTCCTGGGATTGAGCCCTGCATCGGGCTCCCTGCTCAGCCAGAAGCCTGCTTCTCCCTCTCCCACTCCCCCTACTTGTGTTCCCCCTCACGCTGTCTCTCTCTCTCTCTGTCAGTTAAATAAATAAATAAAATCTTAAAAAAAATAAATTAAAGATACAAAAGAGAATGTTTCCTTTACTTTTCCTGTCCTATCAGAAATTAACTGGGATGCCTGGGTGGCTCAGTCGTTAAGCGTCTGCCTTCGGCTCAGGTCATGATCTCAGGGTCCTGGGATCGAGCCCCGCATCGGGCTCCCTACTCGGTGGGAAGCCTGCTTCTCCCTCTCCCACTCCCCCGCTTGTGTTCCTGCTCTCACTAACTCTCTCTCTTTGTCAAATAAATAAATAAATAAAATCTTTAAAAAAAAAAATTAACTGATCACGGGGCACGTGGGTGGAAGAGTTGGTTAGGTGTCTGACTCTTGGTTTTGGCTCAGGTCGTGATCTCAGGATCATGAGACTGAGCCCCCTGTCAGGCTCTATGCTCAGCGTGGAGTCTGCCTGAAATTCTCTCTCCCTCTCCCTCTGCCCCTCCCCCTGCTCTCTCTCTGAAAGGAAGGAAGGAAGGGAGAAAAAGAAAGAGAGAGAAAGAAAAGAAAGGAAGAAAGAAAGAAAAAGAAAAAGAAAAAAAGAAAGAAAGGAAGAAAAAGAAAGAAAAGGAAGGAAGGAAGAAAAGGAAAGAAAGAAGAAAGAGAAAGATTAACTGGTTACAAAGTAATTATGAAGCACTATATAAGAGAGAAAAAGTTAATACAGAATGAAAACTTGGGAAGTACATATTGAAGCTATAAATAAAGAAATTGGGACTTTTCAGAGAAGGTTTTCTCAAGTGAAAAGTGTGAACTGGAAGAGGGAGGCAGTATGATGTAAGCAGAGGAATTATAAACATTAGGACAGCATGTAAAATCTGTGACACTCATTCTCTTTCCCATTTCATAATTTAATAACTAATTAAAAATTAAAAATTAAACATTTGTTTATATGTTGGATGGTGATTTGCAAAGCCAGGCATTGTTTAAACTGATTATTGAAAGAGAAGGAAAATTAGTGGCAAGCATGCTTCTATAAATGATATAACTGGAAAGAAAAGGAATTCAAATAATTTCATAAGACGAGCTACCACCAAATAATTCCTTGGAGAGGAATGGCATACTTTTTAATTAGTTCCCTTAGTTACTCTGCAGGCTTTCACCATATGGATCTAACAGGTAATTTGTGGGTGTTATCATTGTAGAATTTATCTTCAAGCTTTATAAACAAGAAGAATATGGGAATAAGGGCCAATATGAATAACTTATCTGTAAAACTGAAATAAAGGCATTCTACGAATGGCAGCATAGAAGCTGCCACATAGTGGTAAAAAAGATGGGATCTGAAATCATATAGCTTATGCTTGAATCGTATTTCCCCTCGTTGGCTATGTGACTGTACCCAACTTTTTCTGGTTGTGGGGGTTTTAATGAAATGATATATAAAGTGCTAAGTACAATGTGTAGCTTCTATTAATTATTAATATCTTGATTGTCTTTTCATTGTTTAATACTGTCTACTAACTTATAATTTTATAAAATCAAAGATCTTAAGTAACAGTGTTTTCATGCTTAAGCTGTTAGGTTTAAATGAATAACATAGTAGCACTCTTTATCCTTTTTGGTCATATTCTAGAGTGTTAAGCAGACTCCAAGCTAGTACAGAGCCCGACATGGGGCTCGATCTCACCACCCTGAGATCACGACCTGAGCCGAAATTTAAGAGTCAGAGGCTTAACTGACTGAGTCACCAAGGTGCCCCAACACCAACTAGATTTTTAAAAGTCATTTAACTGGGCTCCTGGGTGGCTTAGTTGGTTAAGTGTCGCCTTTGGCTTGGGTCATGATCCCGAAGTCCTGGGACTGAGCCCCAAATTGGGCTCCCTGCTCCACTGGGAGCCTGCTTCTCCCTCTGCCTGCTGCCCCCTCTGCTTGTGCTCTCTCTCTCGCTCTCTGTCAAGTAAATAAATAAACAGAAAAAGTCATTTAACCTAAACAGCACTTACTTTTTTTTTTAAAGAGCACTTATTTGACAAAAGCTATAATCTTAGATTTACTTCATATGTTTTCTATTGTGCATCAACTGTAAAACCTAAAATCAAAGTAGCTTTTTTCACATGGGTATTCCATTCTCTCTACTAAACTATGGGACTCTAGAACATTCAGTTAATATATTCATTTCTTCATACTTTGTGTTTCTATTGATTATTAATTAGGTTGCCATAAAAGTAAAATCTAACAATATAAAAGAAGAAAATTTTAATACTCTCACAAATATGTCCAGATGGTATTGTATGTGAAACATTTTAATGCTAATACTTGAACAGTACCATAAACTTGAAGTGTTTCTTTTTGCTAAAAAGAAATTGGCTGTTTTTCTTAAGTATTTGGAAAAGTATTTCATAAGTGTTTTTCCTGTACATCCCATTAATTATTTAGTAATACTGAAATCTTTTAGTTTTAAAATATTTTAAAACTTATGGCTAGCATGTTATGTTAATTGATTCTACCTAGTATACATAATATTAGAGGATGAGATACTTTTTATCTGTGTCCTTTTTGTCATTGCAATGTTATTCATTCATCAGTCAGTGGACATTCACCAAGCACCAGTTACTATAATAGTGGTAATAGTAATAATAATAGCAATAATCCTTTACTTTTACTGAATAGTCACTATTTCATTAAATCTAATGCCATTAGTTATAAAATGCACATTTCCTTTTCTTTTCGAGGTGGGGGAGGGGCCGAGGGAGAGAGAGAGAGAATCTTAAGCAGACCCCAACCCCAGTGCAGAGCCCAACGCATGGCTCAATCTTGGGCTTCTGAGATCATGACCTGGGCCAAAAGCAAGAGTCAGACACCACTGACTAAGCCACCGAGGCGCACCTAAAATGCACATATTTAATATGCTGCTGAGAGAGAAAATCTTGCTAAATAAACTATTACACACCATCCATCCGTTGTAAAATGCACCCTAACTTTAAAAAGGGGAAAACTAATTTTTTGAATTGATGACATAGGGCACCTGACGTGTGAATTCATTTAACTACACCAATCCTATAAGATAGGTGCCATCTTTATCCTCATTCTTTTTTTTTTCTTTTTTAAGATTTTATTTTTTGGGGGAGCACCTGGCTGACTTAGTCAGTAGGGCATGTGACTCTTAATCTTAGGGTCATGAGTTTGAGCCCTACTTTGGGGGTAGACTTTACTTAATAAAAAAAAAATTTTTTAATTCTATTTTTTAAATGTAATCTCTAACCCCAATGTGGGGCACAAACTCACAACCCTGAGATCAAGAGTCTCATGCTCCACTGACTGAGATAGCCAGGCATCCCTCATTTCTTACAGATAAGGAAGCTCAGCCCCAGAGAGGTTTTGTAACTTTCCCAAGGTCATGCAAATATCAAATAGATTTGAGAGCAAAGATCCTAACTCCACCTTCAACTACTACACTATATATTTTTTTAAAGATTTTATTTACACTATATTGCCTTCAGCCAAAGTGATTAAAACAATCACTTATTTTCAGTAATTCATAGGAAAAGGAGGAGTCAGTTTAATAATTTATGATATGATAAATTCTTATTAGAGAGATGCATAAGAGAGTATGGGGATGTAGAGGAGATGGTTTAACTGTTTCTGAGGAGGTGTATATGTACCAAGTCCTCTTCTGTCTTTCCTATGACAAGCAGATATTGTAGGTTAAAAAAACATGTTTAGGTTCTAACCTTTCTGTGTTGCTGTGGCTTTGTTTTAATCTTTGATTCTTCCTGGTGCAGCCAAAAAGCAATTCAAAATACCATTACACTCTTTAAAAAACTTGTAATGTCTACACAGTATATAAACATCAAGATTCACTAGATGTTTCTTATTAAAGTGAATTTCTGAAAAAATTTAAAAGTTCAAATTAGGGGCACCTGGGAGGCTCAGTCAGTTAAGCATCAGCCTTCAGCTCAGGTCATAATCCCAGGGTCCTGGGATCAAGCCCAGAGCCCTGCTAAGCGGGGAGCCTGCTTCTCCCTCTCCCTCTGCCCCTCCCCACTGCTCATGGGTGTGTGTGTGTGTGTGTGTGAATAAATTAATACAATAAATTAATAAAATCTTTTTAAAAATTTAAAAAAATTTTTAAAAAGTTGAAATTAGCTAAGTAAATGAAATTTAAATTTAATGTTTTCACAGGGGCTGGAGAAAATTTGGAGAATACAATGGCAGCCTTTCAGCAGTAAGTATATAAAAAGGTATTCTTTTATAGTTTATCTTTGAAGTGATGATGATTCACAAAGTGAAGATAGTATACATGTTGCATCCACTTGTTACAGTTGTTTCTATTTTATTAAAATAGCTTTTTTTTTTTTTTTTTTTTTTAAGCTAGTCTGAAGTGTTACAGAGTGTCTGGCTTCTGGATAACTGAAAAACTAGATCAGAGTTGTGGGTAATCAAAAGATACTATAGTTCTAAAGCTGAAAGAAGGCTTTTGTAACAAGGAACACACTGTGTAATGCTAATTAGTCTTGGAGAGAAAGAGAAAAGGAGAAAATGAAACAACTGTTAACATTGGTTGCTGTTTATGAATAAGATTATGTGTCTGCTCTGTAATTCCTCTACAGACCTGAACCTGTGATCTGGTCTTTCTTGTTTGAAGCCTTATGAGTGTTGGTCTTATTTTTTCGAATAAGGTAAATTAGATTATCCCCAATGTTTCAGTTATTCATATCTCCTATTGATCTCTTTTAGAGCACCTCACAGAGAAGCAGCAGGAGAGACAGGAATGAAAGCTGATTGATACCTTGTTCTCTGTCTTAGAGTAAATGATCATTAGTCTGTGGTAATGGTGAAAACACTGTTTTCTTTTCCCTGAAAAATAAAGCAGAGGATATGAAAAGTTAAACTCCATGGAAGACATTACCTTTCCATATTTAGTAAGAAAAATGTTTTCTGACACATTTGTTGAACCATTTTTATGCATACAGTTGGGACTGAGAAATCAGAATTTGGCTTAAGTTTTTGTTCTGTTTCTTATCATTTAAAATGACTTAGAATTTAGGGGAGACTGGCTGGCTCAGTTGGTAGAGCATGTGACCCTTGATCTTGGGGTTGTAAGATTGAGCCCCACATTGGGCATAGAGATTACTTAAAAATAAATAAAATAAAAATAACAAAGACACCTGAGAGTTTATTTTTCCTGTTATCAGGTCCAAATGTACTGCTTCTCCATATTCTAGTTTCATCTAAATCCTGTCCTCCTGTGTTTGTCATTGCTTATTCTTTGTGTTCTCTATTACAATGCCTTTGACTATAATCCCCAAATTCTCTAAAACCCTAAAAATGCAAAAACTTTCCTCCTGTCTATGGAAAAAACTTTCCAGATTCTGAAACAAAATAATTTAAATTACTTTAAGTCAAAATAAAATAAAATAAATTACTTTAAGTTATCTTCTCCACTGAGATCATATATGTAGGTATCTTTAGATATCTATATAATATATAAATCTAGATATATATAATTATATATAACATATATAATGCATATATATATAATTTTATTTGTGCAGTTTACACTGAGACACATACACACATACACATACCTCCCCCCCGTATACTATGTTTTATCAAATATTTGTTCCCTGGGATGTAGTGATATATATTACCTGGGGAGAAAATGCTTATAACTTTGAGTGATTTTAGCATTCTTTATATATATATTTTTTTTTTTAAGATTTTATTTATTTATTTGACAGAGAGAGACACAGTGAGAGAGGGAACACAAGCAGGGGGAGTGGGAGAGGGAGATGCAGGCTCCCTGCGATGCGGGGCTCTATCCCAGGACCCCGGGATCATGACCTGAGTGGAAGGCAGACCCTTAACAACTGAGCCACCCAGGCGCCCCTGCATTCTTTATATTTAAGGTATATTATTTAGTAAGTTTTTCCCCATATTTTTTGTTAAATTTTTACCAACCACCCTTATTTATGAAATTAAAATACTCAATTATATAATAAACTTTCTAAGAATGGTACATTTGTATAATAAATTATTTCTAAGGATGGGGTATAAATATTTTTATCTTTGAAGATTTTGATCATCTGAAAAGTTTTTTGGTATTTAGAGAATGTCTTACTTAGATGGTTTTTACTTGCTAGATAGAACATTACATTTCCCATCTTCAGCAGGTTTTTTTTTTTTTAAGATTTATTTATTTGAGAGACAGGTCACAAGTGTGTGTGAATGGGGGGAGGGGCAGAGGGAGTGACACTCAGGCAGATTCCTCACTGAGCATGAAGGCCCAGTTGGGGCTCCATCTTGTGACCCTGAGACCTGAGCCGAAATCAAGAGTCTGACACTTAACAAGCTGAGCCACGCAGGCACCCCCTGATTTTAACCAAAAATTCGTTGGTGGTGGTTTTTGTGTTTTATCTTATGCATCAATGCTCTTGCTATTGACAAATACTTTTGTTTTCATTTACAAATATTCTATTAGTAGAATATTTTAACTGCTGGGATACTTAGGAGGTTTTTTGTTTTTTTAATACCTACTTCATGAGCAACAAGAAAAAAATCATGTAAACATACTATTTTCAAGGTGCAGTATATTAAGAATGTGGAGTTATAATACATAATTGACAAAAGACAGATACTGTGCTTAAGTATGGTATATCTTTGATAGGGAGAAATAGTAAAAATAAAATGAGCAGCTAAAACTTAGATCTTATTTATGTGCATGTGTAGATAAACACTTCACAAAGCATACATATTATAACATGGAAGGGAAAACAAGAAGATATTACAGAAAGTATAAATAATTGGTGGGGAAGCCTGGTTAAGATTAACCAGAAAATTGAAAAGATACCAGGACTAGAAGACCATTTGGTACAGAGGAAGAAGCAATTTTTATTTTTTTATTATTTTTAAAGATTTTATTTATTTGAGAGAGAGAGCAAACACGTCCTGGGGGGAGAAGCAGAGGGAAAGGGATAAGCAGACTCACCTGCTGAGCAGGGAGCCTGACTCAGGGCTCGATCCTGGGATCATGACCTGAGCCAAAGGCAGACGCTTAACCAAATGAGCCACCCAGGCACCCCAAGAAACTATTTTTAAAATGTGAAATATTTGGGGCACCTGGCTGTCTCAGTCCAGAGAACATGCAACTCTTGATCTTGGGGTTGTGAGTTCAAGTCCCACGTTGGGTATAGAGATTACTTTAAAAAAAAAAAAGGGAGGAAAAAAAACATGAAATGTTTGAGATTAAGATGTGAGGGTAGGGACGCCTGGGTGGCTCAGTCAGTTAAGCGTCTGCCTTCGGCTCAGGTCATAATCCCAGGGTCCTGGGATCAAGTCCCACATCAGGCTCCCTGCTCAGCGGGGAGCGTGCTTCTCCCTCTCCCTCTGCCTGCCGCTCCCCCCTGCTTGTGTTCTCTCTCTGTGTGTCAAATAAACAAATAAAATCTTAAAAAAAAAAAAAAGATGTGAGGGTATGTAGACAAGATACATCTGGGAAACTGAAAGGACTTTAAGAGTGTATGGAAAATTAATTCATTATAGTGGGTCTAAAGAAGTAATTAGGACTGGGGCACCTGGGTGGCTTGGTCAGTTATGCCTCTGCCTTTAGCTCAGGTCATGATCTTGGTGTCCTGGGATTGAGCCCCACATTGGGCTTCCTGCTCAGTGGGCAGTTGGCTTCTGCCTCTCCCTCTGCCCCTTCCCCTGCTCATACTCTCTCTCTCTCAAATTAATAAATAAGATCTTTAAAAAATTTTAGAAAAAAAAGAAGTAATTAGGACTGAAGAGAAATAATCATATCTCACAATTAATTTATTCCTTCCTGGGGCGCCCGGGTGGCTCAGTCAGTTAAGGTTCTGCCTTTGGCTTAGGTCATGATTCCGGGGTCCTGAGATCGAGCCCCACATCGGGCTCCCTGCTCCACGGGAAGCCTGCTTCTACCTCTCCCACTGCCCCCCTGCTTGTGTTCCCTCTCTTGCCTTGTCTCTCTCTGTCAAATAAATAAATAAATAAAATCTTAAAAAAAAATTCCTTCCTTCCTTCCCTCCCTCCTTCCTTCCTTCCTCCTTCCTTTTCTTTCTCCCTCTCTCTTCCTTTCTCCCTCCCTCTCTCTCCTTTTCTTTATCTCTTTTTTTTCTTTCTTTCTTTCTCTCTTTCCCTCTTTCTTTTTCTTTTTGTATGTCACAATTTATAAAAAGTCCTGTAATGTGGTTTATAAAATGCTTTCACAAACACCTTAGGTTATGAATATGGCTCTTTTGTGATTCCTTTGAGAACAAGAATCTTTCCTTATTGATCTCTCAACCCTTAACACCTAGTTCTGATGCTAATAGACTCTCACTAGTTACTTACTAAAGGAGATAATGGAATGGGGCACTCAGGAACAAAGCAGAACATTAACAGAAGACAAATGAAGGAGAGAGAACCCCATCCATAATAAGCACAAAACCAGAAACTAAGGAATTGTAACACACACACACACACACAGTCACTAAGACCTTGAGTATGTAAAATCTAGCTCTTAAGAGCTAATAAAACTAGGTTATTAAACCAGGCTGCCTTTGTAAATACCCATAGGACAATTTGATCCCTGTGGTATTAACATGAATGGTGAAAGAAAGAAACAAATTGTTTTAGCAGTAGCTGGAAGTACAAGTTGGCAGACAGTCAAAGTAATTAATCAGTGACCTGGTTCTCATGATACATTTTTCAGAATATCTAATTAATACAATACTAATTTCTCATATGTAAAATGGGAATAGTAACAAACCTCAGTGGTGTGAGGAATAAATGAGATTCAAATGAATTCCTTAATTTGGGTCTGTTATTGTTTTTGGATTTACGATTTTTATTTTTTCCAAATTTTTATTTAAATTCTAGTTAGTTAACATATAGTGTATAGGGACTGTTTTAAATTGTTATGTATTGTTTCTGTGGAATTTCAAATCTTTTAGAGCTAGAGTTTTCTTTTTCTGGTAATGTTGAAGCCTTGGCTTCCCTTTTTCTATGTAATCAGCTTGTCAGAAAGTCACCTATATTGGAGCACATGGGTGGCTCAGTTGGTTAAACATGGGACTCTTGATTTCTGCTCAGGTCATGATCTCAGGGTCATGAGATGGAGCCCCACTTGGGAGCTCAGCAGGAAGTCTGCTTGAGATTCTCTCCCTCTCTCTCTCCCTCTGATTGCTCACACTCTCTCTCTCTCCAAGATAAATAAATCCTAAAAAAAAAAAAAAAAAAGAAATTCAGCTATAAAATATCTGGCGCTTCAGTTGAAGTAGATGCTTATTATTTACGGGAGATTTTGAAGGCCAAAGTGATAAAATTTTTTTTCCTTTTTCTGGCTATGTTCTAGCTATTTGTGTATCAAATTTGGGATCATTTACAAATTGTCCTGGATCCACTCACTTACTATTGCTCTAAGTTTTTATTAGCTTATTGATAAAAGATAAGCCTACAATAAATAGAAACTATTTTGTATATAATTCCTAAACATGTCTAAAACAGCCCACATTTCAGCTGAAGGCAAACTTCAAACTTAGAAAGATTTCTTAGGTAAAATGTTTAAATTTTTTATTTTTATTTTTAATTTTTTTAATTGACTTTTAAAATTTTATTGTGCTTGCCTCGGCAGCACATATACTAAAATGTTATTTGTTTGTTTATTTATTTACTTATTTATTATTTTAAGTAGTCTCCATGCTCGGCATGGAGCCCAATGCAGAATTTTTTTATTTTATATATTTTTTGTTGTTTTAAAAATTTTATTTATTTATTTGAGATAGAGCAAGAGAGAGGGAGCATAAGCAGGGCGGAGGGGCAGAGGGAGAAGGGGAAGCAGGCTCCTTGCTCATGACCTGAGCTGAAGGCAGACACTTAACCAACTGAGCCACCCAGGCACCCTGCAAAATTGTTTTTAAATACAGGAAAATATAGATAACCCCTGCTCTTACTCCCCTTCACATACTCATACAAAAAAAATAACAAAAGTAAGATATGCACATGACCAAAAATCAGTAGTACCAATTTTTTTTTTTTTTTTTTTAGCTATATGAAGGATTTTAGGATTTTATTTCAAAACTGTTTGCTGGCTGCATGTATTGCTTACAGTTTCTACATTTTTTTTTTTTTTAAAGATTTTATTTATTTACTTGAAGAGAGAGACACAGCGAGAGAGGGAACACAAGCAGGGGGAGTGGCAGAGGGAGAAGCAGGCTTCCTGCTGAGCAGGGAGCCCGATGCGGGGCTCGATCCCAGGACCCTGGGATCACGACCTGAGCCGAAGGCAGACGCTCAACGACTGAGCCACCCAGGCGCCCCTCTACATTTTTTTTTAATTGAACACAGTATAACAATAATATTTAAGGAAATTTAAAAATACAGAAAAGTAATTCTACCAAAAACTGTTTTATTTGCTTATTTTTTTTTTCCTTTTTTTTTTTTATTCATGAGAGATAGAGCGAGAGAGAAAGGCAGAGGGAGAAGCAGGCTCCTAAGGAGCAGGGAGCCCGATGCGGGACTCGATCCCAGGACCCCGGGATCATGACCTGAGCCGAAGGCAGACGCTTAACGACTGAGCCACCCAGGCGCCCCTATTTGCTTATTTCTTTTTGCATTTTATTTTTACACACACAACTGACCAATAAATATTCTCTTTTATCCTTTAGAAGAGGACACATAAAGTTAGTTATTACATCTTAGTAAGAATTACATTAAGGAGCCAAGTTAGTTTGTTTTAAAAACATTAAGAAACTTTTACTCAATTGCTAAAACTTTATTCCTTAATTGATATATTTATATACAAATTTATATTTGTATTTTTATATTACGTGTTTCAAGTTTAAGTATAAAAGAGAAGATACATTCACCCCACATAGGAGATCACAGGCAAAATAAGAATCATGAGTGCTTATATATTTAAAAGGATGTTCAGTTTTTCTTAGATTAAATTCCTGCTGTAATTCTTTCTGTTGGTGATGAATAAATTGGTGTTCAAAATGTTGTCTTTTAGATATATTAATAATGGAAGTATCCTTATTTTGCACTTTAGAAGTTTATATTCTAAATATTTTTTTAATTTTATTTATTTTTGAGAGAGAGAGAATGAAAGGGGTGAGGGTCAGAGGGAGAAGCAGACTCCCTGCTAAGCAGGGAGCCCGATGCGGGGCTCGATCCCAGGACGCTGGGATCATGACCTGAGCCAAAGGCAGACACTTAATGACTGAGCCACCCAGGTGCCCCGAAATGTTAATAGATTTCTAATAGATAAGTAAAACATGGCTTCATTCCACTCATTTAGAAATGTGTTAGATACCTACAATATACCCAACATCATGAACATTAGAAAGTATGGAGCAGACATAGGCCTTTCCTCTTTAGGAATTTAATCTAGTTGTAGAGACCTAACCTCATATAAAACGACTAGTAAACAATTTAAGTGCATGGAATATATTGCACAAAAGTAATTTATCTACTTTTGTATCTTCTCACCCTACTCTGCTCACCACAGCTTACTCTTTCCATTCTTGAATTTTAAAAAGAAAAAAAATGTTTCTTTCTAAAACTTTCTCCCTGCTCCACCCATGTTTACTTTTTCTTCATCTTGAAATGTCACCCGTGGTGATTAGTGCATAAAGTGCTACGTGGGCATTTTACATAGAGTTTTTTAAACAAATACTATGGAGTACCAGCTGTGCAAGGTCCTGTGCCTAGGCACTAGGAATACAACAGTAAACTAGACATAGTCCACAAATCCTTTACTTAAAGATCTCCTGTCTCATTGGGCAGGGGGGAGATAAATGGATATATTCAAAACAGCATGGTAAATACTATGACAGAGTAAACACAGGTGCTACAGGAAGTCCTGGCAATTTAGCAGTATGTAACCTGGTGACCCAGTCTAATCTGGGAAGATTGGGGAAGATATCCTGAAGTGGTGGTTTCTAAGCTTAGACCTGAAGGATGAGTAAGAGCAGATAAGGGGAGGAAGAAAAACTTAAAAACAAACAAACCTGTTACTGTGTGTATATAATATACATTCCATAAAATGCATAATCTAAGTGTATAGCCCAGTAAATTTTAACATAATGTATATACCTTTGTAACCATCACTCAGATAAAGATATAGAACATTTCTAGCACTCTTGAAGGTATCCTTGTGACCTTTCCCAGTCCACATTACTTGCCCCTAGATAGCCATTATTCTAATTTCTATTATGATAAATTGATTTTGCTTGTTCCCGATAACATAAATGTAATCATACAGTATTTACACTTTTGTCTCTAGCTTTTCTTTCTTCAGTTTATACCTGTACAATTCATCCATGATGTGTGAAATAATGTTACCTGTTTTTTAAAGATTTATTTATTTGAGAGAGAGAAAATGAGAGAAAGAGAGAGAGAGAGGGAGGGAGGGAGAGAGGCAGAGGGAGAGGGAGAAGCAGACTCCCTGCTGAGCAGGGAGCCTGAAGCAAGGCTTGATCCCAGGACGCTGGGATCATGACCTGAGCCTGAGGCAGATGCTTAACCGACTGAGCCACCCAGGTGCCCCTGTTATCTGCTCTTTAATAGCCAAATAAATTCATCCCTCTCAGATATATACTTAAGCAGAAGTGAAATTGCAGGATCATAGGGTAGGTCTACATTTATACCTTCCAGAGTGATTGTACCAACTGACCCTCACACCAGCAATATAGAGTTCCAATCCTCCACTATCTTGCTAATTTGTTGTCAGTCCTTTTAATTGTAGCCATTGTGGTGGATATATAGTGCAATCATTGTGGTTTCGATTTACATTTCCCTGTTGAACTTTGTCATACACTTACTGGCCATTTGGAAATCCTCATCTGTGAAGTGCCTGTTCAAATTTACATCTATTATTTTATTGTATATTCGTTGTTTTTTGTTTTTGCAAAAGACATTTCAGGCAAGAGTATTGAAAGTGTGGGGCTGTTTGGAGTGTAAGGTGTAAGGGGAGGAGCTAATATTATCATCACTATTTTGCAAGTAAGGAAGCTGAAGCATAGAGAAGCTAAATAACTTGTCCAAGTAAGTGGCAGAGCCAGTGTCTATGCTCTTTATCCCCCAACTTTATTGAGGTATAATTGACACATTATATTTCAAGTACACATGTGATGATTTGATATGTGTATACGTTGTGAAAGGATTCTCACCGTCAAGTTAAGTAACACATCCATTGCCTCACATATTTACCCTTTTTTGGGGGCAGTGTTTGTACTCCTAACCACTGTGATACTCCCTTTTGTAAAAGTCATAGGATCTTGAATGTGAAAGGAACCTTAGCGATTGTCTGATCTAATCCTTTCAATTTTTGTTCTTTTTTTTTTAATTTAAAAATTTTTATTTTATCATGGTAAAATATATATGACATAAAACTTACCATTTTAACTGTTTTTAAGTGTACAGTTCAGTGTCATTAAATACATTCACGTTGTTATGCAACCATCACCACTATTCATCTCCAGAACTTTTTCATCTTTCTATACCAAAACTCTGGACCCATTCAATAATAATTCACTAACCCCCTTCCTTCCCCCCAGGCCCTGGTCACCACCATTCTTCTTTCTATTAACTTGACTATTTTAGGTAGCTTTATATAAGTGGAATCATTAAGTATTTGTATTTTTGTTTTTGGCTTCCTTAACCTAGCATAATGTCTTAAAGATTCACTCACTCATGTTGTGGCATATATCAAAATTCCCTTCTTCTTTTTTTTAAGATTTAAAAAATATATATATATTTATTTATTTATTATTTATTTATTAAGATTTTATTTATTTGAGAGAGAGAGCACAAGCAGGGGAAGTGGCAGGCAGAGGGAGAGGGAGAAGCAGACTCCCCATGAGCAAAGAGCCTCATGCAGGGCTCAACCCAGGACCCTGGGATCATGACCCGAGCCGAAGGCAGATGCTTAACCAACTAAGCCACCCAGGCATTCCAAGATTTTATTTTTAAGTAATCTTTCCACCCAACATGGGCCTTGAACTTACAACCCCGAGATCAAGAGTCACATATTCTACCAACTAAGCCAGCCAGGCTTCTCCAGAATTCTCTTCCTTTTTAAGGCTGAATAATACTTCTTTGTAACCACATTTTGTTTTCATTAGTTGATAGACAAGTTGCTTCTACTTTTGGTTATTATGAATAATTTTTCTATGAACATGGTTGTGTAAATATTTAAGTCCCTTCTTTCAAATCTTTTCTGTGTGTACCTAGAA
>NC_138383.1:28545732-28556607 GCF_054177405.1 Leptonychotes weddellii
GACTCGATCCTGGGACTCCAGGATCATGACCTGAGCCGAAGGCAGTCGCTTAACCAACTGAGCCACCCAGGCGCCCGGGTGTGAAATAGTCTTATTGTGGGGTTTTTTAAAGTTTATTTATTTTAAGTAATCCCTACACCACCAAATGTGGGGCTCAAACTTACATCCCCGAGATCAAGAGTTGCACACTTCCAGCTGAGCCAGCCAGCCACCCCTCTGATTGTGGTTTTGACTGGATTGCCCTAATGATCAGTGATCTCTCCATGTGCTTATTGGCATTTCTTCTTTGGAGAAACATCTGTTCAAGTCCTTTCCTCATTTTTGAATCAGGTTATTGTGTTGTTGAGTTTTAGGAGTTCTTTATATACTGTGGATATTAATCCTTTATCACATAGATAATTTGCATGTATTTTCTCCCATTCTGTAGGCTACTTTTTTTTTTCACTTTTTAAAAAACTTTAAATTTAATTAACATATAATGTACTATTAGCTTCAAAGATAGAGTTCAGTGATTCCTCACATAATACCCAGTGTCCATTACATCATGTGCTATCCTTAATGTCCATCACCCAGTTACCCTATCCCCCCATTCCACTCCCCTCCAGCAACCCTCAGTTTGTTTCCTATGATTAAGAGTCTCTTACGGTTTGTGTGGGCTACCTTTTTACTTTGTTGATAGCACAAAGTTTTTAATTTCGATGAAGCACTATTTGTCTTTTTTTTTCTTTTGTTGCCTGTGCTTTGATGTTATAGCCAAGAAATCATTGCCAAATCCAGTGTGGTGAAGCTTTTCCCATGTGTTGTCTTCTAAGAGTTTTTTCATTTTAGGTCTTATGGTTAGGTCTTTGATCAATTTTGAATTTATTTTTTGATATGGTGTTAGGTAAGGATCCAACTTCATTCTTCTACATGTGGATATCCAGTTTTTGCAGCACCATTTGTTGAAAAAACTGCCCTTTCCCCATTGAATGGTTGAAAATCATTTGACAATATATGAGGGTTTATTTCTGGACTCTGTATTCTATTTCATGGATTTATATGTCTGTCTTTATGCCAGCACCATATTGCTTTGATTACTGTAGCTTTGTAGTAAGTATTGAAATCAGGAAGTGTGAGTCTTCCAACTTTGTTCATTCTTTTTTTTAAGATTTTATTTATTTATTTATTTATTTGGGGCGCCTCGGTGGCTCAGTCATTAAGCGTCTGCCTTCGGCTCAGGTCATGATCCCAGGGTCCTGGATCGAGCCCCACATTGGGCTCCCTGCTCCGTGGGGAGTCTGCTTCTCTTTCTCCCACTCCCCCTGCTTGTGTTCCCTCTCTCACTGTGTCTCTCTTTGTCAAATAAATAAATAAAAATTTAAAAAAATAAAGATTTTATTTATTTATTTATTTGACAGAGAGAGAGCACAAGCAGGGGGAGCAGCAGGCAGAGAGAGAAGCAGGCTCCCTACTGGAGCAAGATGCAGGCTCAATCCCAGGACCCTGGGATCATGACCTGAGCTGAAGGCAGACGCTCAACCAACTGACCCACCCAGTCACCACTGTTCTTCTTTTTCAGGATTGTTTTTACTCTTTGGGTTTCCTTGAGATTTCATATGCAATTTAAAGTTTTTTCTTTTAGTTACATGGGGCTCAAACTTACAAATTGCCAAATTCAAGAGTCACATGCTCTTCTGACTGAGCCAGCCAAGTGCCCCTCAGGCATTTTAGGATGGAATTTTCTATTTTTGCACAATCATTGGGATTTTGATAAGAATTGCATTGAATGTGTAGATCCATAGATCTTAATAATATTAAGTGTTCTAATCTATGAACATGGGATGTCTTTCCATTTATGTATATCTCCTTTAATTTCTTTCAGCAATGTTTTACAGTTTTCATTGTACAAGTCTCTTACTTCCTTGGTTAAGTTAATTTCTAAGTTTTTGTTTGTTTGTTTGTTTGTTTAGGGGGGGAGGGGGAGAGGGAGAGGAAAAGAGAGAATCTTAAGCAGGCTCCATGCCCAGCACAGAGCCTGATGTGGGGCTCGATCTCATGACCCTAAGATCATGTCCTGAGCCGAAATCAAGAGTCGGACACTTAACTGACTGAGCTATGCAAGCACCCATTTTTTTTTCTTTTTGATGCTATTATAAATGGATTGTTTTATGATTTCCTTTTCACATCATTCACTTTAATGTATAGAAATGTAACTGATTTTTGTGTGTTGATTTTTTAAAAAGATTTTATTTATTTGAGAGAGAGAGCACAAGTGGGGGGTGGGGTGAGGGGCAGAGAGAGAGGGAGAAGCAGACACCCCGTGAGCAGGGAGCCCAACACAGGGCTCGATCCCAGGACCTCAAGATCATGACATGAGCCAAAGGCAGACACCCAACTAACTGAGCCACCCAACTAACTGAGCCACCCAGGTGCCCCTGTGTGTTGATTTTTATATTCTGCAACTTTAGTGAGTTTATTAGTTCTGGCAGTTTTATTTGTGTGTAGAATCTCTAAGATTTCTACATATAAGATCATGTCATCTGTGAACAGAGATAATTTTACTTCTTCCTTTCCAATTTGGATGCCCAACCCCCTTTTTTCCTTACTTAATTTCTCTGGCTGGAATTTCTTTTTATTTTTTTTTATTTTTTTCTGGCTGGAATTTTCTAATCCTATGTTGAATTAAACTGACAAGGGCTGGCACCGTTTTCTTGTTCTTTAATCCTATCAATTTATAGATGTGAAAATGTAGGCCTAGAGAAAGGCGTTTACTTGCCCATAGTTATACAGCAAGTTCATAGCAAAGCAGGAACTGGCATCCAGACCTTTTAAACTTCTGATCTGGTATTCTTTCCATTATGTTAGGTTGACAGCAATATGGATAGCTGGTTATGGAAAGGGGCAACATGATTCTCTTATTCTGTGTTTACTTTAGAATATGACACCAATAAATCATAATAGATGACAGTGTAGAGAAATTTTAGTGTTATGAGATGTTTTGCTATTTGTTTTGTAACTCCTAATTTTTACATCTGATGCATATAATGTAAATGAAGTTTACTTAACTTTCAGAATGTCATTATTCTTCTTTGCATTTCTTCAGTGCAGTTACAATTGGAACTGATATGCTGGAATTGGACTGCCATATCACAAAAGATGAGCAAGTTGTAGTGTCCCATGATGAGAATTTAAAGAGATCAACTGGGGTCAATGTAAACATCTCTGATCTCAAGTACTGTGTAAGTAAAAATGCATGATAAACTAATATCTAGTAGACATTAGGGCCTGTAGGATTTTTAAAAACAATGAATGCCAGATAGTGCTCCAATAAATAGTAAAAAATAAATGATAGTGATTAGATAATGAATGCCAAAGGAAATTATAAAAACCATTCTAACTTCCAGTGAGGATTTATACTCACTATAGAAATCTGTGGATACATCTTTGGAGACTTATTTTTATAAGTATTTTAACAAGATTACCAAAGTCCTCAAATGTAAAACTATTGGACATCAAATTGCTTGAAGTATTCTACAATTTATTTGATTCAGATTAAATAGATGAATTAGTTTTAGTCTTCAAGTATGGGAAATCCGATTTTAGTAGTTTACTTGCCATTATAGTAAAGACTGATAAATGGATGGAAAATAATCCTTTATTTTACCACCTAAAGAAAACTTACATTAACAGGATGCTATCTGTATGTGTACCCTGTATGTTTTTTGCCTGGTTGTGATTCTACTGTATATTACATATATTGTGTTGTTTTTTTTTTAAAAAGATTTTATTTATTTTTTGACAGAGAGACAGCGAGAGAGGGAACACAAGCAGGGGGAGTGGGAGAGGGAGAAGCAGGCTTCCCGCTGAGCAGGGAGCCTGATGTGGGGCTTGATCCCAGGACCCTGGGATCATGACCTGAGCCAAAGGCAGACGCTTAACAACTGAGCCACCCAGCCACCCCTATAGATTGTGTTTTTGGACACTTTAACATTATGGCATGATACACATTTTTCCATGCTTTTTTTAAAAAAGATTTATTTATTTTAGAAAGCGAGAGTGAGAGATAGTGAAAGCAGGGGGAGAGGGAGAGAGTGAATCCTCAAGCAGACTCCCTGTAGAGCCCGATGTGCGGCTTGATCCCAGGACCCTGAGATCATGACCTGAGACGAAACCAGGAATCAGACGCTTAACCAGCTGTGCCACCCAGGCGCCCCTGCTTTTTCTTTTTTTTTTTTAAATAGACTTTAGTTTTTAGAGCAGTTACTGGTTCACAGCAAAATTGAGCAGAAAGTACAGAATAGCTTCTGACTCTACATGTACAGCCCCCCCCTCCCAAAACATCCTGTATCAGAGTGGTACATTTGGTACAGTCTGTGAACCTACAGTGACACATTATCATCCCAAAATCCATAGTTAACATTAGGGTTTATTCTTTTTTTTTTTTTTAAAGATTTATTTATGTATTTATTTAACAGAGATAGAGAGAGAGCACAAGTAGCCAGAGCGGCAGGCAGAGGTAGAGGGAGAAGCAGGCTCTCCGCCGAGCAGGGAGCCCGATGCGGGGCTCGATCCCAGGACCCTGGGATCATGACCTGAGCCAAAGGCAGCCGCTTAACCGACTGAGCCACCCAGGTGCCCCTAGGGTTTATTCTTTTTTTTTTTTTTTTTTTTTATTCATGAAAGTCAGCGAGAGAGGCAGAGGCAGAGGGAGAGAAGTAGGCTCCCCGCCTAGCAGGGAGCCCGATGCAGGACTCGATCCCAGGACCCTGGGATCATGACCTGAGCCGAAGGCAGACGCTTAACCATCTGAGCCACCCAGGCGCCCCCCTGGGGTTTATTCTTAATGGTGTACATTCTATAGGTTTTTAACATAGGATGACATGTCAGTTTTAACGTATAATGACGTATCAACTATTAGAGTGTCATACATAATAGTTTCATTGCCCTAAAATGCTCAGTGTTCTGCCTGTTCATCCTTCCTGCCCCTCCACACCCTGGCAACCACTGATCTTTTTATTGTCTCCATAGTTTCACCTTTTCCAGAATGTTATATATTTGGAATTGTGTCGTATTTAGCCCTTTCAGATCCCCTTATTTTTCATAAACATTTCAAGTGACTGCAATTATTCCATTGAGTGGATATAGAGTTATTTTTAACCATTCCTCCTCTGTTGTTGGGCATTTGAATTAGTTCTAAGTTTTCACCATTAGAGATAACACTGCACTGAACATCTTCATACATAAAGATAAAGCTTTCTCTATATTTATATGCTTATATAGAGTTTTTAAAAGATATATATTTATGAAGGCATCTATATAAATATATTTATATTTATTGAAAATATCAATATAAAAATAAAAGTTATCTCTATTGTTAGTATATGTGCTGCCAAAGCAAGCACAAATTATCTCTGTTTTTAAAATTATTTCCCTAAATAAACTCCCAGCAGGGAAATTATTGGGTAGAAGATTAGGAATATTTTAGTGGCTTAATACATATTGAAAGTCATTATTGCCAACTTGCTTTCTAAAAGTGTTTAAGAGTTTCAAAATCTGGGGCACCTGACTGGCTCAGTTGGTAGAGCATGCAACTCTTGATCTCAGGGTTGTGAGTTCAAGCCACACATTGGTCTCAGAGATTACTTAAAAATAAAGTAAAAATTTCTTAGAAAGTGCAAAAATGTGGTGTTAGAGGAATTCCCATTTTGCTGTACCCTTACCATTATTGGGTAGTATAATAACAAAAATTTCCTAAATTTAAATTTTAATTAGCACTTATTTGATTATTTGTGAGTTTAAAGATTTTACTGTATGTTAGTCATTTTTTAAAATTGTCTATCTTCGGGGCGCCTGGGTGGCTCAGTCCTTAAGCGTCTGCCCTCAGCTCAGGTCATGATCCCAGGGTCCTGGGATCGAGCCCCGCATTGGGCTCCCTGCTTGGCAGGAAGCCTGCTTCTCCCTCTCCCACTCTCCCTGCTTGTGTTCCCTCTCTTGCTGTCTCTCTCTCTGTCAAATAAATAAATAAAATCTTTAAAAAAATTAAAAAATAAAATAAAATTGTCTATCTTCACACTTGTCTACTGAGATATTTATATATTTATTATTTGAAAAGGTCCATATTAAATAGTACAGATTTCTTTTCTTCTAAATTGTGAAAGTAAGTAGTTATATGTTTAATTTGCTGTTTGGGATGTTTGGCTAAAGCGTGCCTTATGTAAACATAGGTAATGTTTTTATTTTATTTTTTTGAAGAAGCAAATCTTTGTCTTACTGTAAGACACTAAAATACTTAAAATTTTTGAGAGTTAACTGTTTTTCAATCATATCTTTTAAAGGAACTCCCACCTTACCTTGGCAAACTGGATGTCACATTTCAAAGAGGTAATATTTCCCATTTGCAGCTTACATATTGACATTAAAGTGTATTTATTTACACTGAGAATTAGATATACATGTGTGTTTTCTTCTGATAATAAGTTCTGGCTAACGGTACTGCCCTCAATACTTATTGTCTCAGACCTACAAATCTGAAATACTGACCCTGAGATGAAGGCTAAAGATTTAATTGGCTCATTCTATTTAAGTTTATGTACAGTTAATTTAAGCCTGAATACTAATTACAAGAAACCCAGATATTATTAGGGCTACTTTGCATTTCTGAAGCTTCAAATTCTAGAAGATTACTATAACTTGTAGTAATAATCCACCATAGGTAAAAACAAAACAAAACAAAACAAAAACAAATGAAAAGACATTGGAAAGACCTCCTTTTGGATCCTTACTGATTCTATACCATTTGATTTTATGTCATTTCAGTGCTCCCTATCTTAAATTATTAGAGAGAATTCTATTACTCAGATTAACCACCCATTTCCTGGTCACCATCACTTTTTAATCATCAGCATAGCAGTTTTCTCTCTTGTGAGGGAATATTTCTCACAAAGGAGCATGTTCCTTGGCTGTTTGTTGGATTCGTTAGAATGGAACATGTTAGAATGAAACATACACAGCTAGAGATACAGGTTGCTGAGCAGGTACAGGGTCCCACACTATCACAATTCAGCCTCATGTTTTGAATGATTCAAATGTAACTCAGTAAAACTACAAGATGCTACATGTTGTGGTCCTTGGTGTGGTATGGTTTGCATATAGTTAAAACCCTGGTTAAATGTCAAGGATCTAAAGAATTGTAACTGCTCTGTGAACTAGATTAAAAATTGGTCAGTATAATTTCTCCTTGATTGGAAAATTTAAGAAAGCCAAATAAGAATCAGAAAATTGTTTAAATTAGCTATTCTAAAGGATGTTTAGATCTGAAAATTGTTTGATTTTACTTTCCAGGTGAGTATCATTAAACTGTGTTGGTTTGCAGAAACATTTTTTTCATTCTTGTGATTAACAGGATTATACTTGCCAAGGTACTACATTTGTGTCAATTATGGATTTGTGAAGGTTAAAAACATTTCATAAGTGAAGTTTTTTGTTTGTTTGTTTTGGGGGGGTTTTGTTTTGTTTTGTTTAATTTTTTCCCTTGTAGAGCAAAGCCAAAGCTTCATAAAGATTAAAAGGTCCTTTGAGGAAAAAAATGTTTTAATTTTTTTTTCAGGTTTTATACTTTCCTTTCTTTTTTTAAGTTTTTATTTATATACCTTTTTTTATAAAGTCATAAAACTTTTTTTTTTTTAAAGATTTTATTTATTTGAGAGAGAGAATGAGAGAAAGAGAGCACATGAGAGTGGGGAGGGTCAGAGGGAGAAGCAGACTCCCCGCTGAGAAGGGAGCCCGATGTAGGACTTGATCCTGGGACTCCAGGATCATGACCTGAGCCCAAGGCAATCACTTCAACCAACTGAGCCACCCAGACACCCAAAGTCATAAAACTTTTGAATATGCAGTGACCTTTTGAGACCATATAATTCTGTCTCTTCCTGTTTTAGATAAGGAAATTGAGGCTTAAAGATGTAAATTAACTTAAGGTCATACAACAAATAAATCACAGATCTAGGACTTGAAACTAGGTCTCTTTCTAACCAGCCCAGTGTTCAGCTGCACTATGCTTCCTCTCCATCTGAAGAGTCTCTCTCTCTTTTTTTTTTGATTAAGTAGGCTCCTTGCCCAACATGGGGCTTGAACTCATGATCCTGAGATCAAGAGTCACATGCTTTACTGACTGAGCCAACCAGGCGCCCCTAGATTCTCTTCAAATGCCTTATTAATAGCACTGCCATGTCTCACTTTTTAGACACCTATAAAAAGAATTAATTTTTGTTCATATTGCATTCAGTTTATCACAATTAAGACTCTGCATCAAATGTGAAGTTTACTACATTTGAAATAGGCTAATATATAATACTGTAAAAACTTGATTCAGATTAGGTGATAGTTCCTTTTTTTTTTTTTGGTCCTATTTCCCTACTCAGAACTGTTGCTTACTTTTCTTTAAATACTGGAGAGAGAGAGACTACTAGCTCTCAGAGGAATACAGATTTTAGGCCTCTGGCTTTCTTTGTGGTTCACAATTTTACTGAAGAAGTAATTTTTTTTTTTTTTAAAGATTTTATTTATTTATTTGAGACAGAGAGAATGAGAGAGAGAGAGCACATGAGAGGGGGGAGGGTCAGAGGGAAAAGCAGACTCCCTGCCGAGCAGGGAGCCCGATGCGGGACTCATCCAGGGACTCCAGGATCATGACCTGAGCCGAAGGCAGTCGCTTAACCAACTGAGCCACCCAGGCGCCCTGAAGAAGTAATTTTTTTTTTAAGGTGCTTTAATGTGCCACAGACTGCATTAAAAAATAAAGAAAGAATATAAAAATGTGTTACCCAAAGGGTTTGTTATTATCTATCCTGCTTACTTGAAAATAGCCTTTTTTTTCATGAAAAATACATAATTTGGGTAATCTAGAGTTGGTCAGAATGGTCAATTTTCAAGTTCTAGCACCTTTATAGAGGCCACTTCACTCATTCCATCGCCCAGCACACCTTATGGTATATTCCTTGCCTATCACTCTTGTTTTCCTCTCTCTCTTTTTATAGTATTTCCCAGTGGTTATCTTCTGCCCAGAACAATAGTGGGGACAAATTTCTTTCCCCAGCTCATTTTCTACATTCTATGCTGGCTAAGGCATGTAATGTAAATATCTTCACATCACTTTAGCATGTGCTTTTTTTTCCCTTTGTTATTAACGTAACTTTAATTTCTTTGTTTCTCCCACTATTAGATGTAATATTATTCTTATTGTATAACATTCCAAAGTTAGTGTTATCTGTTTGACTTTTTTCTACATTGATCCTTTTTTTTCTTCAAAGTTTGTTTATTTATTTATTTATTTATTTATTTATTTATTTATTTATTTTGAGAGAGAGTGAGAACTAAAGAGATCACAGAGGGAGAGGGAGAAGCAGACTCTCTGCTGAGAAGCCCGATGCTGGAGTCGATCCCAGGACCCTGAGATCATGACCTGAGCCGAAGGTAGCCGCTTAACTGACTGACCCACCCAGGCGCCCCCTAAGTTAATCCTTGCAAACATCTTACCTGGGTGTGAATAGCTATTGCCCATGGCAATTCTTTTGACTGCGAAATTAATTTTTCCATACTTAACAAGCTAACAAAATTTTTACTTAACTAAAAAAATAGCAGCACTGTTTAAATGGAGTGTAGTAATAGAGGTGTTCTGTATTTGCAATGTCAGTTACAATAGCCAATAACCACATGTGACTGTTGAGCACTTAAAATGTGACTAGTCCATCTCAGGGACTGAATTTTTAGTTTTATTTAATTTTAATTTAAATAACCCTGTGTGGCTAGTGGCTACCATCTTTTTTTTTTTTTTTTAAGATTTTATTTATTTATTTGACAGAGAGAGAGACAGTGAGAGAGGGAACACAAGCAGGGGGAGTGGGAGAGGGAGAGGGAGAAGCAGGCTTCCTGCCAGCAGGGAGCCCGATGCTGGGCTCGATCCCAGGACCCTGGGATCATGACCTGAGCCGAAGGCAGACGCTAACGACTGAGCCACCCAGGCACCCCTAGTGGCTACCATCTTAAACAGTGCAGGACTAGAACATCATGTTCAGACTTTTTAGATTGTTAACAGAAACGAGTTTACACTAGCTTAAGGGAAAAAAGAAACAACAGATTTAGTTTATCATTAACTGTCTATAATAATGGTGGATCTGATGTTAAACATTATTGAATCCAAGGGCACAAAGGGGACTCTTTTTGAGTCATTCTGTGGTTCTGCTTCTCTTGGGTGTTACCTTCTTCCAGTGTAAATGGAGTTTGTCCTTGTGGCAGGGAACATGATCACTGACAACTCATTTATATCCTGCCCACACATTGACCCAAGGGTAAAAAAGCAATCTTCCTTTGAGCTTCAAGGGAAAGTTCTAGAGAAAGACACTGATTGGCCCAGCATGGGTCATGTGTCCATCCTTGAGATAGTCACTGTGGACAAAAAAATTGGCTATTATAATAGACCAGACCTAGGTCATATGCATGCCCATGAGAATAAAGGGGGAGTGAATCCTGTTTTTGAGAGCCCAATCAGAATAGTGTGGCTTAAGGGAGATGCAGTTTTCCAAGGGAAGAAAGGGTGCTGGGGAGGTAAAAACAAGCTAAATTTTTATATGTTAACATAATTTTTACAGTTCAATTAGGTAGTGTACAGTAAGTCTAAACTCAATTATAGTGCTAGAAATCCATGTCAGGATAGTTCAAAAGAAATTTTTTTTAAGAATTTGGTTCTTCGGCGCCTGGGTGGCTCAGGTGGTTAAAGCGACTGCCTTCGGCTCAGGTCATGATCCTGGAGTCCCTGGATCGAGTCCCGCATCGGGCTCCCTGCTCGGCGGGGAGTCTGCCTCTCCCTCTGACCCTCCCCCCTCGCATGTGCTCTCTCTC
>NC_138383.1:28557107-28562187 GCF_054177405.1 Leptonychotes weddellii
AAATTGGGTATGAGGGATTGATATTTTCATTTCTAGACAATAAATTTTATCATTATTATTATCTTAAATGTTAACTAATGTGGGACTAATTCAGTCCTCTGCATGGAAAAACACCCACAGAAAATTTGTGTGCTTCTGGGTGAATTTATAGAGAGAGAAAGGAACACCTCATTAATCCCCCCAAAACTGCTACTTGACAGTCTTTCACCTAAGTTTATCATAAAGGGTTGAGTAACTTAAAGCCTGGCTAGAACTTCAGTTTATATAGCATCTTAACAAAAAAATCCAATACATTTTCAGAGAATTGACAAGACAAATAAAAAGGATTTTGAGTTTCTAGGGTAGATATATTCATGGGAAGGTAAATATATGGGTGAATAATGGAAGATAAAGGCTAGTCAATAGTTTGTTATGCAGAGTTCTGTGGTGCTGATAAGGGTCTAAAGTTGTTGGTGATTTATGTTTGTACAAATTTAAGTCTTGTTCCTAGGCAAATGGGAAAGGACAGAGTGCTTTTTTTGTATCTGCTTCATTTCAGTTGCCTTCAGTTAAAAATAATCCTTATGCCAAAGTGGCATATTTTGGAATGGTAAACTCTTACCTTTCTGGGAGAATGTTTAAATTAAAATAATTAAATTGTTGCATAGCTACTCAATGGAGCATTTTAAAACCATTTAAAATAACAAATAGAGTAAGATTGGTGGATTATAATAATACCAATGTCATGGTTATGATATTGTACTGTAGTTTTACAAGAGGTTATCGGGGAATCTGGGTAAAAGGTGCATAAATCTCTGTATATTTTTCTTATAACTCCAAATGAATCTATAGTTATCTCAAAAGGTTTAATGAAAATATTTTTAAATCATAATTCTAAATTCTAAGTGTATTAACATGTAATATTTATTTTTTACTTATGTAAAAAGATCAGGTTAAGATCTGTAGGTACACTATATTATAACTGTATTAAATTATGCATAGGAAAAAAAGACTAGAGAAAGTATACTAAATGGTCACAATGGTTATATCTAAATTGTTGGATTTTAAATGATTGTCCTTTTCTTTACTTTTCATCATTTTGTAAATGTCCTCTATGAATACATACTATTATGAAAACAATACTTTATCTTTTTTCTCCCAATCCTCAAAAAAGTGAAAGTTATCTTTTAAAAATACCTTTAAAAATCTTGCTTTCTCAGCATGCCAATGTGAAGGAAAAGATAACCGAATTCCATTACTAAAGGAAGTTTTTGAGGCTTTTCCTAACACTCCCATTAACATCGATATCAAGGTCAACAACAATGTGCTGATAAAGAAGGTACGTGAGCCAATCCCTCTTCTGGGTATGTTGTATCAGGTTTCACAAACTGAATAAGGCTACAGTAGGTGACTTCATAGATTGATAATATTCAAGGAAATGTGACACTCTAGGGATCAGTATTGTTTTAAATAATGCCCTGGTAGAAGAGATCACTTTACTGTAGGAAGGCCTATTTCCAGAGCAAGCTGTCCTGTCCCAGTCATGGATAAAAGTGAGCTCCTGTGAACCAGTTGTTTGGCATCGATATAATTAACTTCTTCAAATTTACTTGCTTCCTTTGTAGTTAGTTTATATCAAATGACTAAATAGTTGCCTTCTATTAGATAAATGATAGAATGGTAAAATGTAAGTAATTGCTTATATTTTATAAAATAATCTGATTCACATATTGGTTCTTCCCAAAGTTTATATTATTCACTGGCAGAAAGTCAATTGTAATCCATTTTTTTAAAGATTATTTATTTATTTATTGGGGGGGATGAGTACGGGAGGGGCAGAGGGAGAAGCAGGCTCCCCGCTGAGCAAGGAGCCCAATTCGGGACTCAATTCCAGGACCCTGGGATCATGACCTGAGCTGAAGGCAGACGCTTAACTGACTGAGCCACCCAGGTGCTCCAATTGTAATCCATTTTTTAAGTGAAGTAATGTAAGCGGATTTACCAGTAGGCACATGCATGAACTTTTGCATTTTCACATGTAGGTTTCAGAGCTGGTAAAGCAGTACAGACGAGAACACATAACGGTGTGGGGTAACGCCAGTTATGAAATTGTAGAAAAGTGCTACAGAGAGGTAAGCTTCGAACATGATACGGAATGATCTTTCTTGCTGTTGTTGTGTATCTATAAATGTTATCACACTAATAATTTTTAGAAGTATCTTATTTCAAAGCCTTGATACAAAGACAGATAGTACTGGGTGGAAGCACCTAACCAGAAGTTTACTAATAGAGGTAATGGATTTAATAGAAATAATGTATGTGGGCTGGCTCACAGAATTCTTATTTTCACATGCTAATAATATTAATTGTTTGCCAACATTTTATTATGTACATTATGAAACAAGATATGATTCCTGTCTTACAATGTCTGTTTTTTGTTAGGTTATTGAAACTTTTGTGTAATTTTAAATTGAGGAAAGGATTTTAGTCCTTCAACTCTGTAGCTCAAGCTTCTCTGTTCCCTACCTCCCAAACAGAATTAATCAAATTAAGCCAAGATCATAGTTATCAGGTGGTATATAAAAGTAGGGCCATCTACCCACCAAAATTTTTGTTTGAAGAAAATATATCTATAAAAAGTTAATTGGATATATTTAGACATGGTATGCTAAGCCTCTATAAGCAAGTTTAGCTATATACTATAGCTATTATAAGTATAGTTTATATACTTATATACTATAGCAAGTATAGCTAGGAGAATATGAAATTCAAAATGTTAAAAAAAAAAAACCTTAAGCATTAAAGACTCTCTCTCAGAATACAAGTGATAGTGCAGAAGAAATACTGTGACACAAATAGCAATTCAAAATACAAAGATTTCTTTTGGGAAGGCCTTTCTTCCTAGCAAAGAAGGCAAAAACATAGATCCAGAATTGGCACCATTATAATTAAAAGTACCGTTGAAGCCTTCATTAAGGCAAGTAAGTTTTATTTATGTGCCACAGGCTCTCTGAGATTCCAAGGTAGCTTGTGTACACAAGGAGAAAACAGTGATCATTGGGATAAATAGCTTCAGATGCTAAGAATTTAGTGCTAAGACTTTCCCATAACTAATCATTGTCTAAGGGTATTTTCACGTGTCATTAAAAGTGACTGTACGGGAGGCCTCATGGCCTGCTGGTTGTTTTACATTATTCAAATGTTTTTTAAAAAATAAAAAATAGTGCTAACAGCAAATGCTGGAGAAGATGAGGAGAAGCTGGATCTCTCCAGACTGCTGGTGGAAAAGTAAAATAGTACAGCCACTTTCTTCATTTGTTGGGTAGATTTCTTACCAAACTAAACATACACTTACCATATTAACCAGTAGTCTCACTCTTGGGCATTTATCTCAGAAAAATGAAAACTTATGCACATAAAAACCTGTATGTGAATGTTTATAGCAGCTTTATTTATTATAGAAAATACTGGAAACCAACCAGAATGCCCTTCAGTGGGTAGATCTCTGAACAAACTGACATAACCACATGATGTAATACTATTCAGCCATGAAAGGAAATGAACTCCTGATACCTGTAACAACCTGACTGTCCTAATCCTCAAAGACATTTTGCTTAGTGAAAAAAATTAACCTCAAAAGATTACATACTGGAATCTCTATATTGTACACCTGAAACTAATATAACTATGTTAACTAACTGGAATTAAAAAAAAAAATTAAAGAAACAAAAACCAAAAACAAAACAAAAAGATTACATACTGTATGATTCCATTTACGTAACGTTCTCAAAACTATACACATGAAGAACAGATAAGTGGCTTCCAGGGGACAGAGACTGGGGGTCGGGTAGAGAGTGGGGGCAATAACAACAAAAAGGTAGGGGGAGGGAGTTCTTGGCTGTGATGGAACTGTTCTGTATCTTGATTGTGGTGGTGGTTACACGAATTGAAACACTGCTAAAACTGCACTAAACCTGGGCACCTGGGTGACTCAGTTGGTTAGGCATTTGCCATTGGCTCAGGTCATGATCTCAGGGTCCTGGGATTGATCCCCGTATTGGGCTCTCTGCTCAGCAGGGAGTCTGCTTCTCCCTCTCCCTCTGTGCTCCCTCTCTCACTCTCTTTCAAATAAGTAAATAAAATCTTAAAAAACAAAACTGCACTAAACCAAACACATGCACAAATGAATGCAGATTTTAAAAGTGGTGAAAACTGAGTAAGATCTATAGTCTAATTAGCAGTGATATGCCAGGCCGATAGGGTGTTAAAAAGAAAGGAAAGGAGAGGAGAGGGGAGGGGAGGGGAGGGGAGGGGAGAGGAGAAAAGAGAGGAGAGGGGAGGAGAAAGGAGAGGAGAGGAGAAAGGAGAGGGGAAAGGGGAAAGGAAAGGAAAGGAGAAAGGAAAGGAAAGAAGAAGGAAGGAATAAAGAAAAGAAAAGAAAGAAAGAAAGAAGGAAAGAAAGAGAAAAGAAAACAACAAAAAACGCCCGTGATCTACCAGTGTCAAGTCCTGGTTTTGATACTGAACTACAGTTACATCAAATGTTACCGTTTGGGAAAGGTTAAGGGTACATGGGACTGTGTTTTTACAACTTTTTGTGAATCTGTTGTTTCAAAATAAGAAGTCCACTTCTGGGGTGCCTGGGTGGCTCAGTTGTTAAGTGTCTGCCTTCGGCTCAGGTCATGATCCCGGGATCCTAGGATCGAGCCCCACATCGGGCTCCCTGCTTGGCAGGAAGCCTGCTTCTCCCTCTCCCACTCTCCCTGCTTGTGTTCCCTCCCTGGCTGTGTCTCTCTTTGTCAAATAAATAAATAAAATCTTAAAAAAAAAAAATAAGAAGAAGTCCACTTCTGACTCAGAATCACAGAACTTTTCCCTTGATTCACATATTTTTCTCAAAGCCTCTGGCTTTCTGTCATTTTAGAATTTAAAAACTCCAAAACCTCCAGCAGTAATTTTCAAACATCATAGTAAAAATGTCTCAGTCATATTTTTCATATTATGAACATGCCATATAATTAAGTCATTGATTTATAAGAATTTTACATTAGCCCTTTAGTTCCCAAATGCTAGAAACTAAAAATATAAAAATAACTTGGCT
>NC_138383.1:28562287-28644673 GCF_054177405.1 Leptonychotes weddellii
CGCCTGGGTGGCTCAGTTGGTTAAGCGACTGCCTTCGGCTCAGGTCATGATCCTGGAGTCCCTGGATCGAGTCCCGCATCGGGCTCCCTGCTCGGCGGGGAGCCTGCTTCTGCCTCTGACCCTCCCCCCTCTCATGTGCTCTCTCTCTCTCATTCTCTCTGTCTCAAATAAATAAATAAAATCTTAAAAAAAAAAAAAATAACTTGGCTAATTGAATTTAAATTAAAAAACAAAAAAAAATATAAAAAGAAAAATGGGGCACACAGTGGGGAGGGGAAAACATGTGGTGCTTAGTCTCATGCAATGATTTTTAATTCATTCTTACTTAATGCAGTGGTTCTTAAGCCTGGCTGTATGTTGGAATCACCTGGAAAGTCTCAAAACAAAACACAACTAATGCCTGGGTCCCATTCCATAAATTCTATTTATGTCATTCAAGTATAATTGAAACACGATGTGGTATTAGTGACTCCACAAGTCTATACGTTAGGCTGTGCTCACCAAAAGTGTAGTTACCAGCTGTTAACCACACAACACTATTACAATACCATTGACTGTGTTCCCTATGCTGTACCTTTTACCCCCATGACCTATTCATTCCCTGACTGGAAGCCTGTATCTCTCACTCCCCTTCACCCATTCCTCCACTCCCCTCCCCTCTAGCAACCGTCAGTTTGTTCTCTGTATTTATGGGTCTGTTTCTGCTTTTTGTTTGTTTATTCATTTTGTTTTTTAGATTCCACATATAAGGGAAATCATATGGTATTTGTCTTTCTCTGTCTGACTCATTAGCATAATACCCTCTCAGTCCATCCATGTTGTAAATGGCAAGATTTTCAGATGTTCTAATTTAGAAGATACCCAGTGGCACCAGCTGTTACATCAGTGGTGGGCCAGCATACCAAACCCCACCCTCTCCCACCCTGGGCAGCCTGGCATGGCTTTCCAGAAGTACCAGTTATTGTTTTTAGTTCTCTGGGTCCAAAGTTGTGTAAGTTTTGAGGGTCGGCCCGAACCCTGTTTTTCCCATAAGCTCTGTTACTCTTAGGGCATGAATTTGCAGAAATCAAGTTTTTCAGGGACTTGTACGTTGTGTTACAGCTGAAACACCTGCATATAAATAAGCCTAAAATGTTACAAAGTGTCATGTGAACATAGGGGCAAAAGAAATCCTCAAACTTATTTACTCTATTTTTTTTTAAAGAAAGAAGTGGGTAATTTAGAGGTAATATTTAAAATAAATTACTTTTCTGCATAACTTCTTCAATATATTACTTTTGTATAGAAAAAAATCAGCTTTAGGGCGCCTGGGTGGCTCAAGCCGTTGAGCGTCTGCCTTCAGCTCAGGTCATGATCCCAGGGTCCTGGGATCGAGTCCTGCATCGGGCTCCCTGCTCAGCAGGAAGTCTGCTTCTCCCTCTATCCCTCCTTCCTGCTCGTGATCTCTCTCTCTCATGCTCTTTCTCTCAAATAAATAAAATCTTTAAAAGGAAAACATCAACTGTACCATAATTTCTGTTTGTTTTAAAGACAAATATAGGAGGGGTTAGGGAGATGGGGATATGAGGGGCCATTTGCTGAGCATAGAATTTCGGTTTTACAAGATGAAAAGAGTTCATATATATATATACGAAGCTTGCATTCTAAGCGTTTTGGGATCTTGAACACATTTTGCAATAGAAATCTAAAATGGTGGCTAGATTCTTCGACTAGCTTACAAAATCCTATTTATATTTGATGCATAATGTAGTTGAAAGATGACATTTGCAACAGTGTTTATATTTTATCTATACATATCAATATCATATCCTGCTTAACTAATATATAACTATATTTATAGATTGGAACACCTATATATCTATATGGATATATCGATCTTTAGTTATATATTTTTTAAATAGGAGTAAGGTTACTGAACATTTCTTCATTTCTTTGTCTTATTCCATTAGGTTCAGTATTTTTAATCTCTAGTGATAAGCACTATCACCAACAGACAGAAGTGGTGTTGCAAGCAGAGAATAGGGAATAGAGATACTTAAGTTAAGTATCATCAATTAACAGCATAGGGCTTGACAATAAATCCTGACCCATTTGGCAAGGACTAGCCATTTTTAAATGTGGTGGGTTTGGAGATGGATATTGATAATTCAGGGAGTACTTTTAACGAATGTCCAGATACAGTCTTGGAAATTTTGAGGATGTGAAATAATCCTCTTCATTGAGCAGTTGTAAAGTAACATAATATTGCTTGTGTCTTTTAGAATTCAGATATTCCTATACTCTTCAGTCTACAACGTGTTCTGCTCATTCTTGGCCTTTTCTTCACTGGCCTCTTGCCCTTTGTGCCCATTCGAGAACAGTTTTTTGAAATCCCAATGCCTTCTATCATACTGAAGTAAGTGGTTACTCTGTTTTCATCAGTTATCATTATAGGGGGACTAAGATCAAGGCTCATTAATATCAATATAAATGATAAAGAATAGATTGCTATAGGGACGCCTGGCTGGCTCAGTCGGTAGAGCATGTGACTCTGAATCTCAGGGTTGTAAGTTTGAGCCCCACATTGGGGGTTTAAAAATAAAATTAAAAAAAAAACAGATTGCTGTAGTTATTTACATGTTGGATTAACTGACCTGTATTAATAATACTTTTTGATATCATTAAGACACATTTTTCTAAAATGAGTAATATAGGATAAGTATTTCATCTGGACCCATTTCAGGTAACAATGACTTTCTGTGCCTGTGTACTCAGAATTCAGGTACAAAGAATTGAGCTTAACTGTTGAAACTTAATAATTCTTTTATTCTAACATGTAATAGCAATTGCCCTCCAACTTCCCTAATTTATTTATACCTCAGTTGCAATATGCAGCTGAAATTCAATTAAACTCCAAATTCTCGGGGCACCTGGCTGGCTCGGTCAGAAGAGCATGCAACTCGATCTCAGGGTTGTGAGTTCAAGCCCCATGTTGGGCCTAGAAATTACTTAAAAAAAAAATTAAATTAAATGTGATCTCACCTGCATGGAAACTTTTTTCATTCCCAAACAGAACTTTAAAAAATCAAGCTGAACATTAGTGCAGCAGTCATTAGGAAATATTGGTAAGAAAAACAATTTGGTCGGTACCGTTGTATTCAGCATTTGTTTCATGCTTGTTTTCCAATTTGAGTTTCTTCATGATGAGCATGTTTATTTTATCTATTCCCAATTACATTTATGGGCAGTTTTTGTAGTTATTTCTCAGACAGAATGGAAATCACTTCTTGCCTACAAAGAAACCATTTTCATTTGCTGGATTAAAATGATTCCTGACCATTTACTCCTGAAATACTTAAGCTTCCTCTGGCTTGGCATGGACTGTTGTCCTTTCTGGATTATCTCCATGTGTTCTCTTAGAAGCAGGTATTACTGAAATACAGACAGATGAACAAACTTCATAGAATTAATCTTTTCTCTAAAAACTAATTGTAGGGCGCCTGGGTGGCTCAGATGGTTACGTGTCTGCCTTCGGCTCAGGTCATGATCCCAGGGTCCTGGGATCGAGTCCCGCATCGGGCTCTCTGCTCCTTGGGAGCCTGCTTCTCCCTCTGCCTCTCTCTCTCTCTGTCTCTCATGAATAAATAAATAAAATCTTTAAAAAAAATAAAAACTAATTGTGGATTAAGACAAGGTAGAATATTGTGTGTGTTTTAATTTTTTTTTTTTATGGATGACAGTGGGTACTTCCAAAGACAAAGTAATCATTTGTTTAATGAGGTAATTAGTGTTTGAGATACTAAGTCCCTGAGATTCCAGAAGTTGCAAGCAGTACTTCCCACCTGGGCTACAGCGAGGGAAAAGAGGATTTTATTTAGAGAGCTTCTAATAAAAACTGAATTCAGAGAGAAAGGAAAAAAAAGGAATTTAAGTGTGGAGACTCAGAATTATTCCAAGAGTATAGACAGGACGAATTAGAAAGGAAACAAGAAGTGAAGCTCCAGGGGCAATGGAAATCACTGCGTGCTGTTAAACTTAGAAGCTGAGAAGTTTTGATAGTAGAGAGAGGCTTACCAGAGATTTGCTATGTGTACAACCCAAAGTTAATGACACAGGTAGTTGTGCTGCTCCAGGCATCTGAGGAAATTGAAGAAACTCAGCATACGTCCAAAGGTCAAGTATAGAAAAGATAATTAAAAAGAACAGGGCCTAGGTTCCATATTTGCAAATCCAACAACGTACTACATCATCACATTAATAAAAGAAAGGATAAGAACCATATGATCATCTCAATAGATGCAAAAAAGCATAGGGAAAAGACAAAGTACAACATCCATACATAATAAAAACCCTCAACATAATAAAGGCCATCGAGAAAAACCCACAGCTAATATCCTCAATGGGGAAAAACTGAGAGCTTTTCCTCTATAGTCAGGAATAAGACAGGGATGTCCATTCTCACCAGTTTTATTCAACACAGTACTGGAAGTCCTAGCCACAGCAATCAGACAACAAAAGGAAATAAAAAGCATCCAGATAGGCAAGGAAGAAGTAAAAGTTTCACTATTTGCAGATGACATGATAATATATATAGAAAACCCAAAAGACTCCACCAAAAAACTGCTAGAACTGATACATGAATTCAGCAGTCACAGGATACAAAATCAACGTACAGAAATCTGTTGCATTTCTATAAACCAATAAGGAAGCAGAAAAAGAAATTAAGGAATCACTCTCATTTACAATTGTACCAAAAACCATAAGATACCTAGGAATAAATCTAACCAAAGAGGTGAAAGACCTGTACTCTGAAAAGAAATTGAAGATGACACAAAGAAATGGAAAGACATTCCATGCTCAGGGATTGGAAGAACAGATATTGGTAAAATGTCTATACTCCTCAAAGCAATCTACACATTTAATGCAATCCCTATCAAAATACCAACAGCATTTTTCACAGAGCTAGAATGAACAATCCTAAAGTTTATATGGAACCACAAAAGACCCCAAATAGCCAAAGCAACCTTGAAAAAGAAAAACACAGCTGGAGGCCTCACAATTCTGGACTTGAAGTTATATTACAAAGCTGTAGTAATCAAAACAGTATGATACCAGCACAAAAATAGACACACAGATGAATGGAACAGAATAGAAAATCCAGAAATGAACCCATAATTATATGGTCAATTAATCTTTGACAAAGCAGGAAAAAAATAGCCAATGGGAAAAAGAATGTCTCTTCAACAAATGGCGTTGGGAAAACTGGACAGCAACATGCAAAAGGATGAAACTGGACCACTTTCTTACACCATACACAAAGAATAATTTCAAAATGTGAGAACTGAAGCCATAAAAATCCTAGAAAAGAACATAAGCAGTAACTTCTTTGACATCAGTCATAGCAACTTCTTTCTAGGTATGTCTCCTGAAGCAAGGGAAACAAAATCAAGAACTATTGAGACTGCATCAAAATAAAAAACTTCTGCATAGCAAAGGAAACAATCAGCAAAACTAAAAGGAACCCACGGAATGAGAGAAGATATTTGCAAATGACAGATCTGTTAAAGAGTTAGTATCCAAATATATAAAGAACTTATAAAACTCAGTACCCCAAAAATGAATAATCTAATTAAGAATGGGCAGAAGACATGAATAGACATTTTTCCAAAGAAGATATACAGATGGCCAGCACACACATAAAAAGATGCTCAACATCACTCCTCATCAGGGAAATGCAAATCAAAAGTATGATGAGATACTCATGCCTCTCAGAATGGCTAAAATAAAAAGCTCAAGAAACAACAGGTGTTGGCGAGGATGTGGAGAAATGGGTAATCCTCATGCACTGTTGATGGGAATGCAAACTGGTGCAGCCACTGCGGAAAACCGTAATGAGGTTCCTCAAAAAGGTAAAAATAGAACCATCCTACAATCCAGCAATCATACTACTAGGTATTTACCCAAAGCATACAAAAATACTAATTCAAAGGGATATAGGCACCTGGATGTTTATAGCAGATTATTTACAATAGCCAAGTTATGGAAAACAGCCCAAGTGTTCATAAATAGATGAATGGATAATGAAGACATGGTATGTGTGTGTGTGTGTATGGTATGTTTTTATATATATATAAACACAATGGAATATTACTGAGCCATAAAAACAAATGAAATCTTGCGTTTTGCAATGACATAGATGGAGCTAGAGAGTATAATGCTAAACAAAATAAGTCAAAGAAAGACAAATGCCATATGATTTCACTCATATGTGGAATTCAAGAAACAAAACAAATGAGCGAAAGGAAAAGGGAGAGAGAGAGGGGCAAACCAAGAAACAGACTCTTAACTACTGAGAACAAACTGATGGTTACCAGAGGGGAGGTGGGTGGAGGATGGGTTAAACAGGTGATGGGGATTAAGGAGTGCACCTGTTGTGATGATCACCGGGTAATGTATGGAGTTGTTGAATCACTATATCGTACACCTGGAACTAATATTACACTGTATGTTAACTAACTGGAATTTAAATAAAAACTGGAAAAACAAAGAACAGGGCCCAGGTCTTCAAATATTGAAAGGGGAAGAAAAAACATGCTTTTAGGGGTTTTTTAGTCACATTTTTGCCCCATGTATCTTTTAATTTGTAGTAAAGTTTGGTTGTGTGTTTAAGTTCACTATATACTAGTGCTCACTTCAGCAGCACATATAGTAAATCTACTATATACTAAGTTACAGCAGACAAGGTGAGAGAAAGAAGCTTCACCAAAAAAGAGAAGAGACATGAGCCCCAGGCACCCAGGGTCTAGAAAGATAACTTTCATTATTTTTTTTACCTTTTAGTAGTAGTAGCAAAGTCA
This sequence comes from Leptonychotes weddellii, assembly GCF_054177405.1. Taxonomy (NCBI): domain Eukaryota; kingdom Metazoa; phylum Chordata; class Mammalia; order Carnivora; family Phocidae; genus Leptonychotes; species Leptonychotes weddellii. The sequence continues at coordinate 28,569,124 of NC_138383.1, forward strand.
TCTCAAAATCAATAGAAACAGAGAACCCGGGGCGCTGGGTGGCTCAGTCGTTAAGTGTCTGCCTTCGGCTCAGGTCATGATCCCAGGGTCCTGGGATCGAGCCCCGCATCGGGCTCCCTGCTCAGCGGGAAGCCTGCTTCTCCCTCTCCCACTCCCCCTGTTTGTGTTCCTGCTCTCGTTATCTCGCTCTCTGTCAAACAAATAAATAAAATCTTAAAAAAACAAACCAAAACAAAACAAAAAACCAGAGAACCCAAATGGGTTTTATTTTAATTTACTTTTGGGGTTTTTTTACAAGTATTTTTTGAGCACATACGAAGTGCAAGGCAACTTTGTTTTTGGACTCATTTTATCACAGTGATATACCTTCTTGTGTTTCTAATTTGATTCAAATTTTTATTTTGCCTCAGGCTAAAAGAACCACACACTATGTCCAGAAGTCAAAAGTTTCTCATCTGGCTTTCTGATATGTAAGAATTTTAGTTTCTTGATATACGAGTTATTGTTTTAGCTGAATCTATTAAATACTATGTTTATAATTTAGAGCAAGCTTTCTATATGTGATTTGTAACAAGGATGATAAGCACCTACTCTGTGGGTGGATGTATATGAATCATTTAGAACTACTTTAATTACTAGTCACAAAACCTTAAGAGGAATCTTGAGAGATAATCTCATCCAGCTTCAGGAGAAAACTGAGTGCCCTCCTAACCAAAGGTAAATGATTAACTTAGGGTTATCTAGCTAGGTAGAAGAGGTGGTGGTATGTATAACCATTCCCTTCTACCTGTTTGCTGTTTTCAACTAACCTGCAGTCAGAGACATGGCAGAAAGAAGTGTGTATAGCAATACAAGTATATGTAAAAGTGTATATTGATTAGTGGCACATTTCTCTGAAAAATCTGCACGAAGACTTAATAGCAGACAGGAAGCCCCACCTTTAGGGTGGGCATCTCCTTTAAAGAAAATACTTTCATTTCTCAGACATGTTGAGTTTAATTTTAGGTAAATAACACAATGTTGCTGTGCTATATTTTGCTTTAAAATGGAACCCGGAATGCTTAAATAATAGTCCTAAATCACAACCTTTTAAGTTACTTAACCTCCTCTTTCAGAGAGTTGGAAAACTAGTTTTATCTTTTCTCTGTGCCACAGGGTTTATTCTTTTTTGCTCTATTCCTGATTTAATTTCTAGTTTTCAAGGATGCATTTTTAATTGGTGTTAAATGCATATGATTTTTAGTTTCTCTTATTTCATCACTTTAATAGACATAAACAGAATAGAAATAATATGTATAACTTTCCAGTATAGTTTGTTCCCATCATGCTCAAGTGATTTATATTCTAAGAGTTCACTTTTAAGTCAATTATTTAGCACTTAAAAAAAAGCTGCAGTTTTCCTATTTATAGTGTAATCAATGGACATTAGGTTTCTAAGATAGCACATGAAAGACTAATCCATTATGTAAATGAACTGTGATATTCTAGAACTTGGCCCAAGTTCACTGCCTTATTTTAAGTTGGAATGTTAGTCAGACTTCCCAGCTCTTTCTCACTTGTTATGGTGTCGACAGGGAAATCGAGGAGGCCTCTTGTCTACTGAGTGGCTTCAATAAGATTGGGTCCCTTGAGGATGTAGTTACAGAAGAAATAGGAGGTTCTGGTGGTCCACCAGCAAGCGGCCAGCCAGCAGTGAAAGGAGATCCAGTGGTTAGAACATAAATGCATCCACCACAGTTATTACTTGAGGCCATTGCTTTATTGTTGCTACAGCATTGGGATTAAATTCAGTTAGGAATTACAAACTCTAAATGGACTACATTAGGACTAAGGACTAAGAGTCCTTCATTAGAGTTAAGAGATATCTAAATCTGTCCTGCTTTTCTTTTCCAGCTTACTAATGAGAAAAGCCTTGTTTGACCACCTCACTGCCAGAGGCATTCAGGTAAGTTTCTGGAATGATGCATTTTTTTTTTTTTTAAGATTTTATTTATTTATTTGAAAGACAGAAAGAGACAGCGAGAGAGGGAACACAAGCAGGGGGAGTGGGAGATGGAGAAGCAGGCTCCACGCTGAGCAGGGAGCCCGATGTGGAGCTCGATCCCAGGACCCTGGGACCATGACCCGAGCCGAAGGCAGACGCCCAACGACTGAGCCACCCAGGCGCCCGGAATGATGCATTTTGGAAACAGTATAGCTCACCAGTTTAACAGTAGTGTAAAGGGCAGGAACTTAATTTGGTTCCAACTCTGATGCTGCTGCTTTACTGATTCACATATGAAGACCTTAAACTTAACAAGAAAGCATTGGCATTTTAGTAACTGGAGTCCACTTATATATAGGTGACAGTAGCTGAAGCCAGACAGTGTATAGTTAATGGGTAAAGTAAAAAAATTTCATGGGTAAAGTAAAAAAAAATTTAAAGGGTTCAATGATTTCTTAAAATTACAGGTTTAAAAGGTTGTTTCTAAGTATGCTGAGATTGTAGTGTATAAAGGCTATTATAAAATTTTAACCTTTCATCTCATACTTCTCATGCTTCTAATTTTCAGGTCTATATTTGGGTATTGAATGAAGAACAAGAATACAAACGAGCTTTTGATTTGGGAGCAACTGGGGTGATGACAGACTATCCAACAAAGCTTAAGGATTTTTTACATAATTTTTCAGCATAGAAAAGGAGGTACTCAGAAGCACTCAAAGATGAAAAGACCTAAAGAAAAACAAAACAAAACAAGTTTGCCATCATTTTCCTAAGCCATTTCCAGAATGGTAAAGGTTTAATCATTTAAGTTTTTATTACCTCATTTTTAAGCTTGTCTGAGAATGTAGAAACTATATATTGTATATTTATTTTAAAGAACATTGCGTATTTTACATTTGTAAATTGTTTAGAAAGATAACTGGTTATGAGATGTAAGTAGATTATTGATCAAGAGTTCTGTATATGATGCAGTATTCTATTATAAGTAATTGTAAAATCAAAGACTATTGGATAAATTTGATATTAGCCTTCACTGGAATAAGATCAACTAATTAGTAAACCAAAATTATTGAAGGCCACTACAGCTATGCTGAGTTGTCTCATTATTTCTAGGTACATCTTAGTTTAAAAGGAAAGAAAATGCAGTGGGAGGGGAGCTTAGAAATCAGTGATATAGTTATCTGACAAGCTGTACATTATTAACAGAAGGGAGGCTCAAAAAAAAGAACTGAAACTAATACTTGATCAGAAATAAAAACTGTAGACAATTAGATTTCTTGGTTGCTGTTGTTAATGGGGACATTCTGTTTGGAATCTTCAGGTGTAATAGTGTTACCATGTCCTTTCTTTTTGGTACACATTAAAATTGGACTTAAAAGACCCAAATAGTCATATATTTGTGTTTCCTCTAAACATTATGTTTCTTCTAAACAAAATTTTCCATTTTTTGGCAGTGACTAATTGTTTGGGCCTACATCTAGATTTTAAGTAATGTTTTGAATCCTAATAATCATATGAAACTGACAAAAGTACATATCATTGTTTCTAATACGTATGGTATAAACCACCTGTTCTTGACCTTTAAGGTTTAATTCTTCTGAATTAAGTGGAAGCAGAATTTCTCAAAGCATTCGGCTTCACTTTCTCAGCTTTTCTGATATGACTCCATGTAAAATTTTTCTAATCTTTTTGACTAATTTTCATTATCTCTTTGGGAGGTAAATATACTCTGGAATAATAAGGGTCTTTTACCTGGATTACATCTCTCGTTTGGAGTTTGCCAGCTAGCAGCTATGAAGGATGATCATACTCCCACCACCTATCCCTTTATGACATAAATAACATTTGCTTTTTTTGTTTGTTTGTTTAAACTGAAATAAAGTTTTACAAGAACAAAATAAAGGTTTTTCATTGATTTTTTGTAGTTGTAATTCCAAATATACTTTATAGATTTTGGGGGGGGCAGAATTTAATGAGGTGAGAAATTGATAATATGAATAAGCACACCTGAGATTTCTCTCTAGAGTAAGGAAAGCAAAAGAAAATATGGAAACACTCTTATGGTACAGAAGTTGCTTCTTGGCATTTGAACAAATAACTTGGGCAGGTAATCCATCAAATCAGTCCTTTTTACTTTCACTTACTGTAATTTACGGTTATAGTTGCTAGGGATTATTTTGATCACTTTGATATGATTCTTTTTGTTATTTCTTCTTTTTGTTACTCCTTTTTGAATTTTGCTTTGTTATGATTCAGAGGAACTCATACCAGTATATATTTTATGTCACCAGTAGAAGATAAAGTACCCAATATGGTAAAGATGTTTAGAAAGTCGTATTTTAGAAGTTTGCTAATTTTGGGATGCCTGGATGGGTCAGTTGGGTAGAGCATACAATTCTTGATCTCAGGGCTGTGAATTTGAGTCCCATGTTGGGAGTAGTTCACTTAAAAAAAAAAAAAAAGTTTGCTGCTCTTACAGTCAAGGTGACTTTAATTCACTTAATATAAGTATATAGTATCTATAACAAAAGAGTTGATATTCATGATCAGATAACATCTCAATACTGCTTTTCTGATTGGAGCATCACATTTTATCTATTTGTTTATTTAAAGTAATCTCTATGCCCAATGTGAGACTCAAACTCCAAGATCCCAAGATCAAGAGTCACATATTCTACCAAGTGAGCCAGCCAGGATCCCCTGGAACATCACATTTTTTTTTTTTTAAGATTTTATTTATTAGAGGGGCGCCTGGGTGGCTCAGATGGTTAAGCGTCTGCCTTCGGCTCAGGTCATGATCCCAGGGTCCTGGGATCGAGCCCCACATCGGGCTCCCCGCTCCACGGGAAGCCTGCTTCTCCCTCTCCCATTCCCCCTGCTTGTGTTCCCTCTTTCGCTGTGTCTCTCTCTGTCAAATAAATAAATAAAATCCTTAAGAAAAAAAAAAGATTTTATTTATTAGAGAGAGTGCATGTGTGCGCAGGAGTGGGGCGGGGGGAGGGGCATAGGGAGAGGGAAAAGCAGACTCCCCGCTGAGCACGGAGCCTGATGTGAGGTTCGATCCCAGGACCCTGGGATCATGACCTGAGCTGAAGGCAGACACTTAACCAACTGAGCACCCAGGCACCCAATGGAGCAACACATTTTAAAAGAGCTTAAATACTCTTTCATTTTGAGATAGCTATTGCTAGGCATAGTGAACAGCATGGTGGGAAAGGTTGAGAAATGGTCACAAGATGTGATTAGACCCTTCTACTGGGATGAGGCTGGCAGTAAACGTGACAGGCCCAGCTATAAGTCTAGTCCAGCATGCCAACAGTAGCCCAAGTATATGGCAATAGGCAACAGTTGGCCAGACATTTTAGCAAGCAATTGACATGAGCGAGTTTTTAATATGAAGTAAGAACTTCCCTGTAGGACTAAAGTCCTGGGTGTGTTACCAAGGCAAAACAGAACACAAGGTACCAGAACTAGGACCCAGGTCTTGGAAAGAAGCTCATTTAATAGAACTGAAGAACAGAGTGATAACACTGGACTAATTATAGGAGTAAGATGCTACTGAGTCCTAGAACTATTAAACCTCTTGTTTCTGGCCGGAAGTGGTTCTAGAAATGGGTGTGGGGCCCTGACAATAGGTGGGCATCTAGGAGCCACAACTGTGGAGAAAGAATGGCCACAATGGGTTGGGAAAAGAGAACATAAAACATAAACTGTAGGGGGCGCCTGGGTGGCTCAGATGGTTAAGTGCCTGCCTTTGGCTCAGGTCATGGTCCCAGGGTCCTGGGATCAAGTCCCACATCGGGCTCCCGGCTCAGCGGGGAGCCTGCTTCTCCCTCTGACCCTCTCCCCTCTCATGCTGTTTCTCTCTCACTCGCTCTCTAATAAATGAATAAATAAAATCTTAAAAATAAAGAAATAAATAAACTATAGGATGTTGTAGTATGGGAAATCATTAACATAGAATGATTCATAACATGAATGATCCTGCTAAGAGTTGTGCAACATGGTGGTGCTGGGAAGGTGCATTTAAATGATATATAAGGAGAGGCACCTGGGTGGCTCAGTCAGTTAAGTGTCTGCCTTCAGCCAGGCCATGGTCTCAGGGTACTAGGATTGAGCCCCATGTTGGGCTCCCTGCTCAATGGGGAATCTGCTTGTCCCTCTTTCTCTGCTCCTTCTCTCCACTCGTGCTCGCTCTCTCTCTCTCAAATAAATAAATAAAATCTTAACAAAAAAAAGTTCCAGTTGAAGGGAAGTCATGAATGCCAGGTTGAAGAGCTCTTGGGCTCTTTCAAATAGGTGGCTAAACTCAAGACATTAAAAACAACAACCAAAACTGCTAGGCAGTAATATGACATAATACTTCAGTACCAAAAGGAAAATGTAATTCGCCATCAGACCAGGCACCAAAATAAGATTAGAACTAAAGCAGTCAGATCCAGGAATCAAAGAGCTCAGAATGCTGAGAGCATACCAAGACAATTCCTAAAGCCACGAGTGATGTCTAGCTTTTCTAACTCTTACATAGCAGACACACTGGAAAGTGGGAACATCCTATAGTATGAAGGAAGGATACAAGCCTGGGCCAGAGAACAGTCCCAGAAATCAGGTCAGAAGGCTAACCAGATCCAGTTGATCTTAAATTGCACAAAAATGAATTTGGCAATAGTCTACAGAATGGGAGACTCTTGCAGCAATCCAGGCCTGAGGTAATAAGGGTTTAAATGAAAGTAGTGGCACTGTAAGTAGGGAAACAATGAATCTACATTTCTCTGAAAGGAAGAATTAGTTAAGAGTTGGTGACTAGAGCTTAAAAGGAGAAGGGAAAGGAGGCGCCTGGGTGGCTCAGTCGGTTAAGCGACTGCCTTCGGCTCAGGTCATGATCCCAGGGTCCTGGGATTGAGCCCCGCATTGGGCTCCCTGCTCAGTGGGGAGCCTGCTTCTCCCTCTCCCACTCCCCCTGTGTTCCCTCTCTTGCTGTGTCTCTCTCTGTCAAATAAATAGATAAAATCTTAAAAAAAAAAGAAAAGGAGGCAGAGATTATCTTTTGTTGTTATACTCCAGTGAAGAATGGGAGTATAAAAACTAGGATGTTGGGGTGCCTAGGTGGCCCAGTTGGTTAAACATCTGCCTTTGGCTCGGATCATGATCCCAGGGTCCTGGGATTGAGCCCCACATTGGGCTCCCTACTCAGTGGGGAGCCTGCTTCTCCCTCTCCCTCTGCCCCTCCCCCCTGCTTGTGCTCTCTTGCTCTCTCTCTGTCAAATAAATAAAATCTTTTTTAAAAAATTGCTTTGGGCTGACTGAGTCCCTTGACTGAAGGACAAGCTTATTTCAAGTTGGCTCTCTCCTTTTAGGTTCCAGTAACAGCTCCCAAGCTTTCTATATTTCATAAGTTGAAGAGCCTTGGGCATTTTACTATCCTTATTTCCTCATATCTTTGTAAATGATCTCTTATCAAGCAATATTCAAATTATTCTGAGTTGAGTGTGCATCTGTTTCCTGCTTGTTCCCTGACCAATTCACCTGGGAAGCTTGCCCAAATGCAGATTTTCAAGCCTTTTTTTCCCCTTTCCTTTTATTAATTCACTTAATAATTCATTCATTCAATAAATATTTGAAAAAAAAAAAACCTACAAATATTTGAGTGCCCCATGTGCCAGGCACTGGGCAAGGTGCTCTGCATACAGTGGTAACAAGGCACATGGGGCGCCTGGACGGCTCAGTCGGTTGAGCTGCCGGCTCTTGATTTCAGCTCAGGTCATGATCTCAGGGTCCTGGGATGAAGTCCCACATCCAGCTCCACATCGGGCTCCGTGCTCAGCGGGGAGTCTCCTTGAGGATTCTTTCTCTCTCTCCTTCTGCCCCTCTCCCCACTCACATTCTCTCTCTCTAAAATAAATAAATCTTAAAAAAAAAAAAAAAAAAAAGACACAGTTCCTGCATTTGGGAGAGGACTAAGAATAGAGGCAACTTATATATGGCTAATTACGATGTGATAGAGGGTTAAGGGGGCAGGGGCACTTAGATTCAGTGACCAGGGAACGTCTCTCTGAGGTGACATTTCAGCCTGAAGTATGAGATACAACATGAGGGAAGAGTGTTTAAGGCAGAAGAAGCGCAACAAGTGGGAAAGTGCTTGGTGTTTTCAAGGAGCAGAGGGGAAACCAGTGTGCTCGGAGCCAAGTAAGCTGGAGACGCAATGGAAGGCTAGAGACCTAGACAGGAATCAGATGTGTAGGGCTTTCCCCACAAGCCATGGTAAAGAATTTGCATTTTATTCTAAGTGCAATGAGGAGCCATTAAAGGGTTTTAAGCAGAGGAGTGATGTAGTATATTTGTAAAGATTATTTTTCCTTCTAAGTAGAAATAGATTGGAAAAAGCAGAGGTACAACAGTGGGAGTGGAGATGGTGAGATGTGGCTGGATTTCAGATCTATTTTGGAGGTAGGAACAACAGACTCAGTGGGTGAGGAAAAGGGAAGAACTCTAGGTTGATGGATAAGCTTTGCTTATATAACCGGAAGAGGTGGATGGCAGAGCCGTTGACTAAGATGGGAAAGAAACATATTTCTGGAGGAAATATGAAAAGTTCTGAATCAAGTGCCTCTTTGGGAAACACTATCCAGAGGACAGGTATGGCATGCTTTAAGCTGTCCAACATAGCTAGACAACTCTGACCTTCCTTTGGAAAAAGGAATGAAATTAACCTTTATCCAGAATCTTTTACACCTATCATCTTATTTAATCTTTATCACAGTCCTGTGAAGTAAGTGATATCATCTCTGATTTATAGATGAGGAAAATGAATCTCCGACAGGTTGAGTGACTCACACAAGATTGCACAGTTAGTAAGGGGACAAACCCGATATGCAAACCTAGTTCTTCAGAAACCAGGATCAACGCTGTTTTCACCACATAACACTGCTGTTCACAGGCTGGCTCTTTCTCCCTAACCATAAGTCACTGAACTTCTTAAATATGACCATAGGAAGATTATGGTAAAAAGGAATCTAATTAGGGGCACTTGGCTGGCTCAGTCGGTAGAGCCTGGGATTCTTGATCTCAAGGTAGTGAGTTTGAGCCCCATGTTGGGTGTGGAGCCTACTTTAAAACAAAAACAAAACAAAAACAAACAAATAAAAACAATCAAATTGGCTCTCATGTAATTGTTTTCCTTTATCTTCCAAGCAAGAGTTTTGAATAAATATTAAATATTAAATTAATATTTAATATACATCAGGGCTGGGCCTCTCCCAACTGTTGTATGGTATTTCTCAGAGGATTTTTTTTTTCAGTAACTCATTCTTTTTTTTTTTTTTCCTAGAGAACACACACACTTGTAAGCAGAGTGGGGAGGGGCAGAGGGAAAGAAAGAGAATCTTAAGCAGGCTCCACGCTCAGTGCAGAGCCTGATGCTGGGCTCCATGTGGGACTCAATCTCACGACCCTGAGATCATGACCTGAGCAGAAATCAAGAGTCAGACGCTTAACCAACTGAGCCACCCAGGCTCCCCAGGAATTTGAGTTGTAAGAAATCCAGGAGCTTCACCTTTTCTGTCCTCTGTGATCTCTGAGGTCAAATATTAAAGCTTATCAATGATGAACCTATAATTTTGTATACTTAAGTAAAATTCAGATGAGCTATATAACTCCTCACAGTTTCTTTCCCAGTCAGGCCCTTCTTCTCTGTAGATGATTCATTTCCCTTTTTCCTGGGTATTCCCACAGTCATCATTTTTAGGTCATGTGATTATGAAATCAGAAAAATGTAGGCAGCTTTGCAAAATGAAACAGGATACACTTGGCCCTATTAATCACTTAGCACAATCCAAATTTAACCTATCCAAAACTTAGATAAATGATATCATCATGGAAGAAATACCTCTTGGCTCAGGGGGGAAATGCTGAGAAGAAATATAGCAACATTTTTCTCAGGAAAAAAAGATGTCTTTTTCTAAATTAATCAGTTTTTGGAATTTCTCCCAAATAATTTGTTTTATTTTTAAAAAGTTACGAGAACAGGGGCACCTGGGTGGCTCAGTTGGTTAAGCGTCTGCCTTCGGCTCAGGTTGTGAGCTAAGGGTTCTGGTATTGAGCCCTGTGTCAGGCTCCCTACTCAGCGGGGAGTCTGCTTCTCCCTCTCCCTCTGCTTCTCCCCCTTCTCTGGCTCTCTCTCCCTCTCTCAAATAAATAAATAAAATCTTAAAAAAAAAATTTAAGGGGCGCCTGGGTGACTCGGTTAAGCGTCTGCCTTCAGCTCAGGTCATGATCCCAGGGTCCTGGGATTGAGCCCCATTTCGGGCTCCCTGGCCAGCAGGGAGCCTGCTTCTCCTTCTGCTGCTCTCCTTGCTCCCTTGCTCATGCGTGCGCATGCGCACTCTCTCTGTCAAATAAATAAAATCTTTAAAAAAATAAATAAAAAATAAAATTTCAAAAAAGTTATGAGAACAACAACAACAAAGTTATGAGAACCATCTCACAATCATTAGAATGGCTACCATAAAATTTTTTTCAGAAAATAAGTGTTGGCAAGATTGTGGAGAAATTGGAACCCTTGGGCACTGTTGGTGAGACTATAAAATGGTACAGCTGCTATGGAAAAATAGTAGGGCAATTCCTAAAAAAAAAAATTAAAAATGGAATTAATCCTATAGCAAATGTACTCCTGGCATATACAAAAGAACTGAAGATAGGGATTTGTCATCAAGATACTTGTACACCTATGTTCATTCTTCACCACAGTCAACAGGCAGAAGGAACCCAAGTGTCCACTGACAGATGAATAGATAAATAAAACGTGGTATACATATAATGGAATATTATTCAGCCTTAATAAGAAAGGAAATTCGGCAATATGCTATAACATGGATGAACTTTGAGGACATTATATTAAGTGAAATAAGGCAGTCACAAAAATACAAATATTGTATGATTCCATTTATATGAAGTACCTAGAATAGTCAAATTCATACAGACAGTAAAATGGCGGATGCCACTGACTAGGGCAGGGGGTAATGAAGAGTTTATTTAATGGCTAGAGTTTCAGTTTTGCAAGATTAAAAGAGTTCTGGAAATAAATGGTAGCGAAGGATGCACAACAATGTGAAAATATTTAATACCACTGAAATGTACACTTAAAAATGGTTAGGATGGGGGCACCTGCCTGGCTCAGTCAGTAGAGGGTGCCACTCTTGATTTCTGGGGTTGTGAGTTTGAGCCACATGTTGGGTATAGAGATTACTTAAAAATAAAATCTTGGAGCGCCTGGGTGGCTCAGTCGGTTAAGCAGCTACTTTCGGCTCAGGTCATGATCCCAGGGTCCTGGGATCGAGTCCCACATCGGGCTCCCTGCTCAGCAGGGAGCCTGCTTCTCCCTCTGCCTGCCCTCCACCTGCTCGTGCTCCCTCTCTCTGTCAAATAAATATATAAAATCTTAAAGAAATAAAATAAAATCTTTAAAAATGGTTAGGACAGATTAAAGATATGGTTTTAAAAAGTAAGCTCAAAATAAATTTTTAATAAATTTTTGGTGGTGGATAATGAGGGTTTTCTATTTATAGAGTCATTACAGAGGTTCTGCCTGTGGCTGTCCAGTTTCCCCAACACCATTTGTTGAAAAGACTGTCTTTTTTCCATTGGATATTCTTTCCTGCTTTGTCAAGGATGAGGTGACCATAGAGTCATGGGTCCATTTCTGGGCTCTCTATTCTGTTCCATTGATCTATGTGTCTGTTTTTGTGCCAGTACCATACTGTCTTGATGATGACAGCTTTGTAACAGAGCTGGAAGTCAGAAATTGTGATGCCGCCAGCTTGGTTTTTCTTTTTCAAGATTGTTTTAGAAGTTTGGGGTCTTTTGTGGTTCCATACAAATTTTTCCGTACAAATTAAAATGGTAAATTTTATGTTATTGTAATTTACCACAATTTAAAAATTTCTTGGAGAGCCTGGGTGGCTCAGTCGTTAAGCATCTGCCTTCAGCTCAGGTCATGATCCCAAGGTCCTGGGATCGAGCCCGGCATCGGGCTCCCTGCTCTGCGGGAAGCCTGCTTCTTCCTCTCCACTCCCCCTGCTTGTGTTCCCTCTCTCTGTGTGTCTCTCTGTCAAATAAATAAATAAAATCTTTAAAAAAAATTTTTTTTCTTTAAATTATTTTTTAAAGGTATTTAGAAGGTCTAATAAGACCTTGACAATTATCTTCCTTGGAAAGATAAATGTTTATTTCACCTGTCTTTTAGAATTTGAATGAGTAGAAATATTTTAGATTTTTTTATATTTTTAGAATTTTAGCATTTATTGATCCCCTATTCTGAACATACCCAAATAGGGGTGACTGGGTGGCTCAGTTGGTTGAATATCTGACTGATTTTTTTTTTTTTTTTTTGAGAGAGAGAGAGAGAGAGGGAGAGAGGATGGGGTGGGAGGAGGGGCAGAGGGAGAGGGAGAGAATCTTTTTTTTTTTTAATCTTATTTATTTCAGGGAGAGAGAGAGAGAGTGCACAAGCCAGGGAGACAGGCCGAGGGAGAAGCAGACTCCAGGCTGAGCTGGGAGCCTGATGTGGGACTCGATCCCAGGACCCTGGGACCATGACCTGAGCCAAAAGCAGATGCTTAACTGATTGAGCCAACCAGGCACCCCAAGAGAGGATCTTAAGCAGGCTCCATGCCCAGCAGAGAGCCCCATTCTGGGCTTGACCTCACAACCCTGAGGACATGACCTGAGTAGAAATCAAGAGTCGGATATGGGGCGCCTGGATGTTTCATAAAAAACGAATAAATAAAAAATAAACATACCCAAATAGAAATATTTCTATCCCCAATAGAAGAATATCTTTTCTCTAATTGTTCTCTTCCAATGACTGGGAGCTCTCATAGCCATGGAAAGTAGACCATTTCGGCTCCCTGATGACCACTTTGGTTTGCAACTCAAATTCCCTATGCTTTGCTGCTTTGCCACATTTAACCTACAAGAAAAGCCCAATGAAATAGTCATCTTGTTGCACCAGAGTCAGTCCTATCCTGATATCACCACCATTAAAATGATTACACTTTGTTAATGAATGTGATTTTAGTGTCTGTGTTCTAACTTTACTTTTTCAGTACATGTCTTCTGGTCTTCCGGAAACATCAGGGGGTAAAAATGGTATTTTTTTTTTTTAAGATTTTATTTATTTATTTGACAGAGAGAGACACAGTGAGAGAGGGAACACAAGCAGGGGGAGTGGGGAGAGGGAGAAGCAGGCTTCCTGCTGAGCAGGGAGCCCAATGCAGGACTCGATCCCAGGACCCTGGGATCATGACCTGAGCTGAAGGCAGTCGCTTAACGACTGAGCCACCCAGGCGCCCCAAAATGGTATGTTTTTTAAAATCCAAAAATTATAGATACATGTAGAGAAAAAAAAAATGGTTCTTTCATTCCTCATCCAGTTCTACATGACAAAGATGACAATTGTCTCTCATATGTTCAGAATATTTTCAAGTATAAACAAATTATTCTGTTTTTATCACAAATGATATACTATTTACATTGTTCTATAGCTTCCTTTTTCATTTTGCAATCTATTCTGTGTTGTTTAATTATCCAAAAATATTCTATTCGCAGGATATTTTGAGGAATTAGTGAAAACATAGTGAGGGCTACAACAGTGGATTGTGAAGGATTTTCATGATATTTTTGTCTTGCCACTTCCTTATCCAATTGTGAAAACTTTCTCACAAACCAAAGATTCAATATGAATAATATCTAAACAAAAACTTTCTCACAAACCAAAGATTCAATATGAATAATATCTAAACATGAGCTCTGGTAAAGCAAACTTAAAATCTGGCAATTGCTTTTGAAGAGCTCTATAGGAAAACATACAAGTTAATGAGCTTTTTAAGTTTCTGTTGTCTTTCTTTTGGGTTCTTGAAATGAATTATTAGCACTAATTCCTGAAAAATCCCTGACCAACAGAAGTCCTGTAGCCTCACTAGTACCCGATTTCCATCTGGGGTTGATTGCTTCTTGCAAGAACTTCTTTGTTCCATGTTCTTCCTTTTGCATTCCATTTGAAATGTTGTTCATATTTTGCTACCCCTGACCTACACTTCCCTATGCAACTGGTATTTGGTTTAGGGTAAAGTCTGAGATTCTGCCAGCTTTAGTAGAAATAACTTCTATGGAGTGCCTGGCTGGCTCAGTCAGTGGAGCTTGAGATTCTTGATCTTGGGGTTGTGGGTTCAAGCCCCATGTTAGGTGTAGAGATTACTTAAAAATAAAATCTTAAAAAAAGAAAAAATAACTTGTATGATATTTCTGACATATAGTCACTCAGATTCTAAGTGGAAATGTCAGTATGTATGTTATGAGCAAAATATCAAGGACTGGAGGAGTATTCCCAATAACTTTACTGTAGAAGATCTGCACTATGTTTCTACTTCATCAAGATTAAGAGACTTATTAAAAAAAAGATTAAGAGACTTATGAAACATAACACCCAGATGCATCATTCTGAATTAAATTCTGATTTTGATAAGCCAGCTGTAAAGGCCATTTGGAGATTGTTGAAATTTGTGTATGGGTATTAAATGAGATGAACAATTACTGAAATGAATAGGTCGAGATCATTAACTTGAAGCAGGTTATAAAGCAGCATGTATACAATCTTATTTTGGTAAAAATGCATATATCTATATATCTCACCAAAGAAAAATATCTTAAAGGAATATACAGTAAGATAATCTTTTGTTGTTTTAGTATGTTTTTATATTTTCTAATTTTCTACAATGCTCACAAACTGATTTTATAATACTAAAAGCTAATTTTTTGCTTAGAAATAAAAACTACAGTTTCTAGAAAAATACAAATTTGAGTTAAGCTCTTTATAAAGATAGTATTGCAAACCAGTTAGAAAATGGGATTATACATATGGTATTGTGACACCTGCTAATCACCTGGGAAATAAAAAATAAGAAAGAATCCCTGCCACATATCTTATTACAAAACAAATTCAAAATGAAGTAAAGATTTAAATGTCAGAAAATGAAACCATAAAACATTTTTTATAAAAATAGGCTAAATTGGGGCCCCTGGGTGGCTCAGTCAGTTAAGCATCTGCTCAGGTCAAGATCCCAGGGTCCATGTCAGGCTCCCTGCTCAGTGGGGAGTCTGCTTCTCCCTCTCCCTCTGTCCCCCCTCCCCCGCTCCCTGCTCACGCTCTCTCAAATAAAATCTTTAAAAAAAAATAGGCTAAATCAATGTTACATTGTAAAAGCCTTTCCTAAAAACAAAATCCAGAAGCAAAGAAGGAAAAAATATATATACATTTGACTACATAAAAAATGAAATCTTCTGGATATATGATATATAAATTATATCCCAATGAGCTATTGAAAATTTCAACCAGGGACACCTGGGTGGCTCAGTCGGTTAAGCGTCTGCCTTCGGCTCAGGTCATGATCCCAGCGTCCTGGGATCAAGTCCCGCATTGAGCTCCTTGCTTGGCAGGGAACCTGCTTCTCGCTCTGCCTCTGCTGCTCCCTGTTTGTGCTCTCTCCCTCTGGCAAATAAATAAAGTCTTTAAAAAAAAAAAATGAAAATTTCGACCATATATCCAAAAGTACTCTATAGTCAAAAGACTGGGAAAAATATTTGCAGTATATAGGATAGTTGAAGGATTAAATTCTTTACTTTATGTAGAGCTCACACAAATGAAGAAAAGATGAAGAATCCAAAAGAAATAGGGGTAAACAATATAAATAGACAAGTTAGAGAAAAACAAAAAACTTTGATGTTTGTTGTTGCTTTAAAACAAAAGTTTTGAGGGCATGTGATCTTTAGAATTTTTCCATGCTGCTTCTCTTTCCCAGAGCCTGTGATCCTTACTTGGTCTTTTAATTGCCTGATATCTTTGCATTTTATAGTCTGGTTAGTTTAATTAACTGGAAACTGAGTTAATGAGATCATAACTCAGATCAGTGTGACTTCTGATCCCCATTAGAATATGTCACTTCTGGCTGAGAACTGTTTCATATCACTGAACGCAGGCAATCTGCCTCACAAATGTGTGCCATTATTCACAGGAAAACTGAGATAAATGGTGTGGCTTGTTCATTACAAACCGTTGAGAAAACTTGAAGCACCATATCCAACTGATATTGTTAGTAAAATTATCTTCAAAATAAAAGGCATCAACACTAGCAGCCTCGGAGTGATGTTTTTTACTTAATGTGCACATTTAATTTTCTTTAGTTAATACACACATGTGGAGTGTCTAATGAGTATAAAACTCTGTGGTTTGGCCTCACCATCAGGAAAATCATAGAGAAAGACTTCGACGAAGAGCTTAATGGTCCAAGGACAGTTTCTAGCTTGGCATCTTATATTCAGTTACTACCCTAACATTAATCTATACATTTTGTAAAAGTTGCTATGGAACAGTTGATATTTCTATGGTAAAATATTCCTTCAATCAAAACTAAGCATCTTCTATGTACCAGGCACTGTCCTAGATGTTGCAAATTTAACAAGGAATAAGATACAGTCCCTACTCTCAAGAGATTGGTGGGAATGTAACCGGGCACAGGGGTACAAGAGCACCTGGCTCCCAGGATCCCAAACACACCAGGTGCGGCCACTAACTGTTGACAAAATCCAAAGACAGAGAAATAAGTGGCAGTGAAACAAGAATGGAATTTAGTTCAATGAGGCCAACACTGGGAAGACAGAGGACTAGCATCTCAAAGACTGTCTCCAAAGTGCCAAAAATACTTCTAGGTTTGTATAAGAAAAATGTGGGACCAAAAGCCAGTGGGTACAAGCAGGTGGGCAGAAGCAGGTGGGCAGTAAAGGTCAGGTCATCACTGTCTTGGGGTCAGTCACATGGGGTCTTGCTGTTTCAGGGCAATCCGTATTGCTTGAGAGGGTTGTTTCAGTTCCAATCATGGGATGCTTTGCCCACAAGGTCGTTTGCCTGAGTTTAGAGATAAGCTGAAAAGAAGAACTTAATCAATTAAAAGTATAGACTGAGGTCAAAATGGAGGTAGTTGAAGTCCTCTTTCAGGAACTTATAACTTACAAGGCATTTCTATATGTATTTCCTTCCTTGATTCTTATAGAAGTTCTGTGAAGTAGTCATGAAGAGACAAGCTCAGAGAGTTTCAAGAATTGCCCAAGGTTGACGATCACATAAATTCCAGAGTACCCAAGCAGCTTTTCTTTTCTTTTCTTTTTTTTTAAGATTTTATTTATTTATTTGACAGAGAGAGACACAGCGGGAGAGGGAACACAAGTAGGGGGAGTGGGAGAGGGAGAAGCAGGCTTCCCACTGAGCAGGGAGCCTGATGTGGGGCTCGATCCCAGGACCCTGGGATCATGACCTGAGCCGAAGGCAGACCCTCAATGACTGAGCCACCCAGGCGCCCCCCAAACAAGTTTTCTGATGGCAGAAAATCTCATGATATATATAAGGATTAATATTTAGTGTCTGAACTTCGATAGAACCTGGAGATCTGACTTATTTCTCTGTATTTCCTTTCTTTTTTATAGTAGGCAAAAGGAAATTTTCATTCTTCACCAGTAGTGCATTTGTACTTAATATTTTGGAGAACCATTCATGTTCTGGCTATTTATCTCTTGAGACCACTTAAGCAACAATCTTTAAAAGATCTTAAATGATAGCTTCACAGCTCCAAAGTGCTCTTGTTGGAATTTTTGTTTTTGTCATAAAACTAAATAATTTCCAGTAGAGCAGAGATTTCTTATATTTTTCTTTTTGTCTGCAACGTGTAGTGTAGTTATATGAATTTCACTTTCCGTTCAGGTGTTACAGTCATGTACAAAAATCTTTTATTACACTGAGATTCTGTTGTGAAGAAAGCTCGTCTTATTCATCTCTGCTCTTTTTCTTTCCCAACTTGGCAAAATGCATATGAGGTATAGGATAGATCCTCATTAAAACTTCAAGTTGAAAAGAGCAAGAAAAAAGAAACTGAGTTATGAAAATTCTTTTTGGATGGATAACAACAACCTTCTTCAGGGTTCATATTTCAGATATTTTAATTAATTCCATATTTGCAATTAGAAAAACCAGCTAGGGGACCTATGAACTTCTTTCAGTATTTAGTGAATGAAGATAACATAACTTTCTTTGTGTAAATAAGAGCATTCTGGTTTGGGTTTGGTTTTGTTTTGGTCAGCATTTTCTTCTCATGTAATCAGCAATCTGAAAGACACTTGAAGGGGAAAAAAGCTTTGACTGCAGAAGAGGTGATCTGGAGGTTGAGCAAGGTTGTAAACATTGACTCTGCTCTTATTGTCTGATGTTGACCAGCCTGAAAGAGGTCTTCATTTGGACCTCAAACTCTTTAATTGATAAAGTTCTTCTTTCCAGCTTTTCTCTAAACTCCGGCAAAAGACCTTGCAGGCAAAGCATCCCTTACCCGCTCAAGCAGTAAGGACTGCCCTGAGCCAGCAAGATCTGACCCGTGATTGACCCCAAGACAATGATGACCTGACCTTTACTGCCCACCAGCATGTACCCACTGACCTTTGTCCCACATTTTCCTTCTATAAACTTGGAAGTATTTTTGGCACTTTAAATACAGTCTTTGAGATGCTAGTCCTCTGTCTTCCCTGTATTGGCCTCATTGAAATAAATTCCTTTCTTGTTTCACCACTACCTGTCTCTTTGCCTTTGGATTTTGTCAATGCTGAATGGCTGCACCTGGTCTGTTTGGGATCCAGAAGCCAGGTGCTCTTGCACCCCTGTGTCCTGGCTACAATACCACAAAATTCTGTTCAATACCACAGCTTGAAGAAAACATGAGACATAGTAGCCAACTTTCTTCCTAAGCGTGTGCAGAGAGTTTATTATCATGTATTCATTCCACAAATATTTGAGCGCTCACATTGTGGAGATTCTAGGGACACAGCGGTGAAAAATGCACGCAAGGTCTCTGTTCTGAAAATCCATTCTGAAAGTTTTAATCCAAATGAGTGCAGGTTGACCGAATCCTCACTGAGTATTGTCGGACTCTAAGCAACGTTTTCTCTTTTACTAATTCTCCATGGAAAAGAACAATGTAAGCGCAGAAAATATGAATAGCATCTGATTCTAGCTGATTAAAGGGATTAGTATCCCTTTCCTTTCTTGGAAAAGCGATCATTCTCCTTTCTACTGACTGGCAAAAAGGAATGTCAAGTACTTCAGGTAAAAGCTATATACACGCAACATGAACCAGTTTTGTTTCTGTGCTTTGCCATTTCTAAAATGTGTCCTCAATTGCGTTTTGGAAATATAAGTTCCTTCAACTGTTATTTCTATGTTCTACACTTCTATGTAACATCAAGCAGGGAGTTGGAAAACTTTGTCTGGGAAGGACTAGACAGTAAATATTTAGGCTTTTCAGGCTATAGGGTCTCTGTCATAACTGCTCAAGTCAGCTGTTACAATGCAAAAGCAATCATAAATTCTACCTAAATGGATAAGTGGGGATATGTTCCAATAAAAATTTATTTATGGACACTGAAATTTACATTTCACATAATTTTCACATATCACAATATATTCTTCTTCTTTTTATTTTTTTCCCCAACCATCTAAAAATATAAAAACCATTCTTAGCTTGTGGGCATATAGAAGGTGAGATTTGGCACATGAGTCATAGTTGGCCAATCCTTCATATGAAGGACTGGTTAGTTCAGTTAAATAGGACCTGGTGATGCAGCCGGGTCTGTGGATTTAATCCTCACAGGAATGATTACATCTGCTTTGCACTGGTGAACTTGTTGTAATTTCAAGTTCCAACCTCAATTCTGGCCAGTGGCTGGAAGATGTGGGCCATTAGTTGTCACCAGGAGAAGCCAGTGAAAAACGCCACTTTCATGCTTTCATTTCTAGCAAAGCTTACCGATGATTATTCACACTTCTGTCACTTGAAAGTTTCTGAATTCCACTTTTTCACAGTAAGGTGACACAAATTGTGTGTTCTCGCTCTCTTATTAAGGCTGGAAAGGCAGAAATCTATCTTGTCACGTAGAAAAACTGACTCATAAGCGTTTTGGATAGTTCTCTGAGAAAGTGAAACAGCTGTGTTGAGCATATTTAATATTAATCTTGAATTTTTTATTGACCAGGATCATTTCATTCTGTGAATGAAGCAATTCCCGTAGGAATTCCCTAAGCCATTCCCTTAGGTTTGCTCTTGTACTGGGAAATAAGAGTATTTTTGCTTCCTGTTTAGGTCATTTCTAAGCACTTTTGTAAGACTTAGAGCTCTGTTTACCTTAACTAAGCATTTCAGATAGCTTTGTGTTATTCTCTTACGAGAAGGCATAAGTTTTCCTGACTTAGATTTCCCTGCCTCTTTCACTAATATTTTAATTCTCTGCTTTTGAAATGGCTTTGTTTTTGAGGTGAAGCAACTGGCCACGGGGCATTTGTAAAGTGTATAGAGCCATTGGAGGAGATTTATAAACAAAGCCAATCTTTGTCAGTTATAATTGTAAATTGGCTTAAATTCTTCCAGTAGGAATGCTTTCTTGATTACAATGTAAGTAGGTTCAAGGCTATTCCAGCAAAGCTCTGTCACATGGGCTTTTTCTTAAGCTTGATGTTACTACATTGAGGTTTGAAGGAGTGACCCCTGCTGGATTCTCTGTGTGATCAATTATATATACCAAAAAGTTTGTGCAAAAGACCCATCCTGCTCAAGTCTGAAAACCTGGAATCATGCTTGATATTCTTCTTGTATCCCAATCCTATCCAAGAACGCTGTCATGTCTACATTCAAAACGTATCCAGAATCGGATCCCTTATTTCTTCATACAATGCCACAACTCTGACCCAAGCCGAAACCATCTATCTCCTGGATTACAGCAAAAGCTCTCCCTGCTTCTCCCCATCTACTTTTTTTTTTTTTTTAAGATTTTATTTATTTATTTGACAGTGAGAGGGAACACAAGCAGGGGGAGTGAGAGAGGGAGAAGCAGGCTTCCTGCAGAGCAGGGAGCCCGATGCGGGACTCAATCCCAGGACCCTGGGATTATGACCTGAGCCGAAGGCAGATGCTTAACCGACTGAGCCACTCGGGCACCCCTCCCCATCTACTCTTAACAAAGCAGCCACAGTGGTCCAGTTAAAAACTCAAGTTAGATCACGTCTGTCCTCTTTTTAAAACCCTCCAATGATTTCTTCTCTATCTCAGCATAAAGCCAAAGGCCTTAAAATGGCTTACTTTATCCTCCCCAGGCCCCATGTCTCTTACCTCATCTCCTATTACTCTCTCCATTGCTTACTCAATACCAGCCACACTGACCCCTTTGCTTCCCTTACAACACATTTCCGCCTTGAAACCTTTGTACTGCTCTTCCAGAGATAAGGTATTCCAAGCAGCACATACTTCTTTTTTTTTTTAAAGATTTTATTTATTTTTTTGACAGAGAGAGACACAGTCAGAGAGGGAACACAAGCAGGGGGAATGGGAGAGGGAGGAGCAGGCTTCCCGCGGAGCAAGGAGCCTGATGCGGGACTCGATCCCAGGACCCCGGGATCATGACCTGAGCCGAAGGCAGACGCTTAACCGACTGAGCCACTCAGCCGCCCCAAGCAGCACATACTTCTTCAGGTCTGTGCTAAGAATCACTTAACAAACACACAGAATGGCTAAGATGAAAAAGACTGACACAATTAAGTGTTAGTGGGATGAGGAGGAGCTTGAACTCCTATACATTGCTGACAGGAGTGTAAATTGGTTCAATCACTGTTCATCATTAATTACTAAAGCTAAACACTTGCCTACTCCATGACCTAGCAATTCTACTCCTGGGCAGATACCCAAGATAAATGAGTGCATACACCTACCAGAAAACATATAAAGAACATTCACAGCAACTTTATTCATAGTAGCCCCAAATTGGAAATAATCCAACTGTCATCAAGGGGAGAAGGGATAGGATTCGCCTGGGTGGCTCAGTCATATAAGTGGCTGACTTTTGATTTCGGCTCAGGTCATGATCTTGGGGTCCTGGGGTCGAGCCCTGTGTTGGGCTTTACACCCAGTGGGGAGTCTGCTTCTTTCCTTCTCCCTCTGCCCCTCCCCCTGCTCATGTGCTCTCTCTCTCTCTAAAATAAATAACCTTAAAAAAGAGAGGAGAATGGATAAATTGTGACTATAATCATGAAATGGAATACTATATAGCAATACAGGGGACAGCTACCTTTATATGCAACAGTATGGATTCATCTTACAGGCATTATATTGAGTGGAAGAAGCCAGACACAAATGCATACATACTTAGGATTTCATTTTTTTGAAGTTCAAGAACAGGTAAAACTCATCAACGGTGATAGAAGTCAGAATAGTAGTTTGCTCTTGGTGGACACTGACTGGGAAGGGTCACAAGGGAACCTTCTAGGATGCTGTAAATGTTCTGTTTCTTGCCCTGGGCAGTGGTTATATGAGTGTGTGTAAAAATTCATCAAGTTGTGCACAGCTGTATAGTTTACATACTTTAGAGTGCGTATGTTTACCTTGATAATTAAAAAAAAAATAAAGCAAATTCACTTATCTAAAGCAGCCTTTTCTACCTTCTCATCACTTCTCCCTCTTCTTCTATTTTTATCCATAGCATATATCACCAGCTGACACATTTTATATAATTAATGTATTAGTTTATTTATTATCCCTCTCTCCCACCAGGATGTAAGCTCCATGGGGGTGGGGGCTGGGTTTCATTTACTGCGGTATCTTAGAGCTTAGAACAATGCTTAGCACATAGAAGATCTCAATAAAGATTTGTTAAATAAATGAATTGCTATATTGTAGCTTCAGCTCCGGATGTACTTACAAATCAATTTTTGTCTGGAACATGAGATACTCCTCTTTCCCTATAATCAGCACTATGACTAATTTACAAACTGCTTACAGATTGTGAAATGGGATTGGGGACAATGATGACAATCTTTGGGTTGAGTTGCAGGTTTTATTGACAAAGATGTTAGTTGGTTGACTTCTGGACCCAAAGCTAAGAAGGCAGAAGAGTGGGGGATATCGGTTCATTTTTCTCACTCTCCCAAGATTGTTGAGTTGTTCAGTATTATTTTCTCAGAAGCCAGAAAAGGAAAATAAATAAGCCATTGTCTCCCTAAGCAAAATTGCCTGTGCTATAGTCAAGATTTTTGACCCTGGAATCAGGTAGGAAGAATTAGCAAAGCAAATCTTAAGAAATGTGATACAGTGAAAGGGACAGAGCGGAGGAGGTGATCCCTCCAGATCTAGAATTGATTTGAAAGGTAAAATGCAGGGAGAGGATAAGGAACATATAACAAAAAGCTATTTGTCTCAGGGTAGAAGTGCAAGAGTGTAGACATGAGAAATGAAATGGGTAGAGGATTTTGAGAAGTACAGAAGCATGAAAACAGTGATAAGTAAAAGTGCCAACTTTTCAACTATAAGCTTAATCATAAAGGTAGGACCTGGCATGTTTGGAGATAACATTCATAGAGTACTTATTATGAGCTTAGCATTTAATAGGTTTTTCTCACTTAGTCCCTGCAACAGGGAGTTAGGGAAGTATTATTAGCTTTATTTTTTTTAAAGAATTTTATTTTTTTTAAAGATCTATTTACTTATTTGACAGAGAGAGAGAGCGCACACGTGCGTCCCCGAGCGAGCACAAGCAGGGGGAGCGGCAGGCAGAGGGAGAAGCAGGCTCCTCACTGAGCAAGGGGCCGGATGTGGGACTTGATCCCAGGACCCAGGGATTATGACCTGAGCCGAAGGCAGACACTCAACTGACGGACCGAGCCACCCAGGCGTCCCAAGAAAGGATTACACCACATGAAGACAGAAACGCACAGAGAAGAGAGCTGTGTGGCTGTGGAGGCAGAGATTGGAGTTATTTATCTACAATAGTACCCCCCCTTATCTGTGGGGGGTAAGTTCCAAGAACCCCTCTGCGTACCTGAAACCACGGATAGTATTGAACCCCATAAAAACTGTGTTTTTCCTGTATAATATATACCTATAATAAAGTTTAATTTATAAATTAGGCACAGTAGGAGATTAGCAACAAAGACTAATAATCATATAGAACAATTATAACAATGTACTGTAATAAAAGTTACGTGAATGTGGTCTCTCTCTCGAAATACTGTATTGGACTCACCCTTCTTCTTGTGGTGATGAGATGCTACCACGCTGACGTGAGCGAGACGAAGTGCGGGGAATGACGCAGGCATATGACGTAGTGCTATAGGCGCTAGGGACCTTCCCAGGATCCCTCAGGAGGATCCTCTGCTTCCCGAAGGCGGTTGTCGGTGGGTAGCTGAAACCGCAGGAAGTGAAACCGTGGATGAGGGGGCTTGTACTACCGTATAAGCCAAGGAATGCCAAGGATTGCCAGCAAACAACACAAGATAAAATTAAAAAGGCAAGGAAGAATTTTCCCCTACAGTTTTCAGAGGGATTGGGGCCCTGCTAACACCTTGATTTTGAGCTCCTTGTCTCTAGACCGTGAGACAGTACATTTCTTATATTTTAAGCAACCCACTTTGTGGTAGTTTGTTATGGCAGTCCTAGGAAAGTAATACACTATTCTTGGGGAATAATTAATATGAATAAGAATATATGTTCAAGGATAGTTGTTGAATTATTTATTTAATTTTATTTAAATTCAATTAATTAACAAATAGTGTATTACTAGTTTCAGAGGTAGAGTTCAGTGATTCATCAGGTGCATATAACACACAGCACTCTATATCACCTGCCCTCCTTAATGCCCATCACCCAGTTACCCCATCCCCCCACCTCTCCTTGAATTATAATTATGAAAATTTAGAAGTCACCAGAATGTATAAACAATAGTGGAATCGAAATATATCAGGTGCCAATAAAAATCATATTTTTGCAAATCTAGGTAAATGTTTCATAATATAATAGTGAGAAAAGGCAGGAAATAATATATTCCATATGATTCAAATTTCATTTTAAAATTCATAAATCATTACATATTTATAGAAAAAACTGGTGGCAAATACTCTTTTATTTATTTATTTTAAGATTTTATTTATTTGCCAGAGAGAGAGAGCGAGCACAAGCAGGGGGAGCTGCAGGCTCCCCGCTAAGCAAAAAGCCCAATGTGGGGCTCGATCCCAGGACCCCAGGATCATGACCTGAGCAGAAGGCAGATGCTTAACTGACTGAGCCACCCAGGAGCCCTTGTGGTAAATACTTTAAAGGGCTAATAGTGGTTAGATTTTTTTTCTATAATTTTCTACAGTTATAACAAAGTATAGATGTTAGAAATGTCAGAAAGAAGCTAATATATATAAATTTGATGGTCTTGAGGATAAAGATACAAAGACAAAAAAATTATATGTGTCTAATTTACACTATTTCATTATTACATGTATCCAATTTATACTATTCATTTCTCCACACAGCTGGGACTTGTTTTACCCTGGAAATACAGACTACTAGCGGAGAAGGTGGCAAAGACTTTCAGGCCCAAGCCTTTGTTTCTTAATGCAAAACCAAAGGTAGAGGCTATCAATTTGACTCTTACATTTTATTTTCTTTATATTATAGCCTACACAGCCTAAGACAAAGCACTTAGAAGATTCTAATGAGAACCAGAGGATATATATTCTTAGTTGAAATGCTCAGTTATATTTAGGGATTACACAAATGCCCAGCAATGAGTGAAGCCTCACAGGCCTACAGGAGAGACAAGAAGGGCCAAATGGAGACATTTACAGGAGAGGGGTTGGGGTGCCATAGCTGCAAGGGCTGTGGGCACTAGCAGGGAAGCAAGGCCTAAGCCAAAGCCAACATCATGCAGCTGAAGGCTCTGCATAATTGCCACAAATATAAGGTACATTCCTTCACTTCACTGCAACTTCTCTGAGGAGTGATGAAATCCAAGACCTTTCTCTCTCTCTCTTCCCCCCCTCCATACACACTTCTTCTTGGTTAAAGTGATCTCAAAACATTCTTTACCTACAGATTTGCATTTTTAGGAAGATAATTTACCCATGAAAGCAACATATCCTAATAAAAACTTATTCCTGGGGCACCTGGGTGGCTCAGGTTAAGCATCTGACTCTTGATTGCAGCTTAGGTCGTGATCATGCCGTGCTCAGTGGGGAGTCTCTTCCTCTGCCCCTCCCCCCAATAATTCCTAACAATTCCTAATAATTAAGCTAACCTTAAAATGACTGACTGGGGTTATAGTAAAAATGGTCACTTTTTTTTAATGGTCCCGTTTGGCATTGCCTGTGGCATTGGAAAACGGTACAGTCTTTTAGAAACATGACAGTAAGTACCAAGAGCCCTAAGGAAAACAAAAAAAAGAAAAGAAAAGAAAAGAAAAAGATTAGCAACAGTAATTTGTCTATTTGCCATGATCTATACGATGTACTTGGCATACACAATTTCGTTTAATCATTACCACAATCCCCAGAGGTTCAGGGAGCTTAAGCAAATCATTCAAGTCACATAGGTGGTAATGGACAGAACTGAGTTTTGGATCCAGGTTGCCTAATTCCAAATTCTATGTTCTTATCCATTCTATGTTGCCATATACTGTTTACATTTTTTTTAAAGATTTTATTTATTTATTTGACAGAGAGACAGCGAGAGAGGGAACACAAGCAGGGGGAGTGGGAGAGGGAGAAGCAGGTTTCCCACTGAGCAGGGAGCCTGCTGTGGGGCTCGATCCCAGGACCCTGGGACCATGACCTGAGCTGAAGGCAGACGCTTAAAGACTGAGCCACCCAGGAGCCCCTACTGTTTACATTTTTGACCCTAAGAATTGTACTCCTAGGAAGGTACCCTTAAGAAATACTTTAAAGAAAAACACTATGTCGCAATGTTAGAAAACAGAACAATTTGAAACAATATAACTGTCTAACAATAGAAGAATGGCTATAGTATGGTTTACCTTCATAATGGATTATCATAGACTTTAGAAAAGATAATGGAGACTAAGGATATGAAAAAATATTTCAGATATAATATTCAGTAACAAAATGAATACAATAGGTTATATTCATTGCACAAACATAAAAATATATATGTATAGGAGTGTAATTTAAAGTAGTTTTAGATTGTGGTTGTAATAGACTGGGTGCAATTTTTTCCCTCAAAATTTAGTTTATTATTTATTTGTTTATTTGAGAGAAAGAGAAAGAGCATGCGTGTGTGGGTGGAGGGAAGGGGCTGAGGGAGAGGGAGAGAGAAATTTTAGCAGACTCCACACTGATACAATCCTGAGATCAAGACCTGAGCCAAAGCCAAGAGTCGGACACTTAACCGGCTGTGTCCGACTTAAAACTAAAACCCGAAATTTAGTTTTTGAAAAATTATCTGAAATGAAGAGTTTTATCACATAATCACCTTCTCAAAATACTGGCCCCAGTCCAGTTTCTTTCTCTACCTGCACCTCTTCTGCTCAGAACAGCTTTCCATTTATCATTTGCTTTTTCTGTTCAGCTCCACAGCATGAGCTCTTGCCACTCATATTCATGTGAACAAGGTTGACCCAAATAAAAATGGCACATTCCCAGAAATCACTTGACCATTTCTTCTGTGCTGTGACAGTGTTGAGCTGCACATTTTATTGAAGAATTTGTCCTCTTTTTTCACAAAACAGGGTCTCCTCCCAACCCATTTTAACAGTATTCCTTTGAGCATAGTTGTAGCTTTATATACTTGTACATTGCCATTGACCACAAGGCTTCTCAACTTCAGCATTCTTGGCCTCTTATTACTAGATGTCAGTAGCATCTCCTCCTAAAAGTGTGACAGCTAAAGACATCTCCAGATATTGCCAAATGCTCTCAAGGGCTGGGGGGCAAAATCCTGGTTGAGAAGCATTGGACTGAAGGAATGTCAGTGGCCAAAGGTGAGAAACTGTAGTTGGCCAGTTATGCCCTCATTTAACCACAAGAGGTCTCCCTAGACCTCATTATGGTTCTAATCTGGGACCTATGATGGCCACCACCAAATAGGTTAATTGTCATGACTGGGTGGGTGGTGACAGCAAAAGGTTTACAAACAGAAGCATTAGATCAATCTCCCGTGCAGAAAAATTCCAAATAAATCACATAGATATTCCATCCTAAAGGATAGGAGTATAAATCCCAAAAGTGTACTGTATGCAGTGACTTCCTGGCAAAGAATACAGTATTGAAAGGGGAGTGGGGAGTAACAACAGTGGAGAAAGCTGACAAACAGGACCTCAGCCAGGTGTTGGAGGTCAACATCAACACTGATAAATCATATTGATAGTAGATGCCCTTGAAATGATGTGATAAAAATGGCACTTTACCTCCACTATCCTCCTCCCCAAACCCCCTAATTTCAGTCTGATTATGAGAAAAATATCAGACAAATTCCAATTGACCATAACTCCTCAAAGCTGTCAAGGTCATTTAAAACAAGGAAAGTCTGCCCTGAGTGGGGCTCCCTGCTCAGCAGGGAGTCTGCTTCTCCCTCTCCCTCTACCACTACCACCCCGCCCCCCGCCACTTGTGCTCTCTCTCTCTCAAATAAATAAATAATATCTTTTAAAAAAATAAAAGCAAGGAAAGCCTGAGAAACTGTTACAGCCAAGAGGAGCTTGGAGACATCACACCTAAACTTAAGGTGGTGTCCTGGATGCGATTCTGGGACAGAAAAAGGAGATTAGGTAGAAATTAAGGAAATCTGAATAACTGTGAATTTAAGTTAATAAAAAGTATCAATATTGGCTCATTAAGTTGTAATGATGTACCACACTAATATGAAATGTTAATAAAGGGAAACCGTGCAGTGGCAGGGTTATACGGGAACGCGGTACTCAGCTTAATTTTTCTGTAAATCTAAAACTGCTCAAAATTAAGTGTTCTAATTTTTTGAAAATCATCTGATCAAGCACCGTCTTGGTAAAATAAATGAAGAAGTTTTGAAAATGGTGGATTTTCTAGGATTCTGATTTTTTATCTAAAAGGAATCATTTGATGACTATAATTGGAAATGCCACCATCATGAACCAATCAAGCCCCTCATTTTATGCAGCAGCATCAGGTAAGAAAAGCAAAGATTGATACTGAAGACAACTTAATAGAATAAAGGAGCCCAAATACTTAAAAAAATTCTTGGAGATTATTTCTGTACTAACAAGTAGGTAAATGTGGCACAATCGTATAATGAGAGTATCAACTATTATATCTCATTGATAACCCTTTGAAGTTGGTACTATATTCCGGTACTATATTCAGGTGAGGACGATTGAATCTCAAAGAGTATATATTTGCTCAAGATCATGGAGCTAGTAAGTAGCAAAACTAAAATTCAAATTTTTACATCTGACTTTAAAGTCTTTGCTTTTGACTCCTGTGCATTATTTTCTGCCTATATTTGGCAACCGAGGTTGTTAACCTTCAAGTGTAGAGTAGGTATTGCATAATTAAAAGAGTGCTGAGGAAAAAACAGAAGTCTGGGGCCTCAGTCAGCTCAGGATATCAATTTCCTTACCAGAAAATTGTGGATAATAATACCTGTCCTTCTTACCTCACTGGGTTATTTTAAGAGTCAAATGAAAGAATATATGAGAAAATGTCTTGCAACCTGTGAAGTGCGGCATAAAATCATTAACACATTTTTACTTTTGCAGCTTTTTGCAAACATGTCTGTGAGTTAATTGCAAAATGGAATGTGAGCAGATGATTGAAGGGAGCTTCAGAGCAGAAGGCTCATAAGAGAATTGTGTCAGCTTCAAATCCTCCCTTTGAATGTTAGATCTCAAGTCTGGTCTTCATCACTGACTGCACTTATCACCTGGGGAGCTTTCAAAGGCATCCATGCCTAGGTTGTTTGGCCCCAGACCAATTAAATTACAATTGCTAGGAGTAGGGCACGGTCAGTGCTGTGTTCAAAAGGCTCTCCGGGTGATTCTAATATGCAACAGAGGCTGAGAACCGCCATCCTAATTGATCTAAAGTCAGCCCAGTTCCACAGGGCCCACCATACCCTTCCTGCATGAGCTGCTCTTACTCCTGGAAATTGCTGGAGTTGGAATATTACCATCAGGCAGTGAGGCTAAAATAAAAGTCTGGTCAGCCAAGCTGCTAGGACAGCTGATGAAATTGTCATTTGACTAAAGGAAACGGATCTATTTCAGTTTTATTCAAAGAAGGAAGAGTCCAGTCATGGGAGGAAGAATGCTACAGAGGCTGGCTATGCAATTATTTAGCACTCTGCCACGATCACCAGCCAGGCTAGTAGAGAGGCTGCTCCGAAGTCTTTGCAAACTTGGCTCTGCCGATTAGTTTATCTTGGCTATCATGCTGTCTGAGAGCCATTGGTGGGATCCTGGACCTTGGTGCCTGGCAGAAAAAAGCTTACAAATTAGCGAATTAACAGTGTTCAAAACCTGAGGCCATAGAAGAAAAAGCTGTTGAGCAAGAATAATATTAGGTGTGTTACAGAATTAATGTAATTCAGAGCTAGAAAACCCCTTCTTTTAGAAATAGGCCCAGTTTCCTAAATGTATTGCTCTTTAGGGTCATCAGTGGAAGAATTTAGGTTACTGCCAACCATGGCCAAGAGAGAGTACCGAGAAGGAGAAGTCATCTGGGGGAACTGAGGGTCCCTGTCATCTAGAGTCTGGGCATCACCTTAACAAATCCAGGAACTTATTATGTCATAACACTCAGAGATGAACAGTCTCTTGGGGATAAACCCACATTAACCAAGCTCACAAGAAGTCCAATACTGAATTACACAATGACCAGACATTAACACCAGATGGTACATTCTCTACTTGTAAGAAAGACAACATTGGGAGCCACATTTGAACCATAAATTATACTTGAACGTCAAGGATAATTAAGAAATTAGTTGAGTGATCGTAAAAGATGGTACCATCAAGCTATAGTAACTGGATTCATTCCGTCTCTCTGTAAGGGTGTCCAGTTAAGTATAATGAAATACCTCATGGCTGGGCACCTTCTGTCTGGATCACGCTGGAGAGTCATTGACAAATTCTTGCTCTTCAGGAGTCACTTTTTCAAACCCGAGATCTCCAAACTTCTTTTCTGGTTGTGTGTTCCTAACAGAAAAAAAAATTATGATCCATTTTTCATATGATCTGCAGATAATTTTGATTTTTTTTCCCTATCATCTTCTTGTCAGACCTGACAAGAAGGTTATTGCTTTTACTGACTAATGTAGCTGACAGCTTATATTAAAAGAGAAATGTCAATGCTACCATTTTATTGTTTGCTTGTGCTTTAATTATTAGTATTAACTTTAATTTGTGGTTTCTTTGCAGGAATTTTGTTAAGCCCTTGTCCATTTTGTGAGTCAACTAAGTGAAAACTGAATACTATTAACAGAATATAATCTGTAAATCCATTGAACAGGGCTTAGTAAACTGCAAGGTGCCAAATGCTATGCTGAGAGGCAAGCAGTGAGTGAGGTGCCACTGTCAACCCTCCCGTTGTGGAATTCCCATTCTTTGCTGGGATACCTCAGCAATGAATGAGGCTATTCTTCAATGTATAATACAGTGCATTCACTCAGAGCCTAGAATACTTTACAGCTTTAGATACAATAGCAATATACAGCAATCCTTAGAACAATAGTTTTAAGTTCTAGAACAATAGTTCTAGAAATTATGCCCTAATCCTTAATTGGATAGGGGCACTCTTAAATCTCTATCTCCCCATTTGCTGATTAGGTGAGTCTTTTGTGTAGATGTTCGGTATCTTTCATCATATTTTGATTCTGCTTATTGTTATGTCCTGAGGGAAACTTTATCTGAAGTTTTGGGGGTGCCTAAGGACTCTACTGCTCTATAAGAACCATACAATGAGTACGAGGGATCCATAGTTATCACATTTTACTATTAGGAGAATGGTTTTATTTAAACTCAGAAGCAAAACAGCTGAACAGAGAGTTAATTTGGTTGGAAGGATCAGGATGAACTAGTTTCGTACTTCTGTCTTCAGAGACTTCACCTACAAGGCTTCCCAGGAATGGGAAGTCTTCCATAGAGTTTGAAAACTACAGCTCTAGAATATTAAAAAATTGTTTGAGATGGAATTTTGCTATAATTAGTGCTGTGTTATAAGTAAGTCTGCAGGAACTAGAGACAAAGGAGATCCCATGTACAGTTTGTTGGCAATGAATTAAGAACAACAACAAAATTCTGATTCATGTTTTATCCTAAAGATATTATAGCATAGAGTTTTAGAGTTTGGACTCTAGTCAGACAGCGTTGGGTTGTTCTTTTTATTTCCTCCACAGAGAATTTGATTTTATTTTTTAATAGGTAATGAATACACATGATACTAAATGGTAAGACTCCCTCTCATTCCTTTTTTTTTTTAAACTTTTTTTTTTTAAGATTTTATTTATTTGCGAGAGAGACAATGAGAGAGAGAGCATGAGAGGGAGGAGGGTCAGAAGGAGAAGCAGACTCCCTGCCGAGCAGGGAGCCCGATGCGGGACTCGGTCCTGGGACTCCAGGATCATGACCTGAGCCGAAGGCAGTCGCTTAACCAACTGAGCCACCCAGGTGCCCAAGACTCCCTCTCATTCCTAAGCTCCCCTCCCCTAGTTCTCCCCAGCAGTAACCACAGTTACAAACTTCTTGTGCATTTTCCTAGAGGTAGTAAAGGCATATCAAGACATACTTGTATATATATTACATGTAAATATATATTTTAAAACAGTGGCATACTTCGTACCATTGTTCTGCACCATGCTTTTTTTTTTTTTAACTTAATTCTTGGATTTTGTTCACTCTTGATTCACTATATATTTATTGAGTACTGTGATAGATTGCAATATTGTTCTCTACTCCTCACAATAGGGTGATACATCCTACTTTCTTTGACTTTGGAGACTCTTCTAGTTAAGGAAGGTATAATATACTTCTCTCTTGACTTCGGATTTGGCCATATTTTCTTTGGCCAATGGATTGTGGGTAGGCGTGACAGTGTGTCATTCAAAGTAGAGGCTTTAAGGGGCATCATATGTTTTCATGTACTTCTTGTACAGCAGTGGTCCCTAATGAGAAGATACTAGAAGCCAGTCTAAATCTAACATGTGACCCTCAGCCTAGAGCAGTGCTGTACATATCAGTGAGGGAAAAAGAAATGTTTGGGGGTCATTTGTTACCACAGTCAGAAGCAAATTAATGCTACTATGTATTCAGACACTTTTCTAGGTTTTTAAGTTAATTAGGGAGCCAAACAAAGATCCTCATCCTCATGGAGGATCTACATATAGACCTGCCTCTTTTTAATGGCTGCAGAGTATTCTTTTGTACAGAGGCATTGTGATTTATTTAACCAGTCCTTTACTGATGGATTTAGGTTATCTCAAAAGATGAAAACATATTTCTAATATAAATGCACAGAAAGCATACATTCAAGTTTTATTTAACTTATAATGAAGAACACACCAGGATGACAAAGTTCGTTTAAGGAGAATATTAGGGGTGCCTGGGTGGCTCACTCGGTTGAGCATCTGACTCTAGATTTCAGCTCAGGTCATGATCTCAGGGTCTCCAGATTGAGCCCTGAGTTGGGCTCCATGCTGGGCATGGAGCCTGCTTAAGATTCTCTGCCATGGCCCCTTCCCCGCACCCCGCCCTCACACACTCTCTCTCTCAGAAAAAAAAAAAAAAAGAAAAGAAAGAAAGAAAAGGAAAGAAAAAAGAAAAAAAGAAGGAAAAGAAAAACAGAATCTGAAAGTTGAAAACTGTAGTCAGTGTATAAAAAGAAATTCTGAAATAAAATTGTTAATTTAAAAAAAGATTTATTTTATTTGAGAGAGAGAGAGAGAGTGCAAGCAGGGGAAAGGCCAGAGGGAGAGAATCCTCAAACAGACTCCCTGCTGAGCAGGGAGCCCAAAGTGGCACCTGATCCCAGGACCCATGACCTGAGCTCAAATCAAGAGTCAGATGCTTAACTGACCAAGCCTCTCAGGTGCCCCTAAAATTGTTAATTTTGATACAAAACTGGCTAATGGCCCACAGGGTAAAAATAATTTTTGAGGTTTTCTTCCACAGGACACAAGAAATAATCATCCCCCATTATCAGTTTTACAGAGTCGTAAAATGTCTGGGCTTTCATCAACTGCAAAGTTACATTCCCCAGAAAGAGTTTTTGCTAATACTAACCATGCTACAATATCCTTTTATATTCATTTTTGTGCACATGTGTGAGTGTATCTTAAGGATAAGTCCCCCGAAGTGAAATTCCTAAGTACATTAATTTTGACTTTTGAGAGAGGTTACCAAATTGCCCTTCATAGAAATCATACCAATTTACCTCACTGTGAACAACATATGAATGGCTGTTTCTTCATATCTTCTCCAACACAATGTTATCAGACATTTTACTACCTGTCAGTCTGATAGGATAAAAATAGCACCTCATTATAATTTCAATTAAAATTTTTTCTTGTTATTACTATGACTGAATATTTTCTTCATATTTTTACAAGTTATTTCTTTTTCCTCTACCATGAATTGAATTGTCACTTCATATCTTTGCCTTTGGAAAAATGAGCCTTTATTCATCATATGTGTTCCAAATTTTGTTTTTACGGTTTTAGACAGATTTTTAATCCTAGCTCTGCTCTTTACTAGCTGTGTGACCTTGGGCAAATTAATTAACATCTCTGAGCTTAAGTTTACTCATCTGTTAAATAGGGATAATAACATAGTTCTCAATCCCATATCTGGAACCCTAAGATAGAGATATTTTAAATTCTAGGGGCTTTCAGTGCATATAGTGTATATCACATAAAGCCCCAGGGAGCATGAACTCCTCAAGCATTAATATTCCCACAAGAAACATATGAATATAATAGATGGGATTAATAAAGCCTACTAATGACCTCATGTCAGTTGAAGTTTGCCATCAAATGAGCTGCATCAATTTTTTTTTTCTTGAAAGTCTTCCATGGTTTATTATATTAGTTTGTTGAAAGTTAAAAATTATGCAGAAGAGAGACATTCTCAGTGGTATTGTAACCAATTGGGAGATACAACCTATTGATTAGACAAATATTGAGACTAGCCCACATGGGAAGGACTGGGAATGAAAAGAAGCTTTAATGAGAGTGCTATTAGTAGCTTGTGAAAATAAAGGAAGAAAAATATAATTGCATGTATCCTGTCAAATGTTTTTTTACCCTACAGATTTTACTTATTGAATACTACTGCTCTGTTATTGTGCCATATGAGCTCTGTCAAACTCACTTTTGATTTTCAGAGCTTTTTGGATTTTGAACTGTGCTTAAGATATAGAGAACTACGGTATCTTCCTCCATAAGGTTGTTGTGAAGATTAGATTAAATGAAACAATGCATGTAAAGTGGTCTATACCAGCTCCTAGAACATAGGAAGAACAAGATAAATATTATTGTTACTCTTGTTTTTAAGATGGAAGTGTTAAGCCCTTACAACTCTTGTTTCCAGGCCCTTTAGCTTGGCATAGGGTTTTGCTTTGTGCAATAGTTTGATAGTTCAGATGAGTTTCCTTGTAAAGGTGACTGAGATATTTGAAGAGGAGAGGAGAGAAGCATTTTTATTATTTGGTGGCGTAGAAGAAAGTGAATGGACTTTGGAGCCAGATAGATCAGGGTTCAAATTCTGTTAAGATCAGCTTTAAAAAAGAGAGAGAGAGAGAAAATTACCTATCTTCCAGGTTGTTTTGAGGATTAAATATAACTAGATAGAATAGAAACTGCTCTGTGCACAATATGTACTCACTAAATGATGGCGGCTGTTTTGTTAGAGTACATTCAGGAGGGCTTAGGTTCAACACTTACCCATTTACAGTCTGAACAGCATTTAATCAGCCACTTTCATGACTGAAAATGAGGGACTTGGATAAGGATCAGAGAAAGCATTTATTGTACATAAAGAAACAAAGCACTGTTACCATGATCTGTCCACAGGAAGATGGCACCAGGCCCTCCTCTGTGATGTAATGTCATGGGATTTTACTTGTTGGGGGAGGAAGGGGTACAATGAAGCCTGGGAGGAGCATCTTCCCCTCCCCACACAGGCTGAGGGGAATGTTTTCCCAGGTGATATGGTAGTGTGAGAGCCTGTAGCCTTTAGCCTCCAAAAACTTTCTATTGTACTGTGCTTTTAAAATGCAGCTTGCCCCTTTTATTATAGAATATCCTTGAAGTTTCAGGTTTAATGTTGTCACACTACAAAGTAGGACTGCTATCTGTTGATCAGTATACTCTTATCCGTTCCTGCTTGGATCCCTAATGGATTCAATTCAGATATAAACCTTGAGAGAAGGCCTACCGTGTGTCAGGTGCTGAAAACACGAAGACATCTGATAAGGTTCCAGCCCAGGAGGGACTGCAAGAAGGATGGATAACTGATAACTCCTAATAGGGAGTGCAGAGTGTTGAGTGATATAATAGCGCTGTGAAGAAAGTGCCATGAGGGTACTGAGGAAAAAAAATTAATTTTTCTAGGGAGGTTAAGGGAAACTCCTCCAAAGAAGTGACATTTGATCTCGGACACCTGGGTGGCTCAGTTGGTTAAGCGTCTGCCTTTAGCTCAGGTCATGATCCCAGGGTCCTGAGATTGAGTCCCACATGGGGCTCAACGTGGAGCCTGCTTCTCCCTCTGCCCCTCTCCCTGCTCGTGCTCTCTCTGACAAATAAATATTAAAAAAAAAAAGTGACATTTGCTCCGATTTTTGGCCTGAGTCATTCAGCAAAAGGCTTTGAGATGGAATGATGAGAGGAAGAAGCAGAGGGGAGAAGGTGGGGGGTTAAGGAGAGAATAACATCCCAAATGAAGGAAACTGTGGGGTCCAGGGTGTGAGGCAGTAGGCGTATGCATTCATTTGTTCACTTATTTATTGAACAAACAAATATTGGTTGAATGTCAGATACTCTTCTTGGCATGGGGAAAACAACAGGAATCAAGATAGATAAAGGTCCCTGATGCTCTCAAGGAGTTGACACTTTAGAGCTGGATGGGACAGAAACAGAAAACAAATACGTGAACAAAGTAATTTCAGAGAGTGATACGTGTTATGATGAAAATAAGGTGGGCGAAGATGTGATAGAGAGTACCCTGGGGGGGAGGCATGAAGATTGGGTAGTCAGGGGGCCCTCTCTGGAGAAGGCTTTGGACCTGGGAACCAAGTGGCAAGGAGGCAGCCTTCTGGGGCAAAGTTTTTCAGGTGGAGGGGACAGCAAATAAAAATACTGTAACAGGCTTAGGCCTGGTGTATTTGAGGAAAAGAAAGGCAGCCAGCTTGACTGGAGCAGCATGATCAAAGGAGCGATAGGGAAGACCAGGGAGGTTGGCAGACCTGGTTAGTAGGGCCTTATGGGTCATCATAAGGAGTTTGTTTTGAAAGAGTACGATTTGGTGTAGTGTAGAGAATGGACTGGAAGTAGAGAGATCAGTTGGGAGGTCATCTTACTCTACGCAAGAGATGTTGGTAGCTCCAACCAGGTGATAGCAGCAGAGACCGACATGTTCAGAGCAAATATACATTTTTGAAGTCGAGCTGACAAGACCTGCTGATGGACTGATGTGGGGTGAGGGAAAGGAAGATGTAAATATATCAAATGCTACGATGTGGATGTGGCTACAGTGGGAACATGGGATTGGAGAGAAGATGCTGGAAAAGAATGGCTGTTAAGGCTTTGGGAATGAATGATTTTGGCCTCACACAGAGGAGACAAATGTACTGGGCCACTAACAAAGCCAGGCTGATAACCTGTCTGTGAGGCCAGGAACCTCTCAAACCTTTACTACCAAGGGTTGTTTTTTTTTTTTGTTTTGTTTTTTTTTAATAACTCTCTGGCTAAATTTGAACAAATTTATGTCTTTCCCTACATTCTCTCCATCTCGTTTTTTGGCTTACAGGACATATATCTGTCTATTCTGACACTCTCTCCATTGGCCCCAGCTTCTCTCCTCGGTAGATTCTTCAGAATACTATCATCCAAGTCAAGTAGGGAGTTCTGCACATAATAGGCACTGAGAATGTAGGTACTGAGGGGCAATTAGAGGTGCTTGCTTTCAGACAGAAGTTGCTTCTACTACTTTGTTCCACTTCTGCCTTCATGCTTTGCAACTCACCATACTTAGCCCTTTTGACTGGGAGGAGGCATGACCAGGCTTATTAAATATTTTTTTGTTGTCCTTGGCTGGCTGGCTGGCTGGCTCTATTGTCTCCTGGTCCTACCATCCTGTTCGCCTCTCCTGTCTCCTGCATACACACCGCAGGCCTGCAGGCGTCCTCAGATCTCCCTCTGAACCACTGCACCAGGCTTGTCCTCCTTAGCTAACGTTGTTACCTTTTATTTAAACAAAACAGTATCCACCAACCTTGTTACATAACATCTGAGTATCCGAGGGTGTTAGACTAATGCAGCATCTACTGTTGGGGAGTGTTGATCTGGCAACACAAATATTCACTAGGAGAATATTGCTGAAATGTTGTAACAAGTTTGACTTCCTGGCCTTCCTTACAATTTTGGAGGGGAAGGGACTTTTGAGATCATGCTATCTCAATCTTCTTGTTTTCAACTGTGAAAACGAAGTCCTAGACACACACACACACACACACACACACACACACACACACACACGAAGAAATTTGCCCAGAAGGCACATCAGGGCTAGAAATCAACCTCTCGATAATCTAAAGAGTCCATCACATTTTAGATAAAGGATTGTTAAACCTTTCTTGTTCATGATTCTTATCTGAAAAGCTTTCTTTTTTTTTCTTTTCAGCTTTAGACTTTCCAAGTTTGTCAAAAGTGAACAGTTAACAGTGATATGATGCTCCTGCTTACACCCAAACAGCAAATTTGAGACTGATAATATCGAATGAAAGAATGTGTATTTTTGTTGTTTTTACAAACATTTTACTGACATTAGGACTGGATTCATATCCAACAGTGCAAGGTATATTAACCGAACACAATATGAATGCAACATATATTCATCTGTATATCTGAGTCAGATATATTTTAAAGACAGTTGGATACAGTTGCAGGTGAAGTTAGAGCCATCTGGGGATCTACCCCAGTAACATTCTCAGTTTATGTGCAAACCAGTATATGGAAAGGGGTGGAGTCAGCTGTACCTCCAGGGGCATTTCACATCCTGAGAGCTGCTCAATAAAAAACATGGGGTTTCCTACTACTCTCTGAGGAACTGCAGAACCTTAGTGGTGAAGTGAAAAGGCTGGGCTGCTCTCTTCCCCTCAGCCCTGCCAGCATTCTTTCTCAAACTGACCTGTCTTCCTGCAGGGGGACTGCCCCACTCCACCCACCTGGTCCCTTCCTGGATTTCCTGACTGCCTGGGCTTATTTTTTAACCTTCTCTTCCTTGAAAAGCAGTGATCCAGAAAGTGGGCTCCTCCCCTCTGGTCACTGACCATCTTACTTTTCTAGGCTAACCATCCGCATTTCCCTTCAAAAGCTTTGGAAAATCAGCAGCAGTAGGAAGCTGGGCGCCTTCCAATTCCCCTACCACATCTTTCCTACTTTTAACTCGCTGAAATTACTGGCAGAACAGAGAGAAGTGGAGAAATGCCTCGCTTCTGAGTAGGGCCTGGGCTGGTTTGGCATTATCTTATTAAATTCAGCTGGCCCGGGTCCTGAGGACCTCTTCAGGTAACTTAGGCTTTGAGTTACAAATGGCTAAGGTGTAAGGAGGGAGTTACTGTTTTGGCCCTACAAGTCTAAGTACTATACAGCCTCCCCACTCCTAACCCTAGGTTCTAGGAATTCCAGCCTTGACCTGGGGACGAACCCCAAACGCAAATAAACGGTCTCCTCCCAGGCACTGAAAGCCAACCAACCTCATCACTCTGTCTCTCACTCTTTCTCTCTGTTCCTTCAGCCAGTTGCCCTGCTTAGCCAAGCTCCGCCGGCTGAGCCGTGGCGGGCCAGACCCGGCACTCGCGTACTCCCCGCACCCCAGCCCGGTCAGGGCAGAGGGGTGGGGGGGGGGGAGGTTGGGGAAGCGGGGGGCGGAGTTCCGTCCTTCGATGATTGGCTCGGGGCGGATGGGCTGCGGCCGTGCCGAGCCAACCCGCGGCGTGTTGCTATGTGCTGAGGCGAGGGGATAGGCGCGGGCGCGCGTCCGTCACAGGGCAGCCCCCCGGCCCCGACCCGGAGGGATGCGGAGTGGCGGCGGCGGCAGTCGCGGAGACTGTGGCTTTAAGAGCGCGCCCGGAGCCCGGGAGCCAGCCGGGCGGTCCTTCGTTGCTGCGCACCCCGGCGGAGCCGAGCCCAGCGCTGGCCGGACGGGGCAGCCTGCAGCCGGGTAGGCAAACCTGGAGCGCGGCGCGGGCCGGGCGCGCGTGGGCGTGGGGCGCACTGTCAGCGCGGACGCCTGGCACCCAGCGCCGGGCACCGGTCCCTGAGCCCCGCCGTTCCCGCCCCGGCGGAGCGCGCGGCGCCCTGTGCGCCGCGCCGCCGAGGCGGGGTCCGGCGTGGGGTCCCGGTGGGGGCCGCGGGCGCAGGGGGGCGGGAAGCGGGCCGCCGGGGCCACGTGACCGGTTTGTTTACAAACACTGCCGGGCCCCGGCGGCTGCCTGCGGAGGGACCTGTGGTGGCGCGGGTGCCCGGGTCGGGGTCGGGGAGTTGTGCGAGGAGCCGGGCAAGTCTAGGGTGCGTGGTTTGGCGGATGGGACTTGGACACCGGGTCGCTGCTGCTTCTCAGCATAGTTTCTGCGGGTTCGGGGTCCGGGGGG
The DNA here is from genome assembly GCF_054177405.1 of Leptonychotes weddellii. NCBI lineage: Eukaryota > Metazoa > Chordata > Mammalia > Carnivora > Phocidae > Leptonychotes > Leptonychotes weddellii. The sequence continues at coordinate 28,609,854 of NC_138383.1, forward strand.
GTTGCTTCGGGCGCTTTCTGTACCCGGTGACGCTGGGTCTCCGCCGGAGACACTGGGTCCGGGGGCGCCGCCTTCGGGGCCCCTGCCTGTGGGGGACTGGCAGCCCTCGAAACTCCCAGGAGCGCTTGGCAGGCCCTGGGCCGAGGTAACCGCAGCCGAGTTCCTGCCTGGCCGCTTCCCGGAGCCTCCCCACTGTCCTTGCCAAGGGGGTGGGCGCCGAGTTCTCTCCTGCCCGACGGAATGTAGGGGCCTCTCCAGCGAGTACCTCCGAGAAACTGGCGCTGAGGGGCAGCCCCTATCTCTCACTGCTTCAAGTTCACCCTCCTTGGCCGCTGACCTCCTCTGGGTGTCTTGACTCAAGTGGTGGCTTTTCTCCCGTTGGGGGTTGGGGTAACCACCTGTTCTTTTGGACGAAACCCAGGAGACTGCCACTCTGACTTCACTCTCAGCTTACAAGCACTTAAAAAGCCGAGTGTGTCCTACGTTTGTCTCTGTCGCAAGTTGCAGACCCTCCCACAGTCCTACCGCCATGAATGGCACACGAAACTGCTCCTGGGTTTGATGGGGTTTTTGCTTTTTCGGTCTTCTTGTCAATTTTCTGTCTTGGAGTCATGAGGCTCTTTTAAGTGAGTCCTTGCTTCTGGTGAATCTAAACGCTAACAAGATACCTAGCGGTTTATCTTTTCTTTGCCCTTCCTCTCTTCTTGTTCTCTTCTGGTCCAGCAAGATGGGGTTCCCTGTCCTAGAGCGTTGGGCAAGCAGGAAAGTTGTTTGCTTCCCTGTACCCCATTTGGTGACAGAACATGGGCAGAGCAAGGAACTTAGGAGGTTTAGAAGTTAAGTGACTTGCTGGAGGTAACTCCTGTCACTGGCTCTGGGGAGGGACTTGACCTCACATGCTTGATGCTCTTCAGTACTCTCCTGGTTGTGAGAACTCCAGGCCTTGTCATCAGTGGGCTTGAATGACCACTCCCTAGCCTTCCTTTGACTTCATCATTGCCACAGGATGCGAAGGTGGGCCGAATCTGAATTCTGTCTATTCCTCTCTTCATTTCCTTAGCACTTACACTAAGGCTGAGTCTTGCCCCTGATGAAGAACATTTTAATTCCTCTGAACTGTGATAAGAGTGGCTATAAACTCTTTACCAAGAAACAGGTCCAGCCTGAGGAGAGTTGTGCAGACTTCCCTTTGGCACCATCCTTTATCCCCAGCTCCATCGTAGGGGTCTCAGGCAAGAGTGGGGGCCGTGGGCTCATACCTCTCCTTAACTTATTTGCCTTATTGGTTTAGGATTTGATAATAGAATTTCTGGGATCTGTCTTGGTATCTTGTGCTTGAACTAAAATAAAAAAGCTTGGAGTTAGGGGTGGAAAATGGAAAATAAAACATCATGCACAAGAGTACTGTTTTCCTTCTTCCCTCTAGGAGAGTGGTTTCAAAACTTTTGAGTGGGATCCAAAGTAAGGAATACCTTTTACATCAGTGCACTGAGGTCCACAACTGTGATAAGTTGCAGGAAACAATTGCCGTAGCTACCTGCAGTGTGCTCTCTACATAGTTTTTTCTTCTTAACTAAAAACAAACAACCCAACTGCTGGTCATGGCCTGTTAATGTGATTTCTTGACCAAATGGGTGATTGGGTGATGACCCACAGTTTAAGAAACATTGCTCCAGGGTAGAGGTTCTCAAACTTGAATGTGCACAAAGATGATCTGAATAGTGTTCAAAAATGCAGTCTGTCAGTCCACTCTGGAGATGTTTATTCTCAGTGGGGTGCATTTTTATTAAGTGGACCATGAGATTGTGATGCAGGTGGTCAATAAGAAACCCTGGTCTAATGGGAATTGGGGGCAATGAACAATGAAAGGCATTAACTGGATATGAGGCATGCAAAGCCTTAGTCATGTATGTGACCTACTCTATGCAAACCCAAGATCACTCATCTGCTAGTCACACTAGCCTAGGCTTTGAAAAGTCCAAGGGTATGGTGTTTGCTTTTAGCTGCTGTGAAGCGTTGGCCATCCCTTGACCCCCATCCCTCCCACACCACCCTGCCCAGTCCATTTGAGGGCTGCTGTTCGGTGTGCTGTATGGCTGGATGTTTCTAGGTGCGTGGGATTGGGGTTTGTGAGTAGTGCTGGTGAGTCTGCTGTACTATTCATAGATTATTAAAATCATTAAAACATATAAAAATATAAAAATATAAAAATCATTAAAATTCAGATAGTTTTGAGGCAGTGACATAGTTACTATGCCTGGGGTATTAACAGTTGGCCAGCAGAAAATGTTGATGTTGTTTAATAGCCGGGTATTCCAGGCCATGTGGCCTGGGGGAAGGGCAGGCAGGCTGGTGATTTTGTTTGGGAGCATGGGGGGAGTCAGGGGTTTGTCTGTCAACAGTTGTTAATAAAAGGCACAAGTTCCCCTGACCTCCTTGCCTACCTCAGCCCTGGTTCTTTTCCTGTGATGACAGCTTGGCTCCTATGCGCAGGTGAATCTTGTTAGTTACCTCTAGCTCTACCTTCAAGCACAAACATGCACACACCTGATGCATCCACGCGTTAGAGGTTTCCCTCTTATTGAGTCCAAACATGTGGGTAAAAGAAATTTCCTTGAGTTAATCAAAGCTGCATTTAGCTTCAAATAGAACTGTGTCCAAATTCAAATTCAACAATGGTCCTTCCTGCCAAGGGTATGCTTTATATGGGAATACTAACTGTAGGATTGTTGAAATGAATAATGTTCAGTTTGGTCAAGCCACTCATATTTAAGATGTTTAGCTTTGAGCCTGTAATAAAAAAGAAAGCAACAAATGGATGGCAAAGGATAGGATATCCTAGTATAGAAAAGTAGAGGGAAGAGATGTCCAGGTGGGACTATAATGGAGGATCAGGATCTGTTTTCCTTTGTAAATTATCTTGGCGTTTCCCTAGGGTCCATTGACAAACCACTAGGTGCTCTTGACAATTGAATTCCCTTAGCAGGAAGGGGGTCTAAAGCTGTGGAAAGGGAATCCTCTTTTTTTAAACTTGAGCGTCCATTTATGGAAAGCCAGGGCCTGCAGGCTAAAGGTATTTTGTTAGAGTTGATAGTTTTCAATGATTTTTTCCTTAGCAAAAGATGAGACTTGCATCTTTAAAGGACCACACCTACCTGAATTTCCCTGAGATTTGGGAATATCCCCCCCTAGGGTCTAAAATAAATTGGATTATGCTATTCCCGTTTAAAGTTTTCCAATGGCTTCCTACTGCCCTTCAGACATAATCCAACTCCCTTCCCTTTGGGCATTGGACAGCCTGTCCCCTTCCCCCAGCCTCTCCCTCCTCTCCCACAGGTCCTTACCTGGTCCACTTTGCTTCAGTCTGCTCCAAGTGGGCCAGCTTTCCTCAGGTTTCTGAAATGTTGAAGGTTTGTTTCTGTCATTGGGTCTTTCTACTCGTAGTTACTCTTTCCAGAATGCCATTCTCCAAATTTTTACATGATTGGCTCTCTCACTTGCATCTCAGAGAGCCCCTCTCAGACCAGTTATCTAGAACAGCTCCTCCCTTCCCTGTCTCTCAGCCTCTCTTAATCCCCTTAACTTTATTTTTTTTTCAAGGCACTTTAATACCATCTGGAAATACATTTTGTACTTGATGGCTAGATTGGAAGCTTTGGAGCTTCTGTCTTGCTCCCAGCTGACAGTACCTGGAATGAGTAGCTCTGGATAAATAGCTACCCGTTGGTGCAATGAATGAATGACTAAAGAGAGCCAAGGTTTTGAGTCTCTTAAGAGTAGGAAATAATAGTTTTATTTTCAAGAGAAGAGGAAAAGAATTTTTCTCTCCCTTTTCCTGGGGTGTGATAGTGTTCCCTTGGAATTTATTTCAGGATTTCCGCTTTTCACAATATTTTTCACCCTTTTATACTTTTTAATAGATCTCTAAAAGTTCCACTGCCATTTTGTTGTTAATAAACAACCTTGCCTCCCCCAGTAGCTTTATTTTGTTTTCACTGTTCTCCTGACAAACAAGTCATTTCTACCAGTAATCACATTTCATTAATACTAGGAGGCACTATAAGTGGGGCTAAGAACCTGGGCTTTGGAACCAGAAAGATCTGGATAATTAGCTCTGTGACCTTGGGCAATTTGCTAAAATTCTCTTTATTTGTAAAATAGGACTAATAATAGTTTCCATCACACAGAATTGATGGGAAGACAAAATGAGAGGATGTATAGGAAACCAGGCAGAGAGCCTGGCACATAAGCACTTGCTGTTAGCTTTTATTTATTTATTTTAGAGAGAAATGGAGAGAAAGAGTGAGTGCTGGAGGGAAAGAGGGACAGAGGGAGAGAATCTCAAGCCGACTTCAGCCAACGCGCTCAGCCTGACTTGGGTTTCGATCTCATGACCCTGAGATCGTGACCGAGCTGAAACCAAGAGTCCCACACTTAACCAACCGAGCCACCCAGGCTCCCTGCTGTTAGCTTTTAATAATAACACTCATACTAATAGTTAGATTTCCCTCCTCTCTTTGGCAGGAATTCCCAACCCATTGATTTGGGAGTGTGCAATAAGAGGGAGAAAACCACCAGATCTTAAATTAGTGCCAGTAAATGAAGACCAAACATGTCACTTAGATCTCTCAGGACTAGAGTGGAAGTTAGGAATCATCTAATCGCACATTGCCTCCCAACTTTTGATAACACCCATGTGGAAGAAGTCGTGGAAGTTTTTGGAAGGACATGTTGTCTACCTGTTCCTCTGGCCATTCTTAGTTTTATCCTTGGATTAAGCTGGGCTGACTGAAAGCTGCATATTTGGGCCATATTACCTCAGCCCCTCCAGAATTATTTTCACTGAGATGAACTTTGGTGTCCTGCCTTTTGCTTTCTCGGAGGGACACAGTCCGAAACAGCTTTATAACACTACTACATTTCTCGTTAAGGGTTGATGTTTGCTGCGGCCTTAAGCTACAATTTCACTTAGTATCCCCTTTAAGTAGTTAATAGGAGAAATTTCTTTCAGGGACAAGTGCCAGAAAAAGCTTTGCCTCTCCTGAGGAACGGGCATGATATTTCTTTGTGGACAATTGGAAATGTATAACTGATCATGTTTCTCTCTTTTGCTTTGCTTTCCATGTGCCAGGAAGCAGAGAGCCAAATCTGTGGCCTGACTTGAGTAACTTTAGGGCCCCTCATCCTAATTTTTTCCTTGTAATTTCTATTTTCTCTAATTTCAGGTTAGTGATTTATAATTCCTTTTTAATTGGGTAGATGCTGATTTGGATTTTAAAATCATTTCAGATTTTACTTTTTAGAGATATAAACGTTGAGGCTAAGTAGGCAAAAGAACTTGCTTAAGACAGAGCTAATTAAGGCAAAACAGAGACCCAGGGTTCTTTCTACTCCTGTACATTCTAGAATAATGTCAACTCCTGAATAAAACCCCATATAACCCATAATGTCTTGAGCCTAGGCAAAGCCTACCTCCTCTCTGTGACGAGGCAAAGGAACATTCTGCTAGTGAGGTAACAACACTACCGCTCGCATTCCTGGTTGGGTCAGCAGCCCTGTGCTCTCCTGTTTCCTGAGCTACAGCCTTCCCCTGTGGTCTTGAGAATGTGGTATGTCCAGATTTAGTGGTTTTGATCTGAAACTAGATTGCCAGCTCAGAATGAGCTTAGTCTCTAGTGTCTGGAGTTCCCTTGTCTGTTTCTTACTAGGGAAGGAAGGCTCAATATCTAGATGGCAGATGGGTGCCACTGAGGCTCAAACGGGGTCTTCTGGTCATGAACAGGAGCTGAGTTTGGTTCTACTGAAGAAAGTGGCATTATTTTATCTGATAAGAAATTTAATCATAAGAAATATTGACCTTCCCAATGATTTGTTTTGTTTTCCCATGCTGTTCTGGTTGTGAGTACCTGGGGCAAGAGAGGATAAGCTTGGAGCACATCCTGCCTGAGTCAGTAAAATTTTGAGCTACAGAAGAGGAACTTCTGGCCTGAAAATGAACCTTGGTTTCGCTTCATTTTCCTGGCTAATAATAATTCAACAGGTAACATAAGACCTTTGGGAGATAAATGGGTTAAGATATGGCCCCTGCCCCTAAGAGCATATACTCAAATAGGAGTGGTTAAGGCATATGTGTCAATAACCACAGTATAAGGTACAAAGAGTTTATTTTTGTTGTTGTTGGGTTTTTTTTGTTTTTAAAGATTTTATTTATTTGACAGAGAGAGACACAGCAAGAGCAGGAACACAATCAGGGGGAGAGGGAGAGGGAGAAACAGGCTTCCCGCCGAGCAGGGAGCCCGACACGGGACTGGATCCCAGGACCCTGGGATCATGACTTGAGCCGAAGGCAGGCGCTTAATGACTGAGCCACCCAGGCACCCCAAGGTACAAAGAGCTTAAAGTCCTTATGGAGAAGGGTAGGCGTTTTGGAGATGGAGCTGTGAAGAATGATGAGGACTTAAATGTGCAGAAAGGCTCCAGGGGGGAACAGTGTGCAAAGGCACAGAGATATGATAATGTATGGGGAATGTTCAGTAGGCACATGAGATGTTGGAAAGAGAACATTGGGATTTTGCTTGGGCTGCTGTTGCTACAGTTTACTTATTTTTTTCCCCCAAAGTTTATTTATTTATTTTTTTTAGCAATCTCTACACCCAACATGGGGCTCGAACCCAGGACTCCGAGATCAAGAGTCCCATGCTCTTCTGAGCCAGCCAGGCACTCCACTATTGCTACAGTTTAGAGTAACTCCATGGAAATGGACTGTTGCTTCCATTCACAGAAGTCTGTGAATGATGGTTAGTTGACGTTGATAATAGGCATTCTCAAAAAACGGGACTATCCCTAGAGATTCTCAAATCTTAGACTGCTGTAAGAATTTCTAGTCCAACCAAAGGCCTACAAAATGAAAATTTTCAGCTAGGGAATCGAATAAAAGCAAGCAAATAATACCCCCCTGCAAAAAAATGTTCCCAAGTTTATCTAATGTACATGTCTGAGGTCTGGAAATCGCTGAGGTAGTTGATCTCCTTAGTAGAACCAGCTACTAAGCATCTATGACCTTTGGCCTCCTTTCCCTCACTGTATTTTTGCCACTTCCTTTTCTTCTCGTTTGTATTCCTCCTGCATGTGTCATCCATTATATTTGCCTCCTGTTTATCTCTTCTTTTACTACTTTGGTCTTTTGTCTGTTGGGGGTCCCTCCCTAAATTGATCCACGGCCAAATAGACCATAAAGTAGAAATGAATTCTTTTCTTTGTATTAATGGTATAAAGGTGTACTATGTATAAATGCAAACTAAATAGGGCTTTTGGTTAGTTTTGCTTACATGATTCTTCCTTTTTCCCTCAAATCCTAAAGGAAACAAACTATCCCTATATATGACTGCCGCCTTAAAGCTAAAAACCCCTTAGCGGGAAGATACGACAGGAACCGAAAACTGGCTTTTTCTTGTGCCTAATCTGTTGTCCTACCTTCTGGTTGAGGTTATTCCCTTCCCTCCTTTGTTTTCTCGTATTTCTGTAATTAAAAGTTGAAGCAGTGAGCCAACCCTGAGAGTTTGAAGATGTTTTAAGAGAACTTGACATTTTTGTTTGCATTATAATTAGTTGAAGATATTCTGCTTGTTGCTCTAAAGGGCTCAAGGACCAAGGATGCCCATCTTCAGACTCTTCTCTGGCTTGTCTGGGTTGAAGGATCCACGGGGGGTGGGGGTAGGGGTTGTCTGAGGATTCACATCCTGGTTCTGGTTCTAGTGGAGTGATCTTGGGCAAAATGTTTAATTTCTTGGCTTTTTTCCTTATCATTCAAACAAGGGTAATCATAATAATGCCTGCCTCTCTGGGTTGTTGTGAGGATTAATTGAGATAATGCATATCAAGTACTTGGCCCCTCATGGGACCATGATAGGAAATTAATAAACTGTAGAGTCCTGGAGGTTTACTGACAGTTGCTGCAGGGCCTCAGATGACTCCTCTTTACCTCCTCCCCTCACTTCCCACATTCCTTCGACCAACCTTTCTGAGCTCTTAGTGCAAGCCAGGCTTTGGCCTGGGTATGAAGGATGATTAACCAGATGTGGTCTTCGGCCAGGAATGGCTCACGATCTAGGGGGAAGACTGACCCATAAACAGCTAGCTTTGTGGATGTTTCTTAAGTTATATGAAAAAGCTGCACTGGCAATGTGCATGGGGCCCCTTGATGTGCCAGGCCTGAAAGGAAAAAAAGTTATAATTCTTCCTAAAATCTATCTGCCATTCCCATAACAGGAGAAATCTAGAAATCTGCTCTAGAATCAGTCTTTCTCTCTCCCACCCTCCTCCTTTTCTTCTTCAATAGGTGGCAATACTAGATGGCAATTTAATAATTCTTAGGACAAAATACATCCATCTTCGAGCTGGTGATGCTTGGGACTTTAGACATACAGGCATCCTTTTGAATGTGCTTCTGCCCTTTTTTTTCCCCTCTCGAGTAGTAAAGTTCAGTTTCCAAATTGCAATTGTGGAGAGACAGGGAGCCCAGCCACAGATGTCAGAGTCTAGAGTTTTGGATTTATTTGAATTGGGAGATTAAAGTGAGGACACCAAAGGCATGCTGACAGCTGAACAACAGAATTGTATTGGCAGATTGGGGATGGATGGTTTGTAACTAATTGGGGCCCCAGCTGTGCCCTGGGGGAGCAGCAGTTAAAGAGAAATCAAGGTCACACAGTACCCAGGGTCCAGAGACGTTCATTTACTCAGTAAATAATATTTGATCTTTGAGAGTGTGAGTTACAGACGACAGTCAAATGATCTCCCCAGTAAAATACAACTGCAGCTGTGAAGAGTGCTCTGCCTATGGAAGAGGAACCTGGGTAGTGGGCATTGGTGGAGGCTAAGGGGAGGGTTCCCTGGTGAAGTCACTTCCAAAGGTCGGCCACCATCTCTTACCCTACTTTCCAAAATGTTGTTTTCTTTTCTTTCTTTTTTTTTTTTTTTTAAGATTTTATTTATTCATTTGACAGAGAGCACAAGCAGGGGGAGCTGCAGGCAGAGGGAGAGGGAGAAGCAGACTCCCCGCTGATCAGAGAGCCCGATGCGGGGCTCCATCCCAGGACTTGGAGATCCTGACCTGAGCCGAAGGCAGATGCTTAACCATCTAAGCCACCCAGGTGCCCCCAAAATGTTGAGATCTTCTAAATGACTGTTTTACACTGTAGTTCAAGTGTAGCCCTGTCTGGGGGCCGAGTGATGGACCCAGTCCCTCTCTGGGTCCCAGATCATGAGGAAAATGTATTTATTTTGTTTTCACCAACATTGTCTTCTCTGAGCCTGGCCAAATACAAAACAAAGGACTGATGCTGAGGGCGACAGTCTCTGGGGGGGGGGGGAGGGCTGGAGGAAAAGGGCAGATCTGGCCTTGTTTTGAACATGGAATCAAGAGGCAGGGTCGAGGGACCCCTTTTCTTGATGACCTGAATCAAATCTGACAGTTCATTTCTCTTCTCCTCAGACTGCCCCGGGGGGTTTTGTGGGGACCACCCTGGGAGAAAGAAGCTTCGTGGGTTGGAAGTCTGAGGGTTTCTCCAGGGGTTAGAAGTCTATGCCAGTCTGGGGAGGGTCCCTTGGGAAGCTGCCCAGTGGCACAGAGGTGGTGTGAAGGGCCGGGGGAGGTGGAATGAGAAATGTTTCTTGCCATCAGACAGCACCCAGGTAAAGGCATCGGAGGGTCTTGTCGGGCGTCGCCTTGGAGCCACGGCTCCACAGTCCTGAGCATCATGCTCCATCTGCCAGGCCAAGCAAGTTGACATCACAGAAGTTTGTTAGCCTTTTAACTTTGTGGAGCATTAATGGTGTGCGAGTCCCATGTAATGGCCAGAATTAGATATTTTAAATGCCCTGGATAGTGTTTAAGTAAGATTAAAAATATCAGCTTTACAGGGCAGCACCGTTTCACTGATGGTCACTCATTTTATTCAGTTAATTACCATTTATCAAGACTCTCCGGGGGGTGGGGGAGACTCTGATGTGCCTGAGACTAGGAGTCCTGGGGAAACCAAGTGGCATTAAAGACTGGACTTGAGCTGCAGGAAGCTCCCAGTCTGGGAGACAGATACGTGAACAGTGTGGTGGAGCACCATTCAGGCGAAAAGAGTTTTTTGCATGCTGGGCAAAGGGGGCCACTGCCTCTGCTTAGGGTCTTATTCGGGTATTAAGGGATGAGCAGGCATTTACCAGGCAGTGAAGATAGGTTAAGGCTTTGCAAGAGGCTGAACCAACTTGGGAAAAAGTAGTGAACAAGCTTGGTCTGCTGGGGAAACAGGTTTGGAGTGAGGTGGGAAGGTGATGGTGAGGATAAGGAGAATCAGCCCAGTTCCTTGGTGCCACCCGAGGGGTTGGACCTTGTCCTGTAGGCTGCTAGGAAACCACTGGAGGTTTTGAAACATGAGAGATGTGATCAGATTGTGCTGTATAAATAGAATTCTAGAATGGGCTGGAGAGGTAAGAGCTGAGTCAGGGAGACCAGTTTAGGAAGCTGTCACGTGAGTTCAGGATGAGGGAGGGTAGGGCCCACCCAGTGCTGCTGGCTGTGGCTGTGAAGATGGCTATGGGAGACTGGATAACAGCGCCAGAACCAACTGTCTAGGAGACCGATGGAGTATGACATAGAAGGGCGAGAGAGAGTAGAGTCTGGACTGCTTTGGCAACTGGGCCTTCAGAATCAGGGTGAAGGTGGTAGGAGCCAGGGGAAGGGGAAAGATGGTGCTGGCTTTGGATGCATTTGGTTTGAAGTGCCTTCCTAGGAGCCAGTTAGAGAGGCCTTTTTTAGAAAGGGATCCAGGCTTCAGGGGCAGGAGGCAGAGGTTTAGAAGACTTGGGTGTGGATGAGGGTGTCCATGGGGAGCAGGCAGTCAGGCACATGGTAGAAGCACCTCCAAGGAGGAGGAGGAAGAGCAGCCAGGGAGATGGACACCCTGAGAGAGAGAGAAGCAGGAGAGGCATGATGAGGTGCAGAAGGGGAGAGTTTAAGGGAAAAGTAGGCTGAACTAACCACAAGAGAACTAACTTGAATGCAACACCAGGGCCAAATAGTGTTAGCATTCAAATATATTAGTGTTTGGACTTGGCATGTTGGAGGCTGCCCATGTTTTTGTAACTCAAAAGCCTGGTTGTGATAAATGATATATTCATGGAGCTTTGCCAGAAGGCTCTGTAGCTCTTCCATTCCTCTGGAGAGTCTGTATCACTGGATCCAGCCAGATCATCAGAAAGCCATGTTCTTGGGCTGCCCTGATTTGACCCCCATGTAGAATCCCTTTTACTGAATTGCCCTTTACTGTTATGCTGTGCATTTTCATGGAGGAACCTCTAAGAAACAGTCTTGCAAGAGTTTTATCGTAGGAGCTATTGGTGTGTGCTGAGGATCTCGTCCACTGAGTTCACTGCTCATCATCTCCTCTGCAACCATCCACAGAAGAAATGTCTCTTAGAAAACCTGTAGCTTGAACAACCAAAATTTACAGAAACTATAAACCTTATAACTACTCATTTTCTTTTCTGCCTTGCTTACTGGGGAGCTCAAAGCCAAATATGCAACTGAAATTCAGTAAATATTTAGCAACTTAATAGCATGCATTTCTCTGTCGTAACTCTCCTTGTGTTCTTCCATTTTTCTTACCCTAATTTCTTCATCTATTTTAAAACAATGAAGCGTGGATCACTACATCAAAAACTAATGATGTATTGTATAGTGACTAACATAACATAATAAAATTAAATTTAAAAAAAATAAAGAGAGACACTATGAAAGAAATTGAGGAAGACAAAAAAAAAGTATTGTTTATGTTTTTGTAAGTTACCTTAAATCATTTTTGGAGTTGGGAGATGTATAAGAAAAAGAAGGAAGCCATTGATGAACTTCAGTCAAGTGTCCTTGGAAATGAATCTTCAGACAGATCGTTTGGGCTTTTTTACATCATTATTTATTGAAATTGTAGAAACAACCCAAAGTAATATCTGATCTCTTCATAGCCAGCTAGTAACAGCTACTTCTAATATCTAGTGAATTACGTGCAAGTGTCAGGATGTTCAAGGGGAACCACCTCTTCTCTATGCAGATGTTCTAACAGATGCAGGCCTCATGCTGGACTAAGGGCCATGTGGTAATATATTGGTCTGCTAACAGATGTTGCAAAGGCACTGTCCAGCAGCCATTTCTGAGTGGACTCTGCACGACTGAATGTTCTGTGACCTCACTGAAATCCAGGTCTTACCACAGTGAAGGATGGTGGGTGGATACTGTGCTCTCGGGCGGGATTCGGCTGGCAGAGACATCATTACAACATGGAATCAGGACTTTAAGAGCCGAAGGAATCCTAGAGCTCATGTAGGATTATCATCTGACAGATAATCCCTGTGAAATCAAGACTAGGCCCTGTGTCTAGGGTAGAGCTGAATGGTTGGCTTTGTTTATGAAAGAGAGTGGATCCTTGACTATGAAAGCTGGCTTTTATTATCTGGATGAAACTGAAGTGCCACCTGGGTCCGGTGCTATACAGTGGGTAACTGTGAAGTGATGACAGTGATTTTCCTATGGGCCTTGCTCATCAGCTCTGTGGTAGTCATAATAGGGGCATTTCAGTAAAGTTTTCAGTAGTGGCCCCATCCTGGGAGTAGTGGAGTCAGTGTGGGCTGCTGCAGAGGTAACTTTTCCACCGCACTAAGTGAGGGAGGGTGATCTGTTCGGAATGATACAGCAATAATGTCAGATCCCCAGCTAAGCCACAAGAAACTGCTTTTAAACCACAGTGTACCTTTAAGTGGATTAATTGAGGTCCTAACTCTCTGACCACCATGAGTCAACGTGGGGGACAGGAACGCTGCTCGTTGGGGTCTTGTGAATAGGAACAGTTCCCGCACTTTTTCTCCCTTGCTGGTGGGGACGATTATAGCTAATCAGGGTTATTGAATGCTAACTCAGGTGTGAGGTGCTGTGCTGAATGCTCCACTCGCAATATCTCATTTGATTCTTTTGTCTCCTCTGCGAGGTAGGCAGTGTTGTTATTCCTTTTCAGGCAACTTGCCCAGTGGTGATGCGGCTAGTGCGTGAGAAAAACCGAAACTGGACCCAGGTCCATTGGCCTCTTCATCCTGTAAGCCCTTAGAGTGGACTACACCTCCAGCCACTTACTTGATGGTCCAGGGAGACTGGGTCTCTCCGCTCCCTGGTCTGGGTTCAGGATTCTGGTGAGATTAGGAATGGGGAAGGAGGACCTTCCTCCTTGGATAGAGGCCTTCCACAGACATTGTCTCTTTTTTCTGCCTCCCAGTTCTAGAAATGGCTCACCTGGTCCTTTTCCACTGCCGCCTTTTATTGCCTCTAATCAGGACTTCTCCCTTTCCCGATACATGTATATATGTAACCTAGGCCCCACAAAGGCAAAGAATGAACCTGGATGTCGATGACAGGCCTTTGGTTAACACCCAGGACTTAGAACATCTGTAGCCCAGAAGAACCATAGTTCTGGGCATCTCAGCACAGGGTCTGAGTGGGGGCAGTCAGGGGAGAATAGTATTTCATGGGCCTTGGGGACCCAGAGTAATTTTGCCTCCTACCTCATTACTTGGAGGGGGAAAGGAGGGGCGTCAATTATGTCTGCTACCCACACAGGTGGGTGGATTGGTCTAGTCAGCAGCCCGATGGGACGCAGAGGGAGTTTAGTTCAGTAATAGCTGCTGCTGTGGGCTGTGTGCTGTGTGCTGCTGAGTCCAGGGAGTGCGAGAATGTGGTCCCTACTCTTGGAGCTTAACTCTAGTAGAGGATAGAGAGGCAGAAAAGGATAATTTTCGTTTTGATAAGTGTTCAGATAAAAGTGAGCCCAGAGGAAGGACCAATAAGCCCCATGTGGAGGTGGCATTTGAGCTGAATCTTTTTTTTTAAGATTTTTAAAAAATTTATTTATTTGAGGGGGAGGGGGAGAGAGTGAGGGAGAAGCAGACTCCCTGCCAAGTGGGGAGCCCGATGTGGGGCGCGATCCCAGGACCCTGGGATCATGACCTGAGCCGAAGGCAGACGTTTAACTGACTGAGCCACCCAGACTCACCCTGAGCTGAGTCTTAATGGACAAGTTAAAGGGCCTAGTGAGGGGTGCCCTCTCCCTCTGCTGTTCCCCCTGCTTGTGCTCTCTCTCTGTCAAATAAATAAAATAAAATAAAAATCTTAAAAAAAATAAATAAAAGGTCTGGTGAGGAGAAATCGGAAGGATGCCTCAGGCTGAGGGAATGGCATCAGCAAAACCGTGCAAGGGTGTATAAAGCATGGTGTGTTAGGGGGAACTAAAAGAATTTGGTTGCCAAATGGGAGCACTTAGGAGAGTCCCTGGCACATGGTAGACCCTTAAATGTCAGTTTAAAAAATGGGAGTGTAGAGTATGAAGTGATAGAGAAGACTCTGAAGCAATTCGTGGGTGTTGATGGTAGATGGATGTCAGTGGTAATACACACTTGGAACTTGTTTGTGCACTTAACTACATACCAGGTGCACATGCTGAGTATTAGTTTAGTTAATCCTCACAGAGCCTTATGAGGTTGATATTATTATTCCTATTTTCTAATGAGGAAATCATGGTTCAGAGAGGTTAAATAAACTTGCCCAAGGTCACACAGCTTGTATAGGATAAAACTGAGATTTGAAACCCATGAGTAAGGTTCTAGAACCCATCTCCTTTTTTTTTTTTTTAAGATTTTATTTATTTATTTGACAGAGACACAGTGAGAGAAGGAACGCAAGCAGGGGGAGTGGGAGAGGGAGAAGCAGACTCCCCATGAAGCAGGGAGCCCAATGCGGGGCTCAGTCCCAGGACTCTGGGATCATGACCTGAGCCGAAGGCAGATACTTAACAACTGAGCCACCCAGGCGCCCCCCCAACCTTGTCAGTTTCTGTGGCCCCTTGTCTCCCACCTCATTCATCCAGTTCCTTCATGGCTTACCTGGAGCATCCGTACCTCCTACCCCTCCATCCTGGGGACATGCAGAAGTTTCTCCTTTGGGTTCGGGCTGCCATTGTGGCTCATTGTGGAAAAGGCCTGTCAGGTGAGACAGCCAGGTTCGCTGTGTGCTCCCTATGCTTTTGGCTCTTGAAGTGCAGTATCTGAGGCGTTTGTTTTTAATCATAATAGTTCACATCTTTTCTTTCCATGCTGATCAGCAGGAGCCAGCTGGGGGTGGTAGCAAATCTTCCTTTAATTTCCACTGTGATGGATTGTTGCTTCACTTAAAATGGTGTTTAATTTGTACATGTTCCCTGAGGCTTTTAAATATCGGGCTCATTTGATTATTGTTGGAAATCAATTTGGACTCCACAGTATGTTGGACTCCACGAGTTGGACTCATGAAGCCCCATGGAGCCTATGTGGCCCCATTACAAGTACCGAAGTCCAGAAATCAATGCAGCCCCATATCCTTCGTTCCTTCCTTTAAAGAAAAAAAAACTTAGGGGTACCTGGGTGGTTCAGTTGGTCAAGCATCTGACTTCTTCAGGCTCAGGTCATGCTCTCAGGGCCTGCTCCGCAGGGAACCTGCTTGTCCCTCACCTTCTGCCCCTCCGCATGCTCTTGCTCTCTTGCTCTCTTTCTCCCTCTCAAATAAATAAATAAATAAATAAATAAATAAATAAATAAAATAAAAGGGACGCCTGGTGGCTCAGTCGGTTAAGCTTCAGCTCGGGTCATGATCCCAGGGTCCTGGGATCGAATTCCACATCAGGCTCCTTGCTCAGCAGGAAGCCTGCCTTTCCCTCTGCCCCTCCCCCTGCTTGTGCTCTCTCTTTCTCTCTTTCTGACAAATAAATAAAATCTTTAAAAATGAAATCTTTTTAAAAAATTAAAAAAATAAAGATTAAATCCATCTATTTTACCTTCCTTCCTAAGAACTGACTCAAAGAAGCCGCTTTTAAAATTTTCCCTTAGGAGGGAAGAAGACAGTAACAGGTGATTATTTTTTGGACCTAGCTGTCACCTCGTTTCTGTGACAGCCTACTCTCTTTGTTCTCAGGCACAACGATCCTCTCTTGATTCTGCTTCAGCTTGCTTTCTACTGACCCCTCTCATTCTTCCAGCTTGCCCTGTTGTGGTTGGACAAGATGCATATTTCATCAAGCCACTTTTTCTTTCCTTGCTTCTCAGGGAAGGAGTCCCATTTTGGTTGCCTGTGAATTCCTGTGAGAGAGGGAGAGGAGCAGAGTGACCCTGTTGCAGCAGAGTCTCATGTCAGCAGGCTAGGCTCTCCGGGGTTTCTCCAGCACCCAGCAGCCTGGGATGTTGCTTATGGGGTCGATTCTTCTCTTACCTTTTTAAGTTCAGAGCTGTGGTGTGTGATGAGTGTGTGCATGGGTATGTGTTTGTGTGTGACATGTTCACATTTAGTACAGACCATAAATGCTTACTCCTCAGAAGGTAGCTTTGAACAAGTTTTGGAATTCAGATTTGAAGCTGAGCATAACCAGAAACCCCTGCCTGCAAACTTTTTTTTTTTTTTTTGGTTTCCTACAGAAGAGAAGTGAGAGAAGAAATAATTCTACTCTGGGGAAATGCATAATTTAGAAGCTGTCTGCATGTATAAGAAAACAGACTCTGGCTGCTCTGTAAACCCAGACTGGCAGCCAGGGCTCGTTGTTTCCTTTTCTTCCTTCAGTGTTTGTATAACACCGATGGGACCCGTACTCTGAGTGCTTCCCACTGGGCAGTGAAGGCTGTGGACTTCAGAAGCTGGCCTGGGGCAAGCCTCTAGCTCGTTTCCCTGCCTGTCTTTCCTATTCCTTACCCTGACCTACCACCCCTTCCTTTCCTGGAGATACTGCCCTTCCTGAGAGTAAAACACGGGTATTGGAAAGTTCAAGGGTATTTCAGGAAACCTCAGGCAGGGTACTTGGCTCTTTCTACCACCTCTGACAGCTCAACACCCTCAACACCTGACACCATTGATCTACCATGGGCTTTTGTTTTGACCACACTCACCTTACCTTCTATCAGAGGATGTCCTGGGTGAGAAGGAGGGGCTCCGGATCCAAGGGGTCATGTGTCTTCCTTGTTCATCCCCTGTTATGGCCTGGCCTAACTCCGAGGCAAAGCTGGGGAAACCAGTTCTCACCTCCATATTCTTCCAAGTATTTCTATAATGTTCAGTGTCACCTGATTCCACATTTTTAAAAATAGTGGTGGGTGGACCAAGCAGGGAAGACACTATACCTGGGCCCTTGTAGATCTGAATTCCTTCTACAGTTGGACATCTCATGTGTAATTGGTCACCCTGAACATGGAGCCCTGCATGGTTCAGGACCGCACAAGGGACATGCAGGGTGAGAGTAGTGACCACTGTTGTCCTTCAGCCTAGTGCTGGGCAGTGCGGTTGGCCACTCAGGAGGATGTACAGAGTGCCAGGGGTACAGTGACTTTCAGTGACTGCTGTGGTGGGAAGGATGTCAGGGAGGAGGACAGCATCCCTTTGGAAAGATCTGGTTAGTAAGGTTTAGAGGAAAAAGAGAACTATGATTTACAGCTTTCTCTAAACATCCAGATGGATCCCAGACATAATACCGCAAAGATCTGATTTTATTTGTCTTCCTCCCCTGTCTCTCTAAATAATTTTATCTTTAAAGCATGATGCAGGGGGGGCACCTGGGTGGCTCATTCGTTAAGCATCTGCCTTCGGCTCAGGTCATGATCCCAGGGTCCTGGGATCGAGCCCCGTATCAGGCTCCCTGCTCCGCGGGAAGCCTGCTTCTCCCTCTCCCACTCCCTCTGCTTGTGTTCCCCTCTCTCGCTGTGTCTCTCTCTGTCAAATAAATAAATAAAATCTTTGAAAAAAAAAAAGGCATGATGCAGGCATGAATTAACACTATGACTCTCCTGGGAGGTAGGCAAGTGGGAACACCACCCCTATTAGTGAAGCGCAGGGCATAGGTAGGTCCAGAAGCTTCAGTCAGGGGATCCAGAGAAGCGGAGTGTGCATTGGACCTTGGGGCTTTGCCCTCGGAACTTTACTTGGACATAACCCGGAAACCACCCACTTTCTCAGTGTCCTTGGTTCCCAGTAGAATAAAATTGCTGAGGCAGTGGCAGGAGAGATGTTTGGTGCTGTGGGATGACTAATGGAAACTTTGAGGGTTGAGGAGAAATTCTGGTAAAATTTACTGTCATTGTGAATTTTAGATGCAGCAGTCTGATTATGCCATTTGTTTCATTCATTTGCTTGCTTGCTTTTCAAACAGAAAAGTACTGAGCATCTATTTCTGGGCAAGGTATGGCAAAGGAAATAATTTCTCCCAAAAGAGCTGGCTAGCTTTGAGGGACCCTGCTGGTTGGGAACTTGATCCTTTGTATCATGCGTAGTTCCAAGCAAAGGGTGGTGTGGGGTTTGTTGCCTCTGTAGGTGGTGGGTTGCTTTTTGTTTTTTGTTTCAGATTATATTTGTTAGGGGGCGCGCAAGAGAGAGCAGGGGTGGGGCAGAGGGAGAAGCAGACTTCCCGCCGAGCAGAGAGCCCGATACAGGGCTCCATCCCAGGAACCTGGGATCATGACCTGAGCCAAAGGCAGATGCTTAACCGACTGAGTCACCCAGGCACCCCTCTAGGTGGTGGGTTTAAGTGTTGGAAGACTCCTGGAATCCGGAGATGGATGAGAAATACATACATGACTGTTGCTATAGTGACTTTGTAGAGGCTGAATGTTTCCTCCTCATTTAGCCCTTTATCTTGGTTGGCTCAGAAGACGAGGCCCCTTAGGAGCCTTCTCCCTGGGGCTACAGGTGGTACATCCTTAATCCTGGCCTCTTCTAGGGTTCCCTGAGAACGGTGATCATGCCAGTTTCTGAATGTTGGTGGAGGGTGCCTAAGGTAACTGCTGAGAACCCTGGGTGGATACTGAACCTCCAGCTCTGGAAAAGCATCAACACTGGGATCTCCAGTAGTTTCTTTCTCATAATTGGGCGTCTTGGCAATGATGGTAAGAAACAGAGAAGGGGTCATTTCTTCCTGTAAATACTGCCCTCTCTCTTGGGTGGCTGTTGGACTTGACTTGCTTTGCAGGAAGCCCTGTTCCATCATCTAATGATATTCCCCTTATCTTGGCACTGCAGGCTGCTGAGAACCAGCTCTCGACCTCTGCTTGAGGGTCCTTCCTCTGAAGACATCACCAGTGTGTGGAGCCTGCCCCACACCCACCCCCTGCCAAACCACGGCCTTTACCTGTGTCTTCCGGTGTTTCCCGTGCGACCCGTCCTGTGGGAGTGCCTCGTGGGCCACTCCAGAGTTCACCCCACACTCAGCGGCGCCAATGGTGAAGATGACAAGATCCAAGACTTTCCAGGCATATCTGCCCTCCTGCCACAGGACCTACAGCTGCATTCACTGCAGAGCCCACTTGGCCAATCACGATGAACTCATTTCCAAGGTACATTTCCCTGTAGGCCTTCCTTGCCCTCCTCTGGGTTGGAGGACACTTCTGGCTCATAAGGTTGCACAGGCTTATTAGCTCTTCTGAAGAAACCAAGATATTTGTACTTTATTTTTTGTCCAGGGAGGGCTAACCTGTGTGGCTGTTTCACTCAATTGAGAGAGAACTCTGAGCTGGAGGGAGGGTGTACTAGTTTTAATTTGTAATTTTGGAAATTAGATGTCATCCCTGTTGGAGGCTGGGGGGCTGGTGGCTCGCAGGCCGGAGGGGAGAGGGGCTGAGGAGTGATTGGAACCTCTCACTTGGCTGGCTTAGCTCAAGTTGGTGGGTGAACGCCATGGAGAGTGCTGCCTGCCTGGAAAGAGAACTCTAGGAAAGGTGGTAGGAGCAGGATATCTTGTAGGAGGGGCTTCTTAGCTGAGATGAGAGGATGTTGCCTTCCAAGCTCCTTGGGAAGGTTATCAGACTGTTGAGCTACTAAAATGGGTGGCCTTTGGTGAGGACCACAAGTGGCTTGGTAAAGAGATGACCCACTGGCCTCGGGACCTTTAGGGCTTCTACATGAGGTAAGATATGCTGTGACACTTGATCATAGTCAGAAGAAAGAGTGGAACCCTATTTTCCCTGAAAAGCTTTGACAACTGCTTCCTAAAGTTGGGTTGGGGGGATTGTTAACCAATAAACCCAACATCCCAGTTGTGCAGTCCAGGAACTGGCTCCTTCAGGCAGCATTTTTAGGGGAGCTCCCTCCTTCCTGGCCCTAAATTCCCATGGGAGGAGAAATGGGATTTACTAGGCTACATGAAAAGGAGAAAGAGATCATGGGGACCTTTTGACTTTAAAAAGAATCCTTCCTCAGAACCTAGACTTCATGCCATTAAAATAAAAAAAACAACCTTTATACATACCCAAACTAAAAAAAAAAAAAATTTAGTGTTCTTGATTTGTTTACAAGAACTGTTAGAAAAGGTGGCATCACTTTTCTTTGCTCTGGTTTGGTAGTCCCAGCCAGAAAGGGATGAAGGATCAGTAGTTCTAGAACAGCCCTGTTCAGCTGGCTGATTTGACAGGAAGTGAAGGAGGGTGCTTGAACAACCATGTCTGTGGTTGTGGGGCTTCTCAAATCAGGACTGAGGACAGAAGTCCTCCTTCTAGGCCAATCCCAAGATCGAGTGTTACCACAGAGCTTGAACCCTGGAGCCCTTAGAGTCTTGGCCTCTGGCCTACTTTCACTTCTCTAGGCTTCTGCTGATTACTCTCCTTTATGCCATTTGTGTTCCAGCCAGCATCTTGTCTCAGATTCCGCTTGAATCTTTTGGGAACCCCTCAAGTCTGGAATTTTGGATGTGGGGAGGCTGTGTCAGTGAGGGAAGAGAGGAGTCAGTCCCCTTTGCTTTGGAATGGGGCCTATAAGCTTGGAGGGAAGATGTGAGCTGTCCTATTTCTGGAAATCTCCAGAGAAAATGGAAGCCAAAACATCTTTTTAATAGCAGGAAGAAGTGTTACGTATCATAAGAAATTGAGGTAACAATAAAATGTGTTCTAGCAACTTCTGTGTACTGAAAACTGCTACCTGACACTTTATAAATGTTATCTCACTTAACCCTCCTAAGAAGACTTCAAGGTAGGTGATGTTAATCATATTTTCTGGATGGAGAAGTTGAGACTCAAACAGGCTGTCCAAGAATGCAAATTGGAGGCTCAAAGAAGAGAGAGCAATTTCTTTGAGCATGTTCAAGATGGGTTTCTGGAAGAGGTGGTATTTGAGCTGGGCCTTGTAAGATGGACAGAGGGAACATGTGGAGATGGTAGTGGCCTTCAGTGTTGATGTTTGAAGCCTGGTATTCAGGGCCTTGGACAGTCGGGCCTTTTTGAGTGAGGTTTCTTGCCAGTTCCTTGCTTTATGTTCCAACCACTTGGAACTAAGCAACATCCCTGAATATGCAGATGGGGGTGTTTCAGGCGTCTGTGCCTCAGCCAACAGCAGTCCTTTTCCTTCACCTCTTTCCTGTCTCCCAGGAGCTTTTCTACATCCTCTTTTACCTGGGACCACATCTCCTAGTTTTGGATCTCCCCGGTCAGGACCCAACATGGCCGAGAGCTCACTAAATGATCAAATAGATGGGTGGAGCGTGAGCCTTGGGAGAAGACAAGTGATGAGCAAAAAAAGTCTTTGTTGGCCTCCTGTCCTCCTTCCTGCCCCTTCTGGGGCAGAAAGGCTCATTCACAAGTCCAGGCCAAAGTCAGCACAGGCTTCAGTTTCGTTGGCTACAGCTGCTGCACAGATGGCGTACATTAGAGCTTGATGATTTAAAGAGTTGGGTTAAATGCCTGGCTGTGGGGAGGGAATGAGGGAACTGTGGCTGGCACCGCACAAAGCTTCCTTTATTTCACTCCACAGCCACCCCCGGCGTTAAATAATCTATAGATTCTTAGGCAGGTCCGCTTAACGGAAAGATCATTGCCCCAGCCCCCTCCTTGGAAAATGGGCCTTTCTTTTCATTCTGTTTCTCTCTCCCATTTAAGAAAGTTCAGGGAGAGAATGTTTCTCCTGTTCTCCCCTCTTGACATAATCTCCTATGCGGTTTCAGAATCTGCCCAGTGGGAGTTAGGAGCTGGGAAGCAGATAACTAGAGCAGCAGTGTAATTAAATGATACTTTGTACTTGTAATAGAGCCTTTCATCTGGAAGCCTGACATTCTGTTGTTTGGTTTAAAAAAAAAAAATGTGAGTCTGACTTTATTATGGAGAAGGCAACACAAAGGTCCAGAGAACTAAAGCTCTGAGTATATGGCTGGAATAGAGAACTGGGAACAGAATCAGGACTTTGGGCTCCCATGGAAATGTGTAGTTGTAATGTTTTGAACAATTAGGGTCTCTACTGATGTGGTGGAAAGAATCCGGCACTAGCCTTTCTGCCTTTGCAGCTTGCTGTAAACCCCCAGAGGCCTCATTGCTTGGAATCAACTGTCCAACCTCTGAGGCTCAGTTTCTCACTGATGAAATGGGTGAAGTAATATTTGCTGCTGTGCGTAATGCCTAGTAGCTAGCACTTACTGTGTGCTTACTATGTGCCATCCCCATTACAGTCCTATGAGATAGGCATACCTTATTTGAAGGTAGAGTGAGGAGGTTTACCTCACTGGGTTGTTATGAGGCTGGATGAGATCATGGGTGTGTGTGGGTGGTTGGCAAATCACAAAGCTTCTCTGCAAATACAAAGTAGCCCTGGGGCGCCTGGGTGGCTCAGCTGGTTAAGCGACTGCTTTCGGCTCAGGTCATGATCCTGGAGTCCCGGGATCGAGTCCCGCATCGGGCTCCCTGCTCAGCGGGGAGTCTGCTTCTCCCTCTGACCCTCCCCCGCCTCATGCTCTCTCTCTCTTTCTCTCATTCTCTCTCTCAAATAAATAAATAAATAAAATCTTTAAAAAAAAAAAAAAAGTAGCCCCTTTTCTTCCTTTGGTTTTGCTGTCCAAAGGGGCTCTGGGGGGTGGTGGAGGGGATTGTGCTTGCCTGATACCAAGCAAATTTAGTCTAGCCAAGATGGTTTCATTTTAGAACCTGGAGTCCAGGAGTTGGATTTCTCAAAAGGCCATAGAAGCAAAGTTGTGTGTGTCTGCACAAAGGTAACAGAGTATTTTCTCTGTAGGATGGCCGTAGGGGGCCTCTCTGAATTGATGACGGAACTATCTAGGGAATGTGCTGAGACATCCTACATTTTCTTTCTTAGAGGGTGTTGTGATCTAAATGCTGGAGTGTTTGCATGCGGAGGTATTTTAAGTTGGCATGAGGAATTGCTCACATTGTTGTTTCTCACTTAATGGTGCAAGCCCTATTATAAAAATATACTTTGATTATAAAATAATAAGTTTCAGTTGGTACAGCTAGTTGCCCCAAGTGAGAACAATCTAATGCTCATTTCACTTTTTCGCCTCCCTCCTGCTGACCCATCCCCCTTTAATGGCATTGTGGAATAGGCTATTTGGGAATGGTGAATTGGATTAATCTCTCACGAACTCACTTTGGGGATGGTATCCTCATTCCAAGACACAGTTTGCTGTAGTATTCTGGGGCCTTGGAGGGAAGATGTTGTAGGAGGCTGTAGAGTGGGTGTCCAGTCCAGGGGGAAGGCAGAAATCTTTCCCTCACCATCCAGAGCTATAGAAGTTATTGCTATGTCAGATCTTCGGGTCAGATTATCTCCTGGTGACAAATACAAAATTCCCAGAATTGCTGGTCATCTAGTCCAGCCTCTCTTTGTGAGGAAACAGGCCACGGGCAGCTCAGTGACTGGCCTGAGGTTCCACAGCCTCAGAGCCAGACCCGTCCATCGCATTCCCCCTCAACTGTGCTCCATGGGAGGAGCTCTGGCTGTTTTCAAGCACCAGGCCTCCTCCTAAGGCTGGGAGCTTTTGGGAGGATGGTTCTTTTGGTTCCCTATTGGGCTCCATTGGGCTTACAGTAGTAGCATTTTGGTTTTCCCTGCCTGCCTTAGATGTAAGATGTAGCATTGCTCTGAGAGAAGTGGCAGGGAGGAAGATGTTCTAAAGCCATGTATTGGTCTCATGGCTACCGAGGGGCCCACTCTACCTGCCATTTCCCACCTCTGCTTTTTTTTTTTTTAAGATTTTATTTATTTATTTGAGAGACAGTGCATAAGTGAGAGAGAGAGAGAGAGAGAGCTCACAGGCTGGAGGAGGGGCAGAGGGAGAGGGAGAAGCAGGCTCCCTGCCTAGTGGAGAGCCCATGGCAGGGCTCGTGGCAGGGCTCAATCCCAGGACCCTGCGCCGGAGGCAGCTGCTTAACTGACTGAACCATCCAGGCCCTCCACCTCTGCTCTGAGCACTAGTGTTCCACACCAGTGATTCTCAAAAAGACTTGTACCCCTAACACAGTGGCTTGGAGGTAGTGGACATGGAGGGGTGCTGGTATGGAGGTACAGAGATCTGTTCTGTCCTTTCCATTCTACTTATCAGGGATGTGTTTCTCTTAATTTATACCACCCACCAGCTTGTCTTTAAAGTATAATAAATATCCTGGAAAATTGATGTAAAAAATAAATACAAGAATAGAATATTTAAAAGGCACTCATTCCTTTTTCTTTAAGTGTCTTGAAAATGTTACAGTGAAGTTTGGATGGTACGTAGTAGTACTGATGACTGGTGTGTCACATCAAGCAGCATAATTCACGAAGAATATGGACAAGAAAGTGTGGCTCTTGAAGATCATCCTGAGCTTTTCTAACTTGCAAACTGTATGTTGAATTCTAATTTTATGAACTGAGAGATTTCTGGTAGCCAATGGATATGTGACAATGAGTTTTTACAAAAACTGTAATACAATAAAATTAGTATTTCTATTGAATTACTAGGAGAAAAAAAACTAGATTGTATATAAACCTGTAAATGTCTATATCATAAAAAGTGAAAATTTTGGGGCGCCTGGGTGGCTCAGTTGGTTAAGCGACTGCCTTCAGCTCGGGTCGTGGTCCCGGGGTCCTGGGATCGAGTCCCGCATCAGGCTCCCTGCTCTGCGGGAAGCCTGCTTCTCCCTCTCCCACTCCCCCTGCTTGTGTTCCCTCTCTCGCTGTGTCTCTCTCTGTCAAATAAATAAATAAAATCTTTAAAAAAAAAAAAAGTGAAAATTTTGTTTCTGAAATAGTAGGACCTATGATTGTACCGGAGTGACTGATGGGTTATAAGAAAAATGAGGTTGAGAACAGCCGTGCTGGTAGGACCCACATCATAGTGTGTGTCTTTGCTTCTATGTTTGTAAGACATTGTTGAATGTTTGTTGGTTTACTAAAGAGCATTTCTGAGGTACAGCAAAGGCAGAAGTGATAAATTATGGAAGAGTTCCAAAGTAAGCCAATAAGCCCCATTTAAAAACACATTCAATCAGTTTTTTGTTTTTGTTTTTTTTTTTAAGTAGGCTCCACACCCAGCGTGGAGCCCCACATGGGGCTTGAACTGAGGACCCTGAGATCAAGACCTGAGCTGAGATCAAGAGTCCAGACACTTAACCGACCGACCCACCCAGGCGCCCCCACATTCAATCAATTTAGCTTTTGTAAAGAAAATTACATATCTAACCTAAAATTACTGACTTTCCCCCAACTATCTGACCTTTGAAAGCCCTAATCTTCTAATGAAGTGTTATTTCTGGAGGAGGGTAAAAGGGTTATCTGTTGGTCCCTCAGGAAGGGGTGACAGGTGAACCAAGTCTATACAGAAAATCTGCAAACAAAGGGATATGGTTAGATGACAGTGTTCCTTGATGAAAAGAAACCATTTGGAGCTTGTAAGATGTAATATCTTATGCTATCTTCTCTCCATGGGGACAGAGATTGAATTACTTCAGGGTGAGATAAACCATAAATTAGGCTGGGATAATTTGTATAGCATGATTGTTCAAACATGGGACCACCTTATCTGGATCTCAGAGGCCTCTGGCAGATGTGGTAATGGCAGTGGGCACTGTGCCTATACGTGCTGTTTTGTCTCATTGGCTCTGTCCTGTCATTGCCCATATTACTAAATATGTACTCTGTGTGTGTGTGTGTGTGTGTGTGTGTGTAGCACTCTAGTAAGTATTAGAATATTACCCTCAAGGATTTTATCCTCAAGGAACTTGGACTCTAGCTGGCAGATAGTAGCTTCCTAAGTCATTCCTTCTTGAAGTTTGTATTTCACCTCATGTTTATCTTAGAGCAGTTATCACGGTGTAACATGTCTCCATTAGCTTGTGAACTGCTTGAGGAGATAGTTATGATACCATCTTTGTTTCTCTAGCACTCCACACAGCTCCTAAAGACTGCTATAGATTTTCAGTGAATATACAAGTGAATGACTATGAGTACTGTAAACTGGGGAGATAGACGTAGAGGGTCCTAACTTGGGGTCCATGGACTGGCTTCAAGGGATCCTTGAAATTGTATGTTTTGTTCTATGTATAGTCCGTTTTTCAAGGGAGGGTTCCATAGCCGCCTTCAGGTTCTCAAAAGGTTGATCAAAACCTTAAGATCCACCTGGGAAGACTTGGTAGAAGTGACTTTGAGATGTGCCTTGAAGCAAGAACTGAGACATGTAGAAATGGATGGGGAGGGGCCCGTAAAAAGAACAGTGTGAACAACAAAGTGGAGGCAGGAAGCATGCGGGGAGCAGCCCATTCTTTTAGGTTCGATATTGAGGAGCTGTGTGAAAACAGATCGAAGGAGTAGGTTGAAGCCAGGTTGTTGGAAGAATCCAAGTCCTGACATTATATTGCTGGCAGTTGGGTGCTTCTGAAACTTCTGAGCAAGTAGTGACACGACCAGAGCTTTGCTTTGAGATGGCAAATGTTGTCGTGGTGTGGTCGGCAGAACTGCTGAAGAGAGACTGGAGATGGAGGAACCAGGGTGTAAGCGTTGCGGTGGCCTGTGGGTATTTGGGGCACATGATGGTTCAGTGAAGATTTGTTGAGCATTGCTTGAGGAAGAAATACAAGCATTCTAAGGGTTTAAAAAATTCTGTAATTTATAGTTACGAATAAGAGGACTTGAGTTCAGAAGGTCACACTCTTTGGATGGGAGGCAGACCTGTCCCATAGTCATGCCTGCTCCCTGTGAAAATTAATGATGTAGGCACAAGTAGAATTGCTCACCCATTTCTTATCAGAGGAGCTGCTAGGGACCAAGTCTGGTGAATCATCCGTGTTTTTTGCTGCAGACTACAGGCAGCTGGAACATGAATCTGCTCAAATGTGATCCTTTCTATGTGGTTGCTTTAAATACCAAAAGGAAATGTTGACTTGAGCTATGAGGCGTACCCTGAAAATTAACTCCGTGGTTTGCAAATGCCTATAAGGTTCCAATCATAAGATTGGTTTGTACATTAGTGTCTTGGCATTCAGTAAGGATGCTGATGATTGCCAAGCTTGTGCACTTACTCAAAATCCAAAGAAACTCTTTTCAACAGGGCGTCTTCCCCGGAAACAAGCAGTAGGTGCAGGACCCTACCCCTGTGTTTTTGAGCACTGGCACTCGGTCTGTCTCTGGAATGGTAAAGCTGCACCATTGCTGGTTCGGCTGTTTTGTTTTTTTAGGGCCTGAACAGAATCCACCATCATATTCAGATTGTTCAGTTCAATAATATTTTTTTATTTCAAACAACATGCCAGGCTCTATGCCGAGTGCTAGGGTTAGAGAGATGAAATCACCATGATTCCTGTACTTAGCCTGTTATCTTCAGGGTGCATGGGAATGTAAGGCTCACTGTGGAGGACAGAAGAATGTTTACAGATGTGGTTGTGTTGGTGCCCTAAAAAACACAGGATGAAAAATGTACATCGCTGCTTAACTACTATTTATCGAACGTCTACTGTGTGCTAGGGATTCCTTTTACTCCATCACTTAATTTTACAACATCCCTTCAAGGTGGGAATTAAGTGACTTGCCTAAGGTCATAGGTTACCAAGAAGCTGTGTGGAATACATATCTAGATAGTTCTATGCCTTCTTTACCATAGCTTGACAGTCATACCTAGGTAGCTCCTTTTGGCATCAACTATCTCCTTCCCCCTTTTTTTTTTTAAGATTTATTTTTTCTTTTTAAAGATTTTATTTATTTATTTGTCAGAGTGAGAGTGAGTGTGCACAAGCAGGGGGAGTGGCAGGCAGAGGGAGAAGCAGACACCCCACTGAGCAGGGAGCCCAGTGCGGGACTCGATCCCCAGACCCTGGGATCAGAACCTGAGCTGAAGGCAGACGCTCAACCGACTGAGCCACCCAGGCACCCCATTTATTTTTTTTATAGAGAGAGTGAGCGAGCACATGCATGGCGGTGGGGAGGGGCAGAGGGAGAGGGCGAGAGAATCCCAAGTAGCCTGATGTGAGACTCGATCTCAGGAGCATGAGATCATGACCCGAGCAGAAACCAAGAGTCAGATGCTTAACCGCCCGCGCCAGCATCAACTGTTTTCTGGTCTCTCAGTAGTGTTGGTGGTAAATCCTACCCTGTCTTCCCTCCTATCATTTCCCTTGCCTGAAGAGTCCTTCTTGCTTTTTTCTATTCACTTTATACCCATTCCTGAAGACTAGTTTAAGTATTTTCTAGGATTCTCTCCGTCCATTGAACTCCTATGGAAGTTCACTGCCTGGTTGTTCACTTGGCAATTAATAATGACCGTCTTATAATAATATGGTCTGTGTTATTGTGGTTACCTGCACTTTTTACACATAATTGTCTTGCTTCCTAATACGATTCTGAATGACCTGGAGTCAAAGACTCTTCAAGAATGTTAGAGCTAGAGGGGCCTTTGAACCTGGATTTTTCTACTTCAGCTCCTCATTTTACAGATTAGGAAACCAAAGCCCAGAGAAACTGAGTGCCTCTTGACTTTGTACTTTGCCACCTCCTCTCTGCCACACCACCTACTGCCTCACACATAGTTGGTGCTTGTAAATGCTGGAGGCAGGCCTGGAGGAGAGGGCTGACGGGTAGAACAAACGTGTCAAGCTGTATAATCTTGGGCAAGACAGTTCTTTTTGGCTTTCCTTTTTCTTCAGCCACCAAATGAGGCACTAGATCAGACTGTCATTAAAGTAAGTGTCCCTCCGCCTCTCCCATCTTCTGATTCTAATACAGCAGCAGCAGATGATACAAGGCAACATAACTTAGCGGGATTACAATGTAATCTCAGAGCAAGACTACCTGGGTTCAAATCCTGATTTCAGTAGTTAGGCAAGCTGAGTCATCTCTCTGTGTCTTAATGCCCTCATTGGGAAAATGGGAATAATAATAATACTAGATACCTATAAGATTTTTGAGGAAATTAGCTGAGGTCATCAATATATAGTACTTCTCACAGTGCCTGACATAATAGGGAATGCTCCATAAAGGTCGGTAGTTGTTACCTCTGACGATTCATTAAGCAAAACCAAAGTGGCAAACATAACCAGATGCTGGCTCCCCAGCTGTCCTGGTTTATTGGCTCCTTCCTTCTTTTGGAGTCTCAGCTATTACCTGTTAGCTATGCCCTTGTTAGTGGTCTTCTGAGACCTCTAGAATCATTGAATCTCTTGTTCCTTGTTATTCGGAAGGGACCAGCAGGTCTCCGGTGATAATGAAATAAGAGCAATAGCCTCCACTCTCGGACAGTGGTGGGGTTGGGCTTCCCTGCAAGCAGCCCTGAGGCCACTCTAGAATTTAAATGGAAAAATCTGCCCCTGAGCCCTTCCCTTCTAGTCTGTCAGGTGGTGATTTTTCCTCCACCCGACACAGCCACCAGGCACAGAGACCTCAAACTGCTCTAATAGTAGCCCAGGCAGCGTTGGGTGTTGGCGCCATAGCCAGAGAATTGCTTGTCAATTTGGTTCACCCCGTGATGCTTCCTGGTGGGGATGGATGGAGGGAGTTCTTTAAAAGGAAGCCATTTTCATGATTTTTAAAAAACAAAGCCCGAAAAGAATCTCTGATACTTTTGATTCCAAAGCACTCAGCTAGCTCCTGCGGGGAGGGTTTGACCTGGTGACCCAGAGTATTGTCTCTGGGGTCAGGGCTGCCAAACCAAGGAGAGCTTTAGCTCTGGGTTTCCCTCCCCTCCCTTGCCTATTGCTAGTGGCTGGACTGTGACTCAGGGGCAGAGCGGGGAGGAGAGGAAGAGAGGAGGAGATGGCTTCACCAGCTGCTGCTAAAAACAACAACATCTAATCAGTCCATGAACTCCCTCCCCTCCAGATCACAGTGATGTTAAGAGGCAGAGCAGGTGGCACTGGCTCGCCCCTTCCCCCTGCCCCCCAGCACCTTTGGGCCTTTGAAGGGACAGCTTATATTGTCAAAAGGAACATGATCTAACTTTGGGGGACCAGGAAACTCCTTTTCCTCCCTGTTTGGGCTGGTCCCACCAATAGCATTTGCTGTAACTTGAACTCTCCAACAGATACATGAGCGGACAGAAAAGTTTTTCCTTGCCAAAACGAAAGATCTCAGAGTGAAACCTCCTGCATTAGACCCTACCATTGTTCCACGTTTTGTGAACTCCTCTTACGTGTTAGATATTGGGGAACACAGTGGCAAACAGGTGTATGCTCTGCCCTTACCCAGTTTGTGCCCGGTACTTCGGTCACTGGAAATCCCATTATCTGAAGAAGCAGCTGGTGGCACTAGAAGTGGGGATCCCCATCCTGAACCTGGTTCCCAGGGCTCTCCACAGCAGCTGAGAAACCAACATTTCCATAGTGCTTTCCATCCAATTTGCCTGATTTTCATGAGCTTCCCACCTGTGCACAGCTTTTTCCCTGACTGTCCCAGTCCTCCACTGCAGTGTTAGCCTGGGCTATCCCAGCCGAGTGAAAGTACCAGCTAGGCTCTTGAAGTTCAAGGTGGCCAGTGAATTAGACCCGCTGTTCTCTGATGTGGATTTGGAGGAATGTCTGTTCTCAGGAACAGGCCTCTAACCCTTGGGTGGTGGTTGCTTTGTTTACTTCTGAAAGCTGCATGGTTTTGCCCTCAGCCCCTCCCCTCTAGATGCAGAATGTTCCAAATGACAAGTAGGGCTCTGGAGAGCCCTTTCAGGTTGCCCCCAGACAGATTCACCCATGCAACTGAAGGAGAGAGGAAGCAGGAGAAACCCGACTTACTGGAGCTCCTTAAGCTCCAAGTCCCCATATTTCTTTATCCCCGCTTTAGCAGGAGAAAGAAAAAGCAAAGTATATATCTGTGGGGGAGGAAAGCTCCTCCCTGTCTGTCTCCTTCTCTGTAAAAACAACAGGCCAGTCTGCCCTGGGCACTGTGGGGGCAGGTGCTGGGTAAATACACAAGGAAGGAAAGCCGATAAGATAAGGTCTGACAAATCTAGGTCACCAGGCTGCTGCCAGGCACCTGTGTGACTGGTCACCTTGAAACTGACAGGAGGGAGGATGGACTTCCGTTCCGGGGCACAGACAGGCTCACTTCCCAGGCCTTTGTTTTATGTCTTTATTTAATAAACACTTGTTGAGCACCACTATATCCCAGGCTACGGGCTAGGTGTTTCAGGCCCCTGTGTGTGTGTGTCAGGCAAAAATCTCCTCCTGGATTCCAGGCCTGTAACCAGTGCTAAAAAAAGAAATGACATCATGCAAAAGCCAGTTGGTCCACTAACTTCTAGGATGGGGGCAACCAGTCTCATGGTAGAAGGGAGGGGCTCTTTGGCGTCTTCGTTCCCTCTGCCTTCAGCTAAATCAGGGGTCGGCAAACTTTTCTGTGAAGGCCTGATAGTATTTAGGCTTTGCTGGCCATATGGTCTTAACCACCCAACTCAGCAGCCATAGAGAATACATAAACAAACGAGCATGGCTGTGTTCCAGTGAAATACGTATGAAACAGGTGAGAGGCTCAATTGGGCCCTTGTGCATTATTTGCTGATTCCTAGGCTACAAAACGGGAATGAATGTTGTGAAGTGAATGTTGGAGAAATGGGTTTATGTGATTTCAGGAGGATTCTAAAACCAACACAGTGGTTACAGTTGGTATGGATGGTGTAGGAGCTGATGCACTGTGTTCATCAACTAGCCCCGCTTGACACTCTGGTGTCAGTTCGCTGTTCAGGCCAAACTTCAGCCTCAGCCATCATGCACCCCAGGTTCCCACCAAAGGTTACAAGGTGACTAAGCCAGATGGTGCACATAGTTTCACACGGTCTCATCACTCTCATGGGAAAACTGTGTGCGGCCCTGCATCCAGGAGTCTGTGGGATCATTTTAAAAGCCCCGAATGAAGGGTTAAGCCACCTCTGCTCGAGGCCTGGCCCTGGCACTAACTACTCAGTGTGCATCGAGTGAGTTACGTAACCTCTCTGCGCATTCAGCACATACTGAACACTGCTGTATGAGGCGTTGGGGAAACAGCAATGGACACATGAAAATGTTGGCCCTTAAGTAGCTTATGATCTAATGGGGAAGATAAACAGATAAATGATTATAAGATGTAGTGAAACACAGGCTTTGAGGAGGTGTTTGTTCATTCAGGATGCTATAGGGGCAAAGAGCAGGATAAGTTTTTTTTAAGTGAACAACAAAAGGGGGGGTTCATTCTGAGCAGAGGCAGAGAAATAGCCTAGAGGAGATCAAGCTTAAGGAATCACAGGAAGAGATGGAGAGGGTGAGAGGGGGAAGCAGGAGGTCAGCAGGGGTGCCTTGTACAAGGCCCAGAAGGCCCGGCTAAGGAATTTAGATTCAGTTTTGTATGCTGTGGGGAGCCATGAAAAGCACTTTTAGGCAAGGGAGTGACAACATTTGATTGAGATTGGACTAGAATATTATAACATGGCCTATTTTGTAAAGTCAACTTCTCTAGCTTCTAGAAACTGTATATCCATGAGCTTTGTGTGGGCAGAAATGTTGATATTGTATAAAGTTAATAAACACCGATAATTAAACCAGTGCTGTAATTCATAAGCAGGCTCATTTCCTTCCTGGTGATGCCATCAGTTAAAGAGCAGCCAGATAAATCACTGGTGAACACCCGTAACTCTGAGAAGAGGGCCTTTCAGACTTCTCTGGTTTGCTGGGCCAGGTATTCCCTTTTGTGTGACCCTCTTGGCTGGCTTCTTGAAGCTCACTGAGTCATCATGAGGTGGCAGTTGCAACCCCACATTTATGAGTTTTTCTATTACGTTGAAGTGAGAACTGAGTTGCAGAACTCACACGGCTTTTGGTGTAGTCATGGGGTTTGGGAACAGGGCAAAGTGAAGGGGAGAAATAGATGGCTTCTGCACTCTTGCTGTGTGTTAGCATACACCTGAATGTGGTAGAAACCGGCCTGAGAAAATGGGGATACTTGGGCAGAGATTCCCAAATCTGACAGCACATCAGAATAACCTGGGATAAAAAAAGCCTATCTTCAGGACCTACCTCCAGAAATTCCTATTCTGTAGGTCTGAGTGTGACTGGGAATAAAGGCCCTGCCTAGGGGAAGGAAACAAGTTACTGTGGACACAAGATTCAAGGAGGCACCCACTCTCAGGACTGTCCAAGTGCAGGGACAGCACCTCAGAGCAAGGGCCTCCTTAAAAATGCTGTGTTAACTTCCTGGCTTGCCTGCCCCTAGTCCCAGCCTTCTAGCCTCCTTAGCACTTCGAAAGTAGCCAGGGCTTGCTGTCTACCTTCTAGCCCTTTGCACTCCCTGAAGGCACAAAGGGTGTGTGTGCATGTTTTGTTTTTGTTTTTGTTTTAATAAGATTTATTTATTTGAGAGCGAGAGAGCACAAGGCAGGGGCGGGGGGAGGGTTAGAAGGAGAGAATCTCAGGCAGACTCCCTGCCAAGCACTGAACCAGACCCCCTAAGCAGG
The DNA here is from genome assembly GCF_054177405.1 of Leptonychotes weddellii. Taxonomy (NCBI): domain Eukaryota; kingdom Metazoa; phylum Chordata; class Mammalia; order Carnivora; family Phocidae; genus Leptonychotes; species Leptonychotes weddellii. The sequence goes on from NC_138383.1 coordinate 28,643,591, forward strand.
TCACTGAGCCACCCAGGCACCCCGCAAAGGGTGGTTTTGACTAACATTTGTTTGAAAAAGGTAAGAGTTCTTTGGAGACCTTCTAATAATGATAATAGTCATCATTTTACTGAGTGCTAACTAAATACCAGCACCGTACGGGGCACTGTTTATGTGACTCACAACTTTGTCTCATACTGACCCAGGGAGAAATGTACTACCATCGTGACCATTTTGGGATGAAGAAAGCAAGGCTTAGCCAAATTGAATTGATCAAGGGGACCCAGTTAGGAGATGGTAGAACCAGAATTGGAATTCAGGCATGACCCCCAGATCATACCCCTAAGTGCTCTACCACACTATTTCTTGCTCTAAATTCACAGAGAAACCCAGCCCAGCCTACTCTCTTGGTGCTTCTCAGGCTATATGCCTGACTCTGAAATCTCCAGGTAACCCCCTGTTCCTGGGGTCTTGAGCTTGCACCAAACATGGCACCCTGTGGTCTCTTTTTTGTTTGTTTGTTTTTTGTTGTTGTTGTTTTTTAAGATTTTATTTATTTGCCAGAAAGAGCAAGAGCACAAGCAGAGGGAGGGGCAGAGGCAGAGGAGAAGCAGGCTCCCTGCTGAGCAGGGAGTCCCATATGGGGCTCAATCCCAGGACCCTGAGATCGTGACCTGAGTGGAAGGCAGATGCTTAACCGACTGAGCCAACCAGGTGCCCCTCTTTCTTTCTTTTTTTTTTTTTTTAAAGATTTTATTTATTTGACAGAGAGAGAGAGACACAGCGAGAGAGGGAGCACAAGCGGGGGGAGCAGGAGAGGGAGGAGCAAGCTTCCCGCTGAGCAGGGAGCCCGATGTGGGGCTCAATCCCAGGACCCTGATGTCATGACCTGAGCCGAAGGCAGACGCTTAACGACTGAGCCACCCAGGCACCCCAAATAAAATCTTTTTTTTTTTTGTTTTTAAAGATTTTATTTATTTAATTGACAGAGAGAGAGAGAGACAGCGAGAGAGAGAACACAAGCAGGGGGAGTGGGAGAGGGAGAAGCAGGCTTCCCGCGGAGCAGGGAGCCCGATGCAGGGTTCGATCCCAGGACCCTGAGAT
>NC_138383.1:28645173-28697136 GCF_054177405.1 Leptonychotes weddellii
CCCCATCTGTTTCTTTTTTTTTAAATAGGGTTTTTGACCCATGGAGCCATGGCAAACGGGAAGGGATGGAGAGAGAGCATATAGGTGATTCTCAGCAGGGGCAGAAAAGTTATTCTTTCTTAAGCTGTTTACTAATTAGCTCCTTTTGCTCCTGAAACCAGAAAGAGGAGGAACTCAAGAGTCAGCAGGGCTCAGAAGCCCCAATTAATTTGTGGTCCAACTGGGTCAGAGAGAGTGACCCTATGCAGTGCCCCCGCCCCCCCTGGGACTTGTGTGCTCCAGCTCACTCGAGCAGAGTTCCACAGCACTGGGGGGAGGGATTCCACCCTGGGAGTTAGATCTCCTGTGAAACACATGTCTGCCTATTCAGTCCCTTCCTCCCTGACCCTCTGGCGGGGCTCCTGCTGGCGTTAAGTTGCCCCAAATACTCAGTCTCTTATTTCACATAGTCAGGCAAAGATCCCACAGCCAAGGTGCCCTTTCAGCTTAGCTTTCCCATTGGCTGCTCTCTGACAGATAAGCTCCTAAGAGGAGGGAAGAGGGAGGGTGGAGAGGTGGGTAAAACCTGGAGCAGACCCCTTTGTCCCTTTGTCATGCTGCATAATGGGTCCTGCAGCTCCCCAGTATCGTGTTGGATGGGGCAGGCCCTGGGTGGTGGCTAGCCATCCAGCCCGTCTTTTATTGGTAGATGGTACTTCACTTGGCTGAGGCACAATTGTACATATGCTTAGACTTTACCTTAGGGTGGAAATTGGAGGCTGAAATTTTTTAAGTGTCAAGAGACAAGGAAACTCTGTGTTCGATGAGTGGGCTGGGAGAATGCAGGGGCTCCTGAGCCAGGCTCGGTTTCTGCATAATCCGCCATGGCCGTGCCTGACTCCCTGTCTGTCCAGACCTTGCAGAGATGTTTCATTCCTTGGACTGGCTGGAACTGAGACATGAGTGCTGCTACTAGTCAGGAGGGGGAAGAAGCCAGTGGACAAAATGTTCCTGGGCCTGGATGACAAGCCACAGCACAGGCTGAGTCGCTAGGAACTGAGATGAAATCTTTCCTCTTTCTTTAGCCAGCCCATATCTTGAGTAACAGATGAGTTACTGCCAGATGAGCTGGTTTTAATTTACCTTTTTTGAAGAGATAGATGCACTTGAAATAAAAATGAGCAGGAAGTTTGCACAGTTAGCTTTGCCTGGCTCACTGCTGTGGGGAATGAATATGTACTCCTAGACTTACACATCTTCTCTCTTCCCTGTCATCTTCAACCAGAACAAATCCCTGGAACCCGGTTATAGGGATTATTATGTTATGTGGAGTTAGTTGATATTTCAGACAGGAAATTTCCTCAAGACGAGGTCCTCGGGGCGCCTGGGTGGCTCAGTTGGTTAAGCGACTGCCTTCGGCTCAGGTCATGATCCTGGAGTCCCGGGATCGAGTCCCGCATCAGGCTCCCTGCTCGGCAGGAAGTCTGCTTCTCTCTCTGACCCTCCTCCCTCTCATGCTCTCTGTCTCTCATTCTCTCTGTCTCAAATAAATAAATAAAATCTTTAAAAAAAAAAAGACGAGGTCCTCAACCATGGCCTCCAAACACAACCTTGCAGGTAGGTACCAGCATGCTAGAACCCAAGAACTGGGCAGGGATGGATAAGTTGGTCTTGAGTATCCAGAGACTATTTTAAAATGTGTACAGAAAGGTAGCAATTAAATGTTTGTCTTGGAATAAGCCTGGCCTCTGCATTCTCCCAGGAGCCTTCGCCTAGGGAAGATGATTAAAAATAGATCTGAGTAGCACTTCCTGCTTGGCAGATGGCTGATAGTAAATGCTAGGGCTTGCAGCTGACCTTTCCTTTCTGAAATCTGCTCCGTGTTTCCATGATGCTAATTGAGCCCCTCTCTAGACCTAATCAAAGAGCTGGCTGCAAAAAAACAAGGTTTGCTGTCCTGGCTGGGCTCAGTTCATGGAGCAACTTGGAAGTGCTGGAATTTGCATGGAAACACCCACTCTGTGGTCCAACTGGCTGGTCCTTGTTTAAAAACTAACAAGTTCTGCTTTTAAATTTGCTGCCCGGTGCTGTTAAGGATCCCACACCCTCTCCACCCCCATCAATAAGGAAAAATTAGTGGAAAGGGGAGTGGTAAGAATGCCCTGGTTAGATGTGTGCACAATAGACAATGCTTACACTCAGCCAAAAGAGAGGCAGGGATTTCTTGAGACTTGGCTTCCAGGGGTGGTTCTGTCCCCATCAGCTGTTGTCTTTCCTCACTTAATAAAACACAGATAATACCTGAGACAATGCCCTGAGGTGGTATCAAACTATGGAAGACACAAGATACGGTTGCAAACATCTAGGGACCACTGCTGAGTTCTCGTGGATTTATTAGCCTCTCCTAGGAAGGAGATGGGGATGTAGATGGGTCTTGCTGAGACTGACTATGCTAAGTGCTCTTATTTCTTCAGTGGGAAAGCCCCCCTGCTCTATCAGCAACCCTAGAATGTTCTCATCCTCTTCAGTTCCATCTACGTTCTCAAAAACTCCTTTCACGTCCATAATGTGTCACAATGATATATATTGTTTGATACATACTTTGTGTATTTTAGTCCTGTTTTCTAGTTAGATTATAAGCAACTTCAGGACAGAGCTGGCTTGCTATGTTCTCCTTGGTGACCGGCAAGGTCTGAGACATAGCTGCTCATTAGATAGTTGTTGACTTATAATTATGGAGGCACAGTATTCCTCATTATGATATATCACAAGATTCTAAGCCACACCTTTATTATTGGACATTTAGATTTCTCCCCAGTTTTTAAATCGTAGACTACATTCATGTGACACAAAACTGTTTTGTCTGGGAAATGATTTTCCAATGCCTGATATTTCACAATGTGCCTGGGGCTTTAGCATTGGCCAGGCAAGAAGGTTGAGCACCAGAATATATGAAAAGGATTTAAGTCTCTATGTCTTGAGGGTGAGAGTCCTAAAATAGGAATTGTCAGATAAGATAGACCAGCTGATGAACAGAAAAGACTTTTTATGCAGATAAACAGGAAGTTTAAAAACATAGGAGAAGAGGTCTAACTCTGAGTCAGAAACGCTCGTTTAAAGTGTGAGGCGTTTACTCTCTTGAGAACGTGGACTCACAGAATGTTCACCCTCGGAAGAGACCTTACTCAACCCCCTCATTTCACAGATGATGCAGCTCCCAGTTCAGAGGATCAGGGATCTGCCCAAGGACATCATGCTGCTGGAGGCAGATGATCTAGCCTTGCCTGGCAGGGGTGGGAGTGAGTGAGCTGGTTATTCTGACCCAGTCATGTTCTGGTTTCTAGAAGGAGTACCTTGAATCACCAGTGCCCGGCTTTTGCACTTTGGCAAGCACCTTATCCTCATTTATATGGTCCTGTCTCTTTCATAAGAGCCTTTTGGCTGTGATTTCTTCAAGTCCCACCAAGGCCCTTTTAAATAACATTGTCTCTTCCTTCATTACTGTTTGTTATCACTAGACTCCTAAGCCCAGTCTCTTGGGTGGGGGCAGTGGTGTATGAATATAGGGTTTAAGTGTAGATGTATACTACCATGCTCACTGGAGGAAAGCCTGATGCTGGATAGCTGCCACAGTGGGGAGCAACACATTAGTTAACCTACTTTAGTGTGTGCAACCCGAAGTCCAATTGTTTAAGGCCCTGTGCTATGATTAGCATTTCCAGGAGAGCAAAGTGTTGAAGGTGTTTAGAGAACGCATAATAGGAAATGAAAAATGAGGTTTAGAAGATAGTGGTATTAAGGAGGGCAGGTATTGCACGGAGCACTGGGTGTTATACGCAAACAATGAATCACGGAACACTACATCTAAAACTAATGATGTACTGTATGGTGACATAACATAATAAAATAAAATTAAAAAAAAAAAGATAGTGGCAGACTTCGTAAGGGTACAGCTGTGCCACATACAGACATTTGAAGGAAGTGGTAGAAGAATGGCACCATTTATGAAAGCCTGTTCTATGCCAGCCACTTTACTTTCTTTGAGGTGGGTATTGAGATCCCAAGAGCACATGGTAGAGAAAGTGTCACAATTGGGAATTGTATCTAGTTCATACAACTATATCGTTCTTCCATTATATCAGGGTCCTAACCTGGGAGAAGTTCAACTGGTACAAGGAAACCTTGATGTGAGCTTTAAAGCTATCACTCGAAGTGTTACTTGGCACCAGAGGATATAAAGATGGGGCATTCAGGGAGCTCTCAGGAGACAGTTCAGCTCATACAAGGACTTTTGGTAGAGTCAGAGTGACTGGACGTAAAATGGGCCTCCTGGGGAGGTAGCAAATTCCCTATCCCTGGAAGAGGTTTGGTAGAAATGAAGATTAGAGCCCTGTATCAGATGAGTGGCTGATCTTTGAAGATCCTTCAAGTTCCAGTGGTCTATGAAATTAAAGCTGGACAAAGTCATACATGTGTTTTGTTTTGTTTTGAGATCCTCTGCTATACCCAAAATGCAATCCACTGCGTGAGATTCCTACAGACTGCCATTAGTTAAATCTTTCTTTTTCAGCTAACTCCCCAAGCATTTTTCTGGGTTTTCTGCTCATTCTTTGCCATGACGTCCAGGTGCCAAAGAAGGGATTTTAAGGGCTTCTTTGCTTTTAATTTTTTTTTTTCCCCCACAGGTTGTGAAATGAGAATCATTCATTCAGGAGTGAGCTGGGAAAGCTGTTTTCAGACTGGGTGGCAGAGACCATTCCTTTGGTGGTCTTCAATCAGTCTTAAGCATTGTAGGTTTACAAATTTAATTTTACTTCTCCACTCAAGAGTAGCCAAGCTCTGGTGAAGCAGTTCACCTAGCACAACTCACAGGAATTTAATTGGTAGACCAGAATTCTAATTCACTAATTTACAGTGGAACAGATAATCCCAAAAGCTCGGACTGTGTGTTTTCTTCCTTGAAAGTAAACCCACTTGAGCGAGAGAATTAAATTTAGGCAGTTGCTAAGTAAATATGGAATCAGAGCAGAGGAAGTTGAATAGCCTAAGAGATTTTTATCAATTCTGACAGCTAGATCCATCCTTCATCAAAGAGACAGATTTTCCAGGTGAACATGCTCTAGAAAAATCTTGGGACTTGGAGTCAAAAGCCATAGATTTATGTTCTGACCTTGAATTATAAGCTATGTGAAACTGGGAAAGTCACTCAAACAGCTCTGGGTTTCAGTTTCCTCTGCTGTTTTAGAGATTGAATCAGTTAATGTATGGGAAAGGGCTTTGTATACTCTGGTGTCCTATATACATGTTAGCATTAGTCTAATTGTGTTAGGCTCCTTTCTTTTAGGGAGTCCCTTGGACAACAGCCTTGGTGTCCCATCTTCATTCTCCCCCTAGACTAGTCTGTAGGTTTTGCCAACTGACATCAGATATCTTTTGTGGTATAAGGACATTCCATCTGCCAGTGTCCAGCTGGATTTGGAAACAAGGGGTAGATTGAAACAAATCCAAGAAATTGGTATTTGTCCTTCCTAGGTATATGAACTGGCATTATCTTTTTAATTTTAACCGCTTATAGTGAATTATTTTCAAGAGCCTGATGGTTTTGAGAGAAATTTGAGTTCCATTATTTCAGCCCCCTTGAAGTTTTAGTTTTATATTCGAACTGAACCGCAGAGGGCCCCAGTATTAATCACTTGCCTGCCATTATATTCTGATTCCATTACCTCTACTCTCTTAACTCAGAAGCCAGTCTCCCTGAACAGACCTCGTGAGGGTGACATGTGCAGCTTTCTTCTGTAGGGGATGAGGCTTGTCTGATTATGGGAATCCCCTGCTCTTTATCTTTCTGAAGAATGCATGTTTTCGGGGCCTTTTCTGTGGAGAGCAAGGAGCGAATGCAGGATGTTGAGCCGGCAACATCTGTTTTCCCACTGGCTGCATGTTTCCATTGGCATCTACTTACAGTCCTAACCCTTTGCCACAAACTAGAGAGTCTTATCTGCTCTTGGTTCAACAGAGAACAACCCCACGGCCCCAAACCACATCTGAGGCCCTTAGAACAGCTGGGAGAGGCGTGGGAGAGGGGCTATGGGGGTCTGTGGCTGTCAGGGGTTTGGAAGAGAGTCTGGGGAAGCTCTGGTAAGACAGCCCAGCCCTTCCAGAGTAGTCCCGCATCTCTCATCTTAAATCCGGAAGGCCCGAGTGGTGAAAGGAAACAAACATTTATTAAGTGCTGTTTCATGAGCCAGACAATGTGCTTTATGTACAGGCATTCGTTGAACACAACATCCCTTTAGAACAGGGCGTTAATGGAATAGGCGTTACGTTTCTCCCTTTGGTAGATGGGGCCCTGAGGCTCAGAAAGATGCAGTGACTTGCTCAGGGTTACACAGCTTGCTCCAAAGCCTGAATCCTTTCCACTGAACATCCGGCAGGCACGACAGCGAGAGGGAGCAGACTTTCCAGGCTCTTTCTCTATTCCGTTCTCAGTTTCCCTTCCATTTCTCTAGTCTAGGTCCATCCCAAAAAGCAGCCTGTTTCATGCAGGTCAACAGGAAGGTGAATTTGAATGGTCTGATCGTTAAGTAACTTAGATCCCAGAATATCCCCCTGTAAGCAATAAAACGTGGCGCCCAGACTGCTCAGCACCTTTTGTTTTTGCCGTTTGTTCCTTGCATCATTTGCATCATGTATGCTCCCATGCCCTTGGAATTTTATGACTCCACACAGCAGATATTTCCTCCTTGAGAGCCAGTCCCTTCCCAGCCCCTCCCTCCATCTGTTTAGGGAATGTGAGGGTGAACTGAGACCTACCAAAGCTCAAAACCAGGGGACGAGGGCTGTAGGAGGCCATACTTCTGTCCTTAGGCAGCACACGTGGCTTCCTAGCCCATTTCAAGGTTTCTAGACAGATGGGCTAGAAGCTTTTTGTGATCCATAAATACATAGAAATGGCTTTGTTCTTTCCTCATCTTTCCTAGTGACCCGTGTCCTCTTGTGGAAGTCCTACACAGTCAGGAAATTCTTCCCTTACAATTAACCCAAGTCTCTCTTATTTCCATTTATGTCCATTTCCTCCTCCTTCTCTTATTGCAGAGAAAATGGAAGAAATCCCCTTAAATCTTCTTTTCCTCTTAGCTAAAGGCTTACTGGCTCTAAGTTGCACTTGGGTTCTAATTCTGGAAGTTTTCATCATTTTCATTGTTCTTTATTATTATTACCCTTCCCACTTTCTCCATATGCTTCCTCAAGGGTGAAATCCAAACAGGATCCAGTATTATTTTGCATGGGCTTCAGTTCTTTGGAATGGAGCCTGTGGCTTACCCTGACCCTAAATGGGAAACTCCACTGGGCCTGACCATGGATGGAGAAAAGAATGAGAAAGGAAAAAGGACTGACCAGGCCCTCCCAGCAGAATGTCAGATCTCCTGAGGTGGGAGGTTTAGCCAGCATCCCAAGGGCAGGGGTTTTGCTCTAACCCTCCTTTGTATCTCTAGCTAATACTTCTACTGACTTCTCGCTGAGATGGTGTGTTGTATAATATACGGTGCCTTCAGCAAATACATGGAGACAGAGAGTAGATTTGTGGGTGCCAGAGGCTGGGGCAGGGGATGTGGAAGGGGACTGGTAACGACATGAGATTTCTTTTTGGAGAGTGGAAATGTTCTGGAATTATAGTGGTGACGATTGCACAACCTTATGAATATATCAAGAGCCCCTGAATTATATACTTTAAGAGGATGACTTCTATGGTAATATGAATTACATTTCAGTTAAAAAGAACTCAACTTTATGTTTGCACTAGTAAGTTCTTTTATAGCTGTATAATAAAAAGAAATTGTAACAACAACACAATATATATATAAAGCCTTGGAGTTTATGAAGCACTTTCTTTCATCACAGTATCTCCTTTATTTCTTATAGAAAGCTGGTGTGAGGACTGTCTTATTGTGCCCATTTTACAGATTAGGAAATCAAGTCTCAGAGCAGTTAATTGGCTTGCTCAAGTTAGTAGCATAGCTGGTACATGGCAAAGCCAGGACTCAAAATCTGGCAGTCTGCCTCCTTGAAGCCCATATAATTCACACTGCCTGTGGATGGTAGGTTGGAGAAGCAAGCACTAAATGCTTTAAAGAAGTCACACAATATGACTGGAAAGGATCATGGGGAGCTTCAGTCTCATCCTTCCATTTTTATGGAGACGTTGAGTTGCAAAGGGTGGAACACTTGTCCTTTGTTGTAATAGTAGAGAAATCAAAGTCACCAAAGAAAAAGATTTTGAAAACCCAAGTAGATTAGAATCAGCCTTTTCATCTCTCTTTTCCAGGCTCCTGAAAAGGCCAAAGAGGAAAGAGAGGGAACTGACCTTCCTTCTACTCTGGACTTCATTGACCTTGTTTTACTACTTAACCTCAGAAACCCTATGAAATAGGCATGTTTCCATCTACAGATGTAAAAGATAGCAAAGCTGAGAGTGAGTATTTCTCCCCACGTCAAGTAGCTAGTAAGTTGTCATTGTAAAACTAGGATTTGATCCTGATCTTCTGATGCCAAGGCTACATCCCCTCATCATACGCAGATAGGCACCTAGCTCTCAGATAGCGCGGCTGGGTGGGCAGGTAGACATCTGCTTCCTCATCTTTCTACACCTCCTAAGGCACATGCTACATTAAAAATGGTTGACCTTGGGGCGCCTGGGGGGTGCAGTCGGTGAAGCATCAGACTCTGGGTTTCAGCTCAGGTCATGATCTCAGGGTCATGAGATGGATCCCCACTTCGGGTTCTGGGCTGGGTGTGGAGCCTGCTTGGCTCTGCCTGTCTCTCTCTCTCTCCCTCTCTAGATCTCTCCCACCCCCCACCCCCAAAAAGAAAAAGAAAACGATTGACCTTCCCAGTGAGAGGAGAGGGCCTAAGTTGGAGAGGCTCTGCTTCATGCTAGGAGGACGTCATGCCCAAGTCTGCTCATGGGTGAGGACCTGTGCCTGTTACTGAGCGGAAGGAACCCATATGTTTGCTCTTTTTCCACCTCCCCCTGAAAAATATTCATTTGCAATGGTCCTCCTACTTTTAAACGGAATTGCTGCCTTCAGACTTTCAAAAGGGGCCAGAAATCAGTGGTTTTGGATACTAAACAGGAAACTCAAAGCCCTTTCCGTTCCTTTGAGCTGGCTGGAAGGGCTGGGCCTGGACTATTACTTTCCTTTAAAGGACAGAAGAAAAGTGTTGTGTAATTTAAAAAACAAAACAAAACAAAACAAAATAAAAAACCCTTTCCTGGAGTCCTGAATACCAGCCTCGGTTGATCCACAACATGGAAAAGAGCTGCCTTGTTGCCTGGCAGTAAGGACAGCAAACAAATGTGTCTGACAGTCTGTTTGGGATCTCCTGGTCTGAAATTCTGTTTGCTTCATTCTGATTGCTTCCTTAACTTCCTTTCAGTCTCCCCACCTTTGGTACCACCCTCACTCAAGGGAGTGCCAGGCCGTGCCTGGGTGTGCCAGGCTGGGCCGGGCCCCACAGGATACAGTGACCCAGCCGGGGCTATTCTTGTCTGTCTATTTGCAAGATGCCTGTTGGCCCAGCGGCTGTTTTTCCCATCATAAATGTCACCTTGGCAGAGGCCCAGAGTGGAAGCCATGGCGGAAGAGCTTCCAGAGTTCTATCCCAGGAATTCAGCTGGTCCTGAGTGACAGGCTGAGCCAGCAGGTTCACTGTTACCCAGGAGGGTACCTGCCCCGGGAGGTCGTGCCTCCAAGACAGCCCTTGGCAGCGTGTGGGCCTCGGCCAGCGCACTTTTCGTGGAACAGGCCTGGAGGGACCATAGTGGCCCTGGGCGGCACCTCTGGGCCTGGCTGGCATTTCTCTTCTCTGCCATGTGTCCTCCCCATCATCCCCTACTCTCTAGGAATTCTAGGCTATGCCAGGCTAGGGAAATTACTCATAGGCCCTGCCCTGAAGCAGACAGAAACCCCCAGATTGGCCCTCAGACTTTTAAAATCACCTATCCCTACTAGTAAAATGCTTGAGTATATACTCCTAATATATGGATACTTGTAAGTGGCATACACATACTGCTATGGGATATGTATATTATAAACCTATGTTCAAAGAAATGATTAATATAATTTAGAAAGGAAGAAAAACAAATTGTTTTTCAAATCTTACTTATTGAAGCTATGTGATTTAATACATTCTTTTAAAATTATTGGTTTATCACTTTCTGATATAGTAATTCTAAGGTATGTCCTAATGATATTTTTCAGTACTTTATCTTAACAATTTCCGTTGCTGAAAAGTTCTTACAAGAAAGGTAGATTCAAATGCAACATTAGCATGTTTGTGCCTATGAAAATCATGATCCCCATGCTCCAACCCATTTACCCAATAACACAAAGGTTTTTGCAGAACTTTCAGTTGCTCTTTGGAATACTTTTGAGTAGATTAGGAAATTGTTTCTTCCTAATTGTCTAAATACAGAAATACAGTGTACAGATGGGAGATTGTAGAGATGGCTTATTTTAAAATTTTTATTGGATTTAAATTTTCTTTAATTTTACAAAGTAAAATTCACTCTTTGGTATACAGTCCTATGAGTTGATAAATACTTGGTCTTATAGCCACCCTCATAATGAAGATAACAATTCTGTCTCCCCCGTTACTCCTTGTAGTCAAATTCTCCTCCTACCCATAACCTTTGGCAATCACTTACTTTAGCCTGATGCATTTCAGATTCATCCATGTTGGTATGTGTATCAACACGTGGTTCCTTTTTATTGCAGACTACCATTATATGGGTGGTATCGTTTTATCCAATCACCAACTGAGAGATATTTAGGTTGTTTCCAGTTCTGGACAATTAAGAATAAAGCCGCTCTGAAAACATTCTCCTGCAGGTTTTTGCGTGAGCATAGGTTTTCATTTAACTTGGGTAAATGAAACCACCAAGCTCTTGTCCAAAGTGGTTATGCTGTTTTGCAATGTATGAGAGAGTTCTGGTTGCTACACATTCTTGACTTGGTTTTGTCAGCTTACAAAAATTTAAGCATTCTAATAGGTGCATGGTGATATCTCACTTTTTTTTTTCTTTTTTTAACTTATGACTACCATTTTATTTTATTTATTTATTTATTTATTTATTTATTTATTCGACAGAGAGATAGCGAGAGTAGGAACACAGCAGGGAGAGTGGGAGAGCGAGAAGCCGGCTTCCTGCTGAGCAGGGAGCCCGATGTGGGACTCGATCCCAGGACCCTGGGATCATGACCTGAGCTGAAGGCAGATGCTTAATGACTGAGCCACCCAGGCGCCCATGACTACCATTTTATTATAAAGGATACAACTCAGGAACAGCCAAATGGTAGAGATACATAGAGTCAAAAGATGAGGGTAGAGTGGAGGGTGGAGCTTTCATGCCCTTTCAGGCCACATCACTCACTGAGCACTTTTATGTGTTCACCAACCTGGAAGTTCTCAGAATCTCATTGTTCCAGAGTTTTTTTGTTTTTGTTTTTAATTTTTTATTTAAATTAAATTAATTAACATTTGGTGTATTAGTAGTTTCAGAGGTAGAGGTCAGTGATTCATCAGTCTTATATGATACCCAGTGCTCATTACATCACGTGCCCTCCTTATTGTCCATCACCCAGTAACCCCATCCCTCCACCCCCTCCCCTCCAGCAACCCTCAGTTTATTTCCTATGATTAAGAGTCTCTTGTGGTTTGTCTCCCTTTCTGATTTTGTCTTGTTTTATTTTTCCCTCCCTTCCCCTATGATCCTCTGTTTTGTTTCCTAAATTCCATATGTGAGCGAGATCATATGATAATTGTCTTTCTCTGACTTATTCGCTTAGCATAATACCCTCTATAGTTCCATCCACGTCGTTGCAAATGGCAAGATTTCATTTTTTTTTTTGATGGCTGAATAGTATTCCATTGTATATATACACCACATCTTCTTTATCCATTCATCTGTCGATGGACATCTGGGCTCTTTCCATAGTTTGGCTGTTGTGGAAATTGCTGCTATAAACATTGGGGTGCAGGTGCCCCTTCGGAATACTACATTTGTATCTTTGGGGTAAATCCCTAGTAATGCAATTGTTGGGTCCTAGGGTGACTCTATTTTCAACTTTTTGAGGAACCTCCATACTGTTTTCCAGAGTGGCTGCACCAGCTTGCATTCCCACCAACAGTGTAGGAGGGTTCCCCTTTCTCCGCATCCGCGCCAACATCTGTGGTTTCCTGACTTGTTAATTTTAGCCATTCTGACTGGTGTGAGGTGGTATCTCATTGTGGTTTTGATCTCATTGTGTTTTTAATTTGCACTTACTCCAGTGACTAGTGATGCTGAGCATCTTTTCATGTGACTACTTACCATCTGTTTATCTTTGGTGAAGTCTGTTCAAATCTTTGGCTCATTTTATTTTTTATTTAAAACTTTTTTTGAGGTTTTTTTTTTTTTTTAAAAGATTTTATTTATTTGACAGAGAGAGACACAGCGAGAGAGGGAACACAAGCAGGGGGAGTGGGAGAGGGAGAAGCAGGCTTCCCGTCGAGCAGGGAGCCCGATGCGGGGCTCGATCCCAGGACCCTGGGATCATGACCTGAGCCGAAGGCAGACGCTTAACGACTGAGCCACCCAGGCGCCCCGAGGTTATTTTTTGAGTTTTGTTTTTTTTGGCTGGGTATAGTACACTTTATTGGTGATACATGATAAGGTAGGGCTCCCCTAGTCCCTCCCTTTCTTCGGGGGTCTGGGATGTAAACTGTCTAGAGGTCATGAGATTCTCAGTGTGTCAGGGGATGAGTTGGGGCAAGGACTCCCCAGCAGCTGAGGGCCTCTCTCTTCCTCTTGCTCTCCCTGGGGCTGGTTGTCCAGGGGGCTTTTACTCCTTGGAGGCCATATGGACCATAAGGTCCACCACCTGGTTGCTGTAGCCAAATTCATTGTCATACCAGGAAATGAGCTTGACATACTGGAACATGTAGACCACATAGTTGAGGTCAGTGACAGTATCCACTTTGCCAGAGTTGAAAGCAGCCCTGGTGACCAGGTGCCCAATATGACCAAATCCATTTACTCTGACATGACTATTGTGTCTCGGGGATGTGGCTGGCACTGCACCAGAAGATTCTGATGTCTGACGAATGGGTTAGGAGCAGAGAGCCTCTTTTGCTCATTTTAAAATTGGGGTGTTTGTTCTTTATTGTTGAATTTTGAGAGTTCTTTATATATTTCAGGTACAAGTGCTTTGTCATATATGTGATTTCCAGATATTTTTTCCCCAGTCTATGACTTAACTTTTCTCTTTATCGGTTTTTCAGAGTAAGTTTGAAATTTTGATGAAGTTCAGTTTAGCAGTCTTTTTCTTTTATAAATTGTTTCTGGGGCAGGATCTAAGAAGTCTTTTCTAACACAAAGATTTCCACCTGCATTTCCTTCCAAATATCATTCGTTTTGAATCAATTTTTTGTACAGTCATGTCAGTTCTAAACTACAAAGATCATATAAAATGAATACATTGCCAGATACCAGTTCTCTCCATAGCATAAGTTCCTTTTGAAAAGAAGTTATATTCTCATTCCCTGTGGAAATGTCACCTATTCTTTAAAGGGACAGATTTTTGTGGGTTTATTCTTTTGGAAAATATTGCAGAATAAGAGTACCATACGAATGTCAAGCTCCTTTTTACAGCAAAGGCCAAAGAGTTTGGAATGCTTATCTTTTTACAAAAGGAAAATGTATAACTTCTTTACGTTTTTAAGTACTTTGATGTAAATGAACCTCTTCGTGGTGAGCTATCCTATACAAAAAATTGCAAGGATCCTGCTGTTTAAATACCCTGTTTTTTAGATTTTATTTATTTATTTTGGGGGGCGGAGAGAGAGAATGAACAGGGGGAAGGGGCAGAGGCAGAGGGAGAGAGAGAATCCTCAGACTCCCTGCTGAGCACAGAGCCCAACGCGGGGCTCAATCTCAGGACCCTGAAATCATGACCGGAACCGAAATGACCAACTGACTGAGCCACCCAGGAGCCCCAAATATCCTGTTTCGTTTCGTTTCGTTTCGTTTTGTTTTAAATTAAGATTAGTCTCATTTTTGACATCCTGTTGCACAGAAAACAACGGTGTTCACGATAAGCTGAAAGCAGACTGAAGGGTACGACTGTCACACCACACGCACGCGTACGAGAGCCCCACGCTTCCTTCTGGATGCCTGTGCGCACATGACGCTAGCCCAGGGAAGATCCCAGTGGCCAATCTCTGACTGCTTAGTGAAACCTTTTTTTTAAGATAAAAGTATAAAAAGAAGGAAAGAAAGAAAGATAAAAGTAGATTAAAAATTTAGGTGTTTTTTTCCCCCTACCCTGATTGTCTTATATACCTTCTGGGGATGCCTCTACCCTGGAAAGTCTTAGATGCTGCTTCTCTCCCTGCATTCCCAATTGTCTCTAGGTATAGCAGATCTGTGTTTGTTTGGGAAATAAATGCCTTGTCCTGTTATAAATGGTAGAGCTGTGTTGCTTTGTGTTGTCCTCTTCCTGTCTGCTTTCTTCTAGAATTTATTTTCCCATAGTCTCATTCTTCTAAGCTCCAAACTTGAAGTTTATAACAAATGTTTCTTAGAAGATGACGCTCCTGATTATCCATAATGTAGAACCAGGAATCATAAAAGAATATAATTTTGGAGCTGTAAGGGGACTTGGAAGGTTGACTAGTCCAAATCCCTTATGAAAATCAAAAAATACAAAGGAACTGTGGTTAAATCCATAGAATGGAATACGATTCAGCAATAAAAAGGGAATGAGCTTTTTTTTTTTTCCCTTAAAGATTTTGTTTATTTATTTGAGCGAGAGAGATGAGGGGAGAGAGGGATAAGCACACTCCACGCTGAGCAGGGAGCTGGACGCGAGGCTCCATCTCACGACCCTGAGATCATGACCTGAGTCGAAACCAAGAGTTGGAAGCTTAACTGACGGGACCACCCAGGTGCCCCAGGGAATGAGCTTTTGATAAA
The DNA here is from genome assembly GCF_054177405.1 of Leptonychotes weddellii. Lineage (NCBI taxonomy): Eukaryota > Metazoa > Chordata > Mammalia > Carnivora > Phocidae > Leptonychotes > Leptonychotes weddellii. Next base: position 28,660,169 of record NC_138383.1, read on the forward strand.
ATGCAACAACGTGGATGAATCTTGGAAGAATGATGCTGTGTGAGAGAAGCCAGACAAAAAGCACTACATACTGTGTGATTTCACTTATAAAAAACCGGAAAATGCAAGCGACAGTGATGGCAGTGGGTGCCTGTGGATGAGTGGGAAAGGATTAAGGAGGGGAGGGAAGGCAATAAGGTGAAGAGGGACAAGAGGAAACTTCTGGGTATGACAGTCATGATTGCGGTGATGGTTTCACAGGTAGATACAAATAGTGCACTTTACATAGGTACGGTTTACGACATCACTTATACATCAGTAAAGCCACTTAAAGAAATAAAGGAAATTAGAGGCAGTTCACCTGTGGAGTAAATAATAAATGCCTACAGTATACCAGACTCATGTGCTCTGTGCTAGGGGTTCAGAGAGAGTGAAGACGTGGCCCGTACCTTCAGGGAGCTCCCCATCTAGTGAGGTTGTTAGAAAATAAACATATCAATTAGATCCAGTATGTTAAGTGCTAAGAAACAGGCACAGACAGGGCACAGGAGGAGTCTAGAACATGGGGGCCAACGGGTGCCTCTTCAGGGGGAGGTCAGGGAAAGCCTTACGGAAGAGAGCAAGCTGAGCCGAGGCGTGGAAGAGCCTTCCCATCTGAGGGAACGTCATGGGCAAATTGGTGAGATGGCAAGTTCCAGGGAACTGCGTGTGGTTCGGCCTGACTAGAGCAGAGGACACTATAGCGAGAGAAGGGACTGCAGAGGTTGGTGGGGCCAGACGGTGAAGCTTTGGCTTCCCTGCCAGTGCTTGGGTGTCTTTGTGCTCCAGGGTTGAACTAACAGGTTGTCTAAATCCATAGTCTGGGGGCGCCTGGGTGGCTCAGTTGGTTAAGCGACTGCCTTCGGCTCAGGTCATGATCCTGGAGTCCCTGGATCGAGTCCCGCGTCGGGCTCCCTGCTCGGCGGGGAGTCTGCTTCTCCCTCTGACCCTCTCCCCTCTCATGTGCTCTCTCTCTCTCTCTCATTCTGTCTCAAATAAATAAATAAAATCTTTAAAAAAAAAAAAATTTAAATCCATAGTCTGTGTCACAGGGACACTGTCTCTTCCAAACACTTGGCATAGACCTCCAGGTTTTCAAGGCTGGGACACTCCTATTCCTGCTTCATTCCAGCCTGGGAGTTTCTTCTGTTCCCCAGGAATGTTTCAAAGCCCAAAGGGAAGAGCTGTTTTAGGTCTGAGCAGCAGCTGGGAAACATCTGCTTGCTTCTTGGAGCTACCCCTGGGAGCACAGGCCTCTGGTGCGTTTGCATGTTGGAGGCAACCAACAGTCCAGCTGCCCCAAAGGCAGCTTTTTCCGCAAGTCCGAAATCTTGCCTTTCTTTCTGGCTGGTGGCCTTGATCCCTGAAGTCCGGTATTTCTGACGATGGCTGTCTTGTGTGCAGTGATCTGTGTCCTGTCTGGTTCTCTCCTACCCTCTGGTCCTCTGTTAACTAGTCACCACTGGATTTCTCCAGCCACGGAGTAATAGAGGTCATGGGAGAGTCCCTTATTTTATTTGTTTTTAGAGTGGTTTTCGGAGAGGACTAGGACGTTGGATCCAGAGTACGACTGTCAGACCACATTAAAAATGTAGGCAGCAGCGCAGTACGCGGATGGCTCATGTCAGCTGGACCTGTTGGTGTCACCAGAGGAGGGAAACACGGCGAGGGCCTGTCTTAATGGAATAGATGCCAAGCTGCATGGCAAGCCCTGGCTCACGTTTCTCCAGCTTCTGCCACCCTTCAGCCGGAAGAGAACAGCTCATATTGAAGCTGGAATTTAAAATGGGATTGCTGCTTAATGAGCGTTGATGTGATCTAGAGATCAAGTTGCTTACACCTCAGGAGAGTGCCCATGCTCCCAGTCAGGAGGATTGTTACTCTTACGGCAGTTAGGATCACAAGACGTGAGAAGTGTAGGTTTGGTGGTGTATTCTTTCTTGCCTTGGGGATCCTTTGGCATCTTCTCGGGGTTGGGCCAAGAGGGCAAGTAAAGGTGCCCCCACTGATTTCCCTAACCACCTCGAGGAAAGCTGTGGCCAGCACAGATGCCTGAAATAAGTAGGTCCAGCAAAGGCCAATGTGGATTATCTTGGGTGGATCAATAGAACAGACGGTGTCAGGAGGGAAGAAGTTTTCAATGACATTGTGGAGTTTGGTTTTTCTATCTTCTCACCAGGGCTGGTGAAAACAGTCCAAGTGTGGGCTGGCCCAAGCTCTGTAGCTCTGTTTATTCTCTCCTCTTGTCCTCCCCCATGCTAGCTGCCAGCTTGACTATTAAATGGCTCAGGGCCATTTTTTTTTTTTTTTTTTTTTTTTGCTGTGTCAATCCTGGAAGGTCGTCATTGTTGTGATTTAGGGCTGGTTTCCCGAATGGGTGGATGAAATGGATATCTAACTATCGATTTGTTTCCTTGCATTTCAGTCGTTCCAAGGAAGTCAAGGACGAGCATACCTCTTTAACTCAGTGTGAGTGTCTCTGGTACATCCATGGTTTGGTACAAATTTTGTCGGGTTGGGGGGAAAGCAGCACTCAGTGATAATTAAACAATGGCCCCCTGCCCCCTCTGCAAAAATAAAAACCCTGCAGGACATTACTCTCCACATTAGGTAGCCAGTTATCTTTGGGGAATTTTTCTTGGTGGGGGGGCAGCATCTTTGGCTAAGAATAATACATTTACTACCCACAGTAGGCACATCAGAGGGCTGTAGGCTCATAGGGAAGATGTTGAAGTGCTTCCAAGAGCCTCATCATGGAGGCTTCATAACCAGGTCTAAGATGAGTCATCCGGGAGGAGAGGAGGTCGAACAAAAGACACGGGGATCCACTGCAGGAGCTGGCGCTGGAGGAAAAGGCCCGGGTAGTGAAGAGCCTCCCCCACTGCAGTCGCGGCCTGTAGGGCTCTCCGTCACTGCTGGGCACATCCTTTGTAGCCTCTTACCTGGGAAAGGAAGGGGGGACGCTCACAGAAGTGTGATGAACTGTGAGAATGACAATCTCACATGTTAAGCTGGAAATACTACGGGGCTCGTTCATCCTTGTAATCAGGACAAGACTGTGCAGATGTCCCATTTGACATCTTCAGCTGCATTCAGTCCTCAGTAAGCTCTGAGCTGAGGACCCGTGCTCATGGCTGTGGTCTTCACAGTGTGGCCATCAGTTGGTCCCCTTAGGTCACAAGATTAGAAACATTAGTTAGAAACCTTCCAAGCAAAGTCTCAACCGTACAGACTATTTTTCATAGACTCGCTGAATCAGAACTTTCAGATCTCAAATGCATTTCAATGGAGATGTTTCCACGTGGCTACCTTTTAGGGGCTGTTATCACTTTTGGTCATAAACAACGCCCTTCTCAGTGTCGGCTTCCCTTGAGGCATCCGTGCTCAGTTATTTTCTCGCTGCAAGCTCAGCTTGAACGACCGAGGATGAATGTGTGACTAACTACCCTTTCTCTCTCTCTGTCCCTTGGCACAGAGTTAATGTGGGCTGCGGGCCTGCAGAAGAGCGAGTGTTGCTAACAGGACTCCATGCAGTCGCAGACATTTACTGTGAAAACTGCAAAACCACTCTGGGCTGGAAATATGTGAGTACTGAGGAGTCTGGTCGGTGCCGAGAGGACTGTGAGGGAGTAACCGAGAGCCTCGTGCTGGAAGATTGCTTTCTTCTCCTGGCTTCCTGTGACCTTGTGGGATTATCTTCGTCCAGGAACAGTCAGTGGAACCCAAAGAGCCGTTCCTGGCACACCCCTGTCTACCACACTCATTCTTCCCTTTTCTCTGACAGTCCCCTTCTCCTGCTCATTCCTTTGCACCTGCCCATGAGACAGACAGATACACATCTGCTTTACAATTTAATTAATAATAATAGCAGCACATAACATTTCCTGACAACTTACTCTTTCCAAGCCTATATTATTTTATTCACTCTTCACAGCTTCCTTAGACGGTGGGTAAAGCTTCCTTACCCATCCATAAAATAGGGATGAGGAAACGGAGATTTAGGGAGGTTAATAGTATATCCGAAGTTATCTAGCCATTACATGGCCAAACCAGGATATAGGCATCCAGGAATCTCACTGCAGAGCCCATGCTCTTTGCTCAAGTAAATGTCCCCAAAACATTTCTCAGGTCCTAAGCCCTGTGCTAGGCATCATCAAACATGTTAATTAATGTCGTCTGTTAGATAGATTCATGGCTGGATTCTCCCTAGTAGACATTCGTTCCTTCGCTGTTTAACTCAACAAATATTTTTAATGTCTTGATACCTAGAGTGAGCAGTCCTTCGCCAGGGTGAGAGGAGGTATAGATGATCCATGGAAATACACTTCTGTTGTTATTGCTGGTAGACATATTTATTATTGGCAGATACTTTCACGTGCTTTTTTCTGCCCAGTCATGGTGGGGATGTTGAGTCTTCCTGGCTCCGGGAGGACAATATATTCCATGTAAAATGCCATAAATTCCCTGTCCTATCAGTTGCCCAGGGTCAGTGTGGGGCTGGCTCATATGACCTGTGGTTAGTTAGCTTGTTTGTTAGCTTGGGAGAGCCCGGAGGAGTCGTCAGAACTGCCCACAGAGTGATGATGATGTGTCAGTGTAGGTTTGTTGATTGTGAAAAACACACCACTCTGTGGGACTCCAGGAATGGGGGAGGCTGTGCGTTATGTGGGAGCAGGGAGTACAGGGGAAACCTCCTTGCCTTCTGCTCCTTTTTGCTGTGAGCCTAAAACTGCTCTAAAAACATGAAGAAATCTATTTAAATAAAAAAGATGTTGAGCAAAAGAAGCCCAACATAAAAGTATGAGTCCATTTAACCGAAGTTCAAAAATGTGCGAATCTTAACTGCCACAGGTAGAGTCTGCAGTGGGGCTGCATTGCCTTTAGATGCCCTCTTTCACATTTCCCTTGAAATGTTCAGAATTAGCAAGAAACACCCTAGATGGCATGTTTCACGATGCCAAGATGGTCACAGATCCCTATGGTTGCCCTGATTGCTTCCTGTGGGAAAAACTGGCCTTGGCTGTTCTGTTCCCCCTGTATGGCCGGTGGCCTCTCTGGGTGATCTGGGGGCTACAGTTCTGGTTTTGATTATTCAGAAATGTTCTGCCCTTCTGTTTCCCCAACCTCTTGGTCATCTTATTCCATTGAAGATGTGCAGGATTACAGACAGAAGATAAATCTGAGTTCATTGGTTTTGCTCCTCACTTCAGGTAAAATGATTCACTTCTTTGACAGAGGTTCATTAAAAGCCTTTGTGTTGGATACAAAAGTAAATGCGATCTAATGCTTGCCCTTGGGAGTGTTTACAGTCATGGTGTCAAGAAGGAATGCTACAGGTAAACGGATAAAACAGCGTGACAGGCATAATGATATACACAGGACAGTAGGGAAACCTCAGTCTCCCAAATATATTACCTCCCATGTCCCAGGCCCGTGCTCCAATCTTTCATTCCATTATTTCTTCTGACCCTCATAGTAATCCTGTGAAGTACTTTTAATTATCCCAGTTTTGTAAATGGAAAGTTTGCGATTGTAAACGCAAGTGGTTAAGTGATGCTTCTGGGGCCAGGGTTCAGTCTGGGGTATTTCTGCAGACTCCAGATCTAGTGCTCTGTCCAGTTAGGACATTTTGCAAGTGCCCTGTGGCTTGGGGGCTGTTGAATTTTTTTTTTCTTTTGACTTTTGTTTGTTTGTTTAATAGGGATATATTCTTACTTTCCTAGTTTTCTTTTTACCTCCTCCCTATCCTAAACACACTACATGGAACAATAGGTCTTAGTCTCGAACCACATTCCTTTGTTGTGTACACACACACACACACACACAGACACACACACACACACACGGAGCTGAGGAATAATGAAGTGTCAGGGAAATGACTGCTGAGTCCACAGCTCTTGCGTGTGTGTGATGTGTTTGCACATTCTCTCTCACCGCCCCTCCCCTCGCCACTTTGTGGAATGATTCCTCTCTCAACAAGAGGCTCAAGTGTGAGCTCTTATTAGGAGACTCAGTTTCCCAGAGCTCTAGGAACAGAAGATACAGTTCATACAAATGCTGCCCAGAACCTACAAGCAGGAGGGTTGAGTTACTTACTAAGTCGGAAGACTTGGGAAAAGAGCTGATGTCCACAGCTTGTGCACATTGAGCTCAGCCACCTAATGACTGTGATGACCAGGGCTTTTCATATAGTACACCAAGATGTTTTTATACATCTGTGCCTGGGAAGAAGATATCCCTTTGAGCCTGTACCTCTGCAGGGCTTTTTTTTTTTTCTTTTTCTTTCTTTTTTCTTTTTTCTTTCCTGTGGGGCTTATTAGCCTGCAAGCCCACCCACAGTGTTTGTTGTACATTTAGGATGGTAAATTGCCAGGTGGTTTCTGTTGCATTTTCTCTCTGGAGGCCTGGCAACTGGGTGGGGCGTGAGGGCTGCCAGGTTCTTCAGCCTAGAGTTCATGTAGCTCCTTACTCCCTGGAGAAAGGCGGTGAAGGAAAAACAGACTTAACACACCTGACATAGAAACAGCAAGATAAATGAGAGAGAGACCTATTTGGCCTCCCAATACTTTGTTCTCTCCCTGAGTGTCTTTTCTCTAAGTGTAACAGTACAGTTGAGGATTATGACATAGAAACTTCATGGATACATCCATAGAGCACATTTCTGGTTAGCATCTGAAACCAAGTTCCTCTCAGATTTTACACACGCTCGCGCTCACACACACATTCACACATTCACTCAGCAGTTATTTATTGAAGACCTCTTATCTGGCAAGCAGTCTTCTAGGCACAAGGGATACCGCAGTGAACAAAATAGATGAAAACCTCTGCCTGCCATGAAATTTGTGTCGTCCTGGTGAGAGACAATAGGTACAGTAGATGTGCAGGTTGTACTGTGTGTTTGAAAATGATAAGTGCCGTGGAGAAGAATGAAGCAGGGAGAGGGGCGGGGAGGGCGTTCTGGGGTGGAAGTTGTGCTTTTAAAGTAGAACAGTGGGGAAAGACCTTACTAAGGTGGTGACGTTTGGGCAAAGCCTTAAATGAGCAGAGATCCTGAAGAAATTCTATTGTAAATATTGAGAAAAAATGTTTAGAATATTTAAATTGCAAAATATTGAAACTCGGTTGTAAATACTGAGAGAGTCCCGGGGCTGTCTCGGAGCTGGAGCTCAGTGAAGGGGGCGTGGGGTGTCTGAGTGGCGGGAATTCTCTCAGTCTGGGCCAGGCTGGTCCTGTATGCTTCTGTGCTACAAGTCACCTACTTGTCTTTGGTCATTTGGTGTCTTTTCTCTTCCTTTGTGTCTCCTAGGAACATGCCTTTGAAAGCAGCCAGAAATATAAAGAAGGCAAATACATCATTGAGCTAGCACACATGATCAAGGACAATGGCTGGGACTGATCGGAGGGTATCCACCTAACCCAGTGTCCACGTGAACACCATCCAACCGAACATTCTACCCAAGCGTGAGAGAGTGACTGAACACTTGGTTCCATCCATTTAGGGGCCTTGCCATCTGGGGCATTCTCCCACCCTGACGCCGTCTTTCTGGTGACCGGCCTCTAAATCGCTGTCTCTCTGTCTCTTTGCTTTGTATCTGTTTGTGAGTTGATCCTGGCTTCTCTCTCTGTTCTAGTGTTGGCTGAAAACAAAACAACGAAAGGAACAGATGCCTGACCGCATGGTGGCAACCCACCTTGGTAAGGGCCCTAGGGCCCATGTAAGAGCTGCCTGGTGGCCTCTTGTCAGGAGAGCAGTGGTACAGCATGGGGGTGTGAGGAAGAGAGGAAGGGGGAGCCTTGAGGGTCCCAGGGGTGGGCAGGGGATGGGCCGTTAGAGGTAGGAACAAAATTGTGCTGCTCCCGGGGTCCCGGTAACTTAGGCTTGAAATAATCGACTTGTCTAAAAGGACAAAGAGAAAAAAAAAATACCTCATGACTGCATTCTCTCTGATCAGAAGCTTCTGTTCCCGACACCAACTGTGCCAGGTTTGCATGCGAGCGCAAGAACTGGCCCTAACTCTAGGGGCGCAGGGGCCTGGTTCTCCTGGGTTGAGTTGGGGGTGTCATGGAAGCAGAGAGTGAGAAGCCCAGGTGGTTTTGATAACTCTGATGCCTCACTGCTCCCTCGGGTTATCTTTGCCTCTTCAGCCGCCGTAGGTGAGAAGAGGGGGACTGCCATTTGCAATGGGTGCAAGATCCAAACATCCCAAAGGCTTTGGCCACCAACCAACTAAAATCAGTAATGGAGGAGGACAGGGAACAAAGGGGGGCGGTAGTTTGGGAGCTCCTGCAGAAATGGCTGATACTGGGCCAGAAAAAATAAAAAGTAGAACCAGTTAGCAATTCTGACTCTCTAACCTTTTTTTCTGACCCTTAGTAAGAGAAGAGCCTTGTGGCAAGGAAGGGGGTGGGGTGGGGCAATGCTGGGAATAGCTTAGATTTGAACCATTACAGGTTAGTGCATCTTTCCCCTTTGGTATGCAAAGGCTTCAGTGAGATCAGCAATTCTTTGTACATAGAGTTTTGGGTGTTTTTCTCCAGTTCTATCAAAGTCCCAAGACTTTGAGTTTAGTGATAACCTGGCCAGTAGATTCCTCATGCCGCTAGCTGCTCTCCTTGGACTTGAATGCTTTGTGTGGAGAGAAATTGTCAGAGTGGTCCAGCAGTGGGGAGGGCCTAGGTATGATATCCAACATCAAGTTACAAATTCCAGTATTAGCCCCTGCCTCCCATCTATCTCGCAAACCAAACCAAAGTTCATTATATTAGGGAAACAGAGAAAAGATCCTTAATAAGGCTTATGAGAGAAAGGAGTTTGTTAGTTAACCAACACTGTGAAGTGTATTCTACCAGCAGGTAAGCCAGGACACGGTGCACGACCGAAACTCGTTTAACCGAGTTAATTTTATTGCTTAGACCGAAAATGTAATTAATGTTAAGATATGTGCAGGTTATGTTAGGTAATTCTCAGCATCTCATTTCTCTAAGTAGGCTGATCCTATAGGAAATTTTCCTATAGGGAAATTCACCTTAAAAGTCACAGAAGAGTGAGTTCGTAGAGGCAAGAATCTGTAAAATTGATTCATCAGGATTCAAGCAGCCAACCAGGGACATTTCCAGAATTCAGACAAATTCCCGTAGGGAGTGAGTCCGTGGTGGAAATGCCTTTTCATGTCTCTGTGGGCTGATTGCAGAAGGGGGGACCTGAGCTAGGCGTGGCCCTGCCCTGGAGGGTGACGGATGGCAGGACTGACAGGAAGCTGGGTGGCTCCAGGTAGACTGCTTCTGTGACACAAAAGGATTCTTAGAAATTGAATCTTGTTCCCAGAGGCTTTTTACCCACATTTTTTGGTACTTTAGCAACCCTGGGAGATTAAGTGCTCCCCACATTACTAAAAAGCAGACTGAAGTTCAGAAGAAGTATTTCATTTCCGCTCCCAGAGAAAGAGCTCTTCTGGCTCCCAGGGCCAAGATCTCAATAAAAAGCATTTTCAACTTTCACATTCCTAAGCTGGCTTACCAGCACAAAAATCATAGATCCTCCTTTCTGTCTGCCCTGAAGGTAGTGGCCTTCACTTAGAGATTTTGATTAGCCCCTTTGCTCAGGGAATGTCCTGGCTGTTGATACTCCTTTCCATAGAAAGAAAATGGGGGTTAAGCACGGGTAGGTGTTTTGTCTTTGAGACTGAAAATGGAGTGTGGTGACGTAGATACCAGATACGGGGTGCCCTAGAATTTTCAAGGGGCAGAGGAGACTGATGTGCCACTGTTCTTCCTTGGGGATGAGGCCTCTGACGGTTGCATGGATCAGAGTAGGCTCCAGTTAGACCCAGGTTCTGGGTTTTTTTTCTTCTTCTTTTTTTTTTTTCCCAGTTCTTACCCATTGAGCATCCAATGGGTGCGTGGCACCGTACTTGGTGCGAAAGATCTGAGTAGAATGTTGGTTTTTCCATAACTACAGGGGAAAAAAAACAACTCACTAGGCTTTCCCTCTGTGTCAATGAAACCAAAAGTGCTTCTTATAACTTTAGCTCCATTCATGGCTTGTCTACCTAACGTCTAGCAGTATTGGAGAGACCACAGCTGAGTGATGGAGACGCATCAACTCATGGCCTCAGTCAGTTCATTCTTTAATTTCCTCACCAAATTATTGACTCAGAGCATAACCAAAGACCTCATCCATTCACCCCTGGTGGGTTCAGGGAATTGGAGTTTGACTGTAAAGCCTAGGAATTGGAGTTTGACTGTAAAGCCTAGCCTAGGCAGGGAGTAGGGCAGGGGAAAGTGCGAAGTGAGAAAGGCAAAGGCGTGAAGTTCTGTACCTCAGCCAGCAGCTGCCTTCATTTGCAACTGAAGTCCAGCTGGCAGACTCTCTAGGTCCATGTCCCCTGTGCTGTCCTAGGTCATGTGGCCTCGGTGGCCCTGGATTACACCCAGACCCCAGGATGTTAGTCTCAGGCTGCTGACGGGTTGATTTGACATGAATCAAATACAGCCAGACTTGATGCCCACAGATTGTCAACTGGGCCCGACTGAGTGCTGCCCCAACTCCGAGACAGCAAGATCATGGAGATAGGATAGAGTAAATCTTGACTGGTGGGTCAGTGTGTGAAAAAGAGGTGTCCCCTTTATAAAAAGATTTTCAAGTGGATATATATATGAAAAAAAAAAAGTTGCTTGTGAAATATACTTTTGTAAATAATATTTAATTTTTTAAATAATATATTTGGTGCTGTTTTCTCAGATCCCCTGAGAGCACTTTTTATTTTCATTTTTAAATTCTATGGTTTCCTCTGCATTTCTTGAAGTATATTTTAAGGGAAACAGTGATCACCAATATACTCTTTTAAAAAAAAAAAGATCTGTATCACTTTAGTCTGGACAGAGGCAATGCCTCTCTGCATTTTTTTTCCAGATGGAGCAGACTCTGCAGTACATTACCAGGTTGAGAATTGAAATATTTTCTTGCACCAATATTGGCTAGAAAAGAAAATAAATAAAATCAGATTTAGTAACAGCTTAGTGATTCCTCTTGTTGGAAGAATTTCCAACAAATCGGAATCTTGTTTTTAATGCGTGTGTGTGTGTGTGTGTGTAAAAAGCACTTTGGACTGTGCCTCCTGTTTTCTTTTTTATTGGGGACACTATACCTACAGTTTACACCTTGGGCACATAAGGCTTTCTTCTCTTTCTCTCTGCTTGTTTTGGACCAACAGCACAAACCAGGAAGATTTTGTTTTTCTGAGCATGGAGCTGTTGCCACTTTGCTCCTTTTTCTTTGTGTGCTCAACTTTCCCAGATAGTAAAGGAAATCTGTTGTTTGTGAAGATCAAGCAGAGTCAGGTCTATGTGTTTCTAACTGAGATGTGAGTGTACTCCTTATGTACCCCAGGGTTCCAGTGGTTGTAGAAGCCACATTGTTAACTGGTTTGGGTTGAAAGAACATCAGTAAAATAATACACATACCTTGTAGGTAAACAGTTTATTTTAAGGTCAGATTGCCTCAGGTTCAGGAAGAGGCTGGGAAATAAAATCTTGAACACAATCAACTTACATATTTTAACAAAGAGTCTGCCTCAAATGAGAAAACAAGCTAGTGGTCAAGGTAGAGGAAAGAGATGTTTCATTTTCTTAAGCAAAATACAGTCATGAAATCTGCCAGCAGTGAAAGGTAAAGCCAAGAAGAAACAAGCTATTCCCATCACCAAATTCGATCTGCCTGTATATTTTTATATAACATTTTGGTGAAAGTGAGAGTCGGTTCCCTTTTCCAACCTGCAGAGACGATCTTTCAATACGGAATCTCTATTTATGCTTGTGTTTACAAACTGTATTTGTTGGGTTTGGGTTTTGTTATTTTCCCTATCTTTTTTTTTTTTTTTTTGGTGGCATTTTTCAGGTCACTTTGCTTCAATAACAAAGATAATTATTTTCAAATAATTTGTCTTCACCTTTTCCTGTATTTGTACATAGTGATTCAGTATTAGAGAAAAGTGCATTGTTTCTGTCATATTTCCAATCTGTGTTGGTGCTCATTTGAGAAAATAAAGTTTTCAAATATTCTTTGGAGGGCTCATCTGTCTTAATTGACCCAGCATGTTTTTAACTTGACTTTTAACATTGAAAGTAACTGAAAAGCCTGTAGGAGGTCATCTAACCCCATTCACAGAGCTCTCAACTGAGACCCTGCGGGGTTGTTTGTTCCAAGGACAGTTGGCCAATTAATGAATAAAAATCAGGTCTCCTGCTTATCTGCAAATGCTGCTCTTATCTTTAGATATCAGAAATGCCTGAGTGACCTTTAGGATTTTTGTCTACTAAACCCCATATTCTTAAAACTCGCAAACTTTTCTGTTTATGCCAATTTCTTTGGGGGAAATTGGATTGCATTAAGTGAAGAGATAAAAGAATTGTAAAACAACAAAACTAGGTCACAAAGAGGCAGCATTATCTCTGAATAACTGGCTAACAAAGGAGGAAAGAAGTATTCACAGTTACAGTATATGGAAAATCAAGTCTTCTCACTCACTGAACAAATATTTATTAAACATCTGTTAGGTTCTAGACACTGGGTGAGGCAGTTGGACTGTTCTAGTAAATCAGCTGCTTTTCTTTTCCTCCAGTATCTTCCATATGCATAGCCTTGCACAGCCAGTCAGCGTACAGAGTTTTGTTTGCTGGTGCCTTCATTTAACAGACGAAGTATTTTTGCCTAGACATCAACTTTTTCAAAACCATGCCTCCACAACTTACAGCGTTCTCACCTTATATAGGCAACTTAAGTAGTGAAGAAAGAGGATATTAAAACTGCCCAAATGTGTGTATTTGTGTGTTTTCACATTGGTGAAAGTATTTTAAAAGCCTGTTCTGTATAAAATAAGAACCTTGTCTTCCCATGAATTTTCACCTACCCATTCTGGGCCAGGCTGCAGTTGACTTTATTTGTCCTTGAGCGTATTATCTTATTCCTGTGACCTGTTTTGCTTCAGTGGATGTGTCTGTTATCATTTCATTCTTGTTTGCCTTCGGCCGACCGGGAGGAGAGAAAAGATAACATGTGCGGGAGACGACTGGTTCCAAACCAGCAATCCTTGGGTCCTCCCCTTTCCAAGCTCTTACACCCCAGTGGCCATCCAGGGATCAGGCCGGACCACAGCTAGGGTGCTTTGCCTACGTGACCTCACTTAAGATCCCCGCCGTGAGGCTCTTCCTCACATCATCCCAGGAGTCCTCTCCACCCTATGAGAAAAGCAATGACAAATGCCGATTATTCTCATTTGATTGATGATGAAATTGAGGTCAGGAGGGTTTCATGGGAATGACAGGGTCAGGAATCCTAGCCTGGCTTCACCGCCCTAGGTTCTTGCCCTGCACTGTGTTCCAAATGTCAGCCTCTCTCTTCCTCCAGCCTTCTTAATTCTTGTGTGGCTTCATAGGACACTTCCTCAGTCTGCCCATCATGACTGCTTAATGTGTAAGGGGTCAGGGAATGTGAATCAGCAAATTAGGTGGCTGCTACCTGAAAAGGATTGTGTATTCCATAGCAGAATCTAAGCTTGGCTTTGTTGGTTCTTAATACTCTGCAGTAGATCACATGTGTAATCCTTGGCCCCTTGATTAATAGTAGGTACTTAACAACTGCTTGGTGAACATTGAATTAATGTGGATTCAAAATATGTCCTAAGAGGACAAGAGAGGAGGTTAGCACTGAATGTTTCCTGCATAAGGTAAATGGTTATATCAGGAACAGTCAGTTTACTATTTGCATTTACTTATTCACCAAGCATTTTTTTTGGACGTCTGTTATGTGCCTAGTCTAGTCAGGAAACTAACCCCAGGGAGCACAAAATCAGTGGTACTAATTGTGCAGAGCAGGAGAACAAAGGGCTATGCCTGGCCCTCCCTGGTTGGCCAGATCAACATCAGCCACCACCCTCACTACCCTCTCTGGCACCTGTTTCCTGCAGAAGCAATTGCTCATAAATCCTTTCATCTGAACCTAGAGCAGGGCACAGGGCAATCTCTGGAGTTAGGGCACCTGATTTCAAATACTGGCTTCACTTAGTGAAAAGGTTATCTACGGAAAGGGCTCAGCCCAGTGCCTGGCACCTCGCAAGGAGTCAGTAATGAAATGGTTGTCATGATTACAGAGTGCTATTTTGAGTTGGGAGTGGGATGAAGTGGACTATTATATTTGATCTTTATGTACATTATTTGCTTAATTTTGCAACATGCCTATGAAGCAAATACTCCATTTTACAGAAGACAAAACTGAGGTTCAGGGCATAAATAACATGCTCGTGGATGAGCTGGCCCGCCCCCTCCATTCTGTGGCCCCAGCCTGCCATTTCAGGAAGCAGGAATAACCACCAAATAGGAAACTTTTTGGCAAATCAGATCACACACACACCCCAAACTGTCATGGCTGTCTAGTGGTCTCCCGTTTTATTCTTTTTATCACGAAATAGAAATTCTGGCTTTTCCATTGGAAGCCAGGAGCTCAGAACTGAGGAAGAGTTGAGTTGTACCATACCTTGATTTTATAGGATTTCACACCTGTTAATTGCAGGGCTATGATTGTTAAGACGAAAAAGTGTTGCTTTCAGTTGTTCAGACTGATAGAAAAGATGGAAATGAAAACCATGCCCATGCAGAAGTGACTCAAGTATCCTAACATTCAGTACCATCTCTGTGCGGACGTTTGGGGGTAACTCTCCAGGCCAGCTTGGAACAAGCCAAACATTAATAAGAGTTCATGTGGCACGAAGATACTTCTAATCTCCCCCCTCTTCCACCCAGGTGATAATGGGATCACTTTAATGAGAGACAGGATAGCTGGGAAAGCTGAATTTTTTGAGGCCTTAGCAAATCATTTGAAAACTATGACAGAACTAGTGAGTTGTATTTATTTTGAATTAAAATCATGCTAATGGTTTATTCCAAGCTCAGAAATTAGCAGGGTCAAGTAGAAAGAAGGTAGGTTTTGGAGTCGGACAGATGGGGATTTGAAGCCTGACTGCATGATTATATATTGATCACTTTGAGGAAGTCCCTGCAATTCTCGGGACTAGTTTCTGTCATCTGCAAATCAGGGATACGAGCAACCACACTCATGTTATTGTCAGGATCAAATAATAGCCATAAAATGCCCAGTACATTGCCTAGATCAAATAGGACTTTGCAAGTGTCATTCCCCGCCCCCCGCCGCCCACCCCCCCACCCCAGCACTGTTAGCGAGAGGAGGGTAAGTCATCAACACCTGCTCATGGGCCTGGGAAGTAGTGGACTGACATTAGAACCCAGCACCCAGGTGATCAGGCTAGTGGCCCCTGCACCATGCTACTTGCTTTTAGCTCTAGGGGGTGAACATTTATGGAAAGAAAAAAGGCCATCAGCTAGAAGAACATCCTTGAATTTTAGAATCTTGTTTGAGAATTTTTATAGTAACCATCTTTGGTGGTCTTCAGTCAGGCATAATTTGCTCTTTGTTCTTGCACCCTGGTCTTGATATGCCGGCAACATGCAGAAGGAGCAGGATGTTCTCAAATCTCACTCACCTCCCCAGCCTCCCCTGGACTGCCTGCTTCTAATTCTAATTCTCCAGAGCAAGGCCCCGCCAGCACAGCAACCAAGCAGGGATGTTTTATTTATGGCTTTTATAATGGAGTCTCTTGGGAAAATTTTGGTTTCCCATTCCCAGAAGCAAAAATTCATCCACAGAATGTTCTTAAAATTTATTACCAATTATATTTTTTTCCCCGACCACATTCTTTGAGCCACCTTAATAGACTTTAAAATGTCCCTTCACAAAAGTGGGATAATTTGAGTTGTCGTTCATTTGCCTGGTATGTTCTGTACCAAACCAGCAGTGTCCAAAATGAAGAATATAGGTTGATCATGCTGTTGCCGATGACATAATCCTATGTTGAACATGCTGTGTTTAGACCCAAACTGCAGCCAACCCAGCAGGAGCTTGTTTTTTGCTTCGTCCAGTTCCCTGTCCCTGATTTTCCATTGCCATTGGAAGAAGAGCACCCACTCCTGGAGGCACTCAGGCTTGACGTTGTTTCCATGGTGACGAGACTGACCCAAGACTCCTCAGGTTTCATTTCATTTTCGATCTCAGTGATATGATAAAGGAATCGTACCGGCAAGAATGCCAGCCATCTGAGGGAGGAGGACTGAGGAGAGGAAGAGCCATGGACCTTCTGGGACCCTACCTATCAGAAGAACTCCTGTGGGAGCTTCTGGTTAACAAGGGGGTGTGGGTCATCCTCTGGCAAAGAAGAAGTGGGAGTTACCACAGAGATAACTGGTTTGGACCTGTTGTGGCCAATGCATCAGATAATTCATCTTGCCTGGGGTAGACCCAGGTTTAGCCCAAGGGAGATTGCCCGAAAAAGCTATGCCATGAGGCAGGCAGAACTCAACCTGAGAATGCCTGTAAAGATCCTTTCTGCCTGTGGGCAGGACACTAACTGGCAGGTGGGGACTAAAAAGCAGGCTTCCGAGCTCCATTTAGCTCTGTGACCTTGGCTAAGTCGGTTACCTTTTGAGGCTGCGCTGGCCGACCTGTAAAAGAAAGTTGTGGTGAGGGGCGCCTGGGTGGCTCAGTCGGTTAAGCGGCTGCCTTCGGCTCAGGTCATGATCCTGGAGTCCCGGGATCAAGTCCCGCGTCGGGCTCCCTGCTCGGCAGGGAGTCTGCTTCTCCCTCTGACCCTCCCCCCTCTCATGTGCTCTCTCTCTCTCATTCTCTCTGTCTCAAATAAATAAATAAAATCTTAAAAAAAAAAAAAGAAAGTTGTGGTGAGACTAAGCGTGGAGCCTGGCACCCTAGAGCTGAAGAGATGTTGGTTATTGTGACGGTAGTGGTGAAGCAAGGCGGGGCCGTGTGTTCTGCAAAGCGGAAAAATGCATGTGAATCCCTGGACAAATGAGAGGAAGAATCCTGGTAGGATGGTTTATAACTATCCTTTTTCTCTGCATGTATTTTCTCAGCATATTTTAGTTTATATTTCTTCATACTTGGCAAATAGTAAATGTCCCCAAAGACAATAACTTACACATTTCTTTCAACAAATCTTTATGAGCCAGACTTTGTGCTGGAGATAGACAAGATCCCTGCCCTCAGGGAGTCTTCGCAGTCCCTTCAGGGAGTACTTGTTCAACCAGGGGTAGTGGGTAGTTGCCCAATGAAGGAAACATCAGAGTCACCACTGCAATTACTGGTTTGGGCTGGAAAGTACAGTTAGAGAAAGGCTTCCCAGAGGCCCCTTGCTGCCTGTCTTCCACTGGGCCCCTCCAGCTCTTGACCCAGGCCTGTACTGTGGTCCTTACCAGATTGTATTGTCTGGCTCCTTCTGGGGCAGGAACCCAGACTCTTCACAGTTGACTGCACTAGCAGCTCAGTGAATGTTTGATGAACAAATATTCATGTGGGTATAGGGATGGTCATCGAACAAAAGAATTATTCCTTTCAACCCCAACCCAAGAGGACACTAGTGCTATTTATTGACTGTTGTGGGGGAAAGAAAGATTTATTTATTTCAAGATTGTTTTACCTTCATTCCATTGGAAATAATAAGGCAAATGAGAGAGAAGTTTAGAAGATAGGAAAGGTCACTAAAGCAGTCATCTGTTTCATATCTCACGGTGGGAGTAAAGGTTCTCAAATGGTTTCATTTGGTCCAACCTAAGTACAAGGAGTGGGCAGCATGGGATGGTCGGCAGTCATTCACGTAATAGTAAGGAAAAGGGTCTCTCCATGTGGGGTACGTTAGAGAGCTGAGCAAGGTTTTGGGGGCACAAACATGAGTCGTTTCGGCTGGCTGGTCAGAGGGTGATGTGCTGTCTGCTGCCCAAGGAAAGTCCTCAGCATTATGGCCTGGTGAGGCCATGTATGGGCTCACTCAGTCGTAGGTTGGGCAGTCAGTGAACATGGACTCTAATTCTTTCCATGAGGTCTCTTTAGGTTTAACCTTTTTGTCTCCAGAACCTACTAATCTCTCTGATCATTTTCTTTGCCTCTCTCATCCCTATCTCTTTAGGGAATCTCTTTCGAGTGAGGGATAGAGGTGGGGACATCTTCATTTCACTTACAGTATTTTCTCCCAAATGCTTTGTCTTGCCTAGAATCTTTTTTTTTTTTTTTTTAAAGATTTTATTTATTTGACAGAGATCGCGAGAGCAGGAACACAAGCAGGGGGAGTGGGAGAGGGAGAAGCAGGCTTCCTGCCGAGCAGGGAGCCCGATGTGGGACTCGATCCCGGGACCCCGGGATCATGACCTGAGCTGAAGGCAGACGCTTAACGACTAAGCCACCCAGGCGCCCTTGCCTAGAATCTTTTATTCTTACCTTTGATGGCCTAGAATTTTGAAACTCAAAGCCAAAGAAATACAAATCACGGTTAAGATACAGAATAATTACATCACCTCCAAAAGGTCCTTCATGTCCCTTTTATAATGAGCCCCCTCCTATCTCCAGCCCCCAACAACCACTGATCTATTTTCTGTTAATGTTGTTTTGCCTTTCCCAGAATGCCATATAATATGTAACCTGGTCAATCTGTCTTTTTTTTTTTTTTTTTTAAGATTTTATTTATTAGAGAGAGAGCACGTGCAGGAGCAAGGGGGAGGGGCAGAGGAAGAAGGAGAAGCAGACTCCTTACTGAGCAGAGAGCCTGATGCGGGGCTCGATCCCAGGACCCTGGGATCATGGCCTGAGCCAAAGGCAGCCACTTGACCGACAAAGCCACCCAGGCACCCCAATCTGTCTTCTTTCATAATGCTTTAACATAATACTTAGAGATTCATCCATATTATTGCATGAAGCAGTAGGTCATTCCTTTTTATTGCTGACTAGTATTCCATTGAATGAATATACCACAGTATGTTTACCAGTGATGGACGTTTCTGTTGTTTCCAGTTTTCGGCTATTAGGAAAAAGTGGCTATGAACATGTATGGGCAGGTATTTGTGCATATTGTGTATATATTTTTACTTCTCTTGGGAAAATTAGATTGCCGAGTTATGTGGCAAGTGGTTGTTTAAATTTAGAATTAACTAACAAACTTTTTCCAAAAAGGTTGTATCGTTTTGCATTTCTACTAGCAGTCTGTGAAAATTCTGTTGGTTTATATTTCAATTTAGTCATTCTGATAGATGTGGATACTCTCTCTCTCTTTTTTTTTCCTGATTCCTACTGCCACATTCCTCCCATGGAATAAATGTACAGAAATTCCTATCTGACCAAACAAGGAAAAGAGCAAGGAAGAAATTTAAAAGTGGCTTTACATAAGAAGCAAAAATATCTTTTGGTTCATAAGAAGACATAAAGACAAGAATAAAAAAATGAAGAAGTAAGAAAGCAGGTGTTGGAAAGGCGGACCCACGTATAGGATCTCATAAGCTCTCCAAAGTGACTCCTTCTTGTCATCCATCTAGGTAGGAAACAGTTTGGCCAAATACTCTGATTAATCCATTTAGAAAAATCCACTTCTGCGCTGGGCATATATTATAAAACCAACCCCTTCTATTAACTCTTGTGTTCTAACCTAGTCTCCTTTAAACCAGAAATGGGAGATTTTACAGAAGGATGGCTGGGGGGACAGCATTGCTAAAATAGCCATGTGTAAAATAATTATGAAGGATTGCACATTCAAAGGAAAACCTCACCCTGATCCCAAATTATATTATTTCTTAGTTCTTTGGAAAGTGATTTGCCATGAAGGCTTTGAAACCTTTTGAGGAATCATCTTGTTCTTTTCCTTGTTACTCCCCATTCGCTTCATTGGCACACACATTTTCAAGATAATCTTGCAATTTATAATCTTGGCCATTTAGTTCAAGGCCCCAGTGAAACTCTTATGACCTCTAAAGAGGCTGCTAGAATCAGCATCTAGAAAACTCGGATCTAAAATGAAGACTACAGCCCTTTCCTTCTGCATGAGAATTGAAAGAAGGCATTTCTTCCAGGGGTGTATGGAATATACACTGGGGGATCAGTTTACCCAGAAGTTGCTTCTTGTACTCCTCTGTGTGGCCAACAGGAGGAACAGAATACCCTGAATAGTCTACCTGAGAGTCTCTACATCCTGCTGCTTCTCCTTTTTCCTTCTTTTGCTGTTCGTATCCAGAACTGCCTATATCAGTCGCCTCTCCTTTTCCAAATGCAAGAGAGAGCAAGAAGGGAGAAGGGTGGGAATTTTGAAGAATTGAGGTAATACGCTGACTGGTTGACAGTGCTTACTTTTGGTTTCTAGGCAATAAATCATAACCTACAAGCAAAAGGCCACTCCTGCTTTCAGCTACCATCTGGATCCATATTCCCCAAGGCCCTGTCTCCAGGGTGACCCAATACTATGGTAAATACAAAACCTGCTGAGATTGAGTGTCCATGTTTGAGAACCAGACTCTAGACATTTGGTTCAAAGAGTGATGGTGACACAATGGGGTCAAGTGAAACTGTCAGGAAAATAGCTACTAATAATAGCTCATATGTATTGAGCACTAGCTCTGTGCCAATCATCAAATGCCCCACATGTTCTTTTTTTCATTAGCCCTCACATTAACCCTATAATAGAGGTCCTGTTATTAACTCAAGTTTTAAAGTGAAAAACAAAACAAAAAACTGGGATGCCTCGCTGGCTCAGTCCGTGGGACATGTGACTCTTGATCTCAGGGTTGTGAGTTTGAGCTCCACATTGGGTATAGAGATTACTTAAAAATAAAAAATCTAGGGCGCCTGGGTGGCTCAGTCGTTCAGCGTCTGCCTTCGGCTCAGGTCATGATCCCAGGGTCCTGGGATCGAGCCCCGCATCGGGCTCCCTGCTAAGCGGGAGGTCCTGCCTCTCCCTCTGCCACTCCCAGTGCTTGTGTTCCCTCTCTCGCTGTCTCTGTCAAATAAATAAATAAAAATCTTTTTAAAAAGGGGCGCTGGAGTAGCTCAGATGGTTAAGCATCTGCCTTCGGCTCAGGTCAGGATCCCAGGGTCCTGGGATTGAGCCGCACGTCTGGCTCCTGGTTCGGTGGGGGAGCCTGCTTCTCCCTTTCCCTCTGCCTCTCCCCCTGCTCATGCTCTCTCTCTCTGTATCTCTCTGTCTCAAATGAAAAAATAAAATCTTTAAAAAAAAACCTTAGGGGCGCCTGGGTGGCTCAGTTGGTTAAGCCACTGCCTTCGGCTCAGGTCATGATCCTGGAGTCCCGGGATCGAGTCCCGCATCGGGCTCCCTGCTCAGCGGGGAGTCTGCTTCTCCCTCTGACCGCCCCCCTTCTCATGCTCTCTCTATCTCATTCTCTCTCTCAAATAAATAAACAAAATCTTTAAAAAAAAAAAAATTAAAAAAAACTTAAAAAAAATTAAAAATAAAAAATCTGGAAAAAAATAAATAATAAATAAAATTAAAAATACCCTGAGGCTTAGTGAGATGGTGACTTCCTAAGGGCCCCCAGCTAGCAGATGATAGGCCCAAGTTTTAAACCTAGGTAATGTGACTCCAGAGTCTTCATTCTTAACCACCCTACAGTATAACTACCACTAGAGCCCCATTACAGGTAAAATCCCCAAGTAGATCAGTCTGCCAATGGGAAAGTATGAGAAAAAATGTTTTCCAGATTTCGAAATCTATTTTGAAAATCAGTTCATTTCAACAGTCATTCATTTATTCATTTAACAATTATTTTTGAATATGTATAGATGCTGGGGATACAGCAGTAACAAGATAACTATGGTTCCTGCCCTCACGGACCTTACCATCATAAAGAGAAAGTTTGTAAAGAGAAAATTGCAATAAAAAAAAAATGATGGGTTTCATCAGAGGTATGAAGGGGCAATACCAAAGAAGAGGAAGAGGTACCTGAATCTGGCTGTGAGAGTGAGAAAATGCTTCATAGAGGAGGCATCTTTAGGAGCTGGTTCTCAAAGATTAAAGAGGAATCACAAATAGACAAGGTATGTGTGGATGCATGCAAGTACGTAAGGGAGGGCGTGGTGTTGTACCCAGGAGAAAAGGAGGAAGCATTGTGGGCAGAGAGCGCAGCCCAGCCCCACTATTCCAACCCGAGGGAGCACATGTTTGGTGGATGCCAGCAACACAGGGTTCAAGGTAAACAGCAGAAGGGGAGAAAGAAGCTGTGTAAAGTGGGTGAGGCCAGGTCTTGAAGGGACTTGTAAGGAGTTTGGGTTTTAACTCATGGGCAGCAAGAAGCCATTCAAGGATTTTTTTTTTTAAATGTTTTATTTATTTATTCATGAAAGTCAGAGAGAGAGAGAGAGAGAGGCAGAGGCAGAGGGAGAAGCAGGCTCCCCGCCTAGCAGGGAGCCCGATGCGGGACTCGATCCCAGGACCCTGGGAACATGTCCTGAGCCGAAGGCAGACGCTTAACCATCTGAGCCTCCCAGGCGCCCGCCATTTAAGGATTTTGAACAGACACATGACATAACCAGATGGGCATCAAATTCCAGCTTGGTCAGTTACGGCAGGAAGGATGAGAGAAAGAGAGGCTAGATGGGAACTGGGAGATAATTTAGGAGAACGTAGTAATATTGCTGATGAGAAAAGATGCAGTGCCTAGCCAAGGGCAGTAACCGTGGAGATAGAGAGGAAGAGATGAATGAGAGGATGACTAAAAGGCAGACTCCACAGGACTTGAGGATTATCCAGTGAGGTGGCATAGGGGTTCAGTGCACAGACTGTGTGGTTTCAGACTGCATTGATTTCATACACTTCTTAGCAGTGTGACTTGGCCAAGTTACTTAAGCCATCTGCCTCAGCCTCCTCATCTGTAAAATGAGGATAATAATAGTATTTATAGCATAGGGTTATGGTAAAGATCAAATGAGATCCAAATGCCTAGAACAGTGTCTGGCATAGTAAGTGCTCAACAAATTTTCTCTTTTCATTATTTTAGTGATCGAAAGGGAGGGATCTAGGTGGGTCCCAGGTTCCTGACTTGGGTCACCATGCCAACACGAACTAAGTGCAGGATACTCTCCTTGAGAAAGCTATAGTCTAATAGAGCACCTACTAGAAGCACTTGGAACTGATCCTAATAGGCCACAACTAAGATTTGCTGTGCTTGTTTAGCTGTGGAAGTAAAAACTGACATTGCTGAGTAGCTCCAGATTCTGGGCTGCCTGACTCAAAGCAGTATTTTCTGCCTTTATTCTGATCGCATTTCCCCAAAGATATTTTTCAAACATCAAAAATATTTCATGTGATCCTAATGTTCTGAAAGTCATCCCAGATCGTTGAAAGAAAGTACTAGGAAATGCTCCCTGAAAAGGTAATTTCTTCAAATATATATATTTTAATTTAACCAAGCGTTCTAGAACTTTCTATATGTTTTTCCCTTAGACACTTTAGTATAAAAGATTTTCAATTAATATGTATCCTTCCATCTATCCATCCACCCATCCACCCATCCATCCATCCATCCCCATCCATTGATTCATCTATCTGCCCACCCAGCCCTCTATCCACCCACTCATCTATCTACCCATCCACACTGTGTGGCATAGTGATGAAGAACATAGAATTTGGAGCCAGACACACCACTATTAAGCTTTACTATACCTAGTAGCAGTGAGACCTTGAGGCTGTCCTGTCACCTCTCTGAACCCAGTTCTTTGTTTGTAAAATGAGGATTCAAACAATCTCCAGGAGCCCCTGGCTGGCTCAGTTGGTAGAGCTTATGACTCTTCCTCTCAGGGTCCTGAGTTCAGGCCCCATGTTGGGCATGGAGCCTACTTTCAAAACAAACAAACAGAAAAAACCCACCAAGTATCTCCTCACAGTTCTCCTGTGAGGATTAAATGAGACAATGAATATAAAGTATGGAGCACAGCACTGTGCATGTACTAACACTTGACTACTAGTAGCTGCTTTTATTATTCTGCAAGCCACGCACCATGCCGGACACTGAACATGCAGCAGTGAACAAGAGTTAGGGGCCCTTCCCCAAGGAAACTTCCAGTCTAGAGGAGGAGAAAGATATGAATAAGTAATTTCTCCCAAACAATTTCATCTCATTATACAGCACTGCTCTCCTCCCAATTTATTAGGTTCATAATTGAGGGCTTGTCTTTGATTCATCTCTTTTCTATCAACCCCACCTCATTACTCCTGCCCCCCACCCCTGCACTCTATTCTCTAACCTTGTTTTATTTTCTTCATATCATTTCTCTCTCTGTCCTCCCTTCCTCCCTCCCTCTTCTCACTATTTTTCTTTCTTCTTCGATCTCTACATATAGCTGGTCTCATGAGGGGCAGGACTTTGTCTTCTCACCTCCGTATCCATGTGCCTTGAATGGTACTCAGCACATAGTAGGTGCTCTGTAAATATTTTTTAAATTAACGATTGAATGAGTGAAGGAATCCCAGTAAAATGTGTGTGACCACAAGAACAATCCTGCTGGGGCAGCATGGTGACAACTGCTCAAGGATGCTTTGGAAAACATTCCCATCTGTCTGAGAGTTAAATGCAGTGCTGCCTGATAGCAAGAGTCATAAGCTCTACCAACCATGTCCTGAAGTGTCCTTTCACTTGGTTCTTAGCAATACACAGATGAAAAAGCTACTGTAGCCAAATGGTTGGTGAAAAGAAGACCTGGACACCATTCTTAACAGAGCAATCAATTCCCTCCCTAAAAGGGGCACTGCCAAAATTTTACAGTTATTTTATAGCCAATATAATAACAAACACTCCTACTGGTAGAGCACCTAGTACATTCCATTCATCTCGTGTACCTCTTGACTACTTCTTACACCGACTCTGCAGAGTAGGTATTATCCTCCTCATCTTGCATATGCAGAACCTGAGGCCCAGAGAGGAATCCTTATTTGTCTAAGGTCACAACGCTGGTAAAAGGGGGGGCTGGGATTCAAACCCAGGTCTGTCTGGCTCTGATGTCTAGGCTGGTTCCACAACACTCTAGAGGGTCAGCTCCTTCAAGTGGGGGGTGGATGGTGTGGATATGACCTAGCTAATGCTAATTTAGAGATAAAGAGTTCTAGATAGAAGTCTCTGTAATGAGCCTGCTGGCCCAGTACGAATGGCGAGTTTTATCTCCTGTAGGTCAGAGCAATTTGGTGTCTGGGGATTCAAGGGCAGGATTGTGGGGACCATGGAGAAGACTGTTTTCAAAGACAGGAAGGGCTTCCCTGGGCTGCGTCAGGGAGGGCAGTGTGCTCACAGTGATGAGCACATGCTGGGGGACAGGAACAAGGAAGAGATTGTAGGGAAGCAAAAAGTGTTACCAGAAAGGCTCTGGACAGAAGACAGATGGATGTGGGGGTGGGGCAGAAGGGAAAGAGAAGTAAATGCATCCACAGCAGGAGGCTTGGAAGAAGGGTTTTGTAACCCCTGCCCTTCTCCCAGGATGTTCTTCACTGCATCCCTGGCTGAGATATACTTTCGTTCCTGTTAGAACCTTTCACTAAGACACAAGGAAACTCAGCTGAGCAGTGAGGGAAGACCTTCATGGGCAACTGCCACTGAAATCCCAAGTTCTTAAATGTCACCACATCAGAGAGGCCTTCCTTCATCTAAATGAGACACCCCTTCCCCCCATGACTCTCTATTACTGGACCTGACACTTTCTCAATAGCATTTCTCACAATTTGTAATCACATATTTATTAATTTTCATAGTCATTGCCAGGCTCTCCCCCTTGGGCCAAGACCATCTTTGTTTTATTCACCAATGTGTATTTGGAACCTAGAACGGTGTGAGGGAAATGTTCAAGAACTATTTGTTGAACAACTGAAGGGGTGAATGTTGTCCAGGCGGCTGATCCTTAAATCAGGTGGTCTTTGTGGCATGTGAATAAATTACAGTGTACTCATCCCCCTCAACAGGTGCATATAGGTAAAATCAGGTTAGAGTTAACACCAAGGATAGGTTCAAAGAGGAATTAAGGCTTGCTATCCAAGAGGTGTCAGGG
Source organism: Leptonychotes weddellii (assembly GCF_054177405.1). Classification (NCBI taxonomy): domain Eukaryota; kingdom Metazoa; phylum Chordata; class Mammalia; order Carnivora; family Phocidae; genus Leptonychotes; species Leptonychotes weddellii. The sequence goes on from NC_138383.1 coordinate 28,686,126, forward strand.
GAAGTCCTATTCCTTGGCCTACTGAGGTGAAGGGAATTCTGGGCTGCTTTTATGGAAATGAGCCTAAGTCAGTTTAGCCCTAGCTCTCTCCTCCCACACACCAGTCCCCAGTCAGTGCCCAGTTGGGGGCAGATCACAGTGGGGCAGGTCATGCTAAGGCTTGCCCCACTTCGTGCTGCCAGGAGCTCTGGCTCCCATCAGATATATGCTGGCTGTTGGCTAGAGGGAAGAAAGCAAGCTGTAGCAGGAATGAAGTCCACCCCCTCCCCCCCAGACTTGAAGCCGTCGGCTGAGGGAAGCCAGCTGGTACCAGGTTAAAGAGACCATTATTTGCCGCCTAATAAGCAAGTGTTTGGGGAGTTGGGGGCAGATTATTTCTCAGCAGCTTGGAAAACAGGGCATACATGATATTTTGTTTCTCCTTTGGCCTTGCTGATAGCAGAGTTTACTCTTGAGTTTTGGTTGACCTGATTCTTTTCAGGGAGACCTTGAAATATAGATAAGCCCACCACAGTGGAACAGATATATGCCGCTCCCTTCCCCTTCACCTACCCATTCTTCCTGATGCCACCCTTCGTGTATGAACTGTGATCATTGTTCCTAGGGAAGAAAAATGCAGCCAGGAGACTCCTCACTGCAGCCTCAGCAAGATGCACTGCAGGCCAGATTGGGCCTCAGTGTGGGACTTCTAAGTGGTATGAATCTAGAGAAGGGAAACAAAGTTCAACTTGTTCCTGTGAGCCTTCATATCAGAGATGTTTAGGTCATGGGTCTGCACAGTTAGAGATGCTGGTCATTTTTGTCCACTAGTGTGAGAGGCTTGGATGGCCTTGGTTTGCCCTCACGTTTCCTGCCTTTCATTTTTCTGGAAAGAAAATTAAGAGTTTATTAATCACCTACTATATCCCAGGTACTGAACTATGCATCTTTTCCAAGGTTGTCTCATTTCATTTGTATTAAAACCATTTCGGGAGAGATTATTATCCCCTTTATATGCATGAGAAGATGGAGGTTCAGAAAAGTAGAATAAATTTACTAAGCCCTCTCAGCCAGGAGGCTGAGTCATAATTTGAACCCGGGGCATCTCACTCCTAAACTTGTGTGTTCTTCCCATCCAGGGTTCACAAAGAACAAAAATGCTGGAACACATTGCAGGGTGACCTGACTATGTTGCTTAACAGTATGAATTTAACACTAAACATTGTTTAGCACATCTGCTTTTACTGGGGAGAGACAGAGGAGGGCGAGGGGGCTGGCCTGAAAACAATTCGTTTGCTGGGGTTCAGCCTGCTCTCAGCGCCTAGTCCCATCCAGACAGTCGGAGCCTCTCTAAAAAAGCCACCGTGTTATTATAGTGTCAGAGAAAAGGTGACCTCAGTAGCTTGGACCAAACCCCAGCTTGGACCAGAACTTCCGTCCAGGGTAGCTGACTCTCTTTTATTGCATAACAGCCACATTTTTGCAGCCCTGTCCCGGAATATCTGCGGGAATAAAGGCTCCAATAAAATGAAAGTTACCCTGCATGCTTGTCTCCTACCCTAAACCGGGGGCAGCTCAACAAGACAGAAATCCCAAAGCAGCAACTTGTCCTGGAGGCCAATGGCGTAGTCACCCAACCTGTATCCAGCTGCTCCTTCTGCAGAAAACAAGCCCCCAGCTCTGCCTTCTGGGACTGAGTGTGAGCTCTACCGGCCCTTGGCAACCCAGCTCCAGGAAGTTTGCTGCTTCCTTATTTGAGATGTATTACTAAACTGTAATCATATTGTGAGTGGAGCCAGCCAAAGCAGTGGCTATTAATAGGGAGGTGAAGAAAGCTGACTCAGGAGGAGGCTGACTTAGGCTGAAGGGGAGAGCCTGGCCACCTTGGCCTACAATCCTCAGCGAGAGGTCAGCGAGAGAGACAGACCTGAGCTCATTTCGCTCCTGGGCCGGAGTCAGCACGATCTGGATTTCTCAACTTTGGAAATAGAAACCTGAGGCGGTCCCAATCAAAGGGATGTGCAGCCGACCTTCCCAGGGCCTTGGGGAGTCTCAGAGCCCTGAACACAAATAGCTTAAATAGCTCTGATGCAGCAGAGCTGTAACTCTCCCCTGCCAGGGTGACTTGGAATGGGCTGTGGGGGCTACCTTCTGCAGCCTCCCTCAACCGAGCCAGCCCTGCGCCGGCCAGAGCTCCCCGCCGGCAGAGATGTCAGAGGAGGGAGAACCTATTTCGGGCTTCCTGATAAGGCTTGGGGAAGTGGGTGTTACAGAAAGGTGGAAGCAAAGAGGTGAAGGTCCATAGCGAATGAAGGGCATGGTGCAGAGAGGCCTGATCCTGTGGCAGAAAGTTTTCGGTCATTTCTGTTAATGCAGTGCCTTGCTCAGGGAGTTCAGACTTCAGCCATTTGGTAGACACGCCATCACCTAGCAGCTGGAAGCAGGATAGATTCCCACATCTGGCCCATGCTGCGCCACAGGAAGAACAACTGCTCCCGGACGCTGCGTTCAGAGTATCCCTTGCTCCGTACCAGGCACGGAACACACGCTCTATATGCCGCTTCATTTAGTCCTCACCCACCCCAACAGGGGGGTATCATCACCCCTCTTCTCAGAGGGAAAAAGTGAGATTCAACAAGGTGAAGTGACAGTGGCAGGGCTAGAAGGTGACAAAGATATAGGACTAAAACCTAGGGCTGTGGGCAGCCTGAGGAAGAGCCAGCTGCAGCAAGCTGCCTTTGTGCCCGAGGCTCGCCCCCATCATTCCCCGGCCGTGCCTCCCTCTGCCGCCACTCTGGTGCCCGCACTGAGTCGGGGTGATGGCAGTCTGCGTGTGTGTTGCTGGGAGGTGCTGGAATCTTCTGTTCGTTCTTTTAGTTGGTTAGGCATGCCTGGGTATGTTGCCTCAAGGTGGAAGATTCGTTTTGGTTCCTGGATCTCTGAAGAAAGAGGGTCAGGTGGAGAACGGATATGGAAGATCCGTTCCTGTCCCTCCTAAAAATATTTACTAAGCACCTATTAGGCTCAGCTCTGGATGGCTTGGGCACTTTCAGACTACAGAACAATTTAAAGACACTATTGGTCTGGTATTTTTCTCTACTATTTTTCACATATCCTGGGGACTATCCGCAGGGGTAGATCTCTTCAATTACATACGTGTCATAATAGACACCTTAGACACTCAGATGTATCTATCAAGTACTTCTTCACGGAAAAAGTGGACTTTCCTTCCACCGATTGTCATTTGGGTCACTTCCTGACCCTGAGAAAGATCCCCAGGACCCCAGACCCCAGCTCTTAAGCTCTAGCAAGTTCATGAGGGAAGGGAGCCCGATGCGGGGCTCGATCTCAGGACCCTGGGATCACGACCTGAGCCAAAGGCAGACACTTAACCACTGAGCCACCCAGGCGCCCCTGGTCAATTCTTTTTTCTTCCTTTTTTGAAAGGCAAACAGATGGCCTAACAATCATAACGGTCAACAGGGTGGTGGCCGCATCCAGGTTCAGGCAGCTGCCTCCTCTCACTGTAGTCAAAGTTAATTAATTCCCACTGTACCTTGAACTAGGTCACTTGCAGGTCTGTGCTGAGGCCTGACCTGGTGTCGGGGGAAGGCATTTCTCGTCTGGCTCTTGCTGTGCTGTCTTGGGCAGGCGGATGGAGAAGGGGGTATTTTTCACCTTTGCGTGGGATTGTCTCTCCTCTTCTCCTCCCGGGAGGTGACCATTTTCAGATCTGTGGGTGGGGAGGAAAATCTTCTCTTCCAAAAATAATCTCTTTCTGCAGTGGGGTTTGAAGCTGGACCAAGCTGCTAATGCTATTTTTACCCAGCTTGCAATTCAGGGTGTAAATAGCAACTCTGGCTGTTTTTTCCCATAGCTGACAACAGAGTCAACCTCTTTAAGGCAGGGGCATCCCGGCATTTTGCACAAAGGAAACAGAATAAAGGTTGCTCTCGGGCCCAGGGAATGATCCTTGACCATTAGGTCAGTATACAAACAGGGCTGGCATCTCCGTGGTTGTGCTGTCTCAGTCACTGCTGTAAACACCAGGCCCCATGATAGCTCCTCGGCTGAGGCCGGTTTAAAGAGGCGCAATGTGGAATCACGAGGGAAAGACAGGCCCATAAATCTCTGCCTGAGCACGCTGAGGGTTCCGGGAGCTTGAGCAGCTCTAGGCTCCAGCTGACTGTTCCCCTCGCCCTCCCTCTTGCATTAGCAAGCATTTCTTCTAACGTTGCCCCAAACCCACCAGATTAGGAGCTGAGGAAAGACAGAAAAAACACCTACCCAAGGCTGTCCAGATGACAGAATGTCTCTATAAAAATAGATGCCTCCCATTTCTCAAGTGACTGGAGACCCCACCATCTTGAGTATTAGGAAGTGTCATTTAGAGGTCATGCTAAGAGGACTGGCTCCCTCCATGCTGCATATGAGCAGAAGCCGTGAGAAGCTAACCAGAGCCTTGGGTTGTGTCTCCAACCGGCCTGGGTGGGGTGGGAAGTTCAGTTTCACAGAGGACCCCTCATTGGTACTGTTGATGAGCGCAGTAACCAGCAAAGACAGAGGTGAGCTCATCACATTTGGCAATTCCCTATTGTTTCTCTTCTGGGGAACAAACATACTTCACTGGCTTTTTTCTGAGGCCACTTTTCTTACCCAAATCTTTCCCTGGGGCCTTTGGACTGAAATTAGAAAGGAGCTATGAGTCAGCAGGAATGCCCTTCATTCTGAATTACACAGCAACTCTTCATGGAACTGCCCATTCCCTTCCTCTAGGCCTATATTAGTCAATCATGAATCAATAAGAGAATTTCTCAAATATCTACTGCATACTCAGAACTGGGCATTTAGGCACATGGTTCAAGTTTCAGGTTCTTCCAGCAGATGATGTGTGGGCTAAGAAAGGGATTGGAGGGCAGGTAAGCAGCTGAGTAACCCCCATATTTGCTTTTTGGGAAGTGGTTTCTGTGCAGTTCTTCGGAATTGATTCTGGGCAGCTGTTAAATTGCAAAACTCACTGCCAATTATCAATAGCTAAAGTGGCATCGGAGAGCTGCTGATGGTAAAAATAGGAGCAGGTAACAGATGAGAAAATAGCTTTGCATATGAGGAGAGAAGATGGGAACACACTGTCTCACTCTGCTATGTTATGGGTTTCCACTGTTAGCTTGGGTTCTCTCCCAGAACTGGCCAGCAAAACCTACTTAGTGTGACCTCCAGCAAAAAGTCCACCAGGGAGCTGGGCAGGATGAGATCAAAGCTATGTGTTAGCAGCAGGAGGAGATCCGTGCTGCGTTCAGGGTATCCTGGTTCTCACTGTGCTCAGAGTCACATTAAACAGCCAACACCACAGTTTTCAATAAAACTTGTTGAATTTTAAATGTACCATTATGTACCAAATCTACCATATGTAGCAAATGTCTAGTTGATCTGGTAATTCATTTGTCCCCAAACTTCAAATTTACAAACAATGGTTTTTGGAGCCTTGATGGTAAATGTTTACCTTAAAAAAAACCCAAAAAACGGAAGCAGGAAGAAGTGCCCTGGTGAGTGAAACCAAAAGCAAGTGGCAGACAATCATTTGCTAGACTGACCGTTTGTTTTGAAAAATGCTCCCAACCCCAGCCTTGACATTGGGGAAATTTGGGACACCGTAACAGACTTCCTGTCTAGTATTTCCCTAGATTTCCTGGAATCCAATTGGAAGTACCGTTTCCCCTGTGTCACCAAGGAGTTAAACTTTGGCTGGGCTCTCCTGGTGACTAATAGGTACCGTGTGGCTCTGAGATCAGCGAGAAACTGACAGTCGGTGTGGGAAGTGTGAAGTGTCAGTGCTCTTGAAATGCCTTTGATGGGCATGGTGAGCAAGCACAAGGATGTTTGCCACCTAGTGCCCCTGATTGTGTGATTTTAACGTGAATTCTTATTTCTTCCTGTGAATTTTGCATGATTTTAAATGAAGATCTCTGACTTCTTCTGGAGCTTGATATTACCATAGTGTGCGAGTTATTCTGTGGAGAATGATACTTTTAGACAGCTAATTCCTCTACTTTGAAAAATAACCCATTTTGATTGAAAACAAGGCAGAATCAACTGACCTAACCAAATCATAGCTGACAAGGGTTACGGAGATTTGGTCTTCCTACTCTAGCTGTTTTCATCCTTGTGAAAGGAGCCCAATTAGCATAACACTCTTGGCTTCTCTCCACCCCCTCATCCTTCCCTGGGAAGGATGAGTGGTTTCCTGTGACTGGTGAGTTTGCAAGGAGAAACTGTTGTCTTATGCTATCTTCTCTTCCTTTCTTCTTGGGGGTCAACACTGCTCCTCTAGGGTGAGAAGGGGAGGCCTTTCTGGCCCACCTGCCTATCACTGAGTGTCCATGTCTGTCTAATTCTGAGCTTGAGTATTGGGAAGATCATTTGTCTGACAGTTTCAGCCACATTCTCTAATATCAGCTTTATTAGTAGTAAAGGTTATTTTTGCCCCTCATCTTGCTTACAACAGTCCTCTACTTCAGTTCAAAACTCGGAGAGAAGTGGGGGGGACTGCTATGTTGGGGTCTCTACAAAGACCCCAACATATTTACTGGGAGACTTCTGGTGGCTAGAAAAAGCCTTGGGTTGAGGTGAGACCCTGGCTTCTAGGTCCATGTCACTACTTTCCTGTAGAACACTGGATCATGATCCCAGGGTCCTGGGATCAAGTCCCGCATTGGGCTTCTTGCTCAGCGGGGAGCCTGCTTCTCCCTCTCCCTCTGCTCCCCACCCCCCGCTTGTGCTCGCTCGCTCTCTCAAATAAATAAATAAAAATCTTAAAAAAAAGGAACACCAGGTTCTTCAGTAGTCAAAGGAGTAAAGGGAGTTTATAGAACGTGTCCCTCCCAGCCGGCAGGTATCCATTCAAAACTTATTTATTGAATGCCTACTGTGCACCAGGGGGTACAATGATCAAGATAGATATGGTCTCTGCTGTCACAGTTTATCATCTAACTAGGTCATATCAGTGAGGAAGTTTAATGATCCAAGTGAAGTAAAACAACCTCAAACAGGCTTAACCAATAAAGAGAATTTATCGGCTCACTGGGGATCCAGACACAATTTAATCCAGTACTCAAACAACAGGGATCCATTTCTTGGTTCTGCTGCTTCTGGGTGGATTCATTCTTTTGACACCACATGACGCAACCCGTCCTCTCTCCTGCCAGCTTCAGGCTTTTCACTATGGCCTCAGCGGAAATAAGACGTACCATTTACCAGGCTGAAAAGAGTCCAAGTCCCAACATTCCCTGCAAACTCCCAAGAATCACTCAGATTACACCATTTTAGGTGACGGGCTGTCCCTAAAGCCACGACTGGGTTCAGTGTGAGAGGATACATGGATGAGCTGATAGCCAGTGGAACTCATCCCTAGATGAAAGACAGTTGGGCCCTTCCCACGTGGCTCAGAAATCTGGAGACCTATTAGGAAGAGAGAAGGGGCAGCCACCAATAATTGTCCATGGCAGAAGGAAAAGACAGCAAATAAAATGATAATTCTGCTCTGAGGGAACAATTCAACCTGCAGAAAACATAGATATTCATTACTACCTGGAGTAAAGCACAGGTCAAGCACAGGTCTGGGAATCCAGAGATTTGGGTTCCAGATTCTGTGCAGGATCCCTATATACAACAGACCCGTAGGAAAGTTCTGGAGGTTAGTAGACTTTGCTTCTTGATCAGGACCCTCAGGAACTGCCCTTGGGTTGGCTCTGTGATTCCTTTTCTCTTTTTGGAATGGAGGGTGACATATATCTGAGAGGAACGCTAAACGGATCACTGAGGTGCTGTCCACAAAGCAGCTGTCACTACATAAACCCAAGCTATCTGTTATCATGTGCTTGTTATTCTTTTAGTCTTAAGAACATTCAACCAGTGGTTTAAAACGGGGCTAAACATTAACCACACTAGGGTAGATCAGCACTACGGGAGCTATGAGCCATGAAGATACACAGGCCTTCAGTGTTCTAAGTTCAAAAGATCTATGTGAAACAAGATATAATCCAAGTGAACTGAAAATGGACAGAAATGCAGTCAGACATGCAGGGTAGGGAGGGTGCTTCGGCTTAGTACCAGAGCTAGTTCTCAAGGGGTATGAGTGTTTGCCAAGCAACTCAAAAGTACCAGTGGGGCCTAGGCAATCCTTTAGATCTTCATTCAGCAAACATTTGGGTACCTTCTCTACAAGAAGGTACAGTAGGAACACATACACAGCTGTGAGGTTGCCCCTTATATCCTTCTTAGAAAAAGAAAGAATCTCCATTTATAAATAGGTAAATTATCATGAGTCCAGATTATTATATGTAATATCATATATGTTATATGAACTAAAGGTCTATCACACCAGAGCCAGAAGGTAAAATTAGTGTCATTTGGGGGTGGAAGTTGGAGAAAGAGTGGGTCACGAGTAAATCCTGCTTTAAGGCATAAACAAATATATAGGATTAAATTGAAAGATTACAATTACACAGCGGTTTTTTTGGACTCCCAAATAAATATGACCCAATCCCCTAAACACCCTATGGCAGCAGTTTATTTGCATCTTTCTCACTGCTCTTACTCTGACTTCTATCACAGTCAGTTGTTTATTCATTCAATTATTCGATCAGTCCCTCATTGAACATTTATGGCAGGCTTGATATGCACCAAGTACTGTGTCAAACGCCAAGATACAAAAGAGTGAGACATGGTCGTTGTATCCTAGGAGCTCAGTCCAAGAGGGGAGGAGGCATAGAAAAAATAATTATAATACAACATGGGAAGTGCTCACAGAAGCATGCACTGAGTGCTCTGAGGTGAAGTCTTCACAAAGGAGATGACATTTGATTTGATCTAAAGATAACAGGAGTTTTCTAGGCTGAAATTTTAGAGCATCTGGAAAGTCCCTGCAGGAGGAGCCAGCATGGTGTGCTGAGGAAATGCAAAGGAGTTTGGTCTGGAAGGATAGGGAGAGTGTCAGAAGAGGAGTGGAGTAAAAGGTAAGTCATGTAGAGCTTTGTAGCTCTCTATGTGGGCTTTGGACTTTATTTTATAGATAAAAGGGATTTGTTGAAGGACTAAGTAAAGGAAGGACAATATTAGGTTTGGGCTTTAGAAAGACATTCCAGCAGCAGTCTGCAGGAAGGGTTATCCTGGGGAAGGATTGGAGGCAAAGAAAGCAGCAAGAAGCTTATTTCAATAATCTAGATGAGAAGTGATAAGTCGTGATAGTTGAAAAAGATGGAACAGAATGGATTCAGGAAGACTTGAGAGATTGAATCAGTAAGACTTGATAATTGATTGATGGGGATGACGTCAGAAAGGAAAAAATCTTGACTTAGGAATCAATAGCCTGGGTAGATAAGGAAATGAGGGTTCTATTAACCAGAGTAGCTAGTAGAAGAAGAACAGGTTTGGGAGGAAAGATAAGGACATACTGCCTTTAAGATGTGTGCATGACATTCACGTGGGCAAGCTCCGTGGCTATTAGAAACATCTGTCTAGAGTTGACAGGAAAAATGGAGGCTAGAGGTTGACCAGGGGATAGGTGGGTGCTGAGACCATGAAATTAAATAGCACAGACCAGGCCACTAAAGGGCAAAGATTTTGAGGGCAGGAGGAGTTCCCTACAGCCCCTGGCATAGTACTTTGCATAAAGCAGGCAGAAACTATGAAAAATGCTCAGATACATGCATAAATATACCAATCTGGAAGTTGCTAGTAACACCTAGATGCCCAGAGACCTCCAATTTGGAGTCTTTGCAATTTTACAGACTTACTTTAGGGCCAAACTGGCAATAAGAAGAATGCAAGCAGCATACTAATATTCAAAGAGATTCCAGCCTTCCACTAAATTCCATTTAAAAAACTACTGTTACCACCATGTGTATTTCTTTGCATTTGGTCTTCCAGAGGATACTATAAAATGAGGAAGCTGGGATAATACAACTTATCAGAATTAGGGGAGTTTAGTTGCAGTTGCTGGAACACAGAAATTGGTGTCAGCGTGTTTGACCTTTAGGAAAGTCATTCTGAGGGCAACTTCATGGTGTTTTAGGAACTAAGCAATGTCTTCTTCAAATGTCACACAATGTTACAGTTCTTTTGCATTTGCTCATTCTTCCAGCAAACACTGTTTGAGCACTTCGTATGTTCTAGACACTGTGCTAGGGACAAAGGACATCTTCCCACCCCTCAAAGAGCTCACAGTCCAATACAATTAAAACATAACTGTGAAGTATTATGATAGAGGTAAGCGCTGTGTGCAGTTGAAGGCAGAGAAAGACAACCCAGCACAGAGGGGAGGAAATGACGGTGGCAACATGGTTAGAGAAGTCTTTTCAGAAGAGACAATGCCTGAGCCAGGTGATACAAGGAGGGGATGAGGTTCCAGATCAAGAAGAGAGGAACTGTAAAGGCAAGGAAGAATAGAATTCATTGTGGCTGAACGTGGAGGGGAATGGCAAGAGAGGAGCTAGGACAGGTGGAGAGGGACCTCATCAGGCCCTGATAAGCCCTTCCTATGGAGTCTGAACTTTTAGCCTGAAAACAATGGATAGTCACTGAAGGATTCTTATAGAGGACTTCAGAATTCTTGTGCTTTTAGTTTTTGTCTCATTTTCCATTCTCCCTCCTTCTGTCTGTTTTGACAGCTTGTCTACCTTTCTTCCTCCCTCCCTCCCTTCCTTCCTTCCTTTCTTCCTTCTTTCCTTCCTTTCTCCTTCTTTCCTGTGAGCATGATTTTGGAAATTGCAGCTGATCTGGCCTATACCTAAAGGGCAAGTGATTTATTTATGTTTTGTCCATGCTTGGGCTGAAGAAAAAGAAGGGGTTGTAGATCCCAGAAACGTGAATTTTGATGGTAGTAATAAGCAAAGTGAGAGAATCCCAGAAACAATTAATACCACCCAGAGACTCTCCTTTACTCAAACCTGGAGATGCTTATGTTCAGTTTTGAGGAGGGGGGGCGTTACCTCCAAGGTGTGGACAGGAATCTTTTTTTTAAAGATTTTTTTTT
>NC_138383.1:28697636-28712793 GCF_054177405.1 Leptonychotes weddellii
TTTTTTTTTATTTATTTATTTGAGACAGAGAGAATGAGAGAGACAGAGAGCACATGAGAGGGGGGAGGGTCAGAGGGAGAAGCAGGCTCCCTGCCGAGCAGGGAGCCCGATGCGGGACTCGATCCCGGGACTCCAGGATCATGACCTGAGCCGAAGGCAGTCGCTTAACCAACTGAGCCACCCAGGCGCCCAGGAATCTTAACTGAAGAGAGATCTACACTCTTGCTACTTAAAATGGGGTCCCTTTAGATAAGTGGAATTTCAAGCTTCAACCCAAACTTACTAAATCAGAATCTGCATTTTTAACAAGATGCCTAGGTGATTCCCATACACATTCAAGTTTGAAAAGCCCTGATCTACAAGATAGGAAAACTGCTTAGCTGGTAAATCTTATGTCACCATGTTGCAATCTGTGTTGTTTTGCATGGCCGATTGATATGTAATCAGTTTGTCAACCTCTATGATTATAAATTTATGTCCCACAGTAAACTCAATCAGGGGTTAAACCACTTGTACTCCACTGAACTTTTCCAAGAAATCTCCTTGGAACCAATGATGTTGAGATTCTTTTAAATAAAAGATTTGCTCTCTGACTGTTGGATAAAAGATTCATTTTTCCCTTATTGTGACAAAATATACATAACAAAGATTTACCGTTCAACCATTTTTAAGTGTGCAGTTCGATAGCAGTAGGTACATTCACATTGTTGTGCAACCATCACCATCATCCATCTCCAGAACTTTCTCATCTTCTTTTTTTTTTTTTAAGATTTTTATTATTTATTTATTTGAGAGAGAGAATGAAGGAGAGAGAGCACAAGTGGGGGAGGAGCAGAGGGAGAGGGTGAAGCAGACTCCCCGTTGAGCAGGGAGCCCGATGCGGGGCTCGATCCCGGGACTCCAGGATCATGACCTGAGCCGAAGGCAGACGCTTAACCGACTGAGCCACGCAGGCACCCCACCTTTCTCATCTTCTTAAACTGAAACTCTGTGCCCATTAAATAATAAATCCCATCGCCCCCTCGCCCCAGGCCCTGAAAACAACCATTCTACTTTCTGTCTCTATGAACTCTAGGTGCTTCATATAAATGGAATCGTACAGTATTGGTCCTTTTCATATTTGGTTTATTTCACCTAGCATAATGTCTTCAAGGTTCATCCATGTTGTGGCTTGTATCAGCGTTTCCTTCCTTAAAAAAGGCTGAATGACATTCCATTGTATGTGTCTACCACATTTTCTTTTTTACCATTCATCCATCAACGGCCACTTGGGTTACTTCTGTTTTAGCTATTGTGCATAATGCTTCTGTGAACATGGATGTAGAAAGATTCATTCCTATAATCAGCATTCATACCAGGCATGCAGCTCCCTTCTCCCAGCATCTCCATATTATTTCCCAAAGGTGTGCCACAATAAACATAAAATTCACAGCTAATGGATGTTCTCAATGAATTTTCTTTAATGTATCAAGTCTCTAGTTGACTCCTCATTAAGAAAAGGGAATTTGCTGTTGTTGGGAATGAAATGTCTGTTCCATTTAGTGTCTCTTTCTGGGAGCAAGGGCCTCCTGAATATAAACTCAGAGCCAGAGCCAAGATATTAATCTGTGAAGCTCAAGTATTGATTTGGTGATGCCATTCTCTTCCCCTGATGCTATTCCTATCAACTCAAATTATCTCTCTGAATATAAGAACCATTTTTTTTCTGGGTGCACCGGGCAGCTGGTGACAAGCTGCTTGCTGATGGACTGTGACAGAGATGAGCAGTCAGCTGCTCCTGGGCAGTCGAGGTCCTCCCTGCCAGAGTGTTGCTGGTCAAAGGAATTTGCAGTCCTGAAGCCAAGGGGCGGACCGACATCCACTTGGACAGACTCGGGCCTCCAGCCTGATTTCAGTGACCCCCAACAGCGCTCAGAGAAGGGGAAGAGCCCTTGAGCTTATGGTGGAATTATTCTAAAGAATTATATAAAGGGTGTTATCTCCTCAGATTATCATATTTCTTTTCTGGAATCTCCAGTTGACCTGTGCGGCTCCAGGAAGCTGGCGGGACAGCTTTCCCTCGGTCATCCAGTGGAGGCGCTCTTACACTCTCATTTCATGCCCACTGTGTTTCACCCCTGGGTCAACTCTTTGGGTTATCAGATATGTGTGTGAAGAAGAGAGGGATACAATCACACCAGCTCATTTGGAAAATAAACACTGAAACTGGATTTCATTTTCTGTGCAATCACTTTGGCTTTGAAACTAAATCTGGACGTAAAGACGGGAACAATACAAGTTTCCAATTTTCATGTTAATTCCTGGCCCTCGAGGATGATTAACTATCTAGAAACTGAAAACACGGTTTGGACTAATCTTTTATGAGATCTGATTAAGAGCTTTACAGCGAAGATTTGCACCACATTAGAAAGGCTCAAACAATTTAGGAGAGTGCACATGTAAGGAATTTCCTTTTACCCGATTATAAAAGAAGAGCTAGAAATCACAGCCAACTGCACAAGAAAGGAAAGGGTAAGGACCAGCCTATTTGATCCTAAGGAAAAAAGTTTGCATGTTGGTGAGCACATTTGAAGACTTCCCATGAGAACCCCTGTCGAAACCAAAAGACATAACATGTGATGAGGTTACATGCATGTGGAGTCACAGCAGCATGCGATATGTTGTAAGGATCCAAGGGGAGTCTGGGGACCTGCATAAGATCATAAAATATCTGTAGGCCACTGCTTAGGATTTACACTTTGCCTCCTCCTGGGTTTTATCCTGATCTCTCCACTTGAAACGCCTTCCCCTGTCCTTTTCCCTCTCCATTAATACATGCTTATCAAAATCTCTCCACCCGACACCTCACAGACTGACACCTCTTAGCCATAATCGTTCTTTGCACCCTTTCAAAATGTGTGTGTTTTGGACGCCTGGGTGGCTCAGTCAGTTAAGCATCTGCCTTCGGCTCAGGTCATGATCCCAGTGTCCTGGGATCGAGTCTCGCATCGGGTTCCCTGCTCCCTGGGGTGTCTTGCTTCTCCCTCTGCCGGCCACTCCCCCTGCTCATGCTCTCTCATTCTCTCTGATAGATAGATGAATAAAATCTTAAAACAAAAACCAAAATAAAAACACTGCAATGTGTGTATTTTATATGTCCTAGGTCAGCCTACCTGGCGTTAATGATATATTTCTTAGTGGTCATTTTCAAGACATTTTCACATGTGTGGTTTGTGCTCTTAAATCAGTCCATAAGTTCTTTGAGGTAGGTACTATTTGAGGGTGTATTTCTGTAGGGTGTCCTAAAGCTCAAACTTTAATATGCATGGGCCTCAATAGGGGATCTTGCTAAAATGAAAATGCTGATTCAGCAGGAATGGGATGGGGCTGAGATTTTGCATTTCTGAGCAGCTTCCAGGTATTGCTGCTGGTTGGAGGACCACCGTTTGAGTAGCAAGACCCTAAAACACCCAGGATGATGCCTCAACATAAACAAGTAAAACTTTTTATTGGTAGTAGTTCCAGCCAAATTTCTCCTGTGAGACCCTGACCCCTTCAAGTAAATGCTACCTCACGATCAAAGGTAAGTCCTCTTCCCTTGGGTCATGACACTGCCCTCTAAACTAACTGAAGCCTGAGGACATGATTCTGTTATAATGCAATTGTTTGAATTTGTGTTTAAATTCGAGCAGTATGAGTGGTTTTACTAATGTCATTTGAGGGGACTGGTGAATTATTTGGGTGTGCATGGCCCAGCCCTGATACGCTAGGCCACTCTTGATAAGAGCCACAGTTAATACTAGCTGATCCCATAAACTAGAGCCCACACTAGCCTGCATAGAGTGTGGAGAGCCATAACTCTCCTTCTGGATAAGGGGCCCTCACTTTTCTCCCAGATGGGTTAAGCAGGTGGAGGCCGAAACCAAGCTTACTTTTGTTGACCTGTGTCCAGTTAAGTCTCTGTTTCCTGTAAGAAGTCCTGCTCAGTCAGAGGCCAAAAACCCCACCTTAGTTTCACCTTCAAAACTAGGAAAATCAGTCTTTGACTATACTAAGCAGACTTCAGTAAATGCTTTTGAACCAGGAGGTTCAGACCAGAAGGATTGGCGGGCACGAATGAAGCTACAGAAATGTCTGACTGGTCTCATGACCTGGCACCGATAGGAGGCCAGTCCAGCCTCTCAGGACCTCGGTTTGCTTATCAGCATAATCAAGGTGTTGGACTGGAAGCTTCTTATCAGCGCTAAGAGTCTGTGGTTCTGATCACCATATCAGGGAAAGGCAGGGGAGACAAGAATTCCACACTTGGCTCCGTGACAGCAGTGTGCCTGGGAGCCTCTTGGGGGGCTCTTCTCCTCTTGCTGGTCTCAGCCCCAGTGCTTGTCCTAACCAGGCACTAAGTTACCCTTTCCTAGACAATTGGGTGCCTCACATCCGCCAGCCTGGTGTAGAAAGGCTTGAAAAGATATACCCTGTGCTGCCACCTAATGGCTCCGATTCTCTCCAGGCGATTCTTCAGCACCATTTGGATGTTCCAGAATCTCTAGGCCCTCTATAAAACACAATCCACCAGCGATGAGAACCTAAGGTGAGAGAATAAACATAGGGTACCTCCAGGGGCCACCTCATCACGGGAATCAGGGACTATGACTGTAAGAACCATAACTTTTTTTTTTTAACTTGGTGATTTCCTCCTTGTTATTTCCTGTCTGTTGCCCCGTAATGATTAACAGTAAAACTCTAAAAACAAAAAGGGCCAAGGTGTTTGTTTTCAAGGGCAGCAAGGAAGCAAGGAACTGGGGGAGACAGCACTCCAGGGGCTGGGGTAAACAACTCCAGGGGATGGAGTGGGTGGAAGGAGCTGAATAGCTGGAAGGAAAGCAGGTTGAGTCCTCAAGCTCATTTGAAAAAGGAAAGAGGGGGTGGAATAAAGTTGTGTTCTAGTGGGAATGAGGGTAACGGTCTTAATAGCGTTGTCATTCTTTCCTGTTTTGTCTTCAGATGTACCAGTCTATTTTCAATCCAAGAAGATGAAGCTGTAGACTAGTGTTCTAGTTCAGGGGACTTTGTAGGAAATGATACTCCTAGAGTGAAGATCCCAAATACAAAAGTCTAAGGTACCTGGCTGGGGTCAGCCATGGGTAAGACTATCGCGAGTGGGGGACTGTGGGGAACTGGGGAGCACTTACCCCATCTGGGGAGGCAACGGCTGCTCAGCCCTAGGTGGTTATGGCCCTAACCAAATTGTATGCTCACATTGCCTGATCTTTCAAATCTTCAAGAGAAGCTGGAAATTTAGATTATTATGTGAAGTCTCCTTATTTTTAAATGTTGGCAGCTAATGCTACTTTTAAAACAAACAACAGCAACATTGTGTGGGCCAAATAAAACATGTCAATGAGACATATTTAGCCCAAAGGCCAACTTTTTGAAAACTTGGACCTAGAGCAGTTTGCATTCTGGAATCTCAAAGCATTAAGAGGCTCCTTGTGAGGCATATGGTCTGTCAACAATAGCAAACTACAATCAAACAAGCAAATGTCAGATAAATTGGGGAAGTATTAAATGCTTTGTGTTTAGATTTGTTGGTTTGTTGATTTATCATATCCAGGTGAAAGCTTTGAATACATTCATTCAATGAATCAAGAAGCATTGATTGAGCACCTAATATATGCTAAGCAATGGTAAGTAAAACTTTTTCTGTAAAGGGCCAGATAGCAAATATTTTAGGCTTTGAGGGCCAAATCGTCTCTATCACAACTACTCAGCTCTGCCAGTTGTAGTTACAAAGCAGCCTAAGACAATACATAAACAAGTGGTGTGCTGTGTTCCAATAAAACTTTATTTACAACAGACAGCAGTCCAGATTTGGCCCCTTGGCTATAGTATGCCTATCTCTGATCTAGAAAATCTTAGGGAATTTGAAGCCTAATGCAACAGTTTTCTTTAAGGAAATCTACATGTTTATGCTTTGCCTATTCAGACAAGGAATTAGGGTGATATCACTAAGATTTTAAGTTATATTTATAAGTAGTTTACCCCAAATATTACTCTGTTATCATTTAGTATAATACAGGCTATCATAATTATTCTATAAACATTAACAAGTTACCATAAACATTGGAAATAATGCTGGTCCAACCAAGCTACTGAAGTTAGTTTGGCAAGACTATCTGAATATGAATTTAATTTAGGATAATTTTTCAGAAGGAGAACCATTTACGTGAAAGAGTACTGAATAGTTGACTGAGCTAGTTATCTTAATGGTGTGATTCAATTCCTGTTTTGATTGCATGTGAAACTTGTGAAGAGATAACATAAAGCTGAGCAAACCTGCTTGTCCTCTGAGTCCTATGGGACTTACTAACTACTTGGAACTTTCAAAAAGATGTTATAAAGAGAACAAATGAAGAATATATCACTTTTATCTTTCTATTCTCAGTGAAGTAACTGTACATAGAAGATGCTCAAAAAATTTTTGCTTTATAAATGGAAGGCAACAGACTTTGGTTGGCCATGGTAACTGATTTAGATGTCACTTTTGTGAAATATTCACTAAAGATACCTAGCTATTTACAAGCCTGTAGATACTGTGTTTTGGCGCCCAAAAGCTCTTTGTAGCTCCCTTCTCCTTCACTTTCTTCTACTGTAGACTGCCTTGCAGGGAAAGGGACCATGATGTTCCAATTCTGGCCAACCAGATATAAACATAAGGATCTGCTTGGGGCTTCTGAGAACATTTCCTGATAGGGACTGATTCAGTTTGACCTCTTATCCCTTCCCTCTTCTTCCTGACACAGATACAATACCTTAGAAGTTCAGTAGCCATCTTAGAATGGGACAAAAGTGACAGACTAAGGATGGTGAAGTAAAAAAGAAAGAAGAAGCCTTGACGACATCATTGAGCAGCTGCATTAGCCCTGAACTGACCACATTTGGGTTTATTACATGAGAAGAAATTTAGTCCCCGTGGGGTAAAGCCATTGTTTGGCCTTCTATGACTTGCAACCCAACCCAATTCTATCTATTTGGGGGCTACTTAGAGTTTCCTTCTATTCTTTTTCTTTTTTTTTTTTTTTAAGATTTTATTTATTTATTTGACAGAGAGAGATAGCGAGAGTAGGAACACAAACCGGGAGAGTGGGAGAGGGAGAAGCAGGCTTCCCGCAAAGCAGGGAGCCCGATGTGGGGCTCGATCCCAGGACCCTGGGATCATGACTTGAGCCGAAGGCAGACCCTTAACGACTGAGCCACCCAGGCGCCCTGAGTTTCCTTCATTCTTATACTCCATCAGCATTGCTCAGGAGATGAAATTTCCAGCATCCAATGCAGCTGTATTAATTTTCTGACTCTTCCTGTGCCACTTTGGAAAGTTAGGTTAAAGACATTTAAAATCTTGTTATAAACTCAAATAATATATAAAGATCAAAATTCGTTTGTATACTTAGGAAGAAGTCCTATTACAATACATCAAGTTCAAAGAAAATGTTTTACAACATAGCTTCTAAGAGTATCAAAGGTATTGTCAACAGATTGTTTCTGAACTTGTTTTAGGTAGCAAACACTTTATGCCAACAAACTATCCAAAAAGTATTTAATAATATATGAATATCGTCTACTTTTTAGAGTTTCATGGCCCCTAAACCATCATATTTTGTGACATATACATTAGCTTTTAAAGACCTTTGAAATCTTGGATTTTAGGAGCACCCAGTTGCCAAAATTTGGGCAATTTGGGCATCAAAAAATTAATGATGGAAATGGATTATAACACATTAAATGAAATGTAAAAATATCTATGAGTTCACAGTGATTCAAAAGCATGCCAGCTAGTAAATGTAGATGAATAAGGGAGTTTGCAACTGCCAATATAGTAATTGCTTCAGTGTACCATCATTAACAGATGCTAAAGCTATTGAGTGAAAGGATGGTAGGGAACAAAATAATCACATGGCTTCAAAGTAGCATCTCAGAGATCAGTTAATAATTCCAAAAGGAAGATGTACCTTTACCATGGTGAGACCTGGTAGACATACTCTTCCAAGCAGTCAAACTTCGGCATCAGCAATGGTAAGACGATGGGCACTGATCTTACACACTAAGAGGTGCACAACACCCCCTAAGCAGAATTCTTTCCTGAATCTAAACAAGGAAATAGTCAAGCAAATCCAGAATTTGGAAAAAACCTGTATAAAAAAAAAAAACTAGCTTAAAATGTCAAGGAAACCACCAAAAGGCAGAGATTTTTCTTGGCTAAGAGGGAGTAAGCAGATAACAACCAAATGCAATGTGTAAATCTTCATTAGACTGCACCTTAGAGGAGAAAAAAGTCTGCTTATGAAAGACATTTTTAAAATCTTAAAAAAAAAAAAAAAAAAGGGACACCTGGGTGGCTCAGTCCATTAAGCATCTGCCTTCGGCTCAGGTCATGATCCCAGGGTCCTGGGATCGAGTCCCGCATTGGGCTCCCTGCTCAGCGGGGAGCCTGCTTCTCCTTCTGCCTGCCGCTCCCCCTGCTTTTGTGCTCTCTCTCTGACAAATAAATAAATAAAATCTTTTTTTAAAAAAAAGACAATTTTAAGACCATTGGAGGAATTTGAATATAGAGAATATATTCAATTGCATTGTTGAATTAATGTTAATTTTCTTAGGTGTGATAGTAGTGGTACTGTGGTTATTTATTAGAATGTCTTTTTTCTAGAAGATCCATATTTTAGGCGTTTAGGGGTAAAGTGTCATGATGACTGCATCCTACTTTTTTTTTCTTTTTTTAAGATTTATTTTTAGGGGCACCTGGGTGGCTCAGATGGTTAAATATCTGCCTTTGGCCCAGGTCACGATCTCCAGGTCCTGGGATCGAGCCCTATGTCGGGCTCCCAGATCAGCGGGGATTCTGCTTCTCCCTCTTCCTCTGCCTCTCCCCCTCCTTGTGCTCTGTGTGTGTGTCTATCTCTCAAATGAATAAATAAAATCTTCAAAAAAAATTTATCTTTAAGTAACCTCTACACCCAACATGGAGCTCGAACTTACAATCCTGAGATCAAACGTTGGGGAATATTAAAGTGGAGACTTAGATACATAAATGAAAGGAGCACAAAGATTGGTTTAAGGGGTATTGAGATAATGTCCAAGTTTTCTACACTATTCTAGGATATGCTGGTTTGGTTTCACCTGGAGAATCCTGCACCTCTTTATCACACAAAGTTGTATCGCAGGCAGACTAGGCTGAATCCCACCCAGGGTGATCACCTGTCCCGGTTTGACCAGGACCAAGGGATTTCCCAAGAATGGGACATTCAGTGCTAAAATTGGGACAGTCCTGGGCAAACTGGCTCTAAGGTCACCCTAATATTTCTACTTACCACCTATGTGACCTTGAGCAAATCATTTAGCTTCCCAGAGTCTTGGTTTCCTCATCTATGAAAAGGAGATTACATATGTGCTACAAAATGGATGAACCTTGAAAATATTATGCTAAGTGAAAGAAGTCAGACACAAACATCATATATTATAGGATGATTCCATTTATATGAAATTTCCAGGATAGGCAAATCCATAGAGACAGACAGCAGATTAGTGCCTGCCAGAGCCTGGAGGGTATGATTGCTAAGGGGTATGAGATTTCTTTTTGGGATGATGAAAATGTTCTAGAATTAGACAGTAGCAGTTGTACAGCCCTGTGCATATACTAAAAAAACCACTGAATTGTACATTTTAAGAGGGCAGATTTTATGATATATGATGATATCTCAATGAAGCTGTTATTTAATTGAGTAACACAGCATCACCAACAATTCCACTCTTAGGAATAGGTAAATCTATAGAGACAGAAACAAAATTAGCAGGGCGCCTGGGTGGCTCAGTCGTTAAGCGTCTGCCTTCGGCTCAGGTCATGATCCCAGAGTCCTGGGATCGAGCCCCGCATCGGGCTCCCTGCTCGGCGGGAAGCCTTCTTCTCCCTCTCCCTTTGCCCCTCCCCCCTCCTCTCCTGCTCGCTCTCACTCTCTCTCTCACTTTCAAATAAATAAATAAAATCTTTGGGCGCCTGGGTGGCTCAGTCGTTAAGCGTCTGCCTTCGGCTCAGGTCATGGTCCCAGGGTCCTGGGATCGAGCCCCGCATCGGGCTCCCTGCTCCGCGGGAAGCCTGCTTCTCCCTCTCCCACTCCCTCTGCTTGTGTTGCCTCTCTCGGTGTGTATCTCTCTGTCAAATAAATAAATAAAATCTTTAAAAAAGAAAAAGATTTTATTTATTTATTTCACAAAGAGAGAGAGAAACAAAATTAGCGGTGACCTTGGGCTGGGAGGAGTGGAGGAAAATGGGGAGTGACTGCTCCTGAGAGTGGGGTGTCTTTTGGAGGGATGAAAATGTTCTAAAATTGATTGTGGTCATGGTTACATATCTCTGTCAGTATACTAAAAACTGATGAATGATACACTTTAAGATTTTATTTATTTATTTGAGAGAGAGAGAGATCAGGAGCAGGGCAGGGGTGGGGAAGAGAGAGAGAGAGAGCATGAGTCGGGTGAGGAGCAGAGGGAGAGGGAGAAGCAGGCTCCCCGCTAAGCAGGGAGCCCGATATCAGACTTGATCCCAGGACCCTGGGATCATGAACTGAGCAGAAGGCAGATGTTTAACCAGCTGAGCCACCCGGGGGCCCCATTTGGGTTTTTTTGTTTTGTTTTGTTTTGTTTTAAAGATTTTATTTATTTATTTGAGAGAGAGAGAATGAGAGACAGAGAGCACGAGAGGGAGGAGGGTCAGAGGGAGAAGCAGACTCCCTGCCGAGCAGGGAGCCCGATGCGGGACTCGATCCCGGGACTCCAGGATCATGACCTGAGCCGAAGGCAGTCGCTCAACCAACTGAGCCACCCAGGCGCCTGTGGGGGCCCCATTTGAATGGTATACTTTAAATGGGTGAATCGACTTGCATGGTATGTGAATTATACCTCGATAAGGCATTAAACAGGTAATACGGTAAAAGTATTTTAGGTTAAACAAAGGAGATTATAATACCTGTGTGAGGTCTAAATGAGTCTTTGCTCTCATAACGCTCACACCCCCTCCCAAAACACACTATCACACCAAATCATCATTGTGTAGGCTTTTTTTCTTGCCCACTGAGCTGAGAACCGTTTGATAACAGAAACTTTCTAATTCACAGAGGGCCAGTTTCCTGGGCATGGAACCTACTCAGTCACACAAGACCCTTACTCAGAAGAGCCCCATATTTGGT
The DNA here is from genome assembly GCF_054177405.1 of Leptonychotes weddellii. Lineage (NCBI taxonomy): Eukaryota > Metazoa > Chordata > Mammalia > Carnivora > Phocidae > Leptonychotes > Leptonychotes weddellii. The sequence continues at coordinate 28,708,850 of NC_138383.1, forward strand.
TTAACGCTCTGCTGTCACTGTCTTGAAATTCTTAATATCTGAATGAGGTGCAGGCGACCCTCATTTCCATTTTGCACTGGGCCCGGCAAAGTTTGTAGCTTACTGAATCCACCTTTGTACCCCCAACATTTAGCATAGTACTGATGCTCAGTGGGTGTTCTCTATCCCAATCCCAGTACCCTGAGACTTTGCTCAGAACAGCTCATTGACTTTCAACACCGATTTATCCAGAGTCTCCTACGTGCCAGGAAGCGTGTCAGCAGCTGGGGACACCGTGGGGAGCCAAAGCAGGCAGCAGGCTGCGGCAAGGGACTGGCTCAGAAGGAGGCTGTTCCCGCAGGTAAATGTGCCCACCTAACCACTTGTCTCAGACAGCAGTGACAACGTTTGACTCATTTGTACTTTCAGTTCAAGAAAAACACGTCACCTTGGGATCCGATTTTGCAAGTTCTGCTTTATCACAGGAACTAGAAGACTCTGATGAATGAGGATGGGACTTCAGTTCTTTTCCATGGTGTGAATAAAAAGTTGACTCTGCCTTTTTTTGGTCTGTCCCAACACAAGACCCCATACTTTAACGATAGATGAAGAGATCTGTCAGCACCTTTTAATTCCATTTAGTTCCTATGTACAAAACACTAGGCTAGGCCTTGCTGCTGCTAGGAAGATTGCAGCTAGATCTTTTTAAGCTTGTCACACAAGCTCTTTGGGTAGTGATTCCGGTGGGCTACAGCATCATGGCAAGTCAGCAGAGAGCAGCTTGAGTCAAGACTCTGAAATTCCTGATATACCTGCCTTCCACTTGCTAGATGTTCTTAATTATGGTGAATTCCAGGGGCAATTCCTTAATCTCTCTGAACTTCAGTTTTCCAATCAGTTCATTGAAGGCTGGTGTCAAAGGGCTATAGTAAAGATTAAAAGAGATAGTGCACGCCTAACTTTTGGCATGGTGTCTGGCACTTAGTAAGAAAGCCACAATAAAAACAAAGGCTAAAACATCCTGTAAAACTGTGTTGTTTTACATCTTAATGGCTAAATAGGACTGTTCCTGGCATACAGCCACACATCATAAAATACTTCCGCCTGCAGCTGCTGTTCCACCAGCTAGAGGTGAAGGCAAACAGTTCTGACCAGTATCTCCCTAACTCTTTAAAGTCAGTGAGGTCCTCGTCCTCCCTCTCAGCCTTGGTGGGGACCCCACACCTGGCTCCCACACTCCTGGGTGCAGTATCTGTCTGGAGGAAGGCTAAGCAAGGGGGGCTGGAATGCCTGCAATGGCTGGAGGGGCCACCGAGGGGCAGAGTTAGACCTGTCCTGGCATCTTTAGCTTCTTTGGAACCTGGAGCCCACACCTCCCTAGCACAGTCTGCTCACTGAACACCTAAACACTTGGGTTCTCTCCCACCACCACCCATCATTGGTCAGTCATCAGAAATGGCTGTAAGGCAGCTTTCTTCAGCTGAGGAAGGGCAATTCTTAGAGAAATGCTCATCTGAGAGCTATCAGTTGACTCTCCCAGCAGGTGAGAGAATGACTGCCTCCATCCTGAAGCAGGGAATCTAGGGAGGCAGCACGTCACAGCATCCATGACAACAGTCAAATGGTAGGAATTTCTGTCCCTATATCCCAGTTATTTCTAGGACTTCTGAAACGAGGATGAGCTGGGGGGAGGATAGAGAATCATGAGATATGCCATCAAATTTCATAGCCGGTTGTCTGGGAAAGTTCACTGAAAACTGCATGTAGTACAGTTATGTGTTCTTTTTTTTTTTTTTTTTAAGATTTTATTTATTTATTTATTTGACAGAGAGAGAATGAGAGAGCACATGAGAGGGGGGAAGGTCAGAGGGAGAAGCAGACTCCCTGCCCAGCAGGGAGCCCGATGCAGGACTCGATCCAGGGACTCCAGGATCATGACCTGAGCCGAAGGCAGTCGCTTAACCAACTGAGCCACCCAGGCGCCCCTACAGTTATGTGTTCTTAACCAATCTTAGAGTTGATCCAAGCAAAAACTTTCTGAACAGATCTACAAAAAGTACAAAGAAGTCTTTACGTAAAATATCTACCAATTACAAGATTGTGTTTGCTTTCTTTTAAAATCTTCATTGTTGTATAGGCATAATGTTCACATAATCAAAAAACAGCAACAAAAAGGACTTGGTTTCTGGAAATTGACAGGACTGGGTTTGATCCCAGCTCTGTAACTTATTCTCTGAGTGACTTCTATATAGTGACCTGTGTAGTGAAAACAATATTACCTAACACACTGGATTAATGAGAAAATGTACCTGGAGTACCCAGCACATTCAAATTTCTTTCTTTTTTTTTTTTTTTTTAATTTTATTTATTTATTTGACAGAGAGAGACACAGCGAGCGAGGGAACACAAGCAGGGGGAGTGGGAGAGGGAGAAGCAGGCTTCCCGCCGAGCGGGGAACCGGATGCGGGGCTCGATCCCAGGACCTGGAATCATGACCTGAGCCGAAGGCAGACGCTGAACAACTGAGACACCCAGGCGCCCCACATTCAAATTTCTTAATAAATGTTTCTTCTTCTTCTTCTTTTCCTCCTCTTTTATTATTATTTATTCTGCATTTCCCTGTCTGAGCATAAGAAAAAATACTGGGTTCTTACTCTCTAATAATCCACACATATAGTCTATTTTCTAGCACATTGATGTTGGGTTTTTTTTTTTAGTATTTAATGAAATTCTCATCCTATATCCATTTTATGATGTTCCCACCTCTGGCCCTAATTTGACAATGCAGTGAGGCCTCTTTGTTAACGAATTTTAGTGTCATTTGAAAAATATGTTTACTAGGAAATCTCTTTAACTGACCTCAATTCTGTGGGCTGTTGTATCTCTTAACACTGAGTAAACAATGGGGAGATTTAAATCACTTGGCCCACTCACCAGTGAAACTGTTTTCAAAGATCATCTACATTTCATTTCCCCGGTAAGTAAAAACTATGTCGGCTGAGAAGATCATAGCCTTATTTGGGAATGTCCTTGAGATCTTATATATGGCCAGGATTAACCCTAAAGGCAACACTCACTGTTTGAGAGGCCTTGTGCCATATAAATGAATCAAACACAGATCTTATCTTCAAGGAGTTGGAAATTGTATAGAGATACGACATGTATATAAAGAAATTAATACAGGATGCCTGGGTGGCTCAGTCGGTTTAGTGTCTGCCTTTGGCTCAGGTCATGATCCCAGGGTCCTGGAATTGAGTCCGCCTTGGTCTCCCTGCTCAGTGGAGAGCCTGTTTCTGCCTTTAAAAAAAAAAGAAGAAGAAGAAGAAAGAAATTAATACAACATAGAAAGCAGTAAATGTCCATTATGGACATTTGGGTCAATGTTTGTGTTGCCCCAAAATTCATATATTGAAATCTTAACCCCCAATGTGATGATATTAGGAGGTGGGTCTTTGGGAGGTGATTCAGCCCTCACAATTGGGATTAGTTCCTATAAAATTAGTTCCTTTTATATTAGTTCCCCAAAGAGGTCTCCCACTCCTTCTGCCATTAGAGGACACAAGACAGTGGCCATCTATGAACCAGGAAGTGGCTTCATCAGACCCTGAATCTTTTGGCAGCTTGATTTTTTTTGTATTTAATTTAATTTTATTATGTTATGTTAATCACCATACATTACATCATTAGTTTTTGATATAGTGTTCCATGATTCATTGTTTGTGTATAAAACCCAGTGACCATGCAATATGTGCCCTCTTTAATAGCCATCACCAGGCTAACCCATCCCCCCAGCCCCCTCCCCTCTAAAACCCCAGTTTGTTTCATGGAGTCCATAGTCTCTCATGGTTCGTCTCCCCCTCCGATTTCCCCCCTTCATTTTTCCCTTTCTACTTTTTTTTTTTAACATATAATGTATTATTTGTTTCAGAGGTACAGGTCTGTGATTCAACAGTCTTACACAATTC
>NC_138383.1:28713293-28745147 GCF_054177405.1 Leptonychotes weddellii
CATCCCCGCCAACATCTGTCGTTTTCCTGACTTGTTAATTTTATTGGCAGCTTGATCTTGAACTGCCCAGTCTCCAGAACCATGAGAAATAAAATTCTGTTGTTTAAGCCACCCTGTCTATAGTATTTTTGCTATACCAGCCTGAATGGACTAAGACAGTATCATAAGACAAATACAGAAAAAAAAACACAAGTTCAGGAAAAGATTTATTTCTGATTGAGAAAGTTAGGAAGGGCCTTGTGGAAAAGGGAAACCTCATACTGGCCCTCATGCTTGGGCCTAGAGAGATGGGAATAAATTGGACATGCAGGAATAAGAGTGATCTTGGAAAGAGAAAGTTACTACCAGTATTAAAAAAAAAAAGTGATGGGGGGGGGTGCGTGGGTGGCTCAGTCAGTTAAGTGTCCAACTCTTGGTTTCGGCTCAGGTCATGATCTTGTGGTCATGGGATCGAGCCCCAAATTGAGCTCTGCGCTCAATGCAGAGTCTGCTTGAGATTCTTTCTCCCTCTCCCTCTGCCCCTCCCCACTCGTGTGCACACGCTCTCTCAAATAAATAAATAAAATCTTAAAAAAAAAGTGATGGTGACAGTTTCCACATCATGGGAAATGCTACGATTTCCTCTTCGTTTTAGGAAAACAATTGATGGACCTTTTGGTTACAAAAAGCAAGGTCTAGGGCAAAGAGGAAAAGTAGAAGTCAAGAGGCAGCTGAATTGCCCTGAAGAATCCAATAAACTAGTGTCTCCCTTGGGATAAAGAGGTTGTTCCAGAGTGAAATGATTTTGACTTCCTTTTGAGAGGCTCAGGGCAGGAGTTTTTGGGGGGCTTAGAACTCAAAGAAGTAAGGAGGCAATGAGATTCTATGAAAAGAGTGCAGTTGGCAATAGGGCATCAGGTTGTGGGTCATGAAATATGGCCAATAACTAATTCCCCATGCCCGGAAGGGCCAACCAACTTCAGTATTGGCCATACCTATTAAATACCTCCACTATCCCATAGACTTCAGTATGGTCGCATCATTCTTCAAAAGCTAGGACAGTGGTTCAGGGCAGGAGGTGAAAAGCCCCAACTGGGAGAAGGTAAAAAAGCTCTGGGTAAATTCAGAAATATTGAGGAAGGGGTTGAATTTCCTATAGGAGGGGGCTCAAGTTCAGGGAACTGTGATCTGTGAAGGCTGGAGGACTTAGGGAGATGGGGAGTATATGACTGGCAGGAAGAATAAAAACACAGAGGGAGCAAAACAGGACACACAAGAGTAGAGGGACAAGTGAGAAATTGGGCTGAAACAAAGGATAATAATAATCATAAATAATAATTAATATAATACTAATAATAGCTAACACTTCCAGAGTGCTCACCGTGGGCCAAGCACTGTGCTGTGCATGCATTAACCCATTTATTTTAGAAAGAGGGGCTGCAGTCAGATCATGGGATGCTCTATGTGCCAGGCTAAGGAATGCAGACATATTTTACTGACAGTGGGGAGGTTTTTGAGCAGGTGTTGTTATGAAGGAAAAGAGAGGAATCAGAATTGCTTTGATAGGGGAGCCTGAAGACCCCCTGAAATTTTGAGTAATAGTGAATCACACTATTTGTGTGAATAGCCATATATTTCTTTTTTGGGGGGGTCTTTTTTTTAATTTAAATTCAATTAATTAACATATAGTATATTATTAGTTTCAGAGGTAGAGGTCAGTGATTCATCAGTCTTACATAATACCCAGTGCTCATTACATCATATGCCTTCCTTAATGCCCATCACCCAGTTACCCAACCCCCCCACGCCCCTCCCCTCCAGCAACCCTCAGTTTGTTTCCTGTGATTAAGAGTCTCTTATGGTTTGTCTCCCTCTCTGGTTTCGTCTTGTTTTATTTTTCCTGGGCTTGTTTCTTTTAATAACCAGAATCCTGCTGTATGTATTGTTCTTTGATGTCCTTGTTGGAGATGTTCTCAGCCTAGCACACTCCTTTTATCCATTATACATTCCACAGAATTAAAAATATGGAACACTTCATGAATTTGCGTGTCATCCTTGAGTAGGGGCCATGCTCATTGTCTCTGTGTCGTTCCAATTTTAGTATATGTGCTGCCGAAGCGAGCACAGCCATATATTTCTTTTTCTGGGGAGAGCCGATTACTTCCATCCAATCTTAAAGGTGTCTGAGACTTCAAACAATGCTACGAATCACTGACTTAGCAGTTTCAAGCCTAGATGAACAGCAGCATAATAGTAGCATTGAAGGAAAAAGGGGTCCCAGGCAAAGAAGGAAGGGTGGGGTTGGCTGGAAGAGTTGACATGATCACGTCCCTCTGCGATCTACTGCTTTGACGAGGACGCTGTAGGTGGATCTTCCAGTGGGCACTAGAGATGGAGAACCCGGCCCTCCAGAGACTATAAGCTGCAGCTGCAGGCAGGGACCTGACCTCCATCACAAGCTGGAATTTTAATGACATTGTCAAGGAGAACAGAAAAGAAGGCCAAGGACAGATCTTTGAATATATTGAATCTGCAGCGCCTCTTCCTAAGTGCTTCCTGACATTATTTTGCTCTACCCAGGAAACTCACATTTTGAACTTTAGTTCCTAAAATACATTAAATCACACTGTGGAGGGGCAGGAGGGGTGCACATAATGACTACTTATGTGGTTCACTTCTCATCTGAGGAAATTATCTTTTCAAAATGATCAGGTGCACCTGACCCTGTTAGAAAGCATGTGGGTATTTTTGAGCTAAGTTAGGAAGTGTGTAGGATCATTGTTATCACTCAGGATCTGCTTCTAGCCCAGTGTTGGAATCTCAGGAACCCACAGAATTTCTCCTTTCCCTGGAGAGGAAGAAAAAGATACCTGTTACTCTTTCCCTGCTCATGCCAGGAAAGCTACTTAAAATATTTTAAGTTGATACAAACTGATAGCTTCTTCCTCAATCAATGGTCCCCACCCAGCTTTACTACTGTGTGGAAATACCTCAAAGAATAGTCAGCATTTTCCCAAGAGTTTGTGGAATTTTGTGTGGGTATGTGATTTCAAGAAGAAAGGAGCAGCAGTTCTGATCTGTCACACCTAGAAACTACTTAGTTGTCAACATCATGGAACTTTGTAGAAGCAGTAAAATGTCTGTAAATGGCCATCATGGTCACCATAGCTAACCAGACACTGGGTTAAGGCCATATATTCATTATTCATGTAATCCCCACAAAAATCCCATAAGATAACTTTTGTGTATGGGTCTGATTTTATGGATGCAGAAATTGAGGCCTAGTGAACAAAATTCATGTTCCTAACCACTGCCAGATTATTCCTGCTTTCCTCTGGGGCATGACCCATCAGCAGACCTTCACACAGCTGCAATCCAGCCTTTGGGCCTGGGCCATCCAGTCAAGCGGGCAGTCGTAAACACCCTTAGATCTTCCGAGGTACACGTGAACTCTGCTTACCTAGGCATCCTTCTCCCTGGCTCTGAACTTTGCCTGTCTGGATCTAAATGTTCTCACTTCCCTGTGAACTTCAAACATTGCTGGTTTCCCTTAGCGAGGTTGGGCCCCACTACCTACAGAAGTTGGGGGCACCGCTAAAGAAACAGGGACCTGGATTCAACACACCCCCTGAAGTGAGGCCAGTCCTAAGAAAACACTCAACTTTTGCAGGCAGACAGAAAAAATACTGGCAGACTAGAGATACGGAGATGTACACCCAGGGGTGAGAGGGAGCTAGATCTCTGAAGGGGAGCATTTAGATGGGCAAGACCAGGTGTTGTAGGGCAAAAAGCACAACCCAGAATATCAGAGGCTTGCTGATAGGAAGGTAGCCCAGGGGTGAGAAACTCCAGAAGGATCAATATTTTTTTTTTTTTTAAAGATTTTATTTATTTATTTGAGAGAGAGAGAACACATGAGAGGGGTAGGGTCAGAGGACGAAGCAGACTCCCTGCCGAGCAGGGAGCCCGATGCGGGACTCGATCCAGGGACTCCAGGATCATGACCTGAGCTGAAGGCAGTCGCTTAACCAACTGAGCCACCCAGGCGCCCCAGAAGGATCAATATTTAAGAACCAAGACAGGTGTCATGGGATGGACTTTCCCCCCTGTACTCCCTATTATGGGTTGAATTGTGTCTCTTCAAAATTCATATATTGAGGTCCTAAGCTCCAGGACCTTAGAATGTGATCTTATTTGGAAATAGGGTCCTTACAGATGTCATTAGTTAACATGAGGCCATTATGGGGGGGGGGTCCCTAATCCAATATGACTGGTGTCCTTTAAAAAATGGGTAATTTGACACAGACACACAGACACACACGCAGAATGTCATGTGAGAGTGAAGGCAGAGATCAGGGTGATGCTTCTACAAGCCAAGGAAGGCCAAAGAAGGCCAGCAAACCCCAGAAACAAGGAGAGAGGCACAAAACAGAATCTTCCTTACAGTCCTTAGAAAGCATCAATGCTGCTGACCCCTGGGTCTCAGACTTCTAGCGGCAGGAACTGCGAGACAATAAATGTCTGCTGTTGAGGCCACCAGGTTGCGGTACTTTGTAAGAGCAACCCTAAAAAACGAACACACTCCCTTTCTCTAAAATTGTAGATCCGTTCCATTCTGCTTCTGGCCAATCTAGTCCTGGTTTCCTGAACCAAGTCCTCAGAGGAAGTTGATGCAAGCTGAGAGCTTTTCGATCAAAATGGCTCCTGCAGTTTGCAAGGCACGCAGAGCTCACTGGAAGTCAGCAGGCCATGGCTGCCTCTGCACTGTGAGGACATTCTGTCCTCTACGCACGGGGGCTAGAGGGAGGGGGTCCCCAGTGTGGAGCTAGGTGCTAACTCTCTCAGGGATCAAAATATTCAACCCCAAGTCTGGAGTACGGTTTTTGCTTAACCTGGCTCCTAAAAGTCTTTGTTCTCAGCCTCTCTCCCCTTCACCGTCATCAGGCTGTTACCAATTTGCCTTTAGTCACCTGATGAAGGCAGCAGGTTTCCATGGTTACCTGCAAGCATGCAGCCAGGTGTCATTCCTTAGAGGCCACAGGATAAAGCAAATAACAGGGTCTCTGGCACAATAAAAAGGACCTGGATCTGATGATCAAAATGGGGTCCTGGGGGCGACTGGGTCTCAGAAGCAAGTCAGAAGCCCAGGAATGAGAGCTGGGCATGAAGGCAGAGGCAGAACAGCAATCCTCCAGTAAGTACTTCCGGCTGCGGGATGCAGAGCCCTTGCTATGACCCAGGTGCTACACCCCCTACTTCATGTACATTATTTCCTTTTGGTCCTTGGTTACTAAAGCCCTCTGTTTTAACAAAGAAGGAACCGAGTTTACGTGACGTATTAAAGATCACGCAGCTGGTAGGTCAGAGAAAGGATTTGAACCCAGGTGCGGAATATCTTCCATCTATCCCTGCAGATCTGCTTTCTGGTCTTCTCCACCCCATAGGCTGACGTGCGCGGGCTGCATCCACAGCCTCCCTCGCCCCTAGCTCCAGCTGAGTGTGTTACTGGAAAGCCCTGCTGATAAAGGGGGAGGAAAGGAGAGGCTGCTTCCGGCTGGCTGTGCCCCAGGGCAGCCGCCTTTCTAGAATTCTCTTCCATTTTCTCTCCTTGTGTGTGTGTGTGTGTGTCTCGGGCTGCTATTCTTGGCAGTCACTGCTCTATCCCTTGTGGTTGCCCGGGACCACTCTTTTGTAGGAAACTCCTTTCTAAGCATCTTCTTTCTGATGAGACCCTGACTGCGGCCGCAGGTCTGACAGGTGCTCGTGTTGAGTCCCATAGTGTTGGGCCAGGGCTCCTTAAACCCCGGCAGCCTGCGGGCAGGACTGGTCTCTGAGATGCGGGGCTGTGGGAAGACATGCTGAACCTGAGGTGCCCGTCCGGTGATTAGAGGTGTGGGGAGAGGGCCACAGCACAGACTAGAGCATTAAGCAGGGTCTGATACTCACCTCCAAGGACTTTCACTTCCTGCGTGGCCTTTCCTGTCCCGGCAGCTCCCTAGCGTAGAGTTACGACAATGAGTTTAGCTAACTGTACATTCAGAGTGAACAAGACTGCTCTCACTTCAGACACCAGCTACATGTTTGTGGGTTCCCAGGACCATCCTCACTTCAGACTAGCTGGCTATACATTCAGAGATTCCTATAACCACCCTCAATTCTATAATTTGCTAGAACAACACACAGAACTCAGGAAGCACTATACTTATGATTACTGGGGTTTGTTTTTTGGTTTTTTAGATTTTATTTATTTATTTGTCAGAGAGCGAGAGCACAAGTAGGGGGAGCGGCCGGCAGAGGGAGAAGCAGCCTTCCCGCGGAGCAGGGAGCCTGACGCGGGACTCGATCTCAGGACCCTGGGATCATGACCTGAGCCGAAGGCAGACACTTAACCGACTGAGCCACCCAGGCGTCCCACTTATGATTACTGTTTTACTACAACAAAAGAATACAAATTAAAATCAGTCAAGGAAGAGACATAAGGGCAGAGTCCAAACAGAGCTTCTGGTCCTCTTCTCGCCTTGGTTCATGGAGTCCTGACCACTCATGTATGTATGACAGTATGACTCTTGGTTTGATGTATGACAGTATGCTCATGACATTGCCAACAAGGGAAGTTTACCCAAGACTTTAGAGTTTTTACTGGGGCTTGATCATACACTGCCTGTAAGATCAATGCAGTTGATAGGCCATTTCCTGAAGAGGGTTTAGCTTGAAATCAGGCTTAGGGTTAGGCACAAGATCATAAGATAAAAGTGACTTTGGATAACATGGGAAGGACTGAAGTACAAGCTCGTGGTTATGATTAAAAATGTACTGGAAGTAGAGAAAAAAAACATTGATCTTGGTCTTTTGGGGCAGTAGAAGATCACTGCAAGTGGGTGAAAGAGATCTTTGTTGTCTACAGATTAAATGCAAGCTGAAACATTTCTGTGTGTTGCTTTTACTGACCTGAGAGTAAACTTCACTCTGCAGCTCTCTTTTATCTATATTGTTCCTATTGCACGGACAACTTAACCCTTTATTTTTAGGTTCATTTCTACTTTTATACACGGAATGCACGTATATAACAGTATGAAAGTTGCCTAATGATTTTTTTTTTAAAGATTATTTATTTGACAGAAACATAGAGAGCGAGCACAGATAGGCAGAGTGGCAGGGAGAGGGAGAAGCAGGTTCCCCGCTGAGCAGGGAGCCCAACGCGGGGCTCGATCCCAGGACCTTGGGACCATGACCTGAGCCAAAGGCAGCTGCTTAACCGACTGAGCCACCCAGGCTCCCCTGCCTAAAGATTTCTATAAAAAATCAGTCCCCTACCACATCCTTCTATACCTCTCAGTTCTACTCCCCAGAGGCAATCACTTCAACTCTTTTAGCTGTTTTTTTCTAATATTTGTTCCTCTTTCTAAATAGAATATTTTATTTAACTTCTTGACTGATTTTAGATATAATCTACTGACTCCCCACTATGGTAGATGATTTTGTTTCTCCATACCACCTTTCCCATTTCCCTTTCTCCTATGTTCCCTGCATAAGCACATCAACACTTTTTGTTATACCAAAGGCAGTGTTTACATTATTATGGCCGAGCAAATGCTGTTGACGGACAAGCCAAGTTGCCTTCCCAACCACACCTCCTTTCTTAACAATCTTCATTTATCCTATATTAAAAATTGCCATGTGTTTTTCTTTGCTTATTTGTCCATGAACCCATCCAATTTTTCCCAAACATTTCAATACGCTGTCATCTACATACCAAGAATGTGCCCCAAATATTCACATATGCCACTTCTACAGTTTTCCCAGAGCTCTCCCAGAATCTTCCTTTGTGCTCCTGTGTAGACAGAATGTTCTCTGGAGCTGTACACAGCTGCCAATCTGGAAATTCCTAGCCTTTTATTTTTACGTGTCATTGAAGTGTAAAAAAACGAACAAAAAAACCACTGATGCTTATACACTATACATTCTAAAGTGTCTTTTTCATAATAAATCCCTATTTGAATTTTAAATAGTAATCTAATAACTCACTGTTTTGAAAACTGGAAAATAAAGGAAAGGAATGAGGCATTTCTTCTGCCATTCTGCTTTTTCTATTCTAGCCGTATCCTTGGGTAACCACATGGTAGGTAAAAGAAAATTTCTCTTTATGGAACTTCCAGATAACAAATGATACAAGCATCTTTGAGATAAAATATCACCATTTTGTAATTCTTTTCTTTTTTCTTTCTTTTTTTTAATGTAGGCTCCACACCCAGCGTGGAGCCCACTGCGTGGCTTGAAGTTATGATTCTGAGATGAAGACCCGAGCTGAGATCAAGAGATCAAGACTGAACCACCCAGGCACCCCACCGTTTTATAATTCTCTTTTTCTTTTTAAGATATTTATTTATTTATTTAAGAGAGAGAGGGCACATGAGCACATGCAGGGGGTGGGAGAGGTGGGTAGGGAGAGGGAACGGGAGAGAATCTCAAGCAGACGCCACGCTAACCACAGAGCCCCATGCAGGGCTCAGTCTCACAACCCAAGATCATGACCTGAGCTGAAACCAAGAGTCAGTCGCTCAACCAACTGAGCCACCCAGATGCCCCCCATTTTGTAATTCTTAACAAACTAATGGATATAGTCACTGAGCATCAATGACTGTTGATGTCACTAAAAGACAACCAGATATTATGTGCCTCTCAGTGAAAGAATTCAATACCACCTATAAAGTAGTGTTGGTAAAAAAAAAAAAAAATCAAACTTGAATCTGATTAAGCATTGATATCCAATTACCAATATACAGGAAATACAGATTAAAAAAAAAAAAAAAAGGTAAAATTGCACCACAGGGTGCAGGCAGCAAAATCCAGATTATGGGAAATTTTAGGACAAATAACCCAACTAATAAATTGCAAAGAATATAAAAATGGGATGGTAAGGGAATTTAAAATTTAAAGAGATTTAAAAGACATGATGGTACATTGCAGTATGTGGTCCTTATTTTGATCCTGATTCAAACACATTAGATAAAATTATGACATTTATGAGACATTGGAAATTTAAATGCTAAATATTTGATTATATTAAGAGATCAAGCTTAATAATTTGGTTTGATCAGATTGTTAAAAAAAATTGTTATCTTTGGGGTGCCTGGGTGGCTCAGTCAGTTAAGCATCGGACTTGGTTTCAGCTTGGGTCCTGGTCTCAGGCTCGTGGTATCATCTGGAGTTGGGCTCTGCGCTCAGTGGGGAGTCTACTTGGGATTTTTCTCTCCCTCTCTCTTTGCCCCTCCCCCTGCTCACAAGCACTCACGCACTCTCCCTCTCTCTCAAATAAAATAAAAATCTTATCTTTTTGACATATATATGAAAATAATTACCTAGAAGCTCTCTGAACCCTGTATTATTGGAGACTTTTGTGGAGGCATCATCACATAGGCATGATGGATCTTCTCTGGATTGGAGACTGGGGGTCGGGGGGAGAAGAGGGGCTAAAATTTCCAAGCTTCTAGCCATGGCTTAGTCTTTCTGGTGACTGTCCAGAAACCCACCAAGAGTCACCTCATTAGAACAAAAGATATTCCTATCACCGAGGAAATGACAAAGATCTTTGGAGCTCTATGTCAGGAACCAAGGTCAAAGACTACATGTTAGAACAAAAAATTCCTCTCCTACCCCGTATTTACAAGAGTTTTAGGAGTTCTGTGCCAGGAACCGAGGGCAGAGACCAATATATATATTTCTTATTATTTCACAGTAGATTATTTCCATAAAATGGTATCTCACTTTTAACATTGTGATACAGCCTCCAAGATTTTGTCATGATGATACCTTATTGAAAATAACAGCAGCAGTGATCCCAATAGTTAACATTTATGGAGTCCCAGGCGCTGTGTTAAAAGCTTTCTATGCATTATCTCATTCAGCGCCCACCACAACCTTATGAGGTTGATATTATTATTGGCTCTATTTCATAAATGAGGAAACTAAGGCCTTATTTCAAGTCCGTGGAAAGTCCCAGACTCCCACCCAAGGATATTTAAGTGCAGAGTCTGTGCTTTTAACCTCTAAGCTATCTTTCCTCTAAATTAGGAAATTAAATTTGAGCAAGATCATTTATTTGTTTATACCATTGCCTTGTTCCAGAAAGGATTTTAGGCATCTGGTTAAGAAACTTGTCCAAGATCACCCAGACAATAAGTGATAGAGCCAGGAATCAAATCTCTTTCTCTCGTGAACTGTATAAACTAAGTGAGATAAGACAGATGTAGACCCACATCATATATTTCCTCATAAACAAGGGAAGGGGAAATGGGGACATTTTCTTTGGCTCGTTTTCATTTTCATTCTGGTTAGACGTGTTCTCAGCATTAGAGTTGCTTGCTTTATCTTTAGAGAAAGAATAGGGCAAGAGGGATTCCAGAATAACAGGCCCGGGCAGTTCTGATGCAGGCTGGCCCATGACAAGTCGATGGAAGGAGAAGGCCTGAGACTATGGTGAGAGACGTGCTTGGTACATGGCAGGCAGCCTATAAACATGGCTTGGTAAATACAATCTTCAGGAGGAAGGGAGGGAGAGAGCAAAGAGAGGGTAGTATAAGGAGACAAAGGAGAGGAGTCATGTGTTCGGGGAAGTGGGGAGAAGGCAAAGTGGTGGGGGTGGGCACTTATACCTGTTCAAGTGTGAGTATAAAAATAATGATTGAATTTGGTCGTATAGGGTTTCAGAGAAGAAAAGTATGAAATATTAACACCACCAAAGCAGCCATTTTTAAAAAACCGCATATCCTAAAAATCACTTCTCTCAACTCGAGGACAGTCCCCGCAAGTCTGAGCAATAGAGTTTTGTCGATCCCTCTGGATCCTTTCTTCTTGAGTCTGTAGCATTGACCTTCTTAAGGCTAATACTTAATCCATTTTTTTTACCCCTGAGGCTCAGTCCACATGGGGTTGTATAAAGAACTAACTTTTCTTGGCAATAACTTGAAAAATAAATAGAATGAAATATATACTCTTTTTTTTTGCCTAAAAAGTGAAACATTGAAACATTCACTTGCTTTCAGTTTGAATTATTATAAAAACATCGCAGGACCTGTTCTTAATCTTTCTTCTTTTCTTTTCTTTCTTTCTTTCTTTTTTGTTTTTCTTTTATGAAGGAGCCTGTCTCAACTTAGTATCCTTAACCAAACATGCTTTAGTCTCAGGGCAAGAACCAGCTATAAAGAAAATACAGTTCTTTTAATAGCAGCTCTTTTGCCCTGGCTGTTCACTGAAAGCTAACTATGAAGGCAAGATGCATTTGAGACTTCTCATTAAGAACCATGATGTTTTACTTAAGTTGGACTATGCCACTTGGATAATGTGAAACAGAAGTCACTTATTGAGAGGCAGGGACAGGAAGAGGAAATGGCTGACCTATAACTAGAGTTCTCCAAAGGTGGTAGGTACATTTATTAATCTCTTGGGACCTATTTCAGTCAGCAACTTGAGCTGCCTAGCACGTGTGTTGAGTAATGTTTAAATCGTTAGAGTGCACATATAGGAATTTAACATCGCAGAAATAGGATTTTTTCCCCCATCCCTCCTCTCTAGACATTTCCTTTTTTGCCTAAACTATGCAAACAACATTCAGAAAAAAAAAAAAAGAAAAGAAAAGAAAAGAAACTCAATTCAGGCTTGTTGGATAGAATCCTGTGCAATATTGATCCTTAGAACTTCTCTTTTGTCACCAGACATGGACAAAGAGTCCTCTGTTCTCAGTAAATTAATCTAGGGCAAAGAAATTTCCACATCTCCTGCGTTTAGTTCGGAGTTCCTTCTTTTTCCAAAGGTGGCATAATGTATATATTTATTTTTAAATACATGTATTCTTTTTTAAAGGTAAGCAGTTTAATCTTCTTTTAAGGATTCAAAGAACACTTCTCTGAGGTAATTGAAGGAGTTGCAAATTTCTAAAAAGTAAATGACAAAACCATGATGTTCTAGAAATATATAGAAACATGCAAATAGTAGAAAATGTATCATTATGATTGCCAATGGCTAAAAGCCTGACCTACATTAAATTTAATCCCTCATTGACTACTTCGTAAAGCCTCAGGTCCAATGCAAACACCAGCCCTGACAGAAATACAACAGAGTCACAAATGTATTAGCCTCAACTGCCCAATAAAATGATTTGAAACCTAGAAGATACGTGCCCTGATACTATTTTTAAAAATTATGACTGATAAGACATTCTCAGCTCTGAGGAGCCTTGAAAGAAAAATGACTCATTCCATAAAGGCATTTTTATAAGGCAAGTGGATTTAGAATATAACGGTGACATTTAGTCATTGTAAAGGAGATAATTTCATGAAGAGTAATTTGATATTTATAACAGCATCATTGTCAATTAAATTTTGTAAAGAGTAAAAGTGAATCAAAGGTCCTTGGTGAGCAAAGAAAGATAAAGTGGAAGCTCTATAACGGGGTGGTTAGCGGTTAGAAGAGAAGAAGAAAAACAAAGGGAAGTTTGCACTAATTGTTGCAGTTTTTCGTTTTTAATTCTACTGATGTTTAGGTGGACTCGCAGCATTGTAGCAGAATCAAAGCATTTAGGATTATATAAATGTATATAAATCCAGGTTTCTTTTTAAAGATTTTATTTATTTATTTATTTGATAGAGAGAGACACAGCGAGAGAGGGAACACAAGCAGGGGGAGTGGGAGAAGGAGAAGCTGGCTTCCCACTGAGCAGGAAGCCTGATGCGGGACCCGATCCCAGGACTCTGGGATCATGACCTGAGCTGAAAGCAGACGCTTAACGACTGAGCCACCCAGGTGCCCCTATAAAACCAGGTTTCTTATGGCCAAATCTTCTTGTGGATTTCATATTTACCTTTATTTTTCTCTTTGGATTACTCATCTCATGTGCTAGTTTCTCTTCTGCAAAACTTCCTTAAGATTTTGTTCTGTTACAAGTTTTGGTTGGTGACCCATCCTTGAGAGACAGTTGTTTACTACTTCTAAAAAAGCCACACACAAAGAGTGTCTCCATTGTTCTTTGGTTACACATTCCAATCTATTCAAATTGTGAACCAACTTGTTTTTCTGTTGTTTGCAGTCTATAGCCTCATATACCCTGCATTACCTTCTGAGGACAATGCAGGTATTGTAAATGTCAGAAGCATACGTAAGTAAGTAACCAAACTCCATTGTATAATATATTGTGCCAAGAATGTACTTTTCACACATGGTGTGTTAGTGAAGAAATAAAACCTTGAAAGTAAAGTGTTTTCTATCAGGCTACTTATTATAGAAATGGTGGGTGCCCTGGGGCAAAAATTAATTGATGTTTAGGCGTAACCTAGTGATTTTTAATTGAAACCTGGCTTATTTTACAAGTGCAAATCTGGGAGCTAAATCACATTTTGAGTCTATGGATTTATTACTGGAGTAAGTTTATGCTGAATTAGCTTTTATAAAATGTGCTTTCTTAGAAAAATAGCATTAGCTCCAAAATATATGTTCTTTGGTCACTTTATTGCACCCAAAACAAAATTACTGAAATTTGACAATAGCATAAAACATATACCTTAATTAATAATAGCACATATTTGAGGGTAAAGTATGTTTAATAATTGTTTTCTAAGATCCTGGCATCTGGATTCACATCACCTGACCAGCAAACAACTATTTCATTATTTTTTTAAAGATTTTATTTATTTATTTGACAGAGATAGACAGACACAGAGAGAGCACAAGCAGGGGGAGCAGCAGAGGGAGAGGAAGAAGCAGGCTTCCCGCTGAGCAGGGAGCGATCCATCCCAGGACCCTGAGATCACAACCTGAGCCGAAGGCAGATGCTTAACAACTGAGCCACCGAGGCACCCCCAACTATTTCATTTTTAGGACAGAGAAGATGAAACTTTATCCCTTAGTTATAAAGGCTATGTTTTACTGAAACTATTCAGTAGTCCCCCTTTATACACAGTTTTGCTTTCTGCCATTTCAGTTTCCCCGCAGTCAGCTGCGGTCAGGAAGCAAATGGTCCTTCTGATGGATTCTCAGAAAGTCCACAGCAGCCTAACACTATGTCACAACGACTCCGTCGCTCACCTCGCTTTGTCTCATCATGTAGGCATCTTATCTCACGTTACCAGGAGAAGGATAAGTATAGTGATGTGGGAAACAAAGGCAGAAGAAAAATTATTAAATTTCCTTGCTACCCACAGCCCACTGACAAGTCCTGAAACAAGCAGAGTGACATTTCTCTAGGCAATAAACTGCCTCGAGGTTGATACTTTGCTAAGGGCAAAAGGCAATCTTAGCTTGACGATCCCCACCCCCGCCCCGGATCCTGTAAGTCTACTTTAACATATAAAAATTCCTTTGGAAACTTCCTTCATCTCTACCCCCCCAAGATACGTGTTGGCAATCATCCCCCAAGTATATGACCCACCGCTATACATCTGAAGGGTCTCATGACTAAGGTTTTATTAGACGGTAATAAATGACCTTTTCCCAACAGTAACTAGCCCCCTCAAGGTCCTGGAAACCTTGCTTCCAAATTCCTGAGACTTAGGCTATCCCTAAACCCCTCCCAACTTGAAAGTATATAGTGGGCCACTCCTCAGGACCTCAGTGCACCTCTTTCTGCCTATGGGTCCTGTCCCCGTGCTTTAATAAAATCACCTTTTTGCACCAAAGACATCTCAAGAATTCTTTCTTGGCAGTTGGCTTCAAATCCGAACGTCTTTCCTACATCATATAGTACAACATTTTGAGAGAGAGAGAAACCACATTCACATAACTTTTATTACAGCATAGTGTTATAATTATTCTATTTTATAATTAGTCTGTTGTTAATCTTACTGTGCCTCATTTGTAAATTAAGCTGTATCATAGGTATGTGTGTATAGGCATACCTCATTTTATTCCACTTCACTTTATTGCATCTCAGAAATACAGTGTTTTTTACAAATTGAAGGTTTGTAGCAACCCTGTGGAGAGCAAGTCTGTTGGCTCCATTTTTCCAGTAGCATTTGCTCACTTTTTCTCTGTGTCACATTTTATTAGTTCTCACAATATTTCAAGCTTTTTAATTATTGTATTTGTTACAGTGATCTGTGATTACCTCACTGAAAGCTCAGATGATGGCTAGCATTTTTTAAGCAATATTTTAAAATTAAAGTATATATGTTGGGGGGCGCCTGGGTGGTTCAGTCGGTTAAGCATCTGCCTTTCGGCTTGAGTCATGATGCCAGGGTCCTGGGATTGAGCCCCGCATCAGGCTCCCTACCTAGCGGGGAGTCTGCTTATCCCTCTCCCTCTGCCTCTCTCCCTGGCTTGTGCTCTCTCTCTCAAATAAATAAAATATTTAAAAAATAATAAAGTATATATGTTGGGTTTTTTAAGACATAATGCTATTGCACAGTTAATAGACTACAGTATAGTGTAAATATAACTTTTATATGCACTGGGAAACCAAAAAATTCATTTGACTTGCTTTATTGCGATATTCCCTTTATTGTGGTGGTCTGGAACCGAACCCACAATATCTCCGAGGTACAGGGAAAAACATGGTAAATATATATATAGGGTTCAGTACTATCTGCGATTTCAGGCATCCACTGGGGGGTCTTGGAACATAGTCCCACGGGTTAGGGGGTTGGAGAGGAGACTACTGCAGTATATTGTTATAAGGCCTATTTTCTTTGTGAGCATCTGCTTCAAATTTTTATTCATTCCTTGGGGTTTGTAGCTTGGTAAAACACAAATGGCAAATATATTTATCTAAAAAGTAAAAAAAAAAAAAAAAAAAAAAATTCATGACTCAGTTCTAACTCCCCAATTGGAATTTTAGAAGATCAAAAGGAAAGTAAATGATAAATGCTAATTTTTTTTTAAAGGATAAAAGAACAGAATGCCTGGCTCATTTACTTCTAAATAAGACCTGCATGAAACCATAAAAATGGAAATGTGTTTATGTAACCCATTTGAAATCTAACCAATCCAGAGAAAATATCGGCCCTCACTGGATATATCAATACAGAGTTTTGCAATAAAAGAAAAGAAAAAGGGACCAAAATAGTAAGATCCAATGGTAATTTCCTTTTCTTAAATAGTTTTTCTCTACCACATACAGCTCAGAAACCTTTGCTTACATACCCAAATGAATTAAGTTAATATCCACAGATGATGGTTTGCCTCTTGGTATTAGGGGAAAACAATGGTGAACACATTGCACAAAGACATTCATTTGTTCATCCACCCACAAAATCATTCAGCAGCTAGTGTGTGCCAAGCACTGTGCTCAGTTTATTCAAGTGCCAAATGCCTAATGGGACAGGGTAAATTTTCGAGACTCTCTGCGGTGAAATGGCAAGTGTATCTGTAGATTGCCTTTCATTTTCAACTCATTGTTTCATTGAAATTCATATTCTTTTAGACATTTTCTCTCATATTGAAGGCTAAATATAATTTTTTAGAGAAAGGTTAATTTTAGATCTTCCACTTTATAGACTCAGTCTGAATATGTTGTCTTTCACATTGTCCCAAGTGAATTATCCCATGTTTTAAGGTCTGTGTTCGGAGTCTGTCAGTCCTCTATCAAAGCCTTGTTTAAGCCACTGTCTGTTGAAAGGGTTAGTGAAATAGCTGTGAATGTTAAGATCATGTGGGTCAGTGTTATTACTTCGATCAGAGATTTTTGCCCAACCAAGAGGACTGAATTTGACATCTATTCAAAATAATGGATCAGTTGGTGGCAATATATACTCTTCTTTCTGGGTTATCTGCTTATATACCTGTCACTGCTAATCTTTTTTTTTGGCCTAAAAAAATTAGACTTCTTGGCATCCCCCTCAATCCTTCCCCCACTGCCTGCAACAGTCTCTGTTAGTATTCAGATAAGACTTTTTAGATTTTTTTTTTTTTAGTTTAGAGTTGGACCCTCATTTTAGCTCCTTGATTTGAATTCTCTAATTCTGGTGAAATAGGATTCTCCAGTATTAAATCAAGATGTCTCCAGGGTAACAGCAGACAAGTGGTAGGATATGCTAAATAAGGTTATGAGCCATTTCAAATATTATGTGGAAAGCAAGCAACCAGGAATAATCAAAGGCACGACAGAATTTCAAAGGAGGGTACTCCTTGAATGAACATATATTGAAGAAATAAAATGCATGTAGAACAGAGTCAGGCATATTATCTTTTGTGAAACAAAAGAAGGGGGAATAAAAAAATATATTCATATTTGATTATATTTGCATGAAGAAACACATGGAAGAATAAACCCAAAACAATAAAAATTGTTATCCATTAAGTAGAAGAGCTGGAGTGGGGCAAGGGAAGGAATGGAATGTATTTGTGTATACCGTTTTATTTAGTTTGACTTTTAAATCATGAAATACAAAATTAAGTTGAAGTAAAAAAAACACTTGGAAAATGGGGATCCTCAGTCTAGATCAGGATCTATAAAGTTATCTTTAGGCTTTTCCAGGGGGATCCTCAGGCCAATTGCTTCCACCAGTCCCAGGAATCTCCATCCGAACCCCCAAACTTGCTAAAGTACTCAATTTTCTGCAGCCTCTATTTATTTGTTTTTGATGCAGATGTCAGAAAACCCAATTCAAGCTAATCTAAGCAAAAATTAAAAAAAAAAAATTACTGAGTGAGCTAAGCCAAAAAGTCCAGGCACAGCTTAATTCAGGCATTAAACTACAAAACACTGGGATCCAGTCCTCAGCTCTACTTCCTGACTTAGTTCTGTTCTGTAGCTGCCAGTCATCTCTGGCAGCCACGGGCAATCAATTCCACGATGACGAATTACAGAAGAAAGACCATCTTTTCCTCCAAGAGCTCCAGAAAAAGTCCCAGACTTGAGTCTTACGGGTTTTGATTGGCCTATTTTGAATCATGTGCTCATCTCCCAATGGGTCACCGTAACCAGAGAGTTAGCATGCTACCATTAGCTTAGCCGAGGTCACATACTGCGCTGTGAGAGCAGGAGGGAAGTCAGCTTCCTGTGAATTGTGTTGGTGGAGAGGAAAAATATTATCCCCCAACGTGAAACTGGGGTATATTTCAGGAAGGGATGTTAGATGCTGGTTGGTAAAAACACTAAATGTTTACCACCCCCACCCTCTCAGAAAGACTCCCTTATCCTTTAGGGACTTTACTCATTGTGCTCACTCCTACCAGACATCTCAAGTTTTGGGGAGACGACCAAAAGTAGCTTTTTCAAAAAGATTTGAGACTCCCTGAACTAAAATGAGTTTCTCCCCCTAAACCAGGCTATCCAGAGAACGTTCTACTTTTGAAAGCAGGTCAGAAAAATGGCCATTTTAATCAAGAAGGAGCAGAAGTTAAATAAAAATTACCCAAATCCCGAAGACTGAACTTCATGAAACAGTTAATGATGAGCAGTTTAGTAGAACTGTCTTTCTTGAGAGAGACAAGACAATAAACTATTTTTGTGTTATTCTTTTGTTATAAAAGCTGGATAATTACTTGGGCCTTTAAACCCTCTTTGTATTTCTGAATGACGACCAGAGCCAGGCTTTAAATAAATAAATACTCCGCAAGGAAAAGACTGAAAGGAGGCTTTCTTTCCAGGGGAGGTTCTACCCTGTTATTCCGTGGCTGGTCTCAATTAGCTTTCTGCTGCCGCCACGCATTAGTGAAAACGGCAATTGGCGTAAAGAACATGCCCATAGATCTGTGGAAGATTTCCATTTTCTCTTCATTTCTGGCACCACTGTAACACTCCAGTCCAGCACACATAATCAGTTCGAGTGCATGAATAAAACTCTACTATATATAGTATGAGTGAATTCCAGGATGCAAACTATATATAGTTGAGCTAAATAACAAGTTCGGTCTCATGTTACTCAGCTTGGCAATGTTTAAAACATGAAACAGTTCTTCCCAGTCACTCCTTGTTGAATGCTGGTCCTTACTGGTGCACCTTTGTGCACCCTTACTTTCAGCTAGGCTGTTGTTACGTCTGTTTCTGGACTTCTATCAAGTAGTCGCTGTTTCTGTCTGACTGCCGTGGATAGAAATGGTGCTCGCATTTCTAGGCTGGAAGAGCTCAGGGCAGCCATGTGGTTGGGGAGTTGCCTGGAATCTTTTTGGAGGTTACTTGGAGGGTGCTGATGGAGACTGCAGATGGAGGGCTGAAGGACTCACCCAAAGCTATCTTTTTGTGCTGCCACGACCCATACACATCTTTTTGTGTGTGTGTGTGTTTTGTTTTGTTTTGTTTTTTGTGGAAACTGCTCATTCTGGCAGGCATTTATCCAGCCAATTAAGTAAAGTTCATCTAACAGAAAATCTCTATTTTTTTCCTCTGTACTGCCAATTTCCTTCAGCAGGGCATTGAGGGATCCTATGAACATTTATTTGGACGTTGGGGATGCCAACATGAACAAGATGGTTCTTCTCAAGTTGTCCATGGTCTAAACTGGAGTGGGGGTAAAGAGACACACAAAAACAAAAATAAGATATATGCAATGACTGGTACTTTAATGGTGCTTTGTAAAAGTTACATTGTGGGCACAAGGGAAGGTTCCATTTACCTCAGATCACGCTCCCTATTTGAATCTCCTCTCTAGTCTAGAGCAGCTCATACGTTGTTTTTCTCCCACATTCAACTCATTTAACAAATATTGAGTATTGACTCTGTGCTCATTGCTGGGGCTGCAGCTGTGTTGGACTTTTATTCCAGTTTGGGAATAAGATAATAAAAAAAAATAAACAAGATATTATATAGTGATAAAACAGGCTAAGGGATAGATAGGGACTAGGGAGGGGGCGCATAAAAGGGGAAAGTTTGCAACTATAGGCAAAGAGATCACAGAAGGCACATGTGGGGAGGTAACATTTAGCTGAGACATGATTGGTAAGAAGTAATCAGCACATAGGGAGATCTGAGGACAAGTCTTGCTCTCAGGTAAAACTGGAAGGGCAAAGACGGTAGGCAAGAAAAAGTTTGGAGTGTCTCAGAAATGGAAGGAGGCCAGTGTGACTAGAACCTAGAGTGATGGGGCCAGTGATGGGGGTTGAGGTCAGAGAAATCAGTAGTGGCCAGATTGTGAGGTCTGGGAGATCTTGGTGGGGTATTTGAATTTTATCTTCAGTGCAATTTGAAGAAGGGGTTATACTTTTCCAGTTATCAGGTAATGTGTGTCTCATCCAGGGCACTCTCTTCAGCATCTAAAGGAAACAGAATTAGTAATTACATTACTGGCTGTTTGGTGAGCACAGAATTAAAGCAAAGGTAAACGAAAGGTCTTGAGAGACATTTTACATAGGCTAGCTATGGGTCCATACCATTGGGGATTTCCTCTTTTGAATGTCTGGACATTTGTGAGCCCCAGATACTACATTGCCTTGAACAGGTTTTTATTCCCCAGGTTTCTTTGTTTCTTAGGGTTGATAGGAATCCCTGTCCATTTGTGTGTGTGTGTGTGTATTTATCACACTGTCACCTTTCTTTTCACAACTTTCAATATCTTGAGGATCCTTGGTTTATAAATAACATTTAGTCACCTCTAGAATCTAATCCAAAGCCTACTATATAATGGATCCTCATAGGAAATATATAGTTATATAATATCCCACCCATGCTTAGTGAATGATTGTTAGAATCAATCCTAGAGAGTGAGACTTCCTGACTTGGTCTTTTGGTTTAGGGGTGAGTCTTCCTTTCAGGCTTGTTACCCTATAATTACTGACCATAATATGAATAGGCTTTTTAAAATTTTTTTAAAAGATTTAGTTCCAGTATAGATAATATACAGTGCTATGTTAGTTTTAGGTGTACAATATAGTGATTCAACAATTCTGTGCATTACTCAGTGTTCATCATGATAAGAGTGCTCTTAATCCCCTTCACCTACTTTACCCAACCTCTGGTCCACCACCCCTCTGGTAGCCATCAGTTTGTTCTCTAGAGTTAAGAGTCAGTTTTTTTTGGTTTGTCTCTTTTTGCTTTGTTTATTTTATTTTTTAAATTCCACATATAAATGAAATCATGTTATTTGTCTTTCTCTGACTGATTTATTTCACTTAGCATGATAACCTCTAGGTCCCATTATGTTGTTCCCAATGGCAAGCTCTCATTCTTTTTTATGGCTGAGTAATATTCCATTGTATATGTATAACACTTCTTCTCCTTCTTCCTCCTCTTCTTCCTTCTCTTCCTCCTCCTCCTCCTTCTTCTTCTTCTTGTATACCCCATATGGTTTATCCATTCATCTATCCATGGACAATTGGGTTGCTTCCATATCTTGGTTATTGTAAATAATGCTGTAATAAATAGAGGGGTGCATATGTCCTTTCAAATTAGTGTTTTTATTTCCATTGGGTAAATACCCAGTAGTGGAACTACTAGATCATACGGTAGTTCTATTTTTAACTTTTTTGAGGAACCTCCATACTGTTTTCCACAGTGGCTGCACCACTTTGCATTCCCACCAACAGTGCACGAGGGTTCCTTTTTCTACACATCCTTGCCAACACTTGTAGTTAATATGAATATGTGTTTTTTTAAAGATTTTATTTATTTATTTATTTGACAGAGAGAGACACAGTGAGAGAGGGAAACAAGCAGGGGGAGCGGGAGAGGGAGAAGCAGGCCTCCTGCTGAGCAGGGAGCCCGATGCAGGGCTCAATCCCAGGACCCCGGGATCATGACCTGAGCTGAAGGCAGACACTTAACGACTGAGCCACCCAGGTGCCCCAATGTGAATATGTTTTGATGTAAAATAGAATCTTTACCCAAAGGATCTGTCCACCTTAAAACCCATATAAAATGAGTAGAGTAGTGATTCTTCTTTTGGGAACTCATCTGCTCATTCATTCAGTACACGGAGCCCCAGGCAGTGCAGTGGGTGCAAAGGATAGAACAGATGCATGATGTACTCCTAGCCCCCAGGGCTGATAAAGCTTTTATGTGTATCTCTGGTCCTCAAAATGAACAAACTGTCCACTTACAAACTGTATACTTATAACTTCCTGGATTTACATGGTGTGTTCTCCATGTACCTTACAAATATGTCTTTAATTAACTTCCCAAGACTAACAGCCACCACAACTCCTGCTTTCTCCTCCCTCCTCTCTCTTCCTCCTTCCTCTCTCCAGAGCGCTTGCTGCTGTTGCCATGACAACCAGAATGAAAAGCTTTGGAACTTTATCTTTTACTATGGGTACATGCCTCCCCACAAGGACATTATTGTACATCAGCCAAACTGGACTCTGGGGGCTCTTCTTTAAATATACCATTAAGTCGTGTTGAAATTGGAACTCTAGAGGCAAGATTATGATGGTATTTAATCAGGGACCTAGGAACTCTCACGTCTTGTTTTCAACTAGCCATCTCTTTCTTTGAGGTCTTCAAAGAAAATACGTGCATTAATGACAAAGCAAGGTATAGCATGCTTCTTACTAACTGTGGCTTTATGTCTAAACCCCAGCTGACTTTCTAGTGAGTGCATCCAGGCTTGGTGGAGATGGCTTTTGGCCTAAGCCTGGTTGGTCTGAGCAACCTGCTTGACGAAGAAACAACTCAGATCTGTCCTCTGAGCCCCAGGCTCTGATAGCCATCTGCCTGCTTGACATTTCCCTTTGGATGACTCATAGACATCTTCACCTTATCAATCTTTCCATCCCTATTCTTCCCCTAGTCTTCCTCCTCTCAATAAACAGCTCACCATTCAGCGAGTGGCCCAAGCCAGAAACCTGGGCATCATCCTTGAGTCTTCCCTTTTCCTGGCCTTGCCCCATCCCTGATCCCTATCAAGTCCTGTCAGCTCTATCTCCAACACAAAACTCGAAGAGGTCTACTTCTCTACATCTCCACTCTCACCTCTTTAGAACAAAACGTAGTCGTCTTCTGCCTGGATTGTAATAGCATTCTGACTATTCTCCCTGATTCTACTTGTTTTTTTCTGAAGCTCTTTCCTTCCAGAGAGCAGCTAGAGTGAGCTTCAAAAAAGATAAATCGAATTGTACCACTTTGCGCTTTGAAACTCTTCATGGCTTCCTGTGATACTTGGAATAAAATCCATATTCTTCACCTTGACCTACAGGGCCCTGCCCTGAGCTCTCTGAGCAACCTGTCAAGCCTCATCTTGTACCACTTTCCACCTGGCCTCTACTCCAGTCATACCTTTCTTCCTTCAACTCCTCATATGTCTTGCAAATATCTGTCTTTGATTTCCTTTGAAGTAAAATAGCTGCCATAGGTCCTGGTTTTCCCACCATGCTCCTTTCCCCCACTCTAAGCCTTTATGCTTTCAGCTCCTTTTGCCTAGAACACATCTACCCCACCCTTTGCTAGCTCTTTTCTCAGTGGCTGCTTCCTTCTCAACCTTGAGGTCTCAGTTCAATTTCACATTCTCCACAAGCCCTTCCCTGGCCACCCTATCCAAGATTGCCCTCCCCCACTAATGATCCTCTATTAGTGCATCCTCTTTATTTCCTACATAATACTTCCCAGAACATATAACCATTTTGTTTACTTGTTTGTGTATTTACTAAGTTTGTCTTCCCAACTAGGAAAGTCAGCTCCTTGAAGGCAGGGACTAGATCTGTTTTATTCACAATGAATGGCACATATGTAGAGCATAATTAGTTAGATACATGAATGATCCTGCCTAAATTCTAGTAGCAACTTCTGCAGCCAGGAAAGGAATAAGAAACCTTTTTCCCGTTCTTCTTTCACTCTCTCAGTCAGGGTCTTGATGGATTATATAAATGAAGAATTTTGTTTAAAGATTTTATTTATTTATTTGACAGAGAGAAAGAGCGAGCACAAGCAGGGGGAGTGGCAGGCAGAGGGAGAGGGAGAAGCAGACTCCCTGCTGAGCAGGGAACCTGATGTGGGGCTTAATCCCAGGACTCTGAGATCATGACCTGAGCTGAAGGAAGACACTTAATTGCCTGAGCCACCTAGGTGCCCCTAGATGAAGAAATTAAGGAATTATTAACTGAGACAAGGGCAGGGTTATGAGAGCCAACACAGGATGTGGAGATACTGAAGACTAGCAAGAGCATTGAGCGATTATACCCCAAATGGTGGGGGGGGGGGAGGGGGAGCAAATGAATGGTGTTCCCAGGGCCCAGTAAGACCTGGAGCTATGGAGGAGGGGTCACCCAGCTAGAGATGTAGTCTGGAGAGACTGCCAGAGTGGCAGCAGCTAAGCAGGACAGTAATAGAAGAAATACCCAAAGAAATACCCATCCTCCCTCTCCTCTTACTCTCTTCTCAGTGATCCATGCCCTTCCTTGGCTGAAGTCAACTGAAAAATAGCCGGCAAGGGAACGCAGGTGAATGAATCCATTTGTAGCCCAGCCTTTCGAAGCACAGAGCAGGTGATAAATGGAGAATAATCAGCAGAGACGTTGACTCCTAGCAACTGAAACTCAGGCTGGTCTTGCTCCTATGACTTAGAGGTCAGTCGAATTTGGAGTTTATGCTTGGAATTTAACTGCCATTTATAACATTATGCCTAAGGAAAAACCATTTGGATTTCTAAACAACCAACTTACTAATAAACTTGGGAACATAATTCACTAGGGCGTTGGAGCCTGCCTTTATAGTGAATGAGTGGGCGAGGTGTTTTTATTATTAATAAGCATAGCACAGCCCACTAAAAAAAAAAAAAAAAAAGGAAAAAACTCTTTCAATCTTACTTGGCCACCTCATAAATCAAATTATGGAGCATTTTGATGATATACATAGTATCCTCATAAACTACATGGGACCGTTATTTGGCAAATTAGATTTCTAGGTCCTGTTAAACCAGTTACTGAGAAAATATAGCTAGATTTTTTTTTTTTCTGAGTCAGAAATTCTTAAGGTCTTTGAGTTCCAGTTTTCATCCTGCTCTGAACAGTTGCTGTGTTAGAATGTCCATTTCTGGCTCATTTTGGCCTACAAATAGGAATTGCACCCTGTTGATTTTAGGGATATTGGTTATCTTGGAGTTTTCACAAGGTCTTACAGACTATGCTGGAGGAAAAATAAGAAGTGAAATGCAAGTCTTCCTAAAAGCTGACAATGCAGCTTTGGGGAAAATGTCATTTCATCTTTGTAACTTCAGCCCTGGAAGTTGGGCTGGGTTGCATAGCTGGGGGAATCATAATGTCAATATACAATTCCTCTTTAAGAATCTTTATTTTAGAATATGACTTGAATGCTCAGACAGCTATATTGAATATCTCAATAGGAGCGGAGGGGCCTTAGCACAAAGAAGCAGCTGCCCAATATATTGTATCTTTGTTAATTAAATGCCAGATCTGTGAATGGAGCTCCATAGCAGCAAACAGCAACCTCATTTCCAATTCATTTCTCTCTTTGCTTAAAATGTCCTAAATATTGGAAACAAAAACTACCAATATTTAGTAAGAATGTCCCCGGGCGCCTGGGTGGCTCAGTTGGTTAAGCGACTGCCTTCGGCTCAGGTCATGATCCTGGAGTCCCGGGATCCGAGTCCCACATCAGGCTCCCTGCTCAGCAGGGAGTCTGCTTCTCCCTCTGACCCTCCTCCCTCTCATGCTCTCTGTCTCTCATTCTCTCTCTCGCAAATAAATAAAAAATTAAAAAAAAATTATAATAAGAATGTCCCCTACTTTGTCTACTCTCTGCACTGTATAGCAAGAGAGCATGCAACATATTTATTGTGTTTATTGATTTATTTACATTTACAAAATAATAGAATGCCAGTTTAAGAGAGGCTTGATTGTATCTTTCCACTGTGTAGAAAAGAGGCAAATTATTCTAGGCTTTTAAATGTTTGAAACACAGAGGCTTGTAAGGAAAATTCAAACTGCCTGTGATTTCCCTCTCTTCTGAGATTCCACAGACAGAAAATCCTCTCCTAAAAAAAACTATATACTACATGGCACAGATCCCGAGGGAAGCAAAGCAGGGTGGATGGCAAAGAGAAACATAAACTCAGGGGAAAAATACTTGGGGAGCCACTCTTTAACAATAAATATCTTAATTAAATCACCAAGGACCTTATTCCATAATGCTATGCACCAGGTGTTTCTGCCTCCATTTTGATGCTCAGCATCATTCTCCTTTCGGAAATGACACATACTGTTGGGGTGTATCCAGCTGAAACACACATCAACGTAACATGCAATGCTATTCAAATATGGGTCTTTTTTTCAGTGTGTATATTAAAATGGCCTCATTTCTTTCACTATCTGTGGACTGACCTTAATGGGTCACCCAGGATAAAGGATGAAGTAGAAATAAGGCATTTCCACATTTTTTGACACGAAAATACAATAACTGGAGATTTATGGAAACTAAGCTTAAGAAATGCAAGGCATTTACTGGTTTCTTTCAGAAACCTTTCAGGTGTGGGAGAAATACGTGTGAGATTTGGGCTTTCGTTTATCCAAATATGAGGATTTTGTCTGCTAGAGTTAACCGACTGATAGTAGATGGAAAGGTTTAGGGTGGATCTTATTTGGCAGGCTTCTGGGTAGAAACCCATATGCTCTCTGACATTGATTATAATTATTTTTCCGTCATTCCCAGGTTAAGTTCTTAGCAGGAATGTGAGCCAACTCTCTCCCTAGGAAGGCTCCTGCTGTGAAACCATCTTTGGCAATGAATCTTTAACAAAAGATCAGGAACTTGACATTTCTTTTTAAGCATGAGAAGGAAATGTGTGCAATGCTGGAAGCAAATATAGGGATAGAGAGCGCTTCTAAACGGTTGCAGGAAGGAGCAGTGAAACAGGAAGAAACATTACCTGATATGCCAGTGGTTTTATTTTTGCAAAACAGCAACCAATGACTAGGTATGGGATATTAGACTATACACTGTTACACTTTAATACCTTTTTAAAGTAGAAGGGGGTCGATGTGTTTAATTGTTATTTTGGACCAGGTGTATCTTTATGATTTTATATTCAACTTATATTCTCTTCGAGGAGATTGTTAGGACATTGGCTGAAACAGAAATTTAGGATGATAGTATGAGAAGCAGAAAAGGCAATCATTCTTGTTCTAATTGACTAGACCTGCAGAGTTTTAAAAAAATATTTTTTCAGAAAGAGCATGTACATTCAAATTTGTGAATTTATTAATCTAAGTCGCGAGGTGGGTTTTTGGTGAAAAGGTTAAATAAGTACTCAGTATGCTTCCATGGGGTGAGAATTTTTCATCCTCACACTGTCCATCTACAGTAAGGAAATTGCTTCAAAATTAATTTAAACAGCAACAGATGCTAAAAATGGCATGGTGGACAAAAATTACCAAATTAAACATAAAAGAGTGTCAGCTTCTCTTCTAAAGGATGACTATTTCTACCTCATGGCTTAGTGCACTGTAATGATTGGTTTCCCCATTAAAATCAAATGCAGAATATAATTAAGTAAATCCTTCAGGTTGTCTTTTAAAATTCCACTAGCTGAAGGACTCACCAGAGGAAGTAATAGGTACTTTAATAAATGCCTTCCACCATAAATTTAGCTCAGATGTGACTTAAAGTCAGCTCAAACCTCATCGTAGGCACTTTTAGCCACTGGACTGATAAATTTTTTTTTTTTTTTGCTGAGTTAGACTCTTCTAACCTTTTGGATAAAGCTCCTATTGGTATTCCTCTTCCTACCTTTGTGAAAACTTTAGCCAAAATAGATGTGTACATGTTTATACATGAGAATGAGATTAAATGAAAAGTTTTGATTTAAAAAGGACACCACATATTATTGAAAACTGAAATGTATCACGGTAATGGGCCTGTGCAGCTACATTAAAATTCATTGCAGGAGGATAAATTACTCACCCTTGTAATAGGGTTTTTAGATATGGAAAATGTATATTGTTCTTCATGTTTTAACATGTAGATTTACATTCAATTACAAAATCACAATTCTATTTCTATCTCAAATCTCAATTGTCATTATTATATCAATAAAAAATCACATCTCTAGAAACAATTATAATTACTTGTCCTTGGGGGTCTATTTTTACCTTCTTGGTTTGGCATAACCAATACTTCTTTTCTCACTGCAGGTGAAGATGTTCATCATACTTGGAAAATAACAATTCTCCACCTCTAGGCAAATGAACATATCTGCTAGGATGGAAGAAAGCTAAAGAATTCTCTTCATAGTCGGCCTTATCTCTCTCTTGCATTAGCATAACAGTAACACTTATCAAATATGCAAGGCTGTCTGCTAAACATTTTACATGCATTCTCTCATTTAATTCTCATAAAAATCTCAAATATTATATGTAAGCCCCCCAACAATCCAATGAGATAGGTAGTAATATCCTCATTTATACTGAGAAAACTGAAGCTTAGGGAGATTGAGTGGCTTGCCCAAAGTCATGCAGGGAGGAAGCCATCTCTTATAACCCTCTGTGTCCCTTGTGTCTTCCAGGAAGCAGACACTGAGATGGAGTTAAGAGTTAAGGAGTTGATTTTGGTGAAATGCCTGTGATAGAAAAACGGGGGAGGAGGTAGGAATGGATGGGGAAAGCCTCTGGACCCTGATGTGGATCTGCCACTTGTGAAAGAAAAATAGGGAAGAAACAGGATCGAACAAGGATTGGAACACGAGTTTTGGCCAACTCACTTGGAAGTGCTGGAGCAAAGGTTGACAATTAGAGGAGATCTGTGTTGGGCAGAAAGAGTTAGGCCCTATTCTTCCACCATGTTCAGTTATTGTCTAGGGGCTATTCAGGAAGAGCATGGCCTCAGCTCAGAAACTGAGGTAGAGTCTGAAGATGTTGCTGCTGGAGATCATCAGCTAATTGCTTTCCTTGCAGCTGGGTGGAAGTTCTTTCTTGAAGAGAGATCCAAGTAATGCATCTTCCCAACTGTCACAGTCTACGCTTTCACCATCCAGATCCACTATTTCATTCATATTTGGGGATCAGCTCCTTCAGGATTCCAGTGGATCTTTCTTCTTGCAGAGAAACTTAGAAGAAGGAGCTTAGTAAGATGAACTATAGTCCTCGTCACTGCAGTTGGTCTTAGGGCCACAAGTGGTACTCATCCTCTCCCTTCTCCACTGTCCATTCTAAATTTACTTGCCCTTAGCTATCATCTCTACTGGTTTCAGTGACTTACCTGGTGGTGGAACATAACCTTCATTTCTGAGGGGTCTGAGCCACTGGTAACCATACCTTTCTTGGCTTTGGTTGCTGCACTTGTCCATCTACATTTTTAGTTGGGCAAGGGGATACCATAAAGCACCCAAGTGGAATGCCTGGTTTCCATAAATACTCCTCCTTGCTCCCATTTTGTAACAACAATCAATTACTTCTGCCAAGATGGTGAGTCTTCTTGCTTACTCATCCATGGACATAGGGATTGAAAGTGCCCAGGCAGTAGCCATAGCTTGTAGTTCAAGTGGAGCTCTTGCTGGTTCCCCAATCCTGAATTTTTATTAGGGCGACTGCTCTCAGCCTCCTTGCTCTCCATCCTTGCTTTCTTTGGATGATGTATGTTAAGCAATACCCACATTGGCTGCCTATCTATTTTGCCCCTTGGTATGCCATATTCTATTAACCATCTCCACAACTCTCTTTGAGTCAAGCCCCCTTGGCTGCCATTTTACTTTGCTGGTCATTACAATAATTGTGGGATTCCCACCCACCCCCAGCCTCAGCTTATGGTAGTTAAGTGCTGCCCCCTGGTCTCTATTGCTTCAGGGCCCCAGCAGGCCCATTTCTGTCAGTGAGCTAAGCCCTGTCACAGTCTCTCCTACTGGCAGCCCTAGCCACCACGAAATTCTTACTGATGCTCGTGCTTCTCTCACTAGCTAGCGTATTCCTGATAGCTCTGACAAATGAAGCATAGTCTGGATGTAGGTTATATACATATATGTAATATAATTCTTTGGTCGGTCGCCTAGCCTCACATAAAATATCTATTCCAACATGTCTACTTCTCTCACAGAGAGAGCTGCAGGCAGAGGGAGAGGTAGAAGCAGGAGCAAGGAGCCTGATGTGGGACTCACATCATGATCTTAGTGTCATGAGATTGAGCCCCGTGTCAGGCTTTGTGCTGGGCTGCAGCCTGCTTAAGATTCTCTCTCCCTCTCCCTCTGCTCTTCCCTCCTCCCTCTCTAGTAAAAAAAAAAAAAAAAAAAAGTAGTTGGGTTTTTTTTTCATTTGAGTATAGTTGACACACAATGTTATATTAATTTCAGGTGTGCAACATAGTGATTCAACAACTTTATACATTGTTTATTTATAATGGCCAACTTATGGAAGCAGCCCAAGTGTCCATGGATAGATGAACGGATAAAGATGTGATATATATATCACATATATATGTAATGGAATATTATTCAGCCATAAAAAAATGAAATCTTGCCATTTGTAATGACATGGATGGAGCTAGTGAGTATAATTCTAAGTCAGTCAGAGAAAGACAAATACCATATGATTTCACTTATATGTGGAATTTAAGAAACAAAACAAATGAGCAAAAGAAAAAAGAGACAGAGAGAGACAAACCAAGAAACAGACTGTTAACTCTAGAGAACAAACTGATGGTTATGAGAGGGAAGGTGGGTAGGGGATGGATGAACGAGGTAATGGGGATTAAGGAGTACACTTGTCATGATGAGCACTGGGTGATGTATGGAATTGTTGAATCTTCATATTGTACACCCAAACTAATATGACACTGTATGTTAACTATACCGGAATTAAAAACAACAACAACAACAAACCTCTATACATTATGCTGTGCTCATCACAAGTCTAGCTTGTCATCATGCAACACTATTAAAATACCAGTGACTGAATTCCCTATGTGGTACCTTCTATTCCTGTGACTTATACATCCTGTAACTCAAGCACATATTTTCTACTCCCCTTCATTTTGACCATTCCCCCACCTCCCTCCCCTCTGGCAACCATCAGTTTGTTCTCTGTATTTATAGGTCTGATTCTGCTTTTTGTTTGGTTGTTTATTAATTTTATTTTTTAGATTCCACATATAAATGAAATCATATTATATTTGTCTTTTTCAGTCTGACTTATTTCACTTAGCATAATATCCTCTAGGTCTAAGATGGGTAGACTTTGGTGAGACCACTTTCCCTAGACCTACACCTTCCCCTAGATCACCTTGATCTGAATCTTAAAGAAGGCACCAGAGTTCAGTGGAGCAGATACCAAGGCTTGGAAAAACTGCAGATCTGTTGGGATCAAAGTGTTAACCTCAGAAGGTTAACTAGGAAGTTCCTCAAGGATCTTGTAAGGCTTAAAGTAGGTAAAGATTATATTTTAAAGGAGATTGATCTTTAGTGGGGGAAAAATGTGCTGAGTGAGAAGGTTTAAAAGGGGATGGGATAATTAGTTGGAGTGGAGAATTATTCTGGATTATCACTTAAGCATCCTGGGCATGAAGCCAAACCTCTTGGGTTAATATTTCTTCTCCTTTTCTTTCCAGGATTACACAACAGCATAGCCTTCTGTCATTTTGCTTTCTTTGTCCATTAAACAGGCAACAGATGATAACCTGCTGTCTTTTTGGACCCAGAATATTTGGCCATCCTCTTACCCTTAGTGATACCAAAAATCAATGACATTTTGGTATTGATATATTAATACTGGACATCTTGGGGTGGGGGGATGCCATGATGGTGAATGAAGCTC
Source organism: Leptonychotes weddellii (assembly GCF_054177405.1). Lineage (NCBI taxonomy): Eukaryota > Metazoa > Chordata > Mammalia > Carnivora > Phocidae > Leptonychotes > Leptonychotes weddellii. The sequence continues at coordinate 28,744,881 of NC_138383.1, forward strand.
TGATCCTTTGGAAATCAGTGCTCATGTCCAGGTACCAAACAGTACAAGATGCTAAGAACTTGAAAGCCATGGGCGCCTGGGTGGCTCAGTTGGTTAAGCGACTGCCTTCGGCTCAGGTCATGATCCTGGAGTCCCGGGATCGAGTCCCGCATCGGGCTACCTGCTCAGCAGGGAGTCTGCTTCTCCCCCTCCCGCTCCCCCCTCTTGTGCTCTTTCTCTCTCTCACTCTCTCTCTCAAATAAATAAATAAAATCTTTAAAAAAAAAA
>NC_138383.1:28745647-28779179 GCF_054177405.1 Leptonychotes weddellii
GAGATTAATACTATTCTTATCCCTATTTTAAAAATGTGCAAACTGAACCACAGACAGATTAATAAATTACCAATGTTGCCCAGCTAGATATGTGGTAAAGCTAATATGAAACTCCAGAAATCTGGCTCTCATAGCAATAACCTCTTCTCCACTGGATATAATCTCCTCAGATAGCAAGTAGCCCTGATCCAAGCTGGGCCAACCTAGGCCAATTGAATACTCCTTCCTATAATTCCCGTCTTTTTTTTTAGAAATAGAGGGTGTGTGCACTCACGCGCTAGTGTACAAGGTAGGGAAGGGACAGAGGGAGAAAGAGAGAGAGAGAATCTTGAGCAGGCTCCACACCCAGCACAGAGCCCCACTCCGGGCTCGATCCCACAACCCTGAGATCACGACCGGAGCCGAAATCAAGAGTCAGACGCTTAACCAACTGAGCCACTCAGGCACCCCCTATAATTCCTGTCCTAAGCCATGGGAAAGGGCTGCAAATATTTGGAGTCTGTGTATCCCAGATGACCATACCACCTGTGCCAAAAGCTTGTCCTGCAGTTCTTGCCTCTGACCTTCTAGATCTGCCTTGTTTCCAGTTGAATCCAAGCCTACTTTTCCAGCCTTCCTATGGGTTCTATAAACTTGGCACATTAACTTCCAATAAACTCTCTTCTGCTTGAGTTGCCAGAATTAGTTTGTTTCTTGAACCAAAGAATGCTAATAGATACCACTGGAAGTTAGGGAAGATGTCTACCATTTCTTTACATTCTCTCTGCTATACTAGTGCTTTCCACAAGGGAGGTAGCTGGCTCTGGAGCTCAGCTGCCTGAATTTGATCCCAGCTCCACCAATTACTAGTTTCCTTTCTAAAAAATAGGGATAATAATAGTACCTACCTCAAAGGGTTCTTGTGAAGATTAAACGAGAGAAATATAAAGTGCTTGAAGGGTATCTGCCATAGAGTAAACACCCAGTGAACGTTACCTTGTTTTATTATCATCATCATCCTGATTTCTACTCTAATAAAATTATTCCAATTATATATGCAATATACAGTAGTAATTTTAATCTACCATTAAAATTTAATTCTCCACATATTTAAGTAAGATGTTTTAAAATTAAATTTAAAAATCTCCAGAGAGAAAATCTCCGAATGAATCTGTATTTATGAAAAGATGCACTTTGGGTTCTGCAACAGCCTTTCCTTTTAATACATATTCTATCTAGTGAAATATCTCTTCTTATCTTAACCACTTTCTGAGAGACAATGCTGCAAATACATTAATTTTTCATGTAAGTAGGTGAGTATCTCTAATGAAACATTGTAATAAGTCTTCATTCATGCTGAAAAGATAATCTTGAAATCTGTATAGATAAAGCCACTTCATTTTATTTTATGTAATTAATGAAGTTTAAAAATACGAGTTTTGGGTAAAATTTACAGGAGTTTTTGGGCGCCTGGGTGGCTCAGTTGGTTAAGCGACTGCCTTCGGCTCAGGTCATGATCCTGGAGTCCCTGGATCGAGTCCCGCATCGGGCTCCCTGCTCGGCAGGGAGCCTGCTTCTGTCTCTGACCCTCCCCCCTCTCATGTGCTCTCTCTCTCTCATTCTCTCTGTCTCAAATAAATAAATAAAATCTTAAAAAAAAAAAAATTTACAGGAGTTTTTTTCTCTGGGAAGAAGATTGAATTCACTCTGGACTTTTTCGGTATAGCTAAAGTAGATAAGTGATTGTCAGATTCGTGAATTAGCTAAGTGAGAAACATACATTAAATTATTTTTTTCTTTGACCTGAATTATCTTAATTGGCTTCACTGAACTTGTTAGATAAATATTCAGCCCTCAAATTGTCTTTTCTGTTTAGAAGATCAAAGCATGCATGGAGAATGGTTTTTGTTTAAAAAAAAAATGCAGTTCCATCTAAAATAAAGGCAGGTATCTGTTAAATATCATACTGTCAAAGTTAAGCTATCACTGCATGTCATTGCTTTTTTTTTTTTTAAAGATTTTATTTATTTGACAGAGAGAGCACAAGCAAAGGGAGAGAGAGAGAGAAGCAGGCTCCCTGCTGAGCAAGGAGCCCGATGTGGGACTCGATCCCAGCACCCTGGGATCATGACCTGGGCCGAAGGCAGCCGCTTAACCGACTGAGCCACCCAGGCGTCCCCATGTCATTGCCTTTAAAATTAAAATTTCAATTATGAAACTAAAATGAATAGGTGAGCGTTCTCATCATGAAAAGGAGACCAAAACAAATAAACAGGACAAAGAAATTTAGAGGTGTATGCAAGAAACAAAAGAAAACATCAAAAATAATACTATTAAAAACAACTTCAGAGAGAGAAGAGAGGATATGCACTCATGAAATAATAGCGTCCTTGGAAATTGAAAATATTAGAGCAGAAATAAAAACTGTAATAAATGATTTGGAAGGTGAGGTTAAGGAAAGATGAGGGGGGAACCCAAAAGATGGAAATTAGAGAGAGAGAGAGAAAGAAAATTATAGAATCACTGCCGAATGTCCAATTTCTTTTTTCTTTTTTAAAGATTGATTTATTGGGGCACCTGAGTGCCTCAGTCAGTTAAGTGTCCAACTCTTGGCTTTGGCTCAGGTCATGATCTGAGTAGTCGTGGGATCAAGCCCTTTATTTATTTATTTTAGAGAGAAAGAGGGAGTGGGAGCAGGGCAGGGGCAGAGGGAGAGAGAGAGAGTCTCTCAAGCAGACTCCACGCTGAGCACGGAGCCCACAGGGGGCTCGATCTCACAACCCTGGGATCATGACCTAAGCCGAAACCAAGAGTCAGACAATCAACCAACTGAACCACCTGGGAGCCCCTGTCCAATTTCTACTTAAAATGTGAACATCTCCAGGGCAAGGATTTTATATGTTTTGTCCACTGTCTAAAACAAAGCCAGACACATACTAGGTCCTCAATAAGTATTTTTTAAGGTAAGGGGTTGGAGAAATAGAAAACAGGGAAAATAGAAAGGAGCAAATTATCACAGTACAAGAACATTCTCAGCATAGTAGGAAATCAATTTCCAGAGTGAAAAGATCCACTTAGCACAAGAATGGGGAAAGACCCTCAACAAGATACATGATTGTGAAACTTTAGAATGCCAAAGACAAACCCTCCAGAGAGGAGGAAGAAACCCATGTAAAGGATCAAGAATCAGAGCATCTTTGAAGTTCCCAAAGCTGGAACTATGTTAGACACCAGTTAGAAGTTCTCATCATAGACACTGGGGAGGGTATGTGCTATGGTGAGTGCTGTGAATTGTGTAAGACTGATGAATCACAGACCTGTACCTCTGAAACAAATAATACATTATATGTTAAAAAAAGGGGGGGGGCGCCTGCATGGATCAGTTCGTTAAGCGACTGCCTTCAACTCAGGTCATGATCCCAGGGTGCTGGAATCGAGTCCCGCATCAGGTTCCCTGCTCAGTGGGGAGCCTGCTTCTCCCTCTCTTCCCCGCTTGTCCTTTCTCTCACTCTCTCTCTGTCAAATAAATAAATAAAATCTTAAAAAAAAAAAAAAAAGAAGTAGTAGGATGGGAAAAATGAAAGGAAGGAAATCGGAGGGGGCGATGAACCATGAGAGACTATGGACTCTGAGGAAGGGTTCTAGAGGGGAGGGTGGTGGGGGGATGGGTTAGCCTGGTGATGGGTATTAAAGAGGGCACGTATTGAATGGAGCGCTGGGTGTTATATATAAACAATGAATCATGGAAATAATAACACTTACCTCTGGTCAGTATTCATGTAGCAACCATGGCTAGAAATAGCGCTGTGAGACTCCATGTGGTTGGATTGTTGATTTTTCTTATGTTGTTTTTTTCTTTTTTAAGAGAGAGAGTGAGCCATGGGGGAGGGCAGAGGGAGAGAGAATCTCAAGCAGACTCCCCACTGAGCACGGAGCCTGTTGCTGGGCTTGATGCCAAGACCCTGAGATCATGATCTGAGCCAAAATCAAGAGTCAGATGCTTAACCAACTGAGCCACCCAGGTGCCCCTGAATTGTTGATTTTTCGATGTCTGGATCCTTTCAATTGTAAGTGACAGAAACTCCACTTAGTCTAATTTAAGCAACAAAGAGAATGCATAGGCTCCCAGGAATGGTAAGTCCAAGGAATAAGGCCTGCTTTGAGCATAACTGGTTCTAGAAGGCAAATCATGTCATTAGATCTCTCCCACATTTCTCTTGGTGTCTCTCCATCTTGCTTCTGTTTTTTGTTTTGTTTTGTTTTCCTGTGTGGCTTCATTTTCAGGTAGGCTTTCTTCACACAGGAGCAAAGATAACCCACCAAATAGTATTTTCACAACGTGCAATTCCTAAGAAAAGAGGGCAACTCTTGCTGCCCCAGGATTTACATCAATCTTTGGAAGGAACTTAGATTATGTCACCTGCTCCCTCTTGGACCAAGTGTGTGTTAGGGGAATTAAGTACTCTGACTGGGCAGCCTCCTTCATAAGCCCTTGCAACTGACAAGCCCACCAGAATCCTGTGGAATGCGAAAGCAATTAACTTTCAAATGGAAAGGATGAAAGAAGACTCCCCCACCCCCAAAAGGAACAGATGGTCCCTTGCATGAGATTTACCCCTAGGAGTCAAAGTTCTTCATGCTATAGGAGACTAAATAAAATTCAATGGTTTTAAGAAGAACACACTTGAGAAAATTGTCCATTGAAGTGTTGGATGGCTTACCTAGAGTTTAATAAGGACAAAAATTTAACCCACAGTATTATGTACATTACTGGATGTATGTTTGTATTTTTAATTTGTAAATAAATGGTGCTAGGTTTGCAGCTTGAAATTGAAGCCAGATCTTTATCCATACAGCTTCACACAGAGAAGCACATCTTGGAGATGAATATAAGATCTCAACTTATTCTTATCCAAATGTGCCCCAACATTGTACCCAATATCTGTTGGTCATGATATTCTCACAGCCCTGGGTGCTTCAAATCAGATGTGGACTCTACCTCTTTTAAAAACATCTCCCTTGTATACTTTGATAAAGCTCTGGGACCTGATCTGATCAAAACACACTCAATTAAACTTGCATAGTAAATAATCTTTCCTTGTATCTGTCAGAACCTGCCTAACTTCCCATTTCTATATCCTCCTTCTCCCCACAGATATCAACCCCTTAAATAAATCTCAGCTTCTGAAAGGGACTCCTGCCTATCACTCAGAAACTTGGCACAAAAAGTTATACTACTAGACCAGCTCTAATCTCATGTTCCAATAACTGGGTGTCTGAATTTTCTCCAAGCCCACACTTTCTGGTAATCAGTTCTTAAAACGACACCTTTGTCTGTTTCTTGTGCCTGAATCCCTGACTTAGGAAACCTGCTGAGAACCACACTGTCTCTAGACCTGAAGGCCGTGCCTTGTTCTTATCAGTCTTTGTTCTTACCAAATCGGGGACTGAAGGTATGCACTATAACCTCAGCCTGAATACCTGGAGATCTACCTGGAGAAGCATTCAACATCTACTATCTGAGACCTTCCAACTTCTTTGTATTGAACCCTTGCTTTCCTGGATTGTAGCCTGCTATCTTTTACTATACCTTCTGGAGATAAACTTAGTTCCAGCAACAGGAGCTCTATCTGTCCCTTTCAATGCTTTTTTTTTTTTTTTTTTTAAGTAGGTTCCATGCCCAGCATGGAGCCCAATGCAGGGCTTGAACTCATGACTCTGAGTTAAAGACCTGAGCTGAAATCAACAGTCAAACACCTAACCAACTGAACCACCCAGGCACCCGTCAATGGCTTTTTAATTCAGTAGGGGAACTCACTTCCAGTTCTTACCCTTCTTTACACCTCTGCGGAGAACAAGATTATTTCCTGTCCTGCTGCATTTTCTCAATACCTTGAGTTTTATTTCATGAGAAAGTTACTCTTTGAGATGAGTAAGTTAATCGAGTGCTGGTAGAGGAAGGTCATGCTGGATTGTAGCAATTTTTATGCTTCTTTTGTGCTGCTCTTGTAAAAATAATTTATTCTTAACTTTCCTTACTGTTCTGAATTTTGTCAGTTTTGTCTCTTCAGTATCCTTGGTGTTGGAGAATTAACCCTTTCTAGTTTATAGGACTTTGAATCACAATAATAGCCTTGGACTCATGGGTGGGCCTACAACTGGGATCTGGCCAATTAGAGTCCCACCAGAGTGACTGGCTCAGAGGTTAGGATTGACCAAGGATGGCCAACCAGAGACCCTCCCTAGAATCTGATGTATACAAGTTTGGAGAGAAAAGTGGGGTAGTTATGCTGGGGTACTGGGCTGGGGCTATTCCCTACCACATGGAGAAAGGGTGAGGGCACCAAGAATGAAGATATGAAGCCAAGATATGAAGTGAGAGAATGAAGCAAAGACAAATAGAGATGAGAAATGAGAAGCAGAAACTTTGATTTAACACATACTTCTGTTCTTCCCAGTATGTGAGCCAATAAACCACTTTTTTTTTTTTTTTTTTGCGTAAGCTAGTTTGAGTTGAATTTTGTCTTTGTAATTAATAGTCTGAACTAATAGAACTCTATTTCAAGATATTCATTCACATATCTAACCAAAATCCATCTGCTGAAAGTCTGGGGTTGATCTCTTCCCTACCTTCCCCTTCAAGTTCCAACCCATTAGAAAGCAGATGGAGGGAGGGTTTCCTTGTAAACTATGCTGAGGTAAAGTGGCTTTAGCCTGAGGCTAAATTAATGTCTCTCCCAATTCCCCTCTTATGTAGGCCTTCCAAACCATCTCTAGAGAGAGTGGGGTCTGCAAGAAGGACACTTCCTCAGTCAGCAGTGCATAGGGTCATGACCTGTTTCATAAACCCTGTCACCAGCAGAGCGTATCACCCACAGTTGATGGTGTATGACTCTGGACCCCTTTCTCAGTGCACTGTTCCTGCTTCCAATGGCTTGTCCTGATGTCACTAATCACAGGAATCACCTGTGAATTACCTGATGGTGTAGAAAAAAGTGGTACCCTCAGGGAACCTCAATCAGGAAAATCAATTTCTACAAGTCTTTCTTCTATGGAATGTGAAGGAGAGTCACCCCCCCCCTTCTTGGGTTCTTATCTCCTTTCCTCTCTTAGCACCTCACCCTCATTCCTCCCATATTATTCACAGTACCTTACTCACAGGGGTTGGTTTATGGCTCAGAATGGACTACTCAAAGCCCAGCTCTCAGCTTTCTGAATTCAGTTCCAGTCTCTTATGTCCCCTTCCTCAGATGCAATAGTCTTTTCTTTTCCTTAGTTATGCTTTCCACAGTTCTAGTCACCCACAGTCAACCAAGGCTCAGAAACAGATGATCGTTCTTCTGATGGATAACCGGAAGGCTCCTAGTAGCCTAACGTTACATCACAATGCCTACATCATTCATCTCACCTCACCTCATCATGGAGGCATGCTATCATCTCCCCTCATCATGAGAAGAAGGGTGAGTACGATACAATATTTTGAGAGAGACCACATTCACATAACTTTTATCACAGTACATTGTTATAATTGTTCTATTTTATTATTAGTTATTGTGAATCTCTTACTGTGTCTCATTTATAAATTAAACTTTACCACTGGAATGTATGTGCAGGAAAAATACATGGTGTGTATAGGGTTCAGTACTATCTGCGGTTTCAGGCATCCACTGGGGGTCTTGGAATGTATCCCCCAAGGATAAGGAGGTACCATTGTAATGCCATCTTCAAAACCACTTTTCCTTTCTCAAGACCTTCATATAAGCTCTTCTCCTCAATGGAATTGTTTTTCATGGTCATCTCACTTGACTAGCATTTTGTCTTCCTTTAGACCTCAAATATGAGTTCCTCAGTTTAAATATTAGCTCCTCCAAGAAATCTTCCCTGCCAGTTCTATTTAATCTAGGACTGACACTGTGATCTCCATCTCATCAACCTTGTTTCACAACAAAAAGGAATAATCACTCCTCATCAAGCCTAGCATAAATGTACTCGGGTCTAACTGTTTCTTCAGGTCATTTCCATAGGAAGGCTCCCATGTCACATAAAACTTACATTAAATGAATTTCTGTGCTTTTCTCCTGTTACTCTGTCTCTTTGTCATTTAATTTTCCGATGCAGCCAGGGGCCCTAAGAGGGTTAAGGAAAACTTCTTCCCCTACACTCGTAGAAAATAAACATGAGAGAAAGGAGTCCCCTTTGCTCTCTCTAACCTGCAACATGAATGTACCTGACATTCCTTGGCCCTCTGTGACTCCCCACAGAGGCCACTGTCAAATGTCATTTCACCTAAACAACAGAAATCTTACTGTAAAAATATTAGTGAGTAATAATTTTTTACTGAAGGTTTCAAGGGAGACAGAGAAGTGGTTATAATACAGCACTAGCAGCACCTTTTAAATATTTCTGCACATTTTTTTCTCCCTAAAGTTACTTAAACATCAACCTCACGTATTTCTCTTTCTCAACTCTATTTAACTTCCCTCCTTGTCTTTGACACTCTCACTTCTCCTCCTCCTCTTTCTCCCCCAAGATCTTCGTCTTTGGGTCTCTTTCCCTTCTTAAAGTGGAACAAGTGGTCCTCTTCTGACTTCTTTGGTTTAGGTCCCCACCCCCTTAGTAGGTACTCTGAAGAAAGGCTTTTCTCGTGATACACCATCATAGAATATGTGAGAGAGAAAGGAATCCAATCATTTCTCTTTTTTCTTTTTTAATATTACTTTGGTTTGAAATTGCACAAGGGGGGGAAATTATTTGAGTGTGCAATACAGTAGAGAATATACTAAATTATGAAGCCTTCAAAGACAATCCTTTGTACCTAGACAGAGTGTCTGTTGGGGCACTAAAAGGATTAAATGATTTGCCTTGGCTTTTGTACTTTATTAGTGCCCAAATGGCTAGTTTTAAATCATTAACAGCTTAACTTGTTAAGGCTTTTCTGTATACATCCTCAAAGAATGCATTGCAAATACCCTCTGTATGATTTTTAACCCACTCATGGTCTCTCTCGCTTAAGGTGTCTTTTATTGTCTTCCAGATGCAGCCTCTTTCTGATTAAAAAAAAAAAAAAATGTATCGCTGAATCTTTCTTTGAATGAGTAAGAGCTCAAGATGCAATAGCCTGCCTGCAGGTCTTCCTTCCTTTTGCCAGTGTAGGCTGTTAACTATATGAATGTGGTCTAAGGACACTGAAGAAATTTTCAGCATTGCAGCATTCAAGCAAATGTTCAATGTCCAACCAAATAGCTAATTCTACATGGGACAAAAATAGATGGAAATGTGTTATTTGTGGTTCAGCTTGGCTTGCTTTTTTGACTTAGCAAAGAACTGATTTCATTTTTATATTCTGCTCTGTTCTCTACAGTGACTTAAAAACATAGTGTAGAAACTTAAAAAAAAATCATGTTATTCCCAGTGGCCCAAAATAGATATTTTTAAAAGTCTAAAAGCAAAATAGAATGCAGTTCACTATAGTGCTGCTTTCAGTATAATTTAGGGCCTTTTTGGGGGGTGGGTGTGTTAAAGAATCATACCATTTTTTTCCACTGGTTATAAAAGCAATATATGTTTGTGGTGAGGATAGCATAATGCATAGAGAAGTTGAATCACTATGTTGTACACCTGAAATTAACATAACATTGCATATCAACTATACTCAAAAAAATTTTTTTAAGATATTATTAGATGAAAACATAACTTTTAAATACCTAGTAGTGCAATTACTGGATTGTAGGGTAGTTCTATTTTTAACTTTTTGAGGAACATCCAGACTGTTCCCCCAGAGTGGCTGCACCAGTTTGCATTCCCACCAACAGTGCAAGAGGGTTCCCCTTTCTCTGCATCCTCGCCAACATCTGATGTTTCTTGTGTTCTTAATTTTAACCATTCTGACAGGTGTGAGATGGTATCTCATCATGGTTTTGACTTGTATTTCCTTGATGATGAGTGATATTGAGCATCTTTTCATGTGTCTGTTAGCCATCTGGTTGTCTTCTTTGGAAAAGTGTCTATTCATGTCTTCTGCCCATTTCTTAACTGGATTATTTGGTTTTTTTGGGTGTTGAGTTTGGTAAGTTCTTTCTAGATTTTGGATACTAACCCTTTATCAGATATGTCATTTGCAAATATCTTCTCCCATTCCATAGTCTGCCTTTTAGTTTTATTGATTGTTTCCTTCGAAGTGCAGAAGTTTTTTATCTGATGAAGTCCCTATAGTTCATTTTTGCTTTTGTTTCCCTTGCCTCTGGTGACGTATCTAATAAGAAGTTGATACGGCCGAGGTCAAAGAGGTTTCTGCATGCGTTCTCCTCTAGGATTTTTAAAAATATTTTATTTATTTATTTATTTATTTATTTATTTATTTTAAAGATTTTATTTATTTATTTGCGAGCGAGAGTGAGAGAGCACAAGAGAGGGGAGGGGGAGGGTCAGAGGGAGAAGCAGACAGCCCGCTGCAGGACTTGATCCTGGGATTCTGGGATCATGAGCTGACCCAAAGGCAGTCACTTAACGAACTAGACACCCAGGCACCCCAAGATTTTATTTATTTATGTATTTATTTGAGAAAGAGAGAAGGAGGGAGGGAGAGCAGAGGGAGAGAGGGACCAGCAGGCTCCTTGCCAGCACCAAGGGTGAAGTGGGGCTCAATCTCACAACCCCAAGATCATGGCCTGAGTTGAAATCAAGAATTGGAGGCTTAACCGACTGAGCCACCCAGGAGCCCCTCTCCTCTAGGATTTTGATGGTTTCATGTCTCACATTTAGGTCTTTCGTCCATTTTGAATTTATTTTTGTGTATGGTGTAAGAAAGTGGTCTAGTTTCATTCTTCTGCGTGTTGCTGTCCAGTTTTCCCAACACCATTTGTCAAAGAGACTGTCTTTTTTTCATTGTATATTCTTTCCTGCTTTGTCAAAGATTAGTTGACCATATAGCTGTGGGTCCATTTCTCGGTTCTCTATTCTGTGCCATTGATCTATGTGTCTGTTTTTGTGCCAGTACCAAACTGTCTTGATGACTACAGCTTTGTAATATAGCTTGAAATTCAGAATCATGATGCTTCCAGCTTTGTTTTCTTTTTCAGAATTGCTTTGGCTATTCGGGGTCTTTTGTGGTTCCATACAAATTTTAGGATTGTTTGTTCTAGATCTCTGAAAAATGCTGGTGGTATTTTGATAGGGACTGCATTAAATGTGTAGATTGCTCTGGGTAGCATAGATATTTTAACAATGTTCTTCCAATCCGTGAGCATGGGGGGGAAAAAGACAATGCAGCTATTCAGGGGAGGAAGTGGAGTACTTCCTTAGTCAAAGCTACTGTGTCTTGCTTGGAATTGCTACAGTAGCTTTCTAAATGGTGTCTCTGAACCCTCTCTCACCCATCTACAATCTGCTCTCCATCAACATCCAGAATAATCTTTTCAAGATTCAAGTCTCCTACTTAAAAATTACGATAGGGTTCATCTGGATGGCTTAGTCGGTAAAGTATGCATCTCTAGATCTCAGGGTCATGAGTTTGAGCCCCAGGTTGTGGGTAGAGTTTACTTAAATAAACAAACAAAAAAATGCAATGGTTTTCCAACTAGTCTTCAAAAAAAGATCAAAATCCTTAACAACGTACAAAGCCTTGAGTGTTCACTCTCCTGCTTAGTCTTTGAACACCTAGCCTACGAATCTCAGCACAAGCCTCACTTCCCTGACCATGTCTATCCTCCAGATACATACTTTAAGCATTCACTTGAGCTTTCTTTTTTTTTTTTTAAGATTTTATTTATTTATTTTTCAGGTAGAGAGAGAGAAAGAGAGAGAGAGAGCAAGCACAAGCAGGGGGAGTGGCAGCCGGAAGGAGAAGCAGGCTCCCCGCCGAGCAGGGAGCCCGATGGGGGACCCGATCCCAGGACCCTGGGATCATGACCTGAGCTGAAGGCAGATGCTGAACCAACTGAGCCACCCAGGCATCCCAACTGAGCTTTTCTTAATAGCCCTTTTTAGAGTTATAGTTGTAATTATAAACTCTATGAGGGCAAGACCCAGGTCAATTTTTGCTCACTTTTGTATCTCTAACATCTAGCAAGTACCTGGCATAGGTAATTTGTAAGCACCTGTAATTGGCTGGAAAAAAAAAAAATGGATGAGCCCTTTCAGCAAGAGTGAATTATCTAGTGCGGTAATAGTGTAACCTTTAATATTTGTACTTTTTGGTTTCTAGGCACCCATGATGAGTTATGACATCATGAGAGTTGACTATCTAACCTGGTTAAGACTATTCAGCTCTACAACTCTGAGATCAAATACATGTCCAGCTTAAGTGAAGTTTTATTTGGAGATCCTCATTTTTAATATCAAGCTAGTCATCAATAACTGACATCTGCTGTCTGACTCTCTGAAATGTCTTTCATCCCCACCTAATTTCAACGCAATAATTACCACACGGGACTTCTTCCCCAAGTTCTCTTGGCCGGGGTCCATCTTCAGACTTCCCAAGTTCCTCCTCTAGTTAAGGACACTTCAGGTACCCCACTTGGAAATGAGGGCTCACTTTCCAGAATTTGTATCTGACATAGAGAAGGAACATAAAACTCTGTGCAGCATGTAGTTCATAAAATCTCCTTGGAGAATAAAGTGTCTCTTCTCTGTATCTTAGTCAGTTTTGTAGTTTGTGAAACTTCTGTAAGCATGAAGAATAATTTGGAGTTCTAAGAAGCTGTATCTCAGTTATACAGAAGGAGTTGCCAGATCTCCGTGCTGTGTACTTCCTATAATCTGTTTGCGGAGTAAAGCTGAGTTAACAGCAATTGTATCTCCCATGGATACAATGCTCTGTGCAGTTGTCCTGCCTATAATTTGCGTGGAGAAAGTTGTAAGTTGTGTTTTCTGGTTGCCAGAGGGGGAGGAATGGATGAAATAGGTGAAGGGGATTAAGAGGTACAAACTTCCAGGTATGAAATAAATAAGTCACAGGGATGAAAAGTACAGCATAGGGAATATAACCAATAATATTGTAATCACTTTGCATGGTGTCAGATGTTAACTATACTTACCATGAGCATTTGCATAATATATAGAATTTGTCAAATCATCATGTTATACACCAGAAACTAACATAACATTGTATGTCAATTATACTTCAATTAAAAATTAAATTAAATTAAAATGATGCATCAAAATGTTAAAGGGAAAAAAAAAAGTGTGTCTTGCACAGAGAAGCCATGATGCTCTACATCCCCTAGGCTACTTCCTTACTCTCTGTCTACAGGCCTAACTCAGAGTTCCACGCCCACAGAACTCTTCATTCCCTAAATGCTCCATTTACATCTTCTTTCTCTTTTTCCCTGAAGGTTCATAGTTGTCCTTTCAAAAGATCACTGAATTAAAAAGAAAACCTCCCTTCTTTATTTTTCCATAATATTTATCATCATCCAACATAATAAATATTTTATTTGTCCCCATGAGTTACTGTCTGTTTCCCTTCCCCTCACTAAAATGTATGCTGCATGACGCAGGAATTTTTGACTGTTTTATTCATTGATGGTCCTAGTGCTCAGAACAGTGCCCAACACATAGTAGGTTCTTAATAAATATCTGCTGATGGAATTAATGATGTCTAATCTACAAAATAAAGAACATTCAAGATTAACTATATCTTGCATAGGGTTTAAAGTAATTCTTCATTTCAATTGCTGAGCAAAATTCTCAAATTAAAAAAAAAAACCACAACCAACTACTTTGGAAGAGAATGTAGACATGTGGAAGAAATGAGGTGCAGAATTAGGAAATTTAGACTGGAAATAACACCAAGGAGTGAGCACTTGGAGACGGGCTAGATATAGTTATATATCACACATGCGGCTGGAGCCTTGGTTGCTAGAAATAACTGCCCTGAATAATTTCTGGGAGTTTATATCATCACTGCTCTGCTTGGCTCCACCTGCCCCTAGGTCTTGGCCGCTTGGCTTGCTTCCTTGGCAGATAGGTATTAAGAGATGATAGCAGAGGGGCACCTCAGTTGGTTAAGCATCTGCCTTTGGCTCAGGTCATGATCCCAGGGTCCTGGGATCAAGTCCCATGTCAGGCTCCCTGCTCAGTGGAAAGTCTGCTTCTCCCTCTGCCCCTCCTCCCCTGCTCATTCTCTGTCTCTCTCTCTCAAATAAATAAATAAACAAATAAATAAAATCTTTAAAAAAAAAGAGAGAGAGAGATGATAGCAGAGTCAAGGGCGTTATAGCCATGGGAATGGGGTGAAGCAAATTGCTGGGGGTAAGGACTGGGTTTCCACAGCAGTTTCAGGAACCTGGTCCACCTGACTGGACCAGTGCAGGCTCTGGCTTTCCCAGAGGCTTCTTGGAGAAGCCAGTTAGTACAACTGAGAAAGGCATGGGAAAGGACTTTTTTTGCCCTTCTTTCCTGCCCTCAACAGATTGTTCTGCGACCCCCACAGCCTCTCCAGAGATCTCATATGACCAAGCAACCAGCCTCCTCAAGAAGCAGTGGCCCTTTCCCCCTTATTCTTCCTTCCCTGAAAGTATACTCATCATCCCTCTTCACACACTCCTAATACACAATAAAAATTAGCTGTCTAAACTTTGTCTTAGGTTTTGTTTTCTAGAAAACCTGGGCTAAGACACAGAGAAGAGGAGTTGTCACAATTCGGTTTTGGAAAAAATGCGCAAAACATAGCCATACTTTTGAGCTCAAATTCTTCTCCTGTGTGCCTTACTGCAAGAAATGTATGCTTCTACTTCAAAATAATTAAAATATTAATATCTAGGAAAAGTCAAATAACCATAAGGTGAAAAATTGGTAGAATTTCAAGTGAAGATGAAAAGACATGGAAATGAGATATTGTAGTCAGAAAGACCTGTCTAGAATTCATTTTCATTTGTTCATTCATTCATTCATTCATTCAACAAAGAGTAAGAAGCACTAATCTAGGTGCTGGAGACGTAACAGTGAATAAGACACATGGGCCCCTCCCCAAGGAGCTTAAATACTACTGGAGAAGACAAATGATAAACAAATAAGAAATATTTAACATAATGTCAGATGGCAATGAATGATATGAAGAAAAACAAAGAGGTGGGGATAGAGAGTGATGGAATACTTTTTAGGTAGCGTGGTCAGGAAAGGCCTCTGTGAGGAAATCCTAAGCAGATACCTGAGCGAAGTCAGAGAGGTATTCAAGGAAAAGTCTAAGGACTAGCACCCAACTATGCACACACATAAATTGTTAGATTAGCTTTGAACTGAGAATAAATAAATATAACAAGGGAAGGAGAAAAGTTTTTGCCTTTCTTTTTTTATCTCAAAATCATCTAAGCTTGAAGCTCTCCTAAATTCCTCTTGGTGGCTTGTTGTATTTTTTAAAATTAATCAACTTAGCAGAAATTGAAGATACTTCTTCCTTCTCCAGTGCAAGGTTATTTCTAATCTTATGTTAGCCCCACACTTCGCCTAGTATTATTGCTCTTTATACATGCACCTCATATCCTATAATATGGTATGTACTTTGAAAGCAAAGTCTATATATTTTCAGCATTACATTTCCTGAAATATCTAGCACAGTGTCTGACACAGAGTAAGCAAATAATTATTTGCTGAATTAAAATTTTTATTTTTAATACTACAGGTAATTTTTGGACAAAATCATCTGACTCCTCAAATTTCCTAAATTACAAATAAGTGTTTAGTCTCTTTGAAACTATTATTTATGCATACACTGATTTTTTTTTTTTTTTTTAAGAGAGAGAGAGTGAGCGCATGTGCGTGCATGGACAGAGGAAGGGGCGCAGGGGACAGAGGGAGAGGGAGAGAGAGAGAATCTTAAGCAGGCTCTACACCCAGCACAGAGCCCACGGGGCTTGATCTCTCAACCGAGATCATGGCCTGAGCCAAATCAAGAGTTGGACCCTTAACCAACTGAACCAGCCAGGTGCCCCTGCACGCACTGATTTTTAAAAAATAAAATATCTCGTCTTGGAAAAATCTACCTAACCTCTCTGAGCCTTAGGAATAACAATTCTTATTTGACAGTACTTGGTGGGAGAATTTTAAAAAAGACAGTATAGGGCCAGACACCTGGTAGTATTTGTTGGTCATTCAATCAATAAGTTAGGAATTTTCATGGTGCCTGGGTGGCTCAGTCATTAAGCATCTGCCTTCTGCTCGGGTCATGATCCCAGGGTTCTGGGATCCAGCCCGGCATTGGGCTCCCTGCTCGGTGGGAGGCCTGCTTCTCCCTCTCCCGCTCCCACTGCTTGTGTTGTCTCTCTGTCAAATAAATAAATAAAATCTAAAAAAAAAAGAAATTAGGAATTTTCAAGGTTGATGTAAAACCTGGTTATTTGATTAAAGAATGTGCTAGTTATTTGTTAACAGCATGTGTCATTACTTATTTCCTATGAAGAAACCATGATATTATCACAAGATTCTTTCTTTAATCAGTTTTATTGAGATAATTTACATGCAACAAAATTAATCAATTAACAGTCTATAATCTTTGATGAATGCATACGGTTATATAATCAACTCCACATCAATATGTAGAATATTAACATCACTGTAAAAAGTTTCCTTACGTTCCCTTTGCAGCCAGTTCCATCCTTCCACCCCCAGACCTAGAAACCACTGATTTGTTTTCTGCAAAAGATACTTTTTATTTATTAAGAGAATATTTATGGAGGCCTTCTATTTGGAAGTCCTTGAGTTAGATACTTCGTAGAATACAAAGATAAATAAGACAAGTTTGTGTCCTTAAATAGCTTAAAATCTAGCCTAGTTTTATATAATTTTGAGATTACTTGCCTACAAATAATATGGGACTGAATTTCAATATGAATTATGCCTACTAACGAGGAATAAGAAGAAAAAGTATTGCAAATGATTCCCTAACTTTTAGAACACCGAGCAAAATAATGTACCTTCATGAATGTCACTAATTATGATTTCTTTTAAAAGGCACAAATTTATGATTGCACGATGTCCCAGATAATTATTGAAAAGTAAACTATTTTTAAAATCAAGTAACATTCATACAGGAAAAAAGTGCAGAAATCCTAAGTGCACAGCTTGATCTTTCCAGGTTATTTAATGTCAACTTAGACCAGTTTTCTGACCAATACAGTAAAAAGACAACATCCTAAAGCCTTTTGGTTTAGAAAGAATAATTATATCTTGGGAAGAAAGAAAGAGATAAGAAAATGATGCCCTGTGAAGGCTCACATAGAATTGTGAGGATAAGCAGTGAGAAAATGGATGACACATTAAAATTCATGAGGAGATGCCATTTAAGTTCCATGAATAACAAAGCGATTATTATGCAGGATCAGGTTTTTCTTTCATCATTACAGAAAGACACAAAATCATTATCGTGATCTGCCATGTGTTTTTCCTTTGTTATTAGATGCCGGGACAAGCCTATTAAATGTTTTGTGTTACCCAGGCGAATGGTCACTGGTGAGAAATGGTGGTCTCGGTGCACGTGGCTTTCTATGGTTCTGATTGTAAGTATATTTATACCAAAGGAAAGGAACAAATTAAAAAGAAGGGAAGACTGGCTGGGTGGGCATTTTCTTGTGGTTACAAAGAACTGAATCTATTCTTAACCTTAACGGGTCTTGCTTCAGGCTTTACTCTTGCCAATTTCTAAATAGACAAAGCTGGTATTTGCATTTGGAACTTCCTTGGTCAATACAATGGGGACTACAGGTCATTTCAAAGGGGGTAATATATGTGAATTGAGGAAGGGTAATAACATCAGGAGAAAAAACAATCTGGAAAAATACTCCTACAAACATTCATATAGTGGGGTCAAAATTTTACCCATATTATAATTCCAATATGCAAAGAATAGATTGCTCTTTATTTTCTTCAATGAACATAATTTTCCTTGCAAGCTTCCATAGTGGGAGCAAACAAACAAACAAAACCCCCCAAACTTTAAGCTTGTCAATTCAAGGTTATAACCTTTTTCAGTTTCAATAGTCACTATTGAATAATACATTTTTTTCTGGGTGGGTGCAAAATCTTCCACATTTCTTCCTTCCTTTTTTTTTTTTTTTTTAAGATTTTATTTATTTATTTGAGACCGAGAGAATGAGAGAGACAGAGAGCACATGAGAGGGGGGAGGAGCAGACTCCCTGCCGAGCAGGGAGCCCGATGCGGGACTCGATCCCGGGACTCCAGGATCATGACCTGAGCCGAAGGCAGTCGCCCAACCAACTGAGCCACCCAGGCGCCCCACATTTCTTCCTTCTTACCCTTGCTTCTCTTCAAAATAGTGTCTGGCTATATTGAAGGATTTGTGATCTCATGGTGTCAGGGAGAGAAGAGGCCTCAGATCCCTGTGGGGTCTCAGGATGCAAATTTGTCCTTGTGGCAAGAATGGCCTCTAGACTGGCGGCCGATGAGGGCCATTTTGAGATGTGGCAGGTCTTACCTGGCCTTCAGGTAGTGTGCTGGTATCATCCCTGGGTCTGTGGTTTAGGCATCCTCTCTAAACACTGCAGCTTCCTAGTTTCCACGAGACGCTTCCCCATTTCTGTGCTTTCTGACCAGCATGTTCCTGGGAGGCCACATGGGAGCCAGGACCACTGCTCCCAGCCAATCCATCCATGCACGTCTCTCTGTCACTGCTGAACAGTCACGGTAGTGGATGTTGCACCAAGTCAAATAGAAGTAGGACATGATCCATTTTCTCTTCAGCTTTCTCCTTACGCTATTTCACTTATCTCCCTTCTCTAGAAAGTTGCCCTAGGGAAGAACACTTAAGTCACAGGGATCTACCCCTTCTTTCCCCTTTCAGGATCACCCTCTACCCTCTACTTCTTCTCTTTCTAAAGAGGCTTTCTGCATATCCTTTGCTTCACTAGAGGGAGTGGGCACTATATGGCTCCATCTTAGTGGCAGACAGGGTATCTTCTCTATGGCATCTATGAAAGACACCGTTAGGAGTGGATCCTGATAGGATAGGGTAAGTTGTCTTTGTCTGCAGGACAGCTAGGAACTGGGGTTTACAAAATACTGTTCTAGCTTCTTTTTGAAGGAACATTAAATGCTCCCTAATTATGTATTGCCATGGTGCTCAAAAATTGTGACCATCAAGGAGAGAAAAATGAAATTTGTGATTTCATATTTTAGTCTGCTCATTATTTAGGCTTTTTATGAAAACAGAATTTCAAAATGGCTTTCAAAAAAATGCCTAGCTGAGGTTGAGATGGGTTACGTTGAGGAAGAGTACATTCCAATTCTTATTTGGAGGACTTTGATTCCATTTCTTTTTTATTTGGCCTTGTGCTTTCTTCTCTGTCTTCTCAAGCAAGAGAGAAAGATTAATCTAATATTCCCAGTGACAAAAGACACACTTTGCCTTGAACCTATGGATAGTGAGAAAACCCAAAAGATGGAAACAACAAAGCTCCCACAAGAGATGTGTACCTATTATATGCCTCTATTTCTTTCCTTCCTTTAAAAAATACCAAATATTGGCAAAGGGAGTGTTTTGGATGCATCATATGGACAGAAATACAGTCTCGGATCTCAAGGATCTTCTATCTTCAACTTTTCTACAAGCGGTTAGAGAGTCATAGAGATAACTAGAAAGACATGTAATATGGTACAGTGCCTTTCCTGTAAGCTGTGTTTACAATTGATGTAGAAAGACAATTTTGTAGTCTCCTTCAATGTCCTCATGACCAGTGAAAATATGTCATTATTTATTTGCACAAAAAGGCTTACTTACCTAGATTTCTCTGTGAGACAATGTTTTGGGAGTTTTTAATTAGAGTCAATATTTCAGATATACAGAACAGTATAGAAAATAACATGGTAACCATCTATGTATGCAACAGCAAATCTTAACATGTTGCCATATTGTTTCAGATTCTTTTAAAAGAAACACAAATTACAAATGTATTTGAAACAACCCTCCTTCATTTCCTTCCTACTTACAATAGGTAACCTGTATCCAGACGTTAGTATGTATCCCATGTTTCTAAAATTTTACTATGTAGTTATATGCCCATAAGCAATGCTATTATTTTTGTGTTTAAAATTTTATTTAAATGATATCATGCTGTTAAGTATACTTTTGCAACTTTACTAATATAGTAGAATTTATTTCTACTATCCTATTTTGTGTTTTCCATTTACCATGCTTTTTCTTTACTTCCTTTTCTATACTTTCCTTCCTTCTATTGAGTTATTGAGTTGTTTATCTCTCATCTCTACTGCCTTGGATGTTATATTAATATGTATTAATATTTAAAAATATTAACCTTATTTATTATGGGATGAAAAGGAGTTTCTCTGGTAAAGAGTTGCAGTTTCAGGTTTATTTACAGAAAGCTTTATGTGACATAGAAAAAGTATCAGGAAAAAAACTTGCTATTTTCTTATAAGCTTATACAATTTTAAAATTGGTCTTTTCTTCATTATAATTATATATATCTTTTAAACATTTTTTTTTTTTTGGTTGGTTGGTTTTATCCATTTTCCTTGGATACTTTCTCTTTGTTGAGAAGTTCATGGTAGTCAAGTGTATTTTCTTTCTTTCTTTTTTTTTAAGATTCAATTTATTTATTAGAGAGAGAGAGAAGAAAAAAAAAATGAGGGGGGGAGGGGTAGAAGCAGGGTCCCAGCTCGATCCCAGGACCCTGAGATCATGACCTAAGCAGAAGGCAGACATTTAACCGACTAAGGCACCCAGGTGCCCTTAGTATATTTTCTTCATAGTGGTAAAATCAACAACTTACTTTGCTTCTCTTTTACATTTATGAAAACAATATACACTTTCATTTTATTTATTCAATGTTTACCTTTAAATTTATAACATGCACATTCAACTGGGCCTAAAATATTGTCAGCCTCTTTTGAACAATACACAATATTAGAAGATTCACACTCCCATTATTTCTGTTCTTATAATATTTTGGTTTCACCTTTTCAAAAATCCTCTCATTTTAGAAGTATTTATCATTATTGCTTTTTAATACTCAACATTAATTTAGATTTACCAGTATTTTTACTAAGTTGTCTGTTCACAATTCGTACTTATAGAAAATTTTTCCTGGGTTAAATTTCCCTCATCTTGAAGAACACACTTGAGTATATTTTAGGCAATGATTTATTACTAGTAAACTATTTTAGTATATGTCTGAAAATATCTTGATTTCAGTCTCACTCTTGAATGACAGTTTGAGTATAGACTTCTTGATTATTTTCCATTAACAATGTGGTGATGCCTACTATTCTACTGTCTTTTGTCCTCAATTTTTGTTGATATCTGATAATGTATTATTGTTCCTTTGTAGGAAATCTTTTTTATCTTGTTGCATTTAAGATTTTCTTTCTATTGTGTTCTGTGTTTCGCTTTATTTAGGTGTATATGATTTTTATTTTTTCCTTTATAGGGCTCAAAGATTCTCTACTCAAATATTATTTTTTTCCTACTCTGTCTATTCCATCACTCTGGAACTCCATTTAAACATATAATGGACATTTTTATTCTATTCTCCATATCTCTTATTTTCTTTTTCATATTTCCCATCTCTTCATAGGTAAGTGGTACAGTTGAGGTGATTTCCTCAGCTTTGTCTTCTACTTCATTCCTTTCTCTTCATTTGCTTAAACTCCACTGAGTTTTTAATTTCAATGATTATTTTTTAGTTTTGAATGTTTACTTTGATTATTTTTTCAATCTTTCTGTTTATTTTTATTTATTTATTTTTATTTTATTTTATTTTTTTTTAAGATTTTATTTATTCATTTGAGACAGAGAGAATGAGAGAGACAGAGAGCACATGAGAGGGGGGAGGGTCAGAGGGAGAAGCAGGCTCCCCGCCAAGCAGGGAGCCCGATGCGGGACTTGATCCCGGGACTCCAGGACCATGACCTGAGCCGAAGGCAGTCGCTTAACCGACTGAGCCACCCAGGCGCCCCTTTCTGTTTATTTTTATAATGTTCTCTTGTTTCATTATGGTTTCTATTCTTTTATCTTTTTAATATTTTAAAACTCTTATTTTATAGTCTCCTTAGGATTTTCCTATTATTTCTAGTTCTTGGGGTACAGTTTTTCCTGGGTTCCTGATCTCTCTAATGATGGTTTATTTCTTCATGTGATGTGCACTTTTTGTTGTTGTGAACTCATCTTCAGTAGGGTATGCTTACTCTATGGAAATTACATTGTCCTCTGAAAGTATCCTCACAGGAGACTGTCCCCACATAACAGTTTTTAATTTTTTAATAGATTTGCATTTCCTATCTGTTTCTGGTATCTAAGGATTTCCTTTTCTTATGTTTTATCCAGCATATATATGTTTTTGTTGCATGAGGCAAGACTGGACCACTCAGATTTAATTCACCAGCTTGCTGAAAGTCCCATATAGTGAAAAAGATGAATTTTCTGTCTAATTTAAAATTGAATAAGAAACATAGCTAATTTAATGTAAAGTAAAAATTATGTATAAGTGTAAAGTCTTAGAATTATCAACTAAAATGCCAGCATTTTAGTAATCCTTAGATTACTAAATTAGATTTGTTTCCTTTGTCTAGATTATGTTTCCTTTGTGTGTGTGTATTTACTTTGTGATGAGATTTGTAAACCCAGTGGCACTGGATAAAGCTTGGCAGTATTTTATAAGAATTGGATTTAATTTTGCTTAGTCAAATTTCATGTACTAGATGGAAAAGCACTGAAAATGAAATTTTAGATAAAAGCCTACTGTTGCAACAAATATCCACATTTAATAAGTAGGAATAAAGCTATGACACATTTCATAAGGGGGCCACACACAGTTGGCAGAAAGAGCAATGGCCTGGAGATTTGGAAAGCTGTACCCTGGGCTTTGCTTTGCCTCCTTCTAGTTGTATGAACTTGGGCAACTCACTGAAGATCTTCGAGTCTCAGTTACCTCTTTAAAATAGGGGGGCTTGGGTGCCTGGGTGGCTCAGTTGGTTAAGCGACTGCCTTCGGCTCAGGTCATGATCCTGGAGTCCCAGGATTGAGTCCCACATCGGGCTCCCTGCTCAGCAGGGAGTCTGCTTCTCCCTCTGACCCTCCCCCCTCTCATGTGCTCTCTCTCTCTCTTAAATAAATAAAATCTTTAAAAAAAAATAGGGGGGCTGGAGTTTAAAATTCCATAATTCTAGATAGTGCAGAGATAGTGTCATCTGAAAATACCTTGAAATCCTACCACTCCCAAATAAAATAAAATAAAATAAAATAAAAGGTAGAGAAACCCTGACACAAATTGCTCTTTTTAAAATAGAGTGTCATATTTGGGAAATAAAGTGAAAAAAGGGGGTGCCTGGGTGGCTCAGTCAGTTGAGTGTCTGCCTTTGGCTCAGGTCATGATCTCAGAGGCCTGGGATCAAGCCCCGCGTCGGGCTCCCAGCTCAGCAGAGAGCCTGTTTCACCCTCTCCCCCTGCCTCTCCTCCTGCCTGTGCTTTGGTTCTTTATCTCTCTGTCAAATAAATAAATAAATAAAATCTTAAAAAAAAAAAAAAAAGAACTGTACTTTGGATGACAGAATTAAGAAAATTAAAAGACAAGCCATAGACTAGGCCAAAATATTTGCAAAGCACATAACTGATACAGGACTTGAATCCGGAATCTATAAGTAACTCTCAAAATTAAATGCTGAGAAAATAAGCAACACTTCCCTCTCTCATGCAAGTTGACAAAAGACTTGAATAGACACTTCATCAAAGATACACAGACTACAAGTAAATACATAAAACAATGTTCGACATCACTGCCACAGAGATATCCAGATTAAAACCATAATGACATGGCACTACTACTTATTTGAATGGGTAAAACAAAACAAAAAACCTGATAATACCAAGTACTAGGAAAGGTGCAGGGCAACTGGAATTCTCATACGTGGCTGGTAAAAGTGCAAAATGCCCCAGTCCCTTTGGGAAAACAGTTTTGCAGTTTCTTTTTTTTTATTTTTTTTTTAAAGATTTTATTTATTCTTTTGAGACACACAGATACAGAGAGAGAGAGCACGAGCAGGGAGAGAGGCAGAGGGAGGAGAAGCAGGCTCCCCGCTGAGCCAGGAGCCCGATGCGGGGCTCCATCCCAGGACGCCGGGATCATGACCTGAGCCGAAGGCAGATGCTCAACCATCAGAGCCACCCAGGCACCCCTGCAGTTTCTTATAAACATACATTTATCATTTAACCCAGTAATTCCACTTCTGGGTATATACCCAAGAGAAATGAAAATGTACAGTCACTCAAAAACCTGTATGCCAATGTTTGTAGTGACTTTATGCATGATCACCAAAACCTGGAAAACACATATATGTCCCTTACCTAATGAACTGATACACAATTTGTGGAATACTACTCAGACAAAAAGGATTGAACTACTGATATACATTACAGCTATATGCAACTCTAGATGAAACTCAAGGTAATTATGCTGAATGAAAGAAAAAGCCAGACTTAAAAAGAATACATACCATACGAGTCCATTCATATCACATTTTGGAAGAAACAAAACTATAGAGACAGAAAACAAATCAGTCATTTCCAGGGCCTAGAGGTGAAGAAGGGGGTTGACCACAAAGGAGCTTAAGGAAATTTATTAAAATGATGAAGTGTTTTATATCTTTTTTTTTTTAAATTTATGTTTACATTATACTGTAGTTTATTTATTTATTTTTAAATATTTTATTTATTTATTTGACAGAGAGAGACACAGCGAGAGAGGGAACACAAGCAGGGGGAGTGGGAGAGGGAGAAGCAGGCTTCCCGCCGAGCAGAGAGCCCGACGTGGGGCTCGATCCCAGGACCCTGGGACCATGACCTGAGCCGAAGGCAGACGCCCAATGACTGAGCCACCCAGGTGTCCCTGAAGTGTTTTATATCTTTATGATAGCAGTGGTTACAAACCATATGCACTTGTCAAAACTCATAAAACTCACTACTATACACTAAAAAAAAAAAAAAAAAAGGATGCGTTTTACCATTTGGAAATTACGTCTCAATAAACCTGACTACTCTCAAAAGATTTATAAACAAGACTGATCACAGATTTTAACGTTAATACTTAAAATATAACCTCCTTTTAGGGGCACCTCACTGGCTCAGTTGGAGGAGTGTGTGAATTTGATCTTGGGGTCATGTGTTGGAGTCCCACTTTGGGTAAGAGATTACTTAAAATAAATAAGTAAACTTAAAATAAGTATAATCTCCTTTTCTCTCATTTTTTCAAATGAAAAAAATTGTATCATAACTGAGAAATTAATAAGGAAAATAAAATATTAAAATTTAAAATATCTAAGTATCTAAATTAAAAATTAAAATATCTAAAATCTATGGCCTTAAAATAAGTAATATTAGGGGTGCCTGGCTGGCTCAGTTGGAGAAGCATATGACTCTTGATCTCAGGGTTGTGAGTTCGAGTGCTCGCTTTGGCAGGACATATACTAAAATCGGGGTTGTGAGTTCGAGCCCCACGATGGGTGTAGAGAGTAGTTAAAAATAGAATCTTTAAAAAAAATCTAAATATATACAGATTTTAATATAATAATATAATGTTAGTAAGTAATGTTAAGGTTAGTAATTTTTTATCTTTTTTCACTTTTTGATCTTATGAGTTAAATGTCAATGAAAAAATTGTTTTTCAGAGAAATAATACTGTTTCATTTTTCTTTCAAATAATATTGATTCTAAAGTTTCAAATAAACCCAGCTTGCCACCTTCAGGCAAGTGAAAGATTTACAGAGACTATGACTGGAGATAGAACATTGATTTTGTAGATTTCTCAATAATCCTTAATCATATCTTGATTACTCCATTATTAGTGCCTTTGTGAGATTTCCTCTATCCAGGATCTTTCCCTGGCATTTACTGGAATATTCCCAATTTTCAAATCTCAGTTCAAATGCCACTAACTCTGAGAAGCCTTCCCTGATCACTCTAGCTAGTTTTTCCTCTTCTAAATATTTTATCTCCTTGAATACATGTAATGTCATTGAAGGTAGGGATCATGTCTTACACATATTTTTATCTCTGTATGACTATTAAAAAGGATACATGTGGTCGCCTGGGTGGCTCAGTCATTAGGCATCTGTCTTTGGCTTGGGTCATGATCCCAAGGTACTGGGATTGAGCCCCGCATCGGGCTCCCTACTCGGTAGGAAGCTGCTTCTCTCTCTCCCACTCCCCCTTCTTGTGTTCCTGCTCTCGCTATCTCTCTGTTAAATAAATAAATAAAATCTTTAAAAAAAAAAAAGAATACATATAAGAGTTGTGTATTCTTATATTTGCTGAATGAATACATGAATGAATGAATAGGAAGTTAGAGTAATCATTGAGCCTTCTTTTGAAAGAGGCATTATTTTACTAATAGAATAATGGAATTCTACACTTTTATTCAAGATTATATGCATACCTGTAAAGCATCAATTTTTATTGGCAATGGTTAGAAGTGTCTCAATCCTGGGCGCCTGGGTGGCTCAGTTGGTTAAGCGACTGCCTTCGGCTCAGGTCATGATCCTGGAGTCCCTGGATCGAGTCCCACATCGGGCTCCCTGCTCAGCAGGGAGTCTGCTTCTCCCTCTGACCCTCCCCCCTCTCATGTGCTTTCTCTCATTCTCTCTCTCAAATAAATAAATAAAATCTTAAAAAAAAAAAGAAGTGTCTCAATCCTTATCAATTTCTCAATTAAATTATATCACTGATGAATGATTCAATGACTGCTCGGTGAGGGGCTCTGTGATACTAACTCAGATCTTAATATCTGCTCATCAGAAACATGAGATTAAAAAGAGAAGAAAGTATGATGATTTCTCTTTTTATTTTTTTATATGAGATTGACTTAGACCTCTGATTCCCTTTTTTTTTAAAGATTTTTAAAAATTTTATTTACTTGAGAGAGAGAAAGAGCAAGCATGAGTAGGGGGGTGGGGAGGGGTAGTGGGACAAGCAGTCTCCGCACTGAGCAGGGAGCCTGATGTGGGGCTTGATCCCAGGACCTGGAGATCATGACCCGAGCTGAAGGCAGACGCTTAACCGACTGAGCCACCCAGGTGCACCCCCCCTTAAAATATTTTATTTATGAGAGAGAGAGAGAGAGAGACTGTGCACGAGCAGGGGGAGGGGCAGAGGGAGAAGCCGACTCCTGGCTGAGCAGGGGAGAAGTGTGATAATTTCTTTTACCCTCAGTTACATTGATTCATGCCGCAAAGGAAACAACGCGTCTACAAGCGTACAAGTCTTCCCATCTAACAGAGCTTGCTGAGATTTACAGCCACACTGACATGCCATCTGATGTGTACTCCAAGTAAAGCTGGTTAATGACCTGGAGCAGGTGCAGGACTCGAAGCTTTCAAAGCTTTACTTCTTTCATCAGTAATCCTGATTTTCTAAATGATGAAGCCCATCAACCCCACTCCTACCCAAATATCCTGGTAAACCTGGGTATAGTAGGGACTCATGGGGACCCAAACATTTTTGACAAGGTTTTGGAGCATCTCAGCACAGGACCCATGGCTATGACCCACACGGCCAACAACTTGGAAAGGTCACCTTGATTTATTTATTTACTTTAAAGATCATTTATTTATTTGAGAGAGAGAGAGTGCGTGCACACATATGTGGGGGGAGGGGTAGAGGGAGAGGGACAAGCAGACTGCTGAGCAGGGATCCTGAAGCAGAGCTAGATCCCAGATCCCAGGACCCCAAGATCATGACCTGAGCTGAAGGCAGACGCTTAACCGCTTAACCAACTGAGCCACCCAGGTGCCCCCTCACCTTGATTTATTTTTAAAGGAGGAGGGTTCCACATTTGAGGATGGTTCATCTTCCTGAATTTCTTCCATTAGAACTTCCAAACCTTTTTCTTTTGACCACTTTGAGGGCTCTATTCCTTCTCTTGTTCCTCCTTTCTCATGACATTCTTCCTTCTCTCTTCCCTCTCCCTAGTTCCAGTCCCAATAGTCTTGAGAGAACATAGTTCTTCATGCACAGGAGGCTCTGGTCTTGGCCCTTAGGTCGGCAGTGTCCTTGGATCTTTGTTTCTGCTCTGGTGGGGGCTGGAGAGGAAGAAAGGCCTTTGGTTTACCAGTAAGTTAGAAATAGGGAAGGAAAATACAGAGGAACAATCAGATTTATATTTTGGGATACAAATCTGCCACAAACGCAGATTTATAATACTGCCTTAACTAAAAGTTTGTTCTGTCTCTTCCAACCCTGCATCCTTTCTCAAAATGTGAACTCACTTTTTCTCCCTCATCAGTACCTCTGTGTTTCAACTCTCCCAAACACACCTTCTAATTGTACCTCAATGATTTCATTGACCACGTCTCTTTAAAATTACCATTTATACACTGTAGCAGTGGCATCTTGTTCTGGCTATTCTTTTCTTTCCCTTTCATTTAGCTTAGTTGATTCTAACCAAACATCTCCAAATGCATCATGCATATTTTC
The DNA here is from genome assembly GCF_054177405.1 of Leptonychotes weddellii. Classification (NCBI taxonomy): domain Eukaryota; kingdom Metazoa; phylum Chordata; class Mammalia; order Carnivora; family Phocidae; genus Leptonychotes; species Leptonychotes weddellii. Next base: position 28,774,060 of record NC_138383.1, read on the forward strand.
AATTTGTTCCCTAATTCTCTTCTCACCCACTTACAGTCTGGCTTCTCTCTGCTTCTCTTTACCAAGACAACTATTGTTTTGGTCAAATTCATGAATTGGAAAAAAATGCATGTACTTTGACACCACTGCTCACTCTCTTTCTGCGACTTCCTGTTGTGATTAGCTTTCTACATAGCACCACTTGTCTGGTGTTTGTAACTTTCTGGATTTTATTGTATTAATAACTTTGATAATTTTTCTTATGCTCCATTAATTTCTTTTAAGTTGTAACATTGATTCTATAGTCTCCTTTCTTTCCTGAAGATGATTTAAAAATTTTATTCCATTTTGTAAATCTCTAATATTGAGCCTCCTTCATTTTGGATGCTCAGAAACAAATTGCTTGGATTTAAGAACATTTTGAAAGCCTATCTATGAAATAGCAGAGTGCAATTTATATTTCTCACACTTTTTAAGATTTTATTTATCTATTTGACAGAGAGAGACACAGCGAGAGAGGGAACACAAGCAGGGGGAGTGTGGGAGGGAGAAGCAGCCTTCCCGAGGATGTGGGGCTCTATCCCAGGACCCTGGGACCATGACCTGAGCCAAAGGCAGACGCCTAATGACTGAGCCACCCAGGCGCCCCAGCAGTTGGTACATTTTTAATGAGCACAGAAAAATCTTGGAGTCCAATGACATCTTTTGAAGCCTGATCAGACAGGAGCATACTGGCCTTTAGTTAATGGTGAAGGGACAACTTTGAGTTGTATTCTTTGGTACTAAGTGTTGGTTAATTCTAATAGTAGGGATGGTTGAAAAGCCCAAGAAACAATCTTCTAGCATTGATTTTGTTACAATTGACACTATTTACAAAGTTGGAAGATTCTACAACAATAAGATCTGCCCTCCAAAGTACCTTTTCTGAAAAAGTCACCCCACCTGATTGTTGCATATTTGTTTAACTTTTCTGTTATTGTGGTTTCCAAGAAATCCATATCCATCAAGTGAGTTTAATTCTTCTGAAGATCAATAATTCACTCACCATCCAGAAAATTCAACAAGTATTTAAGGCCCATTCTGAATCACTTTGCTGGGCTGAGTGTACCGTGGTTTTCTAAAAGTTCCCGCTCTAGTTGGGGGAAAGGGGAATAAAATAAATTGAAATGCAGGGCCCTATGGAGGAAATGAACAGCGTGTGGGACGGAAGCTTTGGACACTACAGAACTAGAAGTTCAGCTCTGCAACTCAGTAGTTCTGAATTGAACCGGTCATTTCAGAATGAGCAAGGTGAGAATGTGTTGTGGAACGATGCACTCTAGGAAGGTTCCAGCTCCTGGCAAAGGGTCACATCACGTTAGGTGTGTGAAGGCAGAACAGGGTTACAGTGACCACAGTAGCTTAGAAGAGGGGTGTCATCTAGCTCTTCTGAGCACAAGAGAAGTAGGAAGGGATCCTTCCGGACCTTGGGGATGGCATCAGCGCCCTAGGCGCAGCGTACACCAGCAAAGGCAGGAAACCCTCGGGACTGGGCCCTCGGCTGGTAGTCCAGCCGGGTCGCGCCAGCGGGGAGAGCTTTCCGGCAGCCGCGCGCCACGTCAGCTAACAGCTCCTCCTCCCCTCGTTCCAAGTCGCACGCGCGGAAGTAAACACCTCGACGTCATCAGGGCGCGTCTTTGTCTTTCTCCTCGCATCTCTCCAGATCGGTGGACGTGCTCACCTCCGCTCCGGGCCAGGTCTATGTCCCGGTTTCCCGCCGTCGCGGGCAGGGCGCCAAGGCGGCAGGAGGAGGGTGAGCGGTCAATAGACCTTCAGGAAGACCGGCCTTCGGCTCTTTCCATCGCTGATAAAGGTGCGGTCCGCGGGACGCTGCGGAGGCTCCAGCGGGAGTTTCGGCATGGGGGTTTTGGGGTGATAAAAGTCCGCTTTTGGCGGGCAGAGAAAAGTGGAGAGGAGACCGCAGCGTTCTCCTTGCCCTCCAAGCCGGAGGCGAACTTTGCGTCCAATGAGCACTTTGGTGTAGAGGGGAGCGGTCCCAGATCCAAGTTGGATGAAAACCTTGCTTGGGGGACAAAAAAGTGAACCCCAACACCTAGGCGCGTTCTCCTCTTAAAGAGGCTCATAAAGCCTTTGTTCTCTACCCATCCATTCCCCCCCGCCCCCCCAACTCGTCGGGCCGCCAGCCTGCCTTTGGGTATGGCATGAAGGGAGCCAGTTTCCAGGAGCCAGTTTCCATGGTTACCCACCACTTGGCCTTCTGGGATATCAGTCACTCTGAACAGGGACCTAACTTGAACCATGAATCAGAAGCAAACACAGGTGGCTTTTTTTTTTTTTTTTTTTTTAAATTCAGCTGAGAGTTTCCCGCTGTGTTCTAGCTTTTGGTCTATTGTTTAATAAAATTGGGTTTTGCGCTTCTATATAGGTATGCTTGCATATACATTGCCTTGTGCTAGGCTTACATTGTCAAGTACTCTGAGTCATGCATTAGCAAATGCTCATGTTGTTAGATTTTACTAAAAAGTTGTTCTGGGCTTGTAAACCCTCACATACAAATTGGATATAGATGATTTACCTGAGAAGTCATGGATTGATCCTTTCCAGCCCTAAAATTATATTGTCTTTCTCTATTCAGTTCTGGGAAATTGAGTCAAAGATATCTTTACAGTCCTTTTAATTGCACAATTGTTTTTCTGTTATTACAGAAGAGAAAGGATGCACATCACAGGAGGGAGGAACTACTCCAACTTTTCCTATTCAAAAACAAAGAAAAAAGCTTATTCAAGCTGTGAGGGACAATTCATTCCTTATTGTTACTGGAAATACAGGAAGTGGTAAAACAACTCAACTACCAAAATATCTGTATGAAGCAGGTAATTTTATTCTGGGATAATATTGGGAGTATTTAAAAATATATCCTCTTAAAAGCTAATAGGACTTCTGCATTGCACAAATACCCACCATTTGTTCTACAGTCCCAATTCTTCTCTTGGCACATCCTCCCTACATCTTCCCTGCTTTTTTATGGTCTTATTTCATATTCAGGAATTCATATGATTTTTCCATTTTTAATTACTGTAATAATCTCAGTTATAGGTAGATACTGATTCTCTGTTATAGAATGAGGTTGATTTGCAGTATACTCTTAACTGGTATTGAAATAATTTACAGGAATATAGTGATATCTGTTGCTTACGTTAGTATTTCTTGGTTCTTTTTCCAGAGTATTATCAGGTAAGTATTTATTCCCTGACTCCATAACCCAAGCCAGCTAACAAATTACCCTTAAAGTGTCTTTTCCTTCGATATGGTAAAACTTACTATCATAAGGTTGGTATAGAGCAAAATTATACTGGATGTTATTCATATAAAAAATAAACATTTCTTAGCTGATATTAACTTATTCTAATCCATCAAATCTAATGTGCCATTTATTAAGACATTTACCACTGTTTTACATACTATTAATAAAGAAAAAAATACCATTAACTGTAAGACACATCTTTCTTTCAGAGATACTAAAATGGTAAAAAATGAATCTATGAAAGGTGGTATATTTAAACTTTTGTGGCAAAAGTAAATCTTTAGGAAGTCTGAAATTTTATGGGTTCCTAGGACTTAAGCATTTTTGGCTTACTCTTTTTTTTTTTTTTTAAAGATTTTATTTATTTATTTGAGAGAGAGAGAATGAGAGACAGCATGAGAGGGAGGAGGGTCAGAGGGCGAAACAGACTCCCTGCCGAGCAGGGAGCCCGATGCGGGACTCGATCCCAGGACTCCAGGATCATGACCTGAGCCGAAGGCAGTCGCTTAACCAACTGAGCCACCCAAGCGCCCCTTGGCTTACTCTTTAAAGTAAATCTTGACTGAAATTGGGGGGGGGAACCTAATAAAATATGTATTTTAATGGAAAATATGTATTCTTATTTTTTATTACTACTTAAATTTCCGTGGTGCATTTGTAAAACAGTATGTTGTTAATTTGCAGTTTTCTTTTGGAAACACTTGGAACAGTTTGTGTTGATTGGTTTGAAACAATTTAGCCCTAATTGGAAACAATTGTTAACAATTTTTTTTTTTTTTTTTTACCTCTGGTTTTGATAGGGTTTTCACAACATGGTATGATTGGTGTGACTCAGCCACGAAAAGTAGCTGCTATATCCGTTGCTCAGAGGGTTGCTGAAGAAATGAAATGCACTTTGGGATCCAGAGTAGGGTACCAAGTTCGTTTCGATGATTGCAGCTCTAAGGTACAAAAGTTTTATTGTGGTTTAAGTCCTATAGACTTATAGAAGGATTGGAGAAAGTTATGAAAGATTTTAACTTCAAATTTGCGTTTATATTTTAAAGAAACAAAGCCCAAGATTAGAATTAATTTTTGTTGTCCTTTGTTAAATGATTTAGCCCTGAAGTGCCTATTAGTTTTACTATTTTCTCCCTTCTCAATTAGTTTATAAGTGACAGTTATGTTTATTTTTTTAAGGATTCTCTTATTTTATGGTTTTTTAGCTGTAAGAATCCTGGACCTGTACCTTACACTTGTAATCTTTGAAACAATTTTTTATTGTACTAAAATATATATAACGCAAAATTTACTATTACCATTTTTAGGTGTTACATGTCATTGGTATGAAATACATTTACAGTGTTGTGTATCCATCAACACTATTTTCAGAATGTTTTCATCATCTCAAACAGAAACTATATCTACTAAACATTAACTCTCCTATTCCCTCCTCCATCCAGTCTGTGGTAACTTCTATTCTACTTTCTGTCTTTACAAATTTGCCTTTTCTAAGTACCTCATATAAGTTGAATCATACAATATTTGGTCCTTTGTGTCTGGATTGTTTCATTTAGCATAATGTTTTCAAGATTCATCCATAGGGTGTATTTGTATTCCTGAAGTCAACTTAGCAAAGTCAGTAAGCATATCTTCTGTATTCACGGCACCAAGTTTAAAATTGTTTTCTTTTTAGTAGTTAATGGTTATAATTTACATTCCTTCAGGATTTTTTAATCCTGTACCAAATACAAAACAATCCCTAATTAAATATGGTCCCTAATAGGAATGGCCATCAATTATGACACACAGTGACTCCCCAAAATACTATCTTTGCATTCCTAGTGGTTACTGCTGG
>NC_138383.1:28779279-28790454 GCF_054177405.1 Leptonychotes weddellii
TCTCTCTCTCAAATAAATAAATAAAATCTTTAAAAAATAAAAAATAAAATAAGCAAATAGGGGGGCACCCAGATGGCTCAGTCGTTAAGCGTCTGCCTTCAGTTCAGGTCATGATCCCAGGCTCCTGGGATCGAGCCCCGCATCGGGCTCCCTGCTCAGCGGGGAGTCTGCTTCTCCCTCTCCCACTCCCCCTGCTTGTGTTCCCTCTCTCGCTGTCTCCCTCTGTCAAAAAAATAAATAAATCTTGAAAAAAAATAAATAAAATAAGCAAATAGGGAAGAAAGAGAGTGAGAGGAAATTGTGCACCTAACTATTTCCTCTGCCTTTTCTTCTGAGTCCTCTAAAATAGTGGCTCAGGGGCGCCTGGGTGGCTCAGTTGTTAAGCATTTGCCTTCGGCTTGGGTCATGATCCCGGGGTCCTGGGATCGAGCCCAGCGTCGGGCTCCCTGCTCGGCGGGAAGCCTGCTTCTCCCTCTCCCACTCCCCCTGCTTGTATTCCCTCTCTCGCTGTCTCCCTCTCTGTCAAAAAATAAATAAAAAATCTTTAAAAGAAAGAAATAGTGGCTGAGACAGGGAGATGGATCCCATTTCATTGTTGTTTCCCACAACTTGCTCACGGGAAGCCATTGCATTATCTTACCACTTTCCCCAGACTACTTTATACCTCCTTATTGGCCCCTTCTGTTGCTTTATCCCAGAAAATCCACCTTAGTTCCTTATCTCTGTCCCTGTATAGATCACAAGTTTTACAATTTACCGTCCTTGTTATTAGACTAATTTATATACTTTATTTAGTCAGATTAGGTGGATCACTTAATGGCTGCACATTTGGGGGGGAATTTAGTATGCAAAGCAAGGGTGAATTTCTCTAACACTATATATATATAAGTTGATACACTCTGCTGTTTGAACATCAGGAAACTGCAATCAAATATATGACTGATGGATGTTTACTGAAACATATTTTGGGAGATCCAAATCTTACCAAGTTCAGTGTCATCATTTTAGATGAAGCCCATGAGAGGACTCTAACTACAGTGAGTATTTTAATATGCTGGTTGTTTATTAGTTTACTTATTTGGGGTAGCTTTTACCCTGTAGAGAATTGCTTGGTCTTACTTACATTTTATTCTATTGAAATAGGAATTCTTTGGTTAGGAAAGCAAGATATTTAAAATAAGTTGGTTGGTAGGTGTACTCGTGACTTATTAGAAATTTACTTTTTTTTCAGGACATCTTATTTGGTTTATTGAAGAAGTTATTTCAGGAGAAGTCTCCTAATAGGAAGGAACATTTGAAAGTTGTGGTGATGTCAGCAACTATGGAATTAGCCAAGCTCTCTACATTCTTTGGAAATTGTCCAATATTTGATATACCTGGAAGGCTTTATCCAGTCAGAGAAAAGTTCTGCAATTTGATTGGCCCACGAGACAGAGAAAATACTGCATATATTCAAGCGGTATTACTTGGCATCCTTTTTGTGTCTTTTTTTATATTTATGATTCTAGTTGATTGAGTAGTTCAGTAATTTGTTTGTTCCCTTTTATTTTAATGGCGGCCCTTATAGGTCCTAGAAGTTTCGAGAACCAAATTTAATTTTTCTGTGGAATAAGGGGAGGTGGTTGGGAGTGGGGGACTATTTCCATCAGCATATTATGCTTGTGTTTCTTGCTTTAGATTGTTAAAGTGACCATGGATATCCATTTGAATGAAATGGCTGGAGACATCTTGGTTTTTCTGACTGGTGAGCATTCAGTATCAGGTTTAAAAATTTTACTACTTATATAAGAGCAGAGTGTGGCATCACAGTAGTGTTACTTTTGTTGGAAAAACTGGGCTTTAACTCATATTGCCTTAGCTTTGTATGATTATCTGAAAGTTTTAGATATTCTATTTTATTTAAGATATATAAGATAATTCTATACTGCCATAAAAACTGCCAGTCTCATGAGTAAACATATGTAAAACACACTGACCTTTTAGTAAAAAGATATTAAATGGTAAAGTATTAATATTTTATTAGCCTATCTTATATAGAGCTGTTACCATACCAAACAGTCCTGGATCTGAATGATTAATTCCATTATTTCAAAAGACATCTTACTAATTCATTTCTTCTTTGAGTGGTGGGATGGTACTGTGTGATAGCAGTACATAAGGTGTTGAATCCGTGTCTCATAGACAGGCCTTTTTTGGAAGTCAAAAATAGATTAAATCCTAAACTAGTGTGATTCTTCAATTAGCAGCATCCTACTAACAGAAATGAGTCATTTTATCGCTCACCTCCTACTCTGCCTTGTACTGATGTCAGAAGTGAGACATTGTAATGGTCTCTGCCTTTTTCCGGTTACTTAAGTATTTTGAAATACACCTAAATGCAGTATCTCCTGGACTAGATTCTTCTATATTAATGATTAACTTTACTGAGTCTTCCTCAAATACTGTGTTAACAAGATGATAGGCTTGAAGATTATAAACATTTTTATTCCTGTAGAGGTTTAAATTCCTTGGAAACTCGTGTTCTATTTTCAATTCTATTGTTGAGATTTGGTTCAATTTATGTGTTCATCTTCTTTAGATCAAATGAGATTGAAAATAGCTATTATGCAAAAATAATCCAGAAGACTTCTCTTTTTTTCATTCTTAAATTAATTTTGCTGTTCAGTTGCTGACATTATTTTCCCTCCCTCATTTCAGGTCAGTTTGAAATTGAAAAAAGTTGTGAGTTACTTTTTCAGATGGCAGAGTCTGTTGATTATGATTATGATGTTCAAGATACAACTCTGGATGGTTTGTTAATATTGCCATGTTATGGATCTATGACAACAGGTAATTCCTCACTAGAATAGAAAATTTGACTAATTTTTTAAAAAAAATATTGAATAATTACATACGTACAGAGTAGTATACAGATCCTAAGCGTTTAGGTCAGTTAATTTTACGAACAACTCATTTTATAACCAACACCCAGGTCATGAAATAGAACTTTAAGGGAACCAGCATTCCTTGAGAGAAGTGATTTTTTTCTCAAAGTCTTTTCATACTCACTTTTTCAGGAGCCTTGGACCACCCCCCCCACCTTGATATTGTTTAAGAGTGGGCTGTGTCCTCTCCCAGCAGAACAAAAATATTGTTGGTAATTTTTTGAAATTAGGACTATAATTTCTTGATAGTAGTACCATAAATCAAACCTAATTTAGTATTGCCAAAGAATTTCTAGAGATCATATACATCCAGGTACATCTGAGACTAAACATAGTGGGTTGTTTTCTTTTGAAGTAGCACACAGTCTGCTTTTCAAGAATGATGCTGTTCTTTTGTAATTTCCAAGAGCAAATGCAAACTCTTATTCTGTTATTTGTTCATAATAAATATTGTTGAATTAGGTTTAGAATTTGTTTAGTAAAACTACTTTATTATGGAATTTGATATGTAAAAAAGGGAAGCTATTTAGAGTTTGATTGTGATTAGCATTAAATATGTAAAAAACATTTGAATGTTTTTATATATATATTTTTTATGTTTTTATATTTTATATGTATTTTTGTTTTTGTTCAGTAGGTGGTTCTTAATCTTATGTTAACAAAAAAAGTTAGGAATATGTTTTGGTAAATAACCATAGACCATGTGCTATTTTAGAAATCTCTTTTGTGATGGTGGCCCTTGCCCTCCATATGGAAATCTGTTTTTAGGTTTTTGTATCTTTAAGGGAATTCTTAGGGTCTTTATTAGATATTTAAGGTTTTCATTGTTTTCTGGAGATTTGATCCGCTGGCTCCTTTAAATTTATTTTGTTTACTGCTGAGGTAATTCAAAACTCATTAGAGTTGCTTTGTTATTAACCATTAACAATATAAATTTTTTTTCTATATAAGTAATTTCATTCTTTCCTTTGTTACTGTCACATTGAAAATAGCATGCTGAGTCTGCTATTGCATCTTGTTTAATGGCCTGAAATACAGTTTTTATACTATTAAAGGTTGTGAATGACCTCCTATTTCTCAAATCTCATGGCTTTTTTTTCATTAGTTTGTATTTTGATTTTGTGATAATAATAAGTCTCCTTGAAATGCTGTCATCTGGGATAATACTTAATTACCTGGTTCTCCTGACCACTCTTTCTCTAAGTGTGCTGCCCTCCCACCCTTCCCAGCCTTTGTTCCTCTCTAAATGTGACTATTTTTTAAGGTTTTATCCTTAGCTTGCTGTTTTCTTAGAGTTCTCTGTTTTGGAGAGGTTGACTATCTCTAGTTAAGTCTCACTCCTGCATTCTGGAATTCCTGGATCTTCTCACAGGGCTTTCTAGTCTGTGTATCATGTCATCCTAGCTCATTCAGTCCAAATAAGTGACAACTCCTACAGGTTGGTTTGTTTTTTTTTTTAAATCTTGTCCAGATCATTCATTCTTCTTTTTCGTTTTTCATTGTCATCATTAGAGTTGGGATCCTCAATTTGCTTTCCTGAGTTGTTAACATAACCTGCTAACCTATTTTCCCTGATGTAATTTACCATCCTACCTGCAGTGGTAAGCATCATCCTTCAAAAGCACAGCTCTGTATCATTTTCCTGTTGGGTATCTCAGCCATTCCTTATTACCAGCTAAATTAAAATGCTAACTTAATAACTTGGCATTCATTATCCTTCCAGTGTGATTTCAGCCTGGTTTCAGCCTTAATTCCCAGGGTATGAGATTTTCTGTGTTGGCGTGTATGTGTGAATGGTAAAGATGTAGAGCTGCCTGTCAGTAGAGCCATTACTGAAGGGTTTTGTTTATTTTAGTTTCCCTTCTGGTTCCAAGGGCACTCTAAGGGCAAGCTGCTGGTGATCTATTATGAGCATAATAATATTTATGGGAGCAATTTCTAACAATGCAAAGAGGCATTCAGATGGAGCTGATGAGGTACTGAGTAATGGGTGAGGTGAAGTTGTGAGTGGCAGGTTCCTGGGATCTTAGGCTTTTTTTTTTTTTAAGTCTGGCTAATAGAATATGGCACTTATTTTTTTATTATTGCTACTTCGGGTGGTGGGGAGAAACACTATTAAAATGTTATTTCCTTTATTTCCTATTATGTCTTAGGAACATAAAGCTTATGCTTGGGAGTGAGGAGAGGGAAGAAGGGTTTCCTGCTTGTAGCCTGTTGTGAGGAGGGTTCAAAAATGACTCAGATCTAGGTTTAGTGAAAAGTGAAGATTATGAGGTGGATATGTTGTATTTGCTTTTATTTCTGGGCTAGCAATGAGGGTGGCTGATTGTTTTAAAGGGACATCTTAAGATACCTCCCTAATTGACAAAAAATTCTCAACTGTGAAATGTGAAGAGGTGCTGTGGTATCCCTTCTATTGCCAAGATTATATGATCCCACTCCCTGGGCTGAACTCTAACCCCCACCCTTTGAGGTGTTTCTCTCAAGCTCAAAGTGTAGGCAGTATTTTTTATTCCATTTCCTTCTGCATCTTTTTTGTGACAGCATTTGATATTTCCCTTCACTTGAACTCCTCCTTTTCCCTTTTATTCTCTCCTCTTACTGGCTGAAATCTTGCTGTTTTGTTTCACGAGTGCAACCACCTCGATAAAAACCTTCCCTGATTTCCCACCTCACAACTGACTTTGATCTCTTCTTTGTTTATACCTCTTGTGGCACTGAGCACATTCTCCCTTGCGTTATGGTTGCCTCATCTCCTTTCTGAAATTGTGAACTACTTGAGTATTATGTGTTGAAAAAGTCCTGATTAGATGTTTGTTAAAATGAGTTCCAGATTTTTCACTTTCTGCTAGACATTATGTTATATCTTGTATGAAAACTGTCTAGAACCTTATTCTTGTTTCCCTCGAACCTTTTTGCTCTTCTGACTTCCCTCTTTTGTTCAAGATTTTGCAATTCTTCAGGTTTACTGAAATATACCTGTTACTTCATAAGCAACAAATATTTGCATGGAATTTGACTATTTTAGCACTATAAGTAATTATCGAAATTCAGTGCTGCTTAGCCTTTTTAGAGGGTGGAATCTGAGATTCTTTTTAAAAGATAATGAAAGCCATGGTTTCTTTCTCTAGAAAAATGCACATATACCCATAAATATTTTTCTTGCATAATCAGACTTCTTTATTGAACAGATAGAGACTAAGTGATGTTCCTGAGGTCACATGGTAAACCTGCATTTGGTAACTGGTTATCCATTCAGTAGGGGGTGAAAAAATAGTACATGTGTTTTCAGAATACCTGAAGAAAAGGAAAGGAGCTTTACCTTGGATTAGTGCAAGTTTCTCTCAAGCTCAAAGTGTAGGCAGTATTTTTTATTACATTTCCTTTTTTATTTCCAGTATTTTAAAAGAGGAAAACTGCACATTTAGATTATTGCATTAATCTAAAAGTAGTTTTCTTTCTTTCTTTTTCCTGCAAAACAAAGACATTATCTCACTTTGGCAAGTACGTAGAATTTGGCTATGTCTGTGATAATTTCCTTAAATGTTAAGATTAAAGATGAGGGGGGAATAAGGCTAATGAGCTTCATATAAAAACTTTTACTCTAGGGGCGCCTGGGTGGCTCAGTTGGTTAAGCGACTGCCTTCAGCTCAGGTCATGAGCCTGGAGTCCCAGGATCGAGCCCCGCATCGGGCTCCCTGCTCAGCAGGGAGTCTGCTTCTCCTTCTGATCCTCCCCCCTCTCATGCTCTCTCTATCTCATTCTCTCAAATAAATAAATAAATAAAATCTTTAAAAAAAAAAAAAAACTTTTACTCTCTCCAAATGGGAAAATTTTTCTTTTGTCTTACAAAGCAGACATAGTTGTAAAGAGTACATAGTTGTAGAGTATGTAGTTGTAAAATATAATCAGAAAAGTAAGAAAGATAATTAAACTTAGATATCACCAACATGGTTAAGTGATAATCACTATTAATATTCTGAGGTGTATTCTAAACTTTTTAAATATATTTAAATATATTTTTAACATAAATATATTTTTATTGTTTAGCTTTTTTTAACAAAAAATTGCATTTTGTTATATATGTTCTTTAATGTTTTTTCCTTTAGCCTTTTGTAGAAATTTTTAAAGTGTAGAAAAGTACAAAAACAATCCATTTCCCACTGTGCAGAATTAACACACTCTCAGTGTCTTCACATTTTTGCTCCAGTTTTCCTTTAAGAAAAACTATTCAATTAAGGAAAAATGATAACAGTTTCATTATAAAGAATTTAAGCAGTGTCCAAAGTTACAAAGGTAAAAGTAAAGAAATCACCTCAAGTTCCTCCATATAAAAATAACCAGCTCTCTGTGTGTGTGTGTGTGTGTGTGTGTGTACATATAGAAGGATAAGGAAGTAAACAGGTGGGTTGATAGAAATACTTTTTAAAGTGAGATTATACTATTAGTTGCTTTTTAAAAAAGTATGTAATTTTATGTGAATGTACTTGAAGGAATTGTTAAACGTCAAGTAACTTTCTTTACCACATGAGAATATGATATAAAAGGTTGCTGTCAAGTCTAAAAAGATGAAAAATTTTAAGAAGTTGAAGTTAATCTCTTCTTTTTAGACCATGTGTGATTGGAGATCTTATCTAAGCTGATTCTCTGATTTGAAAGATAAGGACTTAAATACTTCGACTCTTCTGTATCTTTCCCTTCTGATTTTTGTTAGTTATTTTTACATTGTTTAGATGTTTATCATCAATCCTTTTACCATGGCTTTTCCATTCTTAAGTTACTTTTGGTTAATTTTCGATTGCCTGGGTTTTGTTAACTTTTTTTTTCCAATAGAAGGGCTCTTGATTGTTACTTTTTGTTTTTACTCTTTTATGTTTGAGAATGTCTTGCTTTTGCCTTTATACTTGAACTATGTCGTGGCTGGGTTTTATGTTCTTGGGTCACACTTTCTTTTCCTTAGAACTTGGTAGATGTTGCCCACTTGTCTTCTGGCACTGAATGTTGCTGTGGAGAAGTCTGAGGCCAGCCTGATTTTTTTTTCCCCTTCCTTGTAAGTGATTTGCTTTTTCTGTCTGCCTGAAAATTTCTTTTTTTTTTTTAAATTTCTCTGATTTTGAAAGTTCAGTAGTTTTAATTAGGATTTTTTTGGTGTTGAGTGTTTTATATTAAAATTTCCTAGAATTTGATGTGCTTTTTTAAAAAATCAACTTTTTGAGGTATAATTTACATACAATAAACTATGCTTGTTTTAAGTGTATAGTTCAGTGAATTTTGACAAATGTACATACCCGTGTAATGACCATCACAAACAAGATGAACTTTTATGATGTGTACTTTTGATCTGAAAATTCAGTTATTTCAGGGAAACTCTTTTGTGTTATATCTTTGAATATAATTTTTATATATTTATTGGTTTCTCTACTTCAGGGATACCAATTATTCTTATGTTGGATTGCCTGTCTTCCATATTTTTTAACTTCCTTCTAGTTACCTTTTCAGTTGCATTTACTCATTATTCAAGCCTTTTCTTTGTGTCAGGAATTTGATTTTCAGCTGTGTTACTGAGAATTCTCAAGATATTTTTGACTCACCCAAAAATAACTTCTTGGGGGCAGAGGGGTACAGTTTTAGCCAAGCAGTGTTGTACTTCTTTCTTTTCCTCCGAAACTGTCATCTTTTCCCCCCTTTGATTGACAGTTTCTGTTTATTACTTTAAGTTATGTTCTTTTTCTTCTCTTTCTCAGAAATAGTTCTGCTTTGGAATCTTTTTGGGGGACTTTGGGACAAGATATTCTATGAGGAAGTTTCATTGGCCTTAACATACAATGTGTCATATGCATAAATCTAGGAGCGTTACTTCATTATGAGTGTTGAGTGGTCTCTCAATATCCTTATTTCTTTTTTATCTATTTTTTTTTAAATTTTATTATTTATTTATTTATTTGACAGAGAGAGAGATAGCAAGAGCAGATCACAAGCAGGGGGAGTGGGGGAGGGAGAAGCAGGCTTCCCGCAGAGCAGGGAGCCTGACGCGGGGCTCGATCCCAGGACCCTGGGATCACGACCTGAGCTGAAGGCAGACGCTCAGTGACTGAGCCACCCAGGTGCCCCTCAATATCCTTATTTCTTGGTAGACTTTGGACATCTTTTTTGCCTCTTTGCCAATCCCCTGCCCTCCCCATTAATAACATCCTAAGACCTAACTACATATTAATGAAAGTATTCCATTTCCCCTTTCCTTCCTGGAGAGTGAGAATGTGCTTTAGGATATATTTAACTTTTTTCAAACCTTTATAAACAAATATAAAACTGATATGTGTTGGAGTGCTTAGCTGGCTCATTCAGAAGAGCATGCGACTCTTGGTCTCAGGGTCGTGAGTTTGAGCCTCACATTGGGTTTAGAGATTACTAAAAAAAAAAATATATATATATATATATATATATATAAATAAAATTAAACTGGTGTGTGTTTGTACTTGGGGAATATGGTATTAAAGTGTGTGGGTGAAATGGAAGTGAAATAAATGTGAGTCTTGTCAAAACAGTTTCAAGACTTTTTAATTGATTATAGTGAACAAAATGGTAAATGAAACTGAAATTTTGCTTCAACTGAACACTTACAAAATTAAGTATTTTTAGAAATGGGTTGATTGAAAAATAGACTTAATTATAGATAAATGTGTTCAGAAAGGACATTTTTAATTTATGTAAATTTTTAGGGTAGTGCCGTAGAAAGGATGTTAACTTATTATTTATATAATGCATTTTTTATTTATCAATTCATTGAATTCTATTGAACACTTTCTGTGATCCAGACATTGTTCTAGGTAGTGGGGATATGTCTTGGATAAAAGAAAATCCTTTTTTCATGGAGCTACATTGTAGTAGAACAAGCAGATCATAAATAATGTATAAGCATAATTTGAACTACAAAGTAGTATAAAACTCCTTTGAGCCATCTGGAAGAAATGAGCTACCTAAGTCTAATACCTAAAAAATAATTCTTAACCAAAGTTAACTACAAATCTAAGAGAAATAGGTCTTTTTGGAATTATTTTTGTATTTACCTCAGAGCTTCTCCACATATCTTTTATAAGCTGCCTTTCTGGCCCTTTTTTACTTGTGAAATTAATTTCTGAATAATGTGGAAGAATAGCAACATTACTCAACTTGGTTTCAAATTTGTCTGTCTGTAAATCTTAGCCAGTCACTTGACCTCTCTGGGATTTAGTTTTCTCATTTATAAAATGAGATGGTTGGCTTAGTTCCATGATTTTAAAACTGCTCATCTGTGCCATTCCTTTTCTTCCTTATAATGGTTCACCTTTGGTCTGTTATATATACTGGGAATACATGGATCTTTGTAAGATTTTATTTAAGAACAGGTTTTGTACTTTATTATTTCAAAACAGGTTTTGTTAAGATTTTCTCGACTACTGAAAAGAAAACAATTTGAGATTGCTCAATTAGAAAAGATGAATTTTCTAAACAAATATGGGCATATCTTATGGAAAACAAATACAGCCAGGCATTTAATTTTTTTTTCTTCTTAAGGTATATATGTACTTACTGTTCTATTGTATAATGTACAATTGTAGATATATGTAACAGCTTAAAAAGATGTTATGAAACATACAAATAAAAATGCTAATAATTTCTTTTCATACCCCCAATAGATTGACTTGTATACTCACTCACTGGAATGATCACTCCTAAGTTTTGTTGATTATTGAAGTAGAGTGATCCACCCAAACAGTCCTTTGCTTTGAAGTTCCTTGATCTCTGTATACTTACACACTCTATAAGTGATCTTTTCCTTCATCCCACTTAAGCCACCCATTCAGAAGCTTCCATCCTAGACTTTGTCATTACCATTTCTTTTTATTTATTTATTTATTTTATTCTTATGTTAATCCCCATACATTACATCATTAGTTCTAGATGAAGTGTTCCATGATTCATTGTTTGTGCATAACACCCAGTGCTCCATGCAGAACGTGCCCTCCTCAATACCCACCACCAGGCCAACCCATCCTCCTACCCCCCTCCCCTCTAGAACCCCCAGCCTCTTTTTCAGAGTCCATCGTCTCTCATGGTTCATCCACCCCTCCGATTTCCCCCGCTTCATTCTTCCCCTCCCGCTACCTTCTTCTTCTTCTTCTTTTTTTTCTTAACATATATTGCATTATTTGTTTCAGAGGTACAGATCTGAGATTCAACAGTCTTGCACAATTCACAGCGCTTACCAGAG
>NC_138383.1:28790954-28900776 GCF_054177405.1 Leptonychotes weddellii
ATGATATTGAGGTATGTACCCTCGATCCCTATACTCTGAAGAGTTTTGATCAAGAAAGGATGCTGTACTTTGTCAAAAGCTTTTTCTGCATCTATTGAGAGGATCATATGATTCTTGTTCTTTCTTTTGTTAATGTATTGTATCACATTGATTGATTTGCGGATGTTGAACCAACCTTGCAGCCCAGGGATAAATCCCATTTGGTCATGGTGAATAATCCTTTTAATGTACTGTTGGATCCTATTGGCCAGTATTTTGGTGAGAATTTTTGCATCCATGTTCATCAGGGATATTTGTCATTACCATCATTTCTGATCTCAGTTTTAAACATCTTTCTGTTTTTGCCAGATACTCTACTGTTTGTAATTCAACAATGTTCGGAGTGCACTGACACTTGTCCTTTATCAGCCTTCACTTCTTTCACCCATACCATAATAATTTCCTTGCAAACATTCTCTTTTTTTGTTGTTAAGATTTTATTTATTTATTTGACAGAGAGACAGCAACAGAGGGAACACAAGCAGGGGGAGTGGGAGAGGGAGAAGCAGGCTTCCTGGCAAGGAGGGAGCCTGATGCGGGGCTCAATTCCAGGACCCTAGGATCATGACCTGAGCCGAAGGCAGATACTTAACAACTAAGCCACCCAGGTGCCCCTGCAAATATTCTTAACTCTCTTATTTTGTGCTTAACCTGGCAGGAGAGCAAGTCTGGCCAAATCTGTCTTACTAATTTTACACCCAGGCCTGGGAAGAGCCAGGAACCCAGAAATACTCTCTTACCAACTTTCATGGCTAATTCATTATTTTCTTTTTAGATTTTCCTTCATGTACATTAACCACTTCCCTATGGTTCACAAGTTCATTTTTCTTCTTTGCAAGAGACTAGCCTAATCAAATAGAGTATCTCTTGGACCTTATTCCAAATTCTAGGAGATTGCCCTAGCTTGGGGGAGATGTTTATCTTTGGTCCCATAAACTATGGTTGGAGGAACAAGGTACTATAGTACAAGCATTGTTGCTGGGGTTCACTCTTGAGACTGTGTGGATAGGGGAAATAAGTATGGTGTTACTTGCTTAGAGAGGTAGCCATCAGAAATATACCCCAAAGGGTGAAAACCACTTAGCTAGTCAATCTTTAAGGTAGAGAGAGGTCCTTAATGTGTAGTCCATGGATCGACTGCAGTGAGTCCCTGAAAACCCTGAAATTGTTTGAAGTGTGTGTGTGCACATGTGTGTATACGTGTGTGTATACATATGTGCCTTTTAATGGAGAAGAGGGCCACAGCTTTTAAATACTCTCAAAGGGAGCTATGACCTACATAAAGGACTCTGCTCTAGGGTTTATTTTAGCAATAATAATCTGTGATTTAATGGAACTAGAAATGTTAGCAGTAAAAGGTGAAGCAAAGATAAGTTTTGCTATTTTGAATTCAAGATAATTAAAGAGGTGAAGGAAACATAAAAGAAGTAAGTTTTTCAAAAGTGGAGTTTGGGGGCGCCTGGGTGGCTCAGTTGGTTAAGCGACTGCCTTCGGCTCAGGTCATGATCCTGGAGTCCCGGGATCGAGTCCCGCATCGGGCTCCCTGCTCAGCGGGGAGTCTGCTTCTCCCTCTGACCCTCCCCCCTCTCATGTGCTCTCTCTCTCTCATTCTCTCTCTCAAATAAATAAATAAACTCTTTTAAAAAAATGTGGAGTTTGGCAAATGCATGTTGTAAATTAACATTTTCTCTTTACGTGTATTTTAGATCAACAGAGGAGAATATTTTTGCCACCTCCACCTGGAATTAGAAAATGTGTCATATCCACCAATATTTCTGCAACATCTTTGACAATAGATGGAATCAGGTACAACTTTTAAAGTTTCTTTTAAAGCCAAGGAAGCCACTTAGGTTTGAGTTTGCTCCTCTGTGCCCTCCACTAATTTCCTTCTCACCTACTTGTATTCACTTACTTTTTTTTTTTAAAGATTTTATTGATTTATTTGACAGAGAGAGACACAGCGAGAGAGGGAACACAAGCAGGGGGAGTGGGAGAGGGAGAAGGAGAAGCAGGCTTCCCGTCGAACAGGGAGCCCGATGCGGGGCTCGATCCCAGGACCCTGGGATCATGACCTGAGCCGAAGGCAGACGCCCAACTGACTGAGCCACCCAGGCGCCCCATTCACTTACTATTTTTTATAATTATTGTTTGCCATGATTAGGAAATGGAGTAGGAGGTACACATAGTATTCCTGATCATACTTTTTAACTACTTGTATTTGGCAATTTGTAGCTTTCTCTTCCCAAACTTAAGATTATGTGTAATGCTTCGTGGGTTTCATTATTCATTATTCATTGAATAGAAAGCCAAAGCTGTTCTTCTGTACTCATTATCACCATATACCTAAGATGATATGATAATTCCCTTCTCATCTGGCACCTCCACTTGGTGGGGTCGTATGTCCCAGTGTTTAGCTGAAGGTACTGTTTCTCACTTTTCACCTTTTTGTGAAATGAACTATAATGTGAGTCTCTTTTTTGATGTAATCAATGATGCCATCAATTTTTGGGTAAATGTAGTGGAGAAACACTGGGAAATTTTAAGTCTAGACTGATGGTTAATGTGAAGTTCTTTTAGTGTATTGAACCACAGCCCTTTTGGATATTTATCTTTTATCCAATATATTTTATGTCCTTAATTATAAAAGTCTATCTGTTTGCCACAGGAAGGCTGTACCTGAATCTCAAAGATCCTGTATCTTTCTTTTGGGTAAAATGATCACCCAGATCTAAGAGAAAGTTTAATTTCCTTTGCTTTTCTCCTTTACTTTAAAAATAATTATTTCACTAAGGACTTTGACTTATTTGGAGTAAGTTTACCTCTGTAATTTTTTGTTTCCAGCAAAGCTAAAATCATTAAATAGTTTTGGAATGTTCCCTTAGTGAATGGTAGACTTATTACTATTCCTAACTTATTTACCTGACTTGTTCTCTGTTTAGGTGACTTAAATGGTGTTGTTAAAGGCTACCTGGAAATTAGATTCTAAGCCTATTAGAGTGGTCTAGAGGTGACTTCCAAGTTCGTTTTTTTGGGAAGAAATTCACATAATGTAAAATTAACATTTAAAAGTGAACAATTAGTATTTAGTACATTTACAGTGTTGTACAAACACTAACACTACCTCTGTCTACTTCTAAAACATTTTTATTACCCCAAAATAAAGCCCTATACCCTTTAAGCAGTTACTCCCCAGGCCCCCTTCCATTCCAGCCTTTGTCAACCACCAGCCTATTTTCTGTTTTTATGGAGATCCTATTCTGGATATTTCATATAAATGGTCAAACAATGTGTAAACTTTTGTGTCTGGCTTCTCTCACTTATCATGCTTTCAAGGTTCATCCACATTGATGAACCTTGTGTCAACACATCATTCATTTTTATGGCTGAATAATATTCTATTATATGTATATGCCATAATTTGTTTATCCATTTATCCCTTAATGGTTAATGGACATTTAGGTTATTTCTACCTTTTGGCTCTTATGAATAGTGCTTCTATAAAAATATGTCTACAGGTATTGGCTGAGTACTTGTTTCAGTTCTTTTGCGGTATATGCTTAAGAATGCGATTTCTGGGTCATGTGATAATTCTGTGTTTAACATTTAGAGGAACCTTCAAACCATTTTGCACATTGGCTTAACCATGTTACATTTCCATTAGTGATGTACAGGGGTTCTCATTTCTTGACTTTCAAGTTTTACATTTAATATAAAAGTCATCATGTAGTTGTTAGTTTGGTAGAAAAGGAGAATCCAAAGTGGTTAAAAATCAACAAGTCTTATTTTCTAGAAGCTTAACTGGTTTTCATTCTTCTTAGATATGTGGTAGATGGTGGCTTTGTGAAGCAGTTAAATCACAATCCAAGATTAGGGTTGGACATCCTGGAGGTGGTTCCAATTTCAAAGTAAGTCTCTATGCCAAGCTTTTTTGTTCAAAGAACAGTTTGTTAGGTCATTTTTAACTGGTTTGGGGGTATGATGTTAGCTACTTAGAAAACTTCCAGTACGTTTTGGGGCCTTCTGGTTTTTTTTCTTCTAAAGGAGTGAGGCGTTACAGCGAAGCGGCCGAGCTGGCAGGACTTCCTCAGGAAAATGCTTTCGGATCTATAGTAAAGAGTTTTGGAACCAGTGTATGCCTGACCATGTGATCCCTGAGATTAAGAGAACTAGTTTGACATCTGTAGTTCTGACCTTAAAGTGCCTTGCCATACACGATGTTATAAGGTACGTAGACAATTTGAAAAAAGAAAAATTTGTTAGGATGGAGCCAGGTTATTCCTCAGAATTCTTTTGAAGTATTTGACTCCTACATCCCCCTCATTTCGAGGTTTAGCTAAACCCAAATAAAAGGCTTCTTTGCAGTGCTTTCCTGTGATTTTATTCCTTGCTCCTATTTTAACCTTGGCATAATGGGGTACTTCATGCTGATGTTTATTTGGATCATTCAGTGGCCACTGCTTATCTGTAATGAAAGGTATATAATGACCCTTATTCCAATCAGAAAGTGGTTTTCTGGTAGCATCTTTTGTATGACTAACATTGTAGCAAGTACTGTGAGAGATAGAGTAATACTCTGTGGTAGTATTTTGCTTTCACTAAACTTAAGTTATATTAGAGAAACAAGATTCAGACACATGAAAGAAAGAATGGGACAACTGTTAAGTTACTCAAATGTTAAACTATATAATTAATTGGCATAGGATAGAATATTGTTGTAGGGGTTGAAATTTCATATTATACATGTTAGAGAAAGTAATGAAGGAAAATACTGTTCTTGGTCTTAATTTTAGGCTAAATTGTCTGCAAATGTGAAAGGGTCAGGAACCTTGGGAGAAGGTGACCGTGCATTCTTTAAATTCATAAGAAGGGAAATAATTACTAGGTATATCCAAATATGTCTTGTATACTCTTGGAAAGCCAATTAAAATATTTCTTGGATAGTTTAAAACTAGAGATTTTCTAAATGAGAATACAGATCTTAGAAAGAGGAAAGCGTATAATTATGAATGATACCAATGAGAAAGAAAAATGATTTAAAGAAATCAAAATGGCTAAACAGAAAGCTTTCAGATGAACCCAGATTTTAAAATAATATTCATAATATGATTTTTGTGAGTAATATATAATTATAAAGCAACATATAATCAAGAATAAATATGTATTAGAAAAATAGGAATAATATTAAGAGTGGCATATAATGAAGAATATATATTAGAAAAGTAGGAATAATAATTACTTAATATCATCTGCACTGAGTTATTTTTCCATCTTAAGTTTCAAGACTTAGAATGTACTAAAAGTCTCCAAAATGCTAGAGACACACACACAAAAAAGATTTCCCTCTCTCTTTTTAGGATTTTATTTTTAAGTAATCTGTATACCCATTGTGGGGCTTGAACTGAAACCCCGAAATCAAGAGTCACATGTTCCACCAACTGAATCAGCTGGGTGTCCCTTTCCTCTTTTTATTTTTTTTTCCCTCTCTCTTTTTAATATGTGTGTAGAATAAGGGGAAATAGAGCCAGTATTAACTTGCAGATTTGGGGTTATCTAAGAGAAATTATGCAGAACAGCTTGCCAGAAAATTGTGAGAAATACAAATGTTTTGACTTCTTCATTTAGGAAAAGGGCAGAATCTGGAAACAACTGCCCAGTGTGCTTCAAATTGATCTTCAGCAAATTCTAGCAGAGTTTATTAGAAAAATGGTTTTAGAGAATTTAATGGTGATTTATAGTAATCCATATGAATCAAAATGGTTCACAAAGAATATGTCATAATAAACCATTTCCTTTTTAGTTTGAAGACAGGACTGTCCACATAACGGGTGCACCATAAGAATTTATTGAATGATAACCTAATATCTCTTGTTTTCTACACAGTACATGATAAGTTTATATCTATCTATCTATTATGTATCTATTATATCTGTCTTACTCATCTTTGTGAATAATGTGACAGTACTGCTGAATATAGTTGCCAAATAGCCAAATCCAGAATGTATTGATTAATTGCTTAGCATAGCCCAGATGGAGGTTTTGCTGATTGTATGCTGAACTTTGCTCTTTCC
Source organism: Leptonychotes weddellii (assembly GCF_054177405.1). NCBI lineage: Eukaryota > Metazoa > Chordata > Mammalia > Carnivora > Phocidae > Leptonychotes > Leptonychotes weddellii. The sequence goes on from NC_138383.1 coordinate 28,797,062, forward strand.
TCATGAGCATTGTCAATGAAAATATTAAAGATATTGAAGTCATGGTTATAGATTGCTGGAAAATGTCTTGATATCTAATCAGTAGATTAAAACTGGAGGATTTAGAATGATTTTTTTTTTTTTTAAAGATTTTATTTATTTATTTGAGAGAGAGAAAGCATGGGGGGAGAGGGTCAGAGGGAGAAGCAGACTCCTTGCTGAGCAAGGAGCCCGATGCGGGACTCGATCCCGGGACTCCAGGATCATGACCTGAGCCGAAGGCAGTCGCTTAACCAACTGAGCCACCCAGGCGCCCTAGAATGATTTTTTTTTTTTAAGATTTTATTTATTTGAGAGAGAGAATGAGAGAGAGAGCAGGAGAGGGAGGAGGGTCAGAGGGAGAAGCAGACTCCCTGCTGAGCAGGGAGCCTGATGCGGAACTTGATCCTGGGACTCCAGGATCATGACCTGAGCCGAAGGCAGTTGCTTAACCAACTGAGCCACCCAGGCGCCCTTTAGAATGATCTTACTAGGCAAAAATCAACAAGGCAAAAGTCTGAAAGATTACATCTTATATCCTTTGTTTTGGTTATACATTAAGGAGATACACGTGGAAAAGATCTGAAATTATCAGATCACCACAACTTAGTATGAGCTTGCAATTTATATTCTGTTTAGAAAATAAAAAATTCCTACTGGCATAGACTTTAGTTATGTTAATAGACTGCAATGTCCAAATGACTGGAATTATAGCATTCCTGTTCTGTGTTGGTCACTCTATATTTGGAGTTCATTTATGAGTATCATCACATTTTATGAGGATTTTGACAAGCTAGTGTGTTTCTAAAAGATGGTAATCAGGTATGATGGGTCTTTTAGAAAGCAAATAATACAAGCAGTGCTTGCAAATTTGGTAATTGGTATAATCAAGGGAGAAAGGTAGTTTTTACAAATCTGAAAGGGCACCCATGTAGAAGAGGAAGCTGACTCGTTTGGTATTGCTCTAGGACAGGGGTCGAAAACTATGGTCCAGGCTCACTGGCTGTTTTTGTAAATAAAATTTTATTGGAACACAGCCATGCATATTCATTCACGTATGGTTGCTTTTGCTACAACAGCAGAGTTGAATAATTGTGACAGAGACCATATGGCCTACAAAACCTAAAATATTTACTATCTGGCCTTTTACAGAAAATGTTTGCCGACTCTTGCTCTAGAAGATACCAGGACTTGTTGGTACAAGTTGTAGGAAAACTGACTATAGAACAGTCTGCGAGATTTTTGTTTATTTGTTTTTAAATAGAGCTGTGAATCCTGGAATGGACTTTTATGTAAGGTATTGGACCTTTTGTCCTTTGTTGGACTTTTTCAAGGTGAGAAATTGGAGTAGATGACTTAACCATCTCAAGACTTATGGTGAAAAAAGCAATCCAGTGCAGATAGTATTAAGTAATTATTGTTATTATTAAGATAATATGTATATATACTCAGGCTTGGTTAAATGCCACCCTTTGTGAATATTATTGTCTTATGTTCATTAATAGTATTGTGATTATGTAAGAGAATGTTTTTATTTTCAAAGATTTTATTTTTCATTTATTTATTTTAGAGTGAGTGTGCACGTGAGCAGGGGGAAGGCAGAAGGGTGGGAGAGGAAGAGGGAAGGAATCCCAGGTGGACTCTGCGCTGATTGTGGAGCCCGATGTGGGCCCCATCTCAGGACTCTGAGATCATGACCTGAGCTAAAACCAAGAGTGGGACACTCAACTGACTAAGCCACCTAGGCACCCCTAAAATGTCTTTATTTTCAGAGGATGCATGCTGAAGTATTTTGTGGGTGAATTGGCATGTATTTGTACCTTGTTTTCAGATAGTTCAGGAGAAAATAAGAATATACATAAAGCAAATACGGTAAAATTAATCGAATATACTTACCATTTTATTAAAAGCCATATTGAGGGCGCCTGGGTGGCTCAGTTGGTTAAGCGACTGCCTTCGGCTCAGGTCATGATCCTGGAGTCCCGGGATCGAGTCCCGCATCGGGCTCCCTGCTCGGCAGGGAGTCTGCTTCTCCCTCTGACCCTCCTCCCTCTCATGCTCTCTGTCTCTCGTTCTCTCTGTCTCAAATAAATAAATAAAAATCTTTAAAAAAAAAAAAGCCATATTGAAGTACTGTTAATCAACTTATAATGTTTGCATTTTTTCTCCACTGGTTTATAAAATTGTAATAAAAATTGTGGGCTACAGAACAGAGTAGATTTGGCATTGGCTATGAAGAATGGGGCAGGAATAAGATAGGTAGAGAAGAATGATGAGTGTTCCAGCTAAGGGGGATCAAAAAGAAGTGTTTTTTGAATTAAATAGAAGAGTGTGATTCAGCACTGAGTTATACTCCTGAAACCAACATTGTACTGTATGTTAACTAACTAGAATTTAAATAAAAATTTAAAAAAAAAAGAGTGTGATTCAGAAAAAATAATTTCCTCCTTTGCTGAAGGCTGATCATGATCATAGACTGCTTAGAAAAAAAAAAGAGGAGGGCTTGAAAAAGAGAAATAAAACCTTTAAAGAAATTTTCAAGTCTGTATAAAATTTTACAATGGTCAAGGAATGGAATCTTATTCATGTCTAATTTAAACACACAGATTTCCCTATTTGGATCCACCTAATGAGAGACTCATTTTGGAAGCTCTTAAACAACTTTACCAGTGTGATGCTATTGACAGGTAAAACAACAACAACAAACCAACCACAACAGATGTTAATCTCTTTCTGTTCCATTTTATTATTTTTAAGTAAACTCTGTGTCACACATGGGGCTCAAACTCATGACCCCAAGATCAAGAGTCACATGCTGTACCAACTGAGCCAATCAGGCACCCCACTCTCTATTTTATAATATTTTATTTTATTTTATTTAGTTATTATTTATTTGAGAGAGAGAGGGAGAGAGAGAGAGTGTGCCAGGGGAGGAACAGAGGGAGAGGGACAAGCAGACTCCACGCTGAGTGCAGAGCCTGACACAGTGCTTGATCCCATGACCCTGAGATCATGACCTGAACCAGAATCAAGAGTTGGATGCTTACCTGACTGAGCCACCTAGGCGCCCCCTCAATCTATTTTTCAAATAGGGTTCTTAATAGTTTCCTTTATCAGTGAAAAAATGATTTGTTTAAATTGAATGGATTGTTTTATCTGAAATTAGAATTTGTCCTCAGTTTTTCTTTGCCACAATTCTGAATTTTAAAATTGTATGATAAAACTATGTTTATATTTGGTATTATTTAACAAGTAATTTTTGAGTACCATTTCAGTACCAGGCTTTAAGCTGGGTATATGAAAATAAGAGAGCCAGAGTCCTTGTTCTCATGATTGTGTGATGGGGAAAGATTTGTTAATTATCATTCTCTTATTTCTTCAAGGACATCCTCTATGCTTCTGTAGCATTTTGTGTCTTTTATTATAGTACTTTATTCTGCCTCATTGTTTAATTTTTTTGGATGTATTGGCCCTTGAAAACAGGGAATATATCAGCTTGATGTTTTCTTTTATCAATGATCAGTGTGTCATGTTTCTTATATTGAATTGAATTTCTGGAGTTGATTTAAGGTAATATAAACTATATCTGATTTATTTTGAATGATGAACATTTCATTTTTACTCTCCCAAGGTAGAAAGACTTAAGAGCCTTTTCTTTCTGTTAAGGAGTGGCCATGTGACCAGATTGGGTTTGTCTATGGTGGAATTTCCTCTCCCTCCACATCTGACATGTGCAGTAATAAAGGCTGCTTCTCTGGATTGTGAAGATTTACTACTTCCAATAGCAGCAATGTTATCTGTGGAAAATGTCTTCATTAGACCAGGTAAGAAGTTTATTGATGAGTTTTTTAAAAATTAATAGACTTTATTTTTTAGAGCAGTTTTAGGTTTAAAGAAAAATTGAGGATAAGTACAGATGCACACAGTTTCCTCATGATTAACATCTTTCTTTAGTGTCATACATTTGTTATTGATGAGCCAGTATCGATACATTATGATTAACTAAAAGGGTCACTTTATTGTATATTTGGGTTTTAACAAATCTGTAATGACACATTTCCACCATTACAGTAATATACTAAGTAATTTCACTGCCCTAAACATCCCCTTGTGGTCCACCTATTCATCCCTACTTCCCTTCTCCCAAGCCCTTGCAATCACTGGTCTTTTTACTGTCTCCATAGTTTTCCCTTTTCCAGAATGCCACATGATTGGAATCATACAGTACATAGCCTTTTCAGACTGGCTTCTGTAGCTTAGCAATGCACATTTAAGGCTCCTTGTTGTCTTTTTGTGGCATAATAGTTCATTTCTTTTTATTGCTGAACAATATTCCATTGTATGGGATTTATTTATCTTTTCTCCTATTGAAGGACATCTTGGTTGCTTTCAAGTTTTGGCAGTTATGAATAAAGCTGCTGTAATCCGTGCACAGGTTTTTGTGTGGACATAGGATTTCAACTCACTGCTGAGTTGTAGTATAATAATATTTGTAAGAAACTGCTAAACTATCTTCCAAAGTGTCTGCACCATTTTGCATTCTCACCAGCAATGAGTCTGAGAATTCCTGTTGCTCCACATCCTCACCAGCATTTGGTGTTGTCATTGTTTTAGATTTTGACCATTCTAATAAGTGTGTTAGTGGTATCTTGTTGTTTTAACATGCAGATCCCTGATGACAAATGATGTTAACCATCTTTTTATATGCTTATTTGCCATCTGTAGTTTTTTGTTTTTTTTTTTTTTTGGTGAGGTGTCCATTCAGGTCTTTTTATTTTATTATGTTATTTAAAGATTTCATTTTTAAGTAATCCCTATACCCAATGTGGGGCTCAAACTTACAACCCTGAGACGGAGTCTCATGCTCTACCAACTAAGCCAGCGAAGCGCCCCTGGATCTTTTTAAATTGGGTAGTTTTCTTATTGTTGAATTTTAAGAGTTCTTTGTATATTTTGGGTAACAGTCCTTTATCAGGTATGTCTTTTGCAAATATTTTCTCCAAGTCTGTGGTTTGCCCTCTCATTCTTTTGATACTGTGTTTCATAGAGCAGAAGTTTTTGATTTTAATGAGGTCCAGTTTTCAATTATTTCTTTCATGGGTCATGCCTTTGGTGTTAATATTTGAAAAGTTACCACCATACCCAACATCCTCTAGGTTTTCTCCTGTTATTTTCTAGGAATTGGATGTCCATTTGTTCTAGCCCCATTTGTTCAAAAGGCTATCCTTTTTCCATTGAAATGCCTTCCCCCCTTGTTAAAGATCATTAAACTATATTTGTGTGGGTCTGTTTCTGGGCCCTGTATTCTGTTCCATTGACTTTTTTTCCTATTCTTCTGTCAATTCCACACTGTCTTGAATATTGGAGCTTTATAGTAAGTCTTGAAGTTGGATAGGGTCAGTTCTCTGACTTTGCCCTTCCCCTTCAACACTGTTTTGGCTATTTTAGGTCTTTTCCCTTTCTATGTAAACTTTTCAACCAGTTTGTTGATATCTATAAAATAAGTAGCTGGGACTTTATTTGGGATTATGTTGAATCTGTAGATCAGGCTGGAAAGAACTGATATCTTGGCAGTATTGAGCCTTTCTTTCCATGAACATGAACTATCTCTCCATTTATTCAGATTCTCCGGTAATTCACTGGGCATTTTTTATTACCATATATCTAGCCCTATGAGACATGAAACTGAGGATAAACGGATTTTACATTTTGTTATTCTTTAACTTAGTTGTTTGAAATAGAGAGTTTGTAATGTTCCTGGCTGAGAGTTTCCTTTCATTGGTAAAGGGAGATAGTATGGTAGACCTTTACCCTGTTATAGTACATTAGTAATATATTAACTTTTCTTCCCTAGTCTCAAAAGAAATGGAAGTTCTAAGAGAATTGTTTTGAGGTTCCCATGTCTTTAAACTTCTGCTTTCCTTTCTTGGTGTGTCAGTATGGGACACAACTTAGTCTCATAGCAGCTTTACTTTCTTCTAATGGGGGTGGGGGGGCGGTCACAATTTCTTTTTTTTTTTTTTTTTTAAAGATTTTATTTATTTGAGAGAGAGAGAAGGAGAGAGAGCGAGTACATGAGAGGGGGGAGGGTCAGAGGGAGAAGCAGACTCCCTGCTGAGCAGGGAGCCCGATGCGGGACTCCATCCAGGGACTCCCGGATCTTGACCTGAGCCGAAGGCAGTCGCTTAACCAACTGAGCCACCCAGGCGCCCCGGTCACAATTTCTTTTTTAAAGAGCTTCTGGGAGAGCCTGGGTGGCTCAGTCAGTTAAGCTTCTGACTCTTGATTTTGGCTCAGGTCATGATCTGAGGGTTGTGAGATCAAACCCCCATGATGGGCCTGCTTAAGGTTTTCTCTCTCCCTCGCCCTCTGCCCCTCCCCCCTTGAATGAATGAAAAATAAATAAAAGACCTTCTGAGTAGTGTATCTTGCCTGCAGCCAAAACTAACAATAGTGTGTGCTATCATATTGGCCATATCCCTTTATAGGCTGTGAGTGTGTGTCCAGATTGGTTTATTTATTGCCAAGACTATAATGGAGGATACATTTTTCTATAAAAATACTCTGGTTTAATCAGTGGGCTGCCTAGTCTTTTTTTTTCCCTCCCCCCTAGATTGTAGTTTTAAGTGTCAGAATTTTGGTTCTAGTAAAACCCCTAATTACAATTGTTTTTTTCTAGTGAAGACTAATATGCAAGGGCTCTTGGGGGCCTTGGGCTCAGGTCATGATCCCGAGTCCCAGGATCGATCCCCGCGTCTGGCTCCTCAGCAGGGAGCCTGCTTCTTCCTCTGGCCCTCCCCCCTCTCCTGCTCTCTCTCTCTCTCAAATAAGTAAATAAAATCTAAAAAAAAAAAAAAGACTATATTCAGTAAATAAGGTTGGCTGGGTGGTGGGTGGGGGATGGGTGAAATGGATGAAGGGAATTAAGAGAAACTTCCAGTTATAAAATAAATAAGTTGGGGCGCCTGGGTGGCTCAGTCGTTAAGTGTCTGCCTTCGGCTCAGGTCATGGTCCCAGGGTCCTGGGATCGAGCCCCACATCGGGCTCCCTGCTTCGCGGGAAGCCTGCTTCTCCCTCTCCCACTCCCCCTACTTGTGTTCCCTCTCTCGCTATGTCTCTCTCTGTGAAATAAATAAAATCTTTAAAAAAATAAATAAGTCATGGAGATGAAAGTACAGTATAGAGAATACAGTCAGTAGTATTGTAATAATGTTCTATAGTAAATACGCTTACTGTGGTGAGCATTGAGTAATGTATAGAATTGTTCAATCACTGTGTTGTACACCTGAACCTAATGTAGCATTGTATGTCAGCTATCCTTTAATAATAATCTTTTTTTTTTTTTTAAGATTTATTTGACAGAGAGAGACACAGCGAGAGAGGGAACACAAGCAGGGGGAGTGGGAGAGGGAGAAGCAGGCTTCCCGCAGAGCAGGGAGCCCGATGCGGGGCTCGATCCCAGGACACTGGGATCATGACCTGAGCCGAAGGCAGACGCTTAACGACTGAGCCACCCAGGCGCCCCTATACTTTAATAATAATCTTTAAGTAAATAAATAAGTTTGGCTGGGTTTCAAAGCTAAAAATATTCTAAAAACTATTAAAGAGTATTGAAGTGAGAGTCAAGAGATCAGGGTTCTAACCTGACTCCACTGCAACCTAATTATCTGACTATTGGCCTAGTTTTTCTGGACTTCATTTTTCATTTGTAAAATCAGGGAGTTAGATTAGATTAGGGTGATCCAAGCTAATAATCTTGTAAGGCCAGAAAAAGGAACTGGTTTTCCTCATTGGAATTTTTAAATAGATGAAACCACTGTGTATTAGCTCTTTTTTCTTAATTACCTTTCTATTGGAATACAATTTCAAACTTACAGAAATGTTGAAAGAATAGTAAAGGAATTCCTTTATACCTTTTACCTAGTTTCAGCAGTTTTTAACATTTTACTGTATTTGCTTTACTATTCTTTTTCTCTTTCTCTGTCTCTCTCTGTATTTATGTATGCATTTTATGTCTTTTTTAGAATCATTTAGGAATGTTACACTCCCTTACCACAAAGTATTGGTAATGTATATTTACTAAGAATAAGGGCAATCTCTTATTTAACCATAGTACATTTATCAAAATTAGGAAATTTAATATTGACACAATACTATTATCTAGTCCATCAAATTGTCCATTGTCCCTAGAATATACAAAAGTAGTTTTAGAATTCCTAAGATAAACCACTGTCTGCTTACAGTTTTTATTTATTTATTTTTATTATTATTATTTTTTAAAGATTTTATTTATTTGAGAGAGAGAGAGACAGAGCGAGCGAGAGCACCGGTGGAGGTGGGGGAGGCAGAGGGAGAGGGAGAAGCAGACTGCCCACTGAGCAGGAAGCCTGACACGGGGTTCGATCCCAGGACCTTTGAGATCATAACCTAAGCCGAAGGCAGATGCTCAACCAACTGAGCCACCCAGGTGCCCCTACCGTTTTTATTTTTGTGGTAAAATGTACATGTAGTGAAATGTATAAATCTTAGGTGTATAATTCATTTAATTTTGCAAAGTGCACACGCCCATATAACCTATACCCCTGTCAAGATATGGAACAGTTTTACCACTCCGGAAAATTTCCTCAGTGCCCCTTCGCAATCAGAATCTAACTATCCTCCCTCTCCCCAGTCAGCTATTTCTCTATTATTATTTTTTTTAGGTTTGGCTTTTCTGAAACTTCATGTAAATAGATTTACATGTACATTTTTGTGTTTGGCTTCTTCTGGTCAACCATTTAATGTGGTGAGATTCATCCATATTGTATTTATCAGTGCTTTTGTTCTTTTTATTGAGTAGTAATTTGAGGTGTGAACATACTACAGTTAGTTTTTTTTTCCATTATCCTATTGATAGACATTTGAATTGTTTCGTGTTTGTTGCTATTTATAAATACAGCTGTTAAGGGGCACCTGGGTGGCACCGTCCATTAAACATTGGACTCTTGGTTTCAGCTCAGGTTGTGATCTCAGGGTCCTGAGATTGAGCCTGGGTTGGGCTCCAGGCTCAGCGTAGAGTCTGCTTGTCCCTCTCCCTGCCCCTTTGCTCCTCCCACCCCACCTTCTTACACGTATGCACTTTCTCTCTCTCTCAAATAAGTAAATCTTAAAAAAAAAACCAAAACAATGGCTGTTTTGAACATTCCTGTGTAGGTCTTTTGTGGATGTATATTTTCATATCTTTTAGGTAACTACCTAGGAACAAATTGCTGCATTATTGAGTAGGCATGTGTTTAAGAAATTGCCAACCCTTGGGTGCCTGGGTGGCTCAGTTGATTGGGCGACTGCCTTCAGCTCAGGTCGTGATCCTTGAGTCCCGGGATCAAGTCCCACATTGGGCTCCCTGCTCAGGAGGGAGTCTGCTTCTCCCTCTGACCCTCCCCCCTCTCATGTGCTCTCTCTCTCTCTCTCTCAAATAAATAAATAAAATCTTTAAAAAATAAAAAATAAATAAATAAAAAATAAAAAAATTGCCAACCCTTTGGGGTGCCTGGGTGGCTCAGTAGGTTGAGCATCCCATTTCGGCTTGTCCTGGGATCAAGCCCCCTCCCTCCACCCCCCCATGCAGCCATATATCAGGCTCCACACTCAATGGTGAGTCTGCTTGGGATTGGGATTCTCTCTCCCTCTGCCCCTCCCCCTGCTCACATTCTCTCTTGCTCTCTCTCAAATAAATCTTAAAAAAAAAAAAAAAAAGAAATTGCCAACCCTTTTCCCAAAATGGCTATGCCATTTTAAAATTCCATCAGCAATGTTTGTACCACATGTCTTCCTCAACATTTGGTATTGCCTGTCATGTTATTTTATTCATTCTATTACGTATTGGTGATCCCTCCTTATGGTTTAATTTGCATTTTCCTGCTGACTAATATTTTTGTGCATTCATGTGATTATTGGCCATTTATCTTCCTTTGTGAATTGTCTGTTAAAATCTTTTACTCAGGTTTTAAATTTATTAAAAAATGATGGAATGTCTGAGTTTTTAATTTATTCTGGACACCAGTTATTTGGTAGATATGAGTTGCATGTAGTTGTTCCCACTCTGGGCTTTTCTGTTTACTTTCTGACCCGTGGCTTTTGACGAGGGGAGCTTTTGAATTTTGGTAAGTTTCATACATCAGTTAACTATTTTTGTGGTTACTATCTGAATGCTAAAAGATTTTTTCCTGCCTTAGGATCATGAAAATATACTTCTCTCTCATATTTCTATTGATACTTACCTAGAAGCTTTACAGTATTGAGCTTTTAATAAAGTTTAGTACAATGATCCATCTGGAATTAAGTTTTGTATATGGTATGAGGTAGAGGTCTAGGTTACTTTTTTCCCTCTGTGAATATCCACTTATTCCAGCACATTTATGAAAAAGATTTCTTTCCCCCACTGAATTGTATTGGCACCTTTTTAGAAAAATCTATGGACTATATATGTGTGACTCTATTTCTGGACTTTATTCCATTGATCTGTTTGTTTATCCTTATGTCAGTGCCACTTTGTGTTGATTACATAGCTTTATGATAAATTTTGAAATCAACATTGTGTTCGTTTTTCGATACCCTTGTGGTTATTCCATATTCCTTGCATTTCTATATAAATTTTATAATCAGCATATCAGTTTTTTCAAGAAAAAGCCTGCTAGAATTTTGATAGGGATTGTATTGAACCCTTTATTCTTGTTGCTCTTGGTTAACATGTCCTTGTTGTAGGGCTGATAATATACATCTTTAATCACAGTTTACTCAATGAATACTTTATTGCCTCTTGTAAAATATAGGAAACCTTGCAACAATTTAGTTCCATTCACTCTTCCATCATATGTGCTATTGTTGTCATATAAATTACATTTACATATGTTATAAACTTCAAATACAGTATATAATATTTCCTTTAAATCTTCATATGTCTTTGAAAGAAGTTGAGAAGAAATGAAAAATTAAGTCCATTCCAGTACTGGAAGTAGAAGGTCAGGTACTGGTTTAAAATTTTTTTTTCTTTTAAAGATTTTATTTATGTATTCTAGGGAGAGATAGTGCACCTGCGTATGTGCCTGCCTGCGTGAGCAGAGGGGAGGGGCAGAGGGAAAGGAAGAGAGAGAATTTCAAGCAGACTCTACGCTCAGCATGGAGGCCGAGGCCATTGTGGGGCTCGATCCCACCACCCTGAGATCATGACCTGAGCCGAAACCAGGAGTTGGTCGCTCATCCGACCAAGCCTCCCAGGTTTTAAAATTTTTGTTTAGAATCTTCTGTCTGTGGATGGATTGTTGACTCAACTTTTTAGCTTTTTAGGTTGTTCAGGTCTTAGGTTATTTGTTTGTTTTTAAGATTTTATTTGTTTATTAGAGAAAGAGAGAGCATGAGCAATGGGGAGGAGCAGAGGGAGATGGAGAAGCAGATTCCCTGCTGAGCAGGAATCCCGATGCAGGGCTCTATCCCAGGACCCCGGGGATCATGACTTGAGCCAAAGGCAGACATTTAACTAACTGAGCCACCCAGGTGCTCAGGTCTTAGGTTTTAATTATGTGTTCTTTGTTTTTTTGTTTGTTTGTTTTTGTCAAGTCCTTGCGTTGGTTTTTGGTATCTTGAAGGCCTTTATTTGGGACCTACACTTTAGGAAAACATTATTTGAAAGTGAGCTATATTTGTAGGCACTCAAGGAAAAGGGAGACTTCCCTTTGTTAGCCTAATACTTGGCCTTAGATATCTGTGGACATAGATCTAACGCTTTAGAATATTCAGATAATATAGCCAGTAGGAATATGTCTTATATTCTGTACTTTGATTTGGTGAGGTTTTTTGTTTTTTTTTTAAAGATTTTATTTATTTGAGAGAGAGGGAGAGCCCAGAAGGAGAGTGAGAGGGAGAAGCAGATTCCCTGCTGAGCAGAGAGCCCGATGCAGGGCTCTATCCCAGGACTCTGAAATCATGACCTGAGCTGAAGGCAGACGCTTAACCTACCTACCCTCAGCCACCCAGGCACCCCTGGTGAGATATTTTTGATTAAGTCTTATGTTTGTGAATTACTTGATGTCAGTCATGTTAATGGATATGAAACATGCATTACCCCCAAAGCACTAAGGTAACTCAGAGATTCAGCATTTCTAAATTCCACAGAATGAAAATGCAACTATAAAATAGCAGTAGCCTTTTCTATTGTTATGTCAGATACAGGATTGAGGTTTTTTTCCCCTTAGATACTGACCTACGCCTCTTTTTTTAAAAATAGGTAGTACATAGGGGCCTGGGTGGGTGGCTCAGTTGGCTAAGCGTCTGCCTTCAGTTCAGGTCATGATCCCGGGGTCCTGGGATCGAGCGCCACATTGGGGTCCCTGCTCAGTAGGGAGTCTTTCTCCTTCTCCCTTGCCGCCCCCCCCCCCGCCACTGCTCATTGCTCACTCTCTCCGTCTCTCAAATAAATAAATAAAATCTTTAAAAATAAATTTAAAAAAATAGGTAATACATGAAGTGTTATTATCAAATATATATATATATATTTTAAATATTTTATTTATTCATTTGACAGAGACACAGTGAGAGAGGGAACACAAGCAGGGGGAGTGGGAGAGGGAGAAGCAGGCTTCCCGCAGAGCAGGGAGCTCTATGTGGGGCTTGATCCCAGGACCCTGGGATCATGACCTGAGCCGAAGGCAGACGCTTAACGACTGAACCACCCAGGCGCCCCTATCAAATATATTTCTATGTTAATAGGCCCAACAACACAATTTTATAGGTAATGTTTCATGCAATTTCTTTTTAAGTCACATAAGGGGACATAATAGAAGAAATAATTATACTCTCAGGGTGCCTGGGTGGCTCAGTTGGTTAATAAGCCTCTGCCTTCGGCTCAGGTCATGATCCCAGGGTCCTGGGATCGAGCCCCACATAGAGCTCCCTGCTCAGTGGGAAGCCTGCTTCTCCCTCTCCCACTCCCCCTGCTTGTGTTCCCTCTCTCACTGTGTCTCTCTCAAATAAATAAATAAAATCTTAAAAAAATAATAATTATACTCTCTTTTTTATTTACCTACATGTTTACTTTTACCAGTGCTCTTTTTCAGTGTCAAATTACTATCTGGTGTCACTTCCTTTCAGCCTGAATAACTTCCTTTATTATTTCCAGTAAGTCAGGTATGCCAGCAATGAATTCTTTCAGGTTTTGTTTTCTGGGAATGTCTTTATTTTGCCTTCATTTTGAAAGATCATTTTACTGGATATAGGATTCTTAGGTGACAGTTTCTTTCAACACTGTGAATAAATATACCATCCCACAGTCTTCCAGCATCCATCACATCTGTTGAGAAATCATCTGTTAATTTTATTGGCATTCTCTTGTGCATAAGTCATTTTCCTTTTGCTGCTTTTCAGTATTTTGGCTATTATGAGTCTGGGTCTTTTTGCTTTTATCCTACTTGGGGTTCATTAAGCCTCCTCAATGTGTAGATTAATGTTTTTCATCAAATTTTGGAATTTTTCAGCCATTATTTCCTTAAAATTTTTTCTACCTCTTCCTCTTCTTTCTTTCTGGCAGTCCCATTATACAAGTGTTCATGTGCTTAATGGTGTCCCACATGTCTCTGAGACTGCTCATTTTTCATCGTTCTTTTTTTTTTCTCTGTTCTTTGGATTGCATAATCTCTCTTGATCTATATTTTGCTGATTCTTTCTTCTTCCAGCCCAAATCTACTATTGAGCCCCACTTAGTGAAGTCTTCCTATTTTTTATTGTACATTTCAGTTCCAGCAGTCAGCTACTGGTTGGTTGCAGGTTGTACTTAATACCTTTAAGCTAGTGATGTTTGCACCCTTTCCTGTTGAATCTGTGTTATGTGGTTTGGACACTGCTTTCACGGTTCAGAGTTTATGAGTTTGTTCTGTGTTCAGCCATAGACCAGAGGCTCAGATGTTCCCTTTCCTTTTGTACCTCCTCAGAAGGTACAACCTTGGAGATCTGCATAGTCTTTCAGAACATCAGGACAACTATGGGTTTAGCTGGTTTCTCTGATCTTTCTGTTAAGTTTTTGGCCTGCCTTAATTTCTTGCTGGTCTGCCTCTAATGGTAACAGATTAAGCTGTTAGTCTCCACTGATTGCTACCTGATTGCTCTGTTGTTTTTGACAGTGCCCTTGGGGCATAAATTACTCTATAGTCTGATCCAAATAAAGTTGGGCACCTTGGCAGGGGCAAAGTATTGCTGGTTTTTAATAGTGCTTGTTTCTATCGTCTTCTGGGAAGAACCTCTGTGCTGTGGAGCAGGAGCTGGGAGTTGATTGAGAATGGATGGGCTCTTCACTGGCTGCCCCACCAAGATCCTCCCTATTGAGCAGAAGCTTGAAGTGGGAGGTGGTGGGAACTGGTGCTTTGGTTACCACCACTGCCCAGTATATATCTTCCTTAGCATAAAGCTTGGTGAGATGGCATCTGTGACTGCCAAAAACAAAAACAAAAACCTGGTATAGCTCTAGGAAACTGGGAGTAGTGGGAACTACCACTCAGCTGCTGAACTCACTAGAATAGCTTTTCTGCAATCCAGAGCTGTAAGGGAAGGGAAAGCAGTAATTCACAGTCATGAGCTGTTGGGCCTTGATCCTCCTTACAGAGTAGGAGCTGGAGATGAGGGAAAGGCTGCCACTTTCTGGCTGCTAAGCGCTCTGGAATAGTTCTTCCACACACAGAACTATGGGGGTAGAGTGTAGTTCCTACTCGAATGTGATCCTTCCTTCTGTTCTTACTGAAGTACATAGATTCAGTCAATCTCCAGAGACTTTGAATGATTGTCTTTGGTAATTTTGACTGGCTTAACAGATGTCTGTCTGGGACAGAGGTTTCACCTAACTCCTCACATCACCATTTCCAATATATGTACATAGTTAAATATTCAAACACTGCACAAAGAATTAAGTGAAAAGTAAGTCTTCCTCTCCTAAAGATGTCCTTAGGTCTGATTCCTAGAGGCAACAATTGCTACCGGTTTTTTCTTCATAACTTAGAGAGATACTTTGGCATATATATATAAAATTAATTTTTAAACCTGGATCATGAAGAACTTTAGCTGCTGCAAAATGCAGCTTCAGGATTTGAGCATGTGACTTGCTAGGATCTTGTTACACCCAAAATGTGTATTGGCTTTCCAGCTGCTTCTATAAGCATTTGTAGTCTTTATAGGTTAAGCAGTCCTTTCTGGCTTGAGTCTTGGAGATCACCTAATTTAGTTTATCATATACTTACTGGTAAAACTGGATAGTATTCTCACATCTAACATTAAATTAAGATTATAGATATCAAGATGATCACACTGTCAACATTTTTAATGATCTGTCTTTTGCTGTAGTAAACTGTATCCAATATCTGCTAGTATAGATATTGTTTTAAGTCAGACAGTAGAGTCAGAGCTGTTAAATATTTTTTAGGTGGTAAAAAGCATTGCCTTAAAATGGAACAAATTTAAAATAACACTGGGTTGGTTCTGCAGTCTTTAATTATGTTAATTGTGACATTTTTAGAAATAAAGGGCATTTTATGTGCATGTGACACTTGTGGTTTTATTCCCCTGTTTCAGCTCTGAGGACTTATTATTGAAATCCTCTGTTTTGTTTTCTGTTTGATTGCTATATAGAAAAGTATTGAATTATCTTCCCAAATGGAGAAGTTCAGCTGATGTAACCTTGTTTTACTGCTTCATCTTGTTACTTACAGTTCTTGCTTCAGTAGATCTACCTATTTGCAAGACATAAAACTGATAATAGAATTTCATCTGGGGACGGGGTGCCTGAGTGGCTCAGTCGTTAAGTGTCTGCCTTTGGCTCAGGTCGTGATCCCAGGCTACTGGGATCCAGCCCCGCATCGGGCTCCCCGCTTGGCAGGAAGCCTGCTTCTCCCTCTCCTACTCCCCCTGCTTGTGTTCCCTCTCTCGCTGTGTGTGTGTCTCTCTCTCTGTCAAATAAATAAATAAATAAATAAAATCTTAAAAAAAAAAAAGAATTTCATCTGGGGAAAGATAATAAAGAAAGTGATGAGTCTACTGGAAAGTAATTAAAGATGGATAGTCAGACTGTTGTTTAGCGGATAAACTTGCTGAGATTGTAGGAACTGTGTGTGATATGGGTTTTGACTTTCCTATACATATCCTGAATTTACTATGGGACTTCTGCCTGTTTTAATTTTAATTAATTAGATTTGGGAGGGGGAGAGTCAGGGAAAAGGAACAAAATAATGTTATCTCTTCTCTTGACTTTGAGAATAATGGAGGAAGAGACAAAGAGAAGGTAGCAACATGGGATGGACATCCAGGGAAGCGATATGCTCTCTACATTTTTAAAAATGTGAGCAGGTAGCCACTGTAAACAACAGGGATCCAACACTAACCATGCAGAGTTAATATTCAGAAAATATGAGCTGAGCTTAAAATTGTAATCTACACTAAAAGTTGTTGCAGTTCTACTGACCTTTTAATAAGAGATGGTAAGCCACCTGTATAAATTATGCTAGGAGGTATTATAGCCAAATTGAATGGTTGGCTAGAGGCAGAGAAAATAAGAACTGAGCCAAGGTAGGAAGCTTGTCTGAGGCTTTATAGCCCAGGGGTCTAAGGCAGCTGGTGCTCTACATTTCTATAGCAGGAAACACAATTCAGGAATCCAGGGGCCCCTGCCTGATAGATAGACTTGTCTCCTAGTGTTGGGAGCCGGGACAGGTTGATGCTCAAGTCTAGTGCAATTTGACTTTTGGCATAATACCTTTTAGGCAGTGGTGATTCAGTACTTGAAATTAAATGTTTTGGCTTAAAAATCAGTTTCCCTGAGTGGTTCAGGAGATGGGAATTGTATTTTCACCTTGGCAGGCCTGTTTGTATGGTCTGTAATTAATCATATTCTTCTTTTTTCTCTAGCTGCTTCCTTCATTTGTTACCTAGGTAACAAAGGTGGAAGCTACTTAACGCCTGGGATGAAAGACTTTTTATCTTCATGAGTGTTTTCTTTAATCAGATTGCTTTCCTCCTAATACCAGAACTGCTGCTTTGCAGATTCACATCGTAGTCTATATAAGTGCTGCTCTCTAGTATCAGGCATCGTGGTGCCTATGCTAAATCTAGTTGTGATGGGTATACTGAAGGAATAGGAATTGTGGTATGATGTGGTAGAATGAATGAAGGAACCCTAGGAAATTTTGAAAAAAAAAAAAAAAGTGGAACTGAAAGAAATTTAGCTTGGGTAAAGTACTATGTGGGGAACTTGGGCAATCAGAGAGCATATCAGTGCTGAGTGGGATTGGGTCCATGTCAGTAAAGATAAATCTCAAAAACATAATGTTGAGCAAAAGAAACCAGACACATGAAGTACATTTATACAAAATTTAGAAACAGGCAAAACCCTTCTGTGGGGTTAGAAGTCAGGATCTGGTTACCCTTGTGGAGGGGAATAGATAGTTATTGGAAGGAGAGCAAAAAGAGGGCTTCTGGATGCTAGTAATATTCTGTTTGTTGATCTGGGTGTTGGGTATATTGGTATGTTGTGTTTGTTAACATTGAGCTATGCAGTTATGACCTGGTAGTTTTCTGCATGCATGTTTTACTTCAATATAAAGTCAAAAAAAGGAAAGAAAAGCTTGTAGTAGTTCAGTTCTGCTTACATGGTAGTCCTGTCTAATTGCCCTTAATTAGGAACTGGATAAATAGGGACTGGTTAAATTGAGTTATGTTCCTTATACCCCTGGGGATACAATGTAGCTATTTTGAGAATGAATAATTCTACATGTACTGACATGAAGCCATTATTAAATAAAGGAAGTTTCAAAACATATAACCCATTTATGTAAAAATAAACCATCATATGCATACGCTGGTATATACATAGAAAATATCTTGAAGGCATCAGGGAAATACAAATCAAAATCACAATGAGATACCACCGCACAGCAGTCAGAATGGCTAAAATTAACAAGTCAGGAAACCACAGATATTGGCAAGGATGGGGAGAAAGAGGAACCCTTTCTGTAGGTGGGAATGCAAGCTGGTGCAGCCACTCTGGAAAACAGCATGGAGGTTCCTCAAAAAGTTGAAAATAGAGCTACCCTATGACCCATCAATTGCGCTACTCGGTATTTACCCCAAAGATACAAATGTAGTGATCCGAAGGGGCACCTGCACCCCAGTGTTTATAGCAGTAATGTACACAATAGCCAAACCATGGAAAGAGCCCAGATGTCCATTGACAGATGAATGGATAAAGAAGATGTGGGTGTGTGGGTGTGTGTGTATGATGGAATATTACACAGCCATCAAAAAAATGAAATCTTGCCATTTGCAACGACATGGATGGGACTAGGGGTATTATGCTAAGCAAAATAAGTCAGCCAGAGAAAGACAATTATCATATGATCTCACTGATATGTGGAATTTAAGAAACAAGGCAGAAGATCATAGGGCAAGAGAGGAAAAAAATGAAACAAAACGGAACCAGAGAGGGAGACAAACCTCGGGAAACAAACTTAGAGTTGCTGGAGGGGAGGGGGGTAGCGGGATGGGGTGGCTGGGTGATGGACATTGGCGAAGGTATGTGTTGTGGTGAGCGCTGTGAGACTGATGAATCACAGACCTGTACCCCTGAAACAAATAATACATATGTTAATAATAAATTTTTTAAAAAAATTTAAAAAACATAAAAAAAGAAAATATCTTGAAGGATGATGCACAAAGTGGTAAATGTTGAACTTTTACATAATTTTTTTTACTGTGAACATGGGTTACTCTTATAATCAAACTTAAAAAATAAATTCTAAATACCATTTTAAAGGCAGATGTATTGGGAGAATTATTATTACTATTTTGGTTAAATATCCAATAGAAAAGGAGTTGTGGGAGTAATTAGAGCCCCCCACCCCCCAGAAGAGTTAATATAGTTCACTCTATTCCGCTGTAGATGATGAGGCAGATTTTAATGACTTTGAGTAAACAAAGTGATTGTAGGCATTTGATGTAAAGTATAACTAAATTGCCTCTCTGATTGTCATTTTAGTTGATCCAGAGTACCAGAAGGAAGCAGAACAAAGACATAGAGAATTGGCAGCTAAAGCTGGAGGATTTAATGACTTTGCAACTTTAGCTGTCATCTTTGAACAGTGCAAATCAAGGTATGTGGAATAGTTCTATGTACTAGAAAGTTGTCAGTTTGAAATATAGCTCCAATATGTATTTACTATGTGACTTTAGACAGTAAGATTCAGTGGGGGTACTGTTGACCTCAAGGTATTTTTGTGAACATTAGTGAGATTTATCTATGCCAGGTGACTGTTACTAAGTAGGCATTTATTATATAGTATTAGTTCTCTTCTTTTTTCTCTCCCTAAACCTTTCCTGAAGATGACCTTATAGAATTTTGTTTCTGTAGAAGTAGCTTAGATGTGAAAATGATTGTATATATTTGTTAAAGCATCTATGTATAAGAAGAAATTCATTTATAAATTATTTTTTAATTCACTCAGAGGCACCTGCATTAGTTTTTTCAAATTCCTTAAAGTGCTTTCTCAGTAATTGGACAAGTCTCATAAAAGAACTGACTGTTGCTTATTTGTTTCTAGCTTTATAATAGAAATGAAAATGTTAGACTGTCTTTTTGTTTTTTGGTTTTTTTAAGTAAACTCTGTGACCAACATGGGGCTTGATCTCATAACCCCGAGATCAAGAGTCACATGCTCTACTGAGTGAGACAGCCAGGTGCACCTGTTAGACTGTCTTTCTCTTATAGAAGTTATTTTCAAGATACCAGTATTTTTGTTTTGCAGTGGAGCTCCAGCTTCGTGGTGCCAAAAACATTGGATTCATTGGAGATGCTTATTTTCTGCATTTCGTGTTGAAGCTCAACTTCGAGAACTAATCAGGAAGCTTAAACAGGTAATTATTATAATGATCTTCTCTTGAGTAGCATTTTGGCAAGATTCTCAGAGTACTGTCCCCTAGCTATGGAAATTATGAGGTGTTCTGATCTCTGATTTGTAGAAATAGGCCCCATTTCTAACTGTGAGTACCAAGAACTGTTACCTCTTATCCTTTGGGGAGGTTCTTTTCCTGGTCTTGTGTGGTTGCCTCACATTTATATGCTAACCAGTGCTCAGCTAAACACTTGTGGAGGCCCTTCTGCAAATCTCTGGAGTTTTGTCTCTATCAAGTTCTCTTCTCTCCTGAACTCTTGGCCTGTGAACTCTAGTCGTCTTAGTCTTCCTGGACTCTCAGCTCTTTCTCTTTATGTTTTTTAAATTCTTTAAATTTTTTTTAAAGATTTTATTTATTTATTTGACAGAGAGAGAGAGAGAGCACAAGCAGGGGGAGCAGCAAAGGGAGAGGGAGAAGCAGACTCCCCACTGAGCAGGGAGCCCAATGCAGGGCTTGATCCCAGGACCCTGAGCCGAAGGCAGACGCTTAACTGACTGAGCCACCCAGGTGCCCCAGCTCTGTCTCTTTAGCTCAGGGAGTTCTCCAGGTTCCACTTGGGTTTTTCCTTCCTTGAGCCTTCATCCAGAATCTCTCTCAAGGTTGACTGTAAGCTGGGGCAGTCATTGGGCTTACTTCATTTATTTCCCATACTTCATTTATTTCTCAGAGATCACTATCCTTTATTGCTTGATATACAGTATTTTGGAAATCATTATTTCATATGTTTTGTACATTTTTGGTTGTTTCTAAGGAGAAGGGTAAATCTGAGCTCTCTTTTTTTTTAAGATTTTATTATTTATTTATTTGAGAGAGAGTGCGATCGAGGGGAGGAGCAAAGGGAGAGGGACAAGCAGACTCTGTGCTGTGCGTGGAGCCTGTCATGGGGCTCGATCCCACGACCCTTGAGATCATGACCTGAGCTGAAATCATGAGTCAGACGCTTAAACAACTGAGCCACCGAGGCGCCCCAAATCTGATCCCTCTTACTTCATATTGGCCAGAAACAGAAGTCTCTAGAAATGTGTAGTTTTCAAAATAAAAGATTATTTCATATTATTCTGTGATATTACCACTGTATATATATATTATTATTTCTATAGCAAAGTGATTTCCCAAGAGAGACCTTTGAAGGCCCTAAACATGAAGTACTACGAAGATGTCTTTGTGCAGGCTATTTCAAAAATGTAGCTCGAAGGTAAGCAATATGAGCTTGAGAAATGGATAAGAAATACTACTGTATTTGACTACGATGTTGAACTATTTAATATTAAAGATTGATGATTTATCTAAGCCCTGTGATTATCAGGACATCAATTACAATGACTACCATAATTGTCACTTGTGTAGGGGGAGCTGCAGTGGTTCAGAGTGGGATATTGGCGCTCAAGTTCAGTAAGAGGGAGTTTGTAGGATTCATAGAACAGTTTGTAGGATAGCTGTCTAGCATGGGGGATCAGCACCTAAGTTTAGTGACCAGGGTTTTCTTGCAGAGGGGTGGCTCTATGTGGAGTATGAAAGACAAATATGTTGAGCATGGCATCTCTGAGGAAGAATAGCTTGGTGTGGAGTGTCAGCAATTGAGCAGGAGGGGGAAGGCACTCATACGGGAGGTGTTTGGTGTTGAGTTTAGAGTCTGAGTTTAGAGTCTGAGTGTAGTGAGGGAGGGCATCTTCTTAGGGGAAGGGATAACAATGGTGATGATAGGAGACTCATTATATACAAAGGAATTGATCACATAATTAAATATATTAAAGAATGGTGAAGGGAGTATTGGAAATACTGAAAGGGAGAAATAGGGATGGGAAAGTACAAGATGAGCCCAGAACATCTTATTTTGCCAGCAAGCAAGAAGTGATCTATGAGGTTTGAGGCCATGTTAGAAGTACACTGGAGCTAGCCTGAATAGGCCCCGACTGATCCAATATAGGACATTCTAAGCATCAAAATAAATATTGATAGTAATGGATTATATAGCCCATTAAATAAAGTGTGAAATCATGGGTCTATAGTCATATAAATTAATGAGTAAATTAAAAGTTTAATGACAAATGGAATTAGTTGAGCACCTCTCCACAAAAGTCTTATTAATTACAACGGGAAAGGGGAAAAGTAACTTTTAATGGAGAAACCTGGCAGATGCTACCCAAATGAAGCCATCAAAGTGAACACCATCAGTAATGAAACAAATCGAAATCATGTTCTTCCTGATAGGATATAATGAAGAATACAGCTTCACTTCTGTGATGTTCTTGCCAAAGATGTATAACCTAAATCTAGTCATCATGAAACAAACAAACTCAAATTGAGGGGCATACTACAAAATTACTATTCAAAAAGCTGTCAAGATCCTGAAGATCAAAGAAAGACTGGGGGAGTATGCCATTATGAAAGAGACTAAGGGGACATGAAAAGTAAAATTAATACTTGATTCTGAATTGGATTCTTTTGCTATAAAGGATATTATTAGGACATTTGGATAAAACTTTATTGGGGTCTGAGGGTTAGATGTTAGTCATGTTCAGTGTTAATTCCCTGGTTTTGATGGTTGTATTATATATTATGGTCATGTAGGAGAATGTCCTTGATTATAGGAAATATACACTCAGATATTTGTGGATGATGAGGTATAAGGTTGGCAACTAACTCAAATGGTTCAAGTAAAAAAGATTTTTGTACCGTACAGTATATAAACAATTATAATGCAGTCTGATCTGAGTTATAATGGGAGTGTTTATAAAGTATTATAGGAAATCATCTGTGGTGATGATTGAACTAGGGCTAATATTTTGACAAGTTTTTGGAATAACATTTATGTAGGGAAGTATAGAAGAGGATAGAAATTTCTTTAAAAGATTTTATTTATTTGAGAGAGAGAGAAAAAGAGAGCACGAGCGGGGTGGGGGGAAGAGGGAGGGGGAGAGGTAGAAGCAGGCTCCATGCTGAGCAGGGAGCCCAATGTGGGACTCAATCTCAGGACCCTGGGATCATGACCTGAGCCAAAGGCAGACGCTTAACCAACTGAGCCACCCAGGCGCCCCAGAAGAGGATAGGAATTTGAAGTTAAGAACATGAATTAGAGAAATGATAGGTGCAATGTTCTAATTATCAGATTTTAGAATAGGGAAAATTATCCCTTTAAAAAGAGATGTAGCATACTATAAAGAACACTGTATTTAAGTCAGAAGACCTATGTTTGGGACTTGCTTTCACCATACATTAACTCTGTGATCTTTAGAAGGCTAGTTGATTTATTTGAATTTCAGTTTTGACTTCTTAATAAAAATGACTTGCTCTCAAAACTCACAGGTTGTTTTGAGGCTTTATTATAAAATCATTTTGGAAACTTTAAAACACAAATACAGTATTATTGTTGATATTATTACTTATTAACCAAAAATCTTTGTACTTAACTGAAATGACTGTTTAGGTTGTATGTAATGAGAAGTTGTATCATTATTTAAGAGGAGTTAGTAGAGAAGTTATAGTGACACTTGAAAAAGTTTAAACTTATGCTTATAACACTTTTTGTGGTAGAACATATTATAATTGTTTATTGTTAGACTTGGTGCTCTACTTATTTCATTGTTTTACTGTTCTTGTCTTTATCCTTTGATTTTTGTTTTGTTTTGTTTTTTAGATCTGTTGGGAGAACGTTTTGCACAATGGATGGGCGTGGAAGCCCAGTTCACATTCATCCTTCCTCAGCAGTAAGTGCCTTATTATTATTAAAGTGTCCTATTTTTTTTAAGATTTTATTTATTTTTGACAGAGAGAGAGTGTACAAGCAGGGGAAGCAGCAGGCAGAGGGGGAGGGAGAAGCAGGCTCTCTGCTCAGCAGGGAGTCCAACATGGGGCTCGATCCTGTGACCCTGGGATCATGACCCGAGCCGAAGGTAGACGCTTAACTGTCTGAGCCACCCAGGCGCCCCTAAAGCGTCCTATTTTTAATAAAGGAAAGAAATTTGTAAAGGTGTAGGACTAAGTCATGCATAAATGTCTTCTACTTTTCACTTTGAGGGTAAATTTAGCATATATCTTTATTACATAAAGCTGTAAAGGTACTGGTTGGCCCATGCCTTCTGTTTGATTGAAGAATATAGGAATTAATTCAGAAGAGTTTGGGCTGTTAGTATGTGGCTGGTCAAATGTGGAATGAGGCAAGTTACTGAGTTATCATCCTTAAATGAAATCTTTTGTATAGCTTCATGAACAAGAAACCAAACTCGAATGGATCATTTTTCATGAGGTATTAGTTACCACCAAGGTCTACGCAAGAATTGTGTGTCCAATCCGTTACGAATGGGTGAGAGACTTGTTACCCAAGTTGCATGAATTTAATGCACATGATTTGAGCA
Organism: Leptonychotes weddellii; assembly: GCF_054177405.1. NCBI lineage: Eukaryota > Metazoa > Chordata > Mammalia > Carnivora > Phocidae > Leptonychotes > Leptonychotes weddellii. Next base: position 28,821,391 of record NC_138383.1, read on the forward strand.
GTGTGGCCCGACGTGAAGTGAGAGAAGATGCAAGAAGGAGATGGACAAATAAGGAAAACGTAAAGCATCTAAAGGGTGAGTCAGTCGCTTGTTCTAGTGATATAAGTCCAAGGAGCATATATGTCCAAATTCTCATATAATTACAGAAATACTGTTATAGGGCGTAGATTCTGGTTCTGTCTCCTCAGAAAGCAAAGATTGGTCGGGAGTCTCAGACTTCGTTACTTTGACTTCCTTCTTTCCTTCCAGTTAATCATGTTTTCCTTAACTCCTCTGTCCAACATTATTAACAACAGTATCTGTTGAGCTTTTACCATGTGCTAACAACTGGCATTACCCCATTGAGTTTTCACAATAACCCCATGAGGTAAGTACATATCCCCACGTTATAGATGAGGAAATACTTAGCAGTTACAATAATTTGCTGAAAATCCCATAGTTAATAATTCATGAGTCTGGATTTTGAACCCAAGGAAACTGACTTGATGGTCTATACTCTTTTTTTTTTAAGATTATTTTTTGAGAGAACACAAGCAGGGGGAGCGGGAGAGGTAGAGGGAGAAGTAGCCTCCTCACGGAGCAGGGAGCCCAGTGCAGGACTCAATCCCAGGACCCTAGGGTCATGACCTGAGCCAAAGGCAGATGCTCAACCAACTGAGCCATGCAGGCACCCCTTGATGGCTTATACTCTTAATCATAATAGCATACTGCTTCTCAGTAGTCCTTTGCTATTTTTATTTTGTTTATAAAATTTTGTGAACTATTACTTCAGAACATCTTTTTTTCCTACGGGATCTTTCTGTAAAATGTTAGGTCTCTAGTTAGGAGGCATAAACAGTTATACTGAACTAGGAGATAAAGTTTAATTTTCAGCTCACATATACAAAAAGCTTTTCAGTAAAGCTTTCTGGGCTGATTTTTTAAAATAAGATTTTATTTATGTATGTATGAATGAATGAATGAATGAGACAGAGAGGGCACAGGGTGGGAAGGGGCAGAAGGAGAGAGAGAATCTCAAGCAGGCTCTGTGCTAAGCTAGGGCTTGATCTCTCAACCCTGAGATCATGACCTGTGTCGAAATCAAGAGTCGGGCACTTAACACACTGAGCCACCTAGGCACCCCTATGATTTTATAATAAAGGTCAACTTGGGGTGGAAAGACCAATGCCTTTTTTTTTTTTTTTAAGATTTTATTTATTTATTTGAGAGAGAGAGAATGAGAGAGAGCACATGAGAGTGGGGAGGGTCAGAGGGAGAAGCAGACTCCCTGCCGAGCAGGGAGCCTGATGCGGGACTCGATCCCGGGACTCCAGGATCATGACCTGAGCTGAAGGCAGTCGCTTAACCAACTGAGCCACCCAGGCGCCCCAAGACCAATGCCTTTTAAAAAATAGATGTGTTGAAATCAGTGGTTGTCAGAAGCTGGGGATGAGAGGAGGGGCTGACCACAAAGGGACAGGAGGGAATTTTGGGGGTTGAGGATTCTGTCTCTTGAGTTTGGTCACAGACTGTAATGTACTTGTGAAAATTCATAGAACTGTTTACTAAAAAGGGTATATTTTATTGTAGATAAATTATACCTTAATTTTTTAAATGAAAAAAAAATACATAAACTATACAGCCTCATACGAAAAATTAAGATATATAAAAGATAGAGAAAGGTAAATATAGATATCTGCTGATGGATTTTCACCAGCATTACCATTCCCCCCACGATATATATATATATATATAGTTGTGAAGACCTAACAATATACAACTGGCCAGAAGAAATGAGGGTCATGTCCTCTGCATTTAGTAACATTTATTCATGCCCTCAGCTAGAATTAGGTCTAATTCCAAGAACCCATGTTAATTCTTATACCATGCAAGAACTTAAGAGTCTAAGGCAGTGGGGCACCCCGGTGGTGGCTCAGTCGGTTAAAGTGTCAGACTCTTGATTTCGGCTCAGTGATGATCTTAGGGTTGTAAGATCGAGCCCCGCATTAACTCCACAATGAGCCTGGAGCCTGTTTGGGATTCTGTCTTCCTCTTCTGAGGCTGATTGATGGAGCAAATTGTATTATCCTTTTTTAACATCATGAGAAATAGAGTGGTAAGGAAATTTGCCCAAGATCTGGAAGAGTCTTTAGAAATGTAGTGTTTTGTTGCAGTGTATAACTGTACTACATGTTTGAATTAGGGTCGGTTATTCGAACATTTAGGCCTTCATGCTTGCATTTCTTTCTCTCTTCCTTTTTTTCCCCTTCCCTCTTTCTTTCTTCTTATTTTCTAACCATAGACTTATTTGTTTCTTTTGAAAGAACAAAATTTAATTTCCTTTTTTCCCCCCTTAACATTGAAAAATCAGGGCATCTCCTTCTTTTAACACTTCTTGTACTGAGTTTCACGACTAAAGTTTTACTGGATTAATTTGTAATGTTTTCAGATGGAATCTCAAAAGAAGTCCTAAAGAAAATGCAGAGAAGAAATGATGATAAATCCATATCAGATGCACGTGCTCGTTTTCTTGAGCGAAAGCAGCAAAGGTCCCAGGATCACAGTGACACACGGAAGGAAACAGGCTAAGCAGTGAACCCTCCAATTCAGGAAGTAGGAAAAGCGGCCAGGAAATGTGCTTCTACTTTGCCATTTATATCAGACAGCACTACCAAGAGGAAGTGGTCAGCAGCTGTTACTAGCATACAAGCTAAAAGCAAATCCAAGTTCATCAATACCAATAAATGAAATTTTCAAAGAAAAGATTGAATTGCCATTGTCATAGACAATGATATATGAAACCAATGAAAGACAATACATGTGATATTTTCCTCACTTCAGTTTTGCTGGCCTTAACTGGTATCAGATGCTGTCACTGAGATATTTTCAAAGAACATTGAATTGTATTTAATCAGCGTGTATTCCATTTGCATTTGAAGCATTAAAAATTATTTTCCTTAAATCTCTTTAAGGCCTTCTTGTTGCTGTTAGAATAGTATTATATCAGGTTATCAGGTATGTGACCATTTCCTTCAGAAGGCTGAATATAAGAGGTTTTTACTCAGCAATACTTAGATGTCTAACCGTTTAATTGCTACAGAGCTTTATAGATATTTAGAGAAAAGACTTAATCAATTAGTAAATAAGAAAATTGCCTATGGCAAGTTTCTTTGTTGAATTAATATTAATCCTTAAATTGATTTTTCTGGGATTATACAAATTCCTTTTTATATAAAAATATATTGTTTAAAACAGTAGCTATAGCCATTAACCAAAGGACAGATGATATATATATATGTTTTTTTTAGCTGTCCCTACATACCTGTATCAGCACCATGTATGTAGGTGTGACAGTGTTTCAAACAGCCCCTCCACCTGGCCTACTCTCTTGCCTCCAGCTGCTTGGGTAGGACCATTTAAACATCTGTTATGCTGATCTTGAGATGGGAGTTTTTCAAAGCAGCCAACACCACATCACCAGTGTTTCAAATTGGAACCTTGAGGCTAGTTAATATCACACTCAGGCCACACTCAGCACTTGCCCACTCTGTTGTTTACTGCCTTGTATTCTAGTTATTTGTGTATTTGTCTGTCTCCCCCACTAGATTATACGCTCCTTGTGGGCAGGGACTGTGTCTTTCTCATCTTTGTATTTTTCATGGCACCTAGCACAGTGCTTTGCACATAGTAGTCACTCAGTGTTTGTTAAATAAAGCTATTAGTGTCATTAAAATTCAAAAGGTAGTATAATGTGTGTTTTTAGATATTTTTTGTAAAAATTAAGAATCTAAATTTTTCATAGGTAACTAACTTTTGCAGTTATTTCCTTTGGCATCTAAACAGTTTTCTGTTCAATATTAGAAACTTGAGCCTTTATTGAAAAACCCTGTGAGGACCCAAATCTGTGGGTTTGTTCTTAAGGTAAGGTGAGTGATGATGGTTCCTCTAACATTCCCAGCATTGTTGCTTTGCTCATTGTAATCTTCAGTGCTCTTGACACTCTTTCAGCACATTAGTCTTACCAGGTTCTCTTCTCAGGTATATGTATCAGTGTACTTCCTTAGATGTGGTAGGGCTGTATGTGGACTCTTAGAATAAATGCTCTTTCATTTCAGTAAATATTAGCCACACATTCTAAATCTATAGTACGTAATCACATTTCCCAGTAATGTTCTTGATAGCATTTTCCCCCAGTTCAGGATCCAGTCAAGAATCATATACTGTATTTAATCTCTTTTAGTCTGGAAAATGTCCTCAGTCTTTCTTGGACTTTCACATTTAAGACTTTTGAATAACACTTCTGACATTTTTTAGTAATACAGGCTAAGTTATTATTCTTTTTTTTTTTTTTTTTTTTTTTAGAGAGGGAGAGGGAGACCGAATCTTAAGCAGCGCAGAGCTTGATCTCATGACCCTGAGATCATGCCCTCAGCCAAAAATCAAGTCAGACGCTTAACTGACTGAGCCACCCAGGTGCCCCCAGGCTGTTATTTTATAGAATGTCCTCAGTTTGGATTTCTCTGATATTTAACACATGTTGGGAATTCCATGACTGGAAAACTGCATATGTATTGCCAATGTCTTTCCTAAGGCATCAAATCTGGAGGTACATGGTATTTGCCCCTTATTGGTGACATTAATTTTGATTACTTGGTTAGGGTATTTTGATTTCTTCAGTGTAGTTACTCTTATTATTAAGTAATTTGGGGAGAGATATGTTGAGATTATGTTAAATAGCCTATTCCTCATAAATTACCACCCTCTGGATTTACCATAACTTGATGACTCTTGCTGAATCAGTGTTATTTTTATGGTTGCAAAATGGTGATTTTTTTCCCCCCTCATTCTTTCCTATATTTATTTGTTGGCATTGAGAAAGAGCTTTCTTTGAAGAAGAATTTCCAGTATACAGATGGATGCTAGGAGTAGCATAGATCAAGACAGAGAATTAGAAAGCCCAGGGGCTATTTGAGAAGGGTGGCAAACCAGTTTATTTGGTGCATAGAGTACATGTAGGATAGTAATAGGCTAAAAATGTTGGTTCAGAACAGATTATACAAGGCTTTGAAAGCCAAGCTATGGAATTTGGACTTATTTTGTACTATACAAATGTATTAAAGGAGAATGACATCATTAAAGCTTTAAGGTAATTGTGACAACAGTTCCTATAAAAATAGGTGACTTCCCCTGAGAGAGGCTGTCCATAGGTTAAGAGGAATACTAGATCTAGTTAAGAAGGTGGAAGGAGCCTTGGAGGAACAGTAGTGGTAATGGACAAATTTATTCTTTAAAGAATGAGGATTCACCTTCAAATTACTAAATGAAACAAAACAAAAACAAATGACAAATGTTATAGAAAAATGGCCAAAGGACATGTTTTCTCACAAAAGAGGAAACACGAATGTTCAGTAAGACAAGGTACTGAATCTTACTAGTAATTAGGGAAATCCAGTGTAAAACAGTGAGATGCCATTCTTTTTCATCAGATTGGCAACAATCAATATGCCTGAAAAGTGTTGGCATAGAATAAATTGCTCTTATTTTAGAGAACATTTTGGCAATATCTAGTAAAGTTGAAGATGTGCATAACCTATGACCCAGCAAGCCCACCTTTAGATTCATATCCTAAGAACTCTTTGGGATTATATAAAATACTCTGTTCCTCATAAAGTTTGACTCATGTAGATTTAGCATCATTTGATGATTGACGTTCAGTACTTAAAAATATGCTAAATACAGCATTCATAAAATTGTTATACTCCGTTGTTTCTAATAGCAAAAATGAGAACAGTATATACGTATCAGTAGAGAAATGGTTGAATAATTGTTCTATGTTCTTATGGTCAAATTCTATACAGCAGTGAAAGTGATTTTTGAGACTCCTGATGCCTACTCTTAAACTGCTTTGCAGAACAGGTGAACCAGTTTGCATTCCCAACAGCAATGTTGTAAAGTGCCTGTCTTACTGTAGCCTGTAGTCCCTCAAAAAAACTCTTCTTTTTTTTTTTTTTAAAGATTTTATTTATTTATTTGAGACAGAATGAGAGAGAGAGCTCATGAGAGGGGGGAGGGTCAGAGGGAGAAGCAGGTTCCCTGCCAAGCAGGGAACCCGATGCGGGACTCGATCCCGGGACTCCAGGATCATGACCTGAGCTGAAGGCAGTCGCTTAACCGACTGAGCCACCCAGGCGCCCCTCAAAAAAATTCTTCTAATTATAGACAAAAGTGCCTCATTATTATGTTAATTTACATATTTAGATATTCAGCTCTTTTTCCTTATGTTCAAACTGTCTACAAGAAATAACTGATTTGAATTTGATAAGGTCAGATAGTAAATATTTTAGGCTTTCAGGCGATACAGTCTCTCTTGAAACTACTCCGCTGTTGTAGTATAAAAAACAGCCATAGACAGTACATAAACAAATGGGTACGGCTGTATTCCAATAAAACTTACGGACGGTAAAATTTAAATATCATGTAATTTTCCTATCAGGAAACATTATTCTTTTGACTTCACTTCTTTACCACTTGCACTTTAATCCAGGAAAGCTACTTTTCACATACCCATTCTAATTCAGATTATTTCATTTGTAAGAAAAGATCTTAATTTCATGAAATATCTGAGATTTTTCTGGCTTTTATTTTTCTTGATAGCAGAGTTGATAGGATTGAGCCTAATGTTAGGCATTAATAAATTTAAATTATAATCTTTATTCTCAGAATTTTCAGAGTAATCTATATTACTTGTTAGCTGTTTCTTTAACCTTAGAATATGAATAATACAAAATTCTCTTGTGAAATTATTAAAGATTTTCAACTCTTTTTTTAAAGATTTATTTATTTTAGAGAGAGTACAAGTGGCGGGAGAGGCAGAGGAAGAGAATCATCAAGCAGGTTCCCCACTGAGTGAGGAGCCTAACGCAAGGCTCGATCTCATGACCCTTGAGATCCCCACCTGAGCCAAAAAAAGAGTCAGACGCTTAACTGACTGAGCCACCTAGGCACCCATTTATTTATTTATTTATTTATTTATTTATTTATTTATTTAAGTAGGTTCCACACCCAATGTGGGGCTTGAACTCAACCTTGAGATCAAGAGTTGCATGCTTTACTGATGAGCCGGGCAGGCACCCCAACTATTAAAGATTTTCAGAGAAAAGAATCACATTACTTGTCCAGATAAAATCTACATGTTTCTTAACCTAATATTACTTGGTGCTCAGCTAATACATAGGAAATGAGATGGGTTAATCCAAAATACAGCATAGCACCCAGTTTGGTGCCTTTTGCATATGATAGATGTTTATAAATAATTGTACTAGCTCCAGGTATGCTTATTGACAACATAAGTTGGCCCAGGCTTTGAATTAAATAGGTGATACAGTCAATAAATGTTATAATAGCTTAAGAAATAGGATAAATAGATTTTAAGCTGAGTTTTTAAGGCAGAGTAGAACTTGGACTAGATTAAGAAAGGAAACAGAGTGTGTGATTGGGAGAGGAACCAGAATTAAGCATGGAAAGAATATTAGTGTCACCTTGAGGGGCTTTTTTGAAGTATTTTTCAGTTTCCAGTCTGTAATGTGGGCTAACACTAGGTCAAATGAATAATTTGAGTGCCACTCATTCTTGCAGACAGAAAAATGTGAAAGTTGGCTTGGACTCGGGTTATTCTTTTACAGCATATAGCACTTAAGAGACTGCCATTGTGTGCCAGTCTGCTACTCTATTTGGTTACCTTTCAAGAAATGGAATTTTTAAGCCTTCCTCAGTAATGAGGAGTATAATCTCATCTCTACCTCTGATTTGGTGGTTTAGCTAGATAGTCCAAAAATACAGAGATGGTAAAGGGCTGTTTTTATCAGGTTTTTATTTTCACCCTAAAGAGAACTTTTCATGTCTCTTGGTGCTAACAGGGCTGACTCCAAAAAGAAAAAGAAACTTAAATCAATAAATGAGGTAGGCTTATATGAATGCTACATATTTTTCTTTACTGGAATGTTATGGAATGAATAGTTGTGTAGTTATATACTGTACAACGTTATAAACTCACAGGTATTTGGAATAAAAGCAACCAGGAAAAGGAAATAACCAAGTTTTTGGTTAGTTTTACATAATCCACTTTTATCAGTCATGACATGTTAAGATAAGTCATTTTTAAAAAAGTAATTTGTAGTGTGTCCTAAATTTGGTACATATTCAGATCAGGCTACATATGTAGGTGTACTTACAGAAATTTCACAGTGATGAACTCGAGGACTTGAAAATTCAGAATTGCTTTCCCCATATAAAAAATTGTTTAATCAGGGGCGCCTGGGTGGCTCAGTTGGTTAAGCGACTGCCTTCGGCTCAGGTCATGATCCCGGGGTCCTGGGATCGAGCCTCACATCAGGCCCCCTGCTCAGCGGGAAGCCTGCTTCTCCCTCTCCCACTACCCCCTGCTTGTGTTCCCTCTCTCACTGTCTCTCTCTGTCAAATAAATAAATAAAATCTTTAAAAAAAAATTGTTTAATCAAAAGATTTTAACATTGAGTATTTAATTTTTCATTGTATGTCCTGAAAGGTATTTGTTGACCAAGTAAATTAGATTATACTTCCTTGAAACTTTATTATTGAGTTAATCAAAAACTTTGTTTACTAGATCTGTTTTTACCATTCTGTTTTGAGAGTTTACTACCATAAGAAGGCTGCATACGTGAGTTGCTACTAGTAGAACTATCCCTGGAGTGTGACAGAATTTTAAGATTGCCGAGAAAACATGTTTGTGGGTCATGCCTTGCTTTGGAGATGGTAATAATTCTAGGAGATGAATAGAGACAGTTCTACGTATTTAGAAAGGAAAGAAAAAAAAAAAAAAAACCAGACCATAACAATCATTCCAACATCCTGATCCTCATCGTCCCTTCACTGTATAGAACTTCTCCAGCTCTTGTGACTTTTATTTTTGGATATGAAGGGGATATAGTGACATGGCATCTGACTCCCTATTGATCAGCAGTGTTATAACTCTTCTGGGTTTTTCTGTCCATAATGCTCTGTGTATCACTCTATTTGAACCAACTTTACTGAGATGACTTTTTAAGGTAATGTTATGAGCCACTTCATTCCTCTGCTGGAATCTGATTTAACCTTTAGACAACATGGGAGGGGCCTATATAATATGACTAGATTCCAGTTTGTATTCCCACAGGGATTCACTTCGGGATTCACTTGGAACATGCTCAATCCTGACACAGAATAAAGATTCATTATAGATCTTATTTGCCATCCATGATACATTATAAAACTTGTCTGTATAAATTAGATTTAAGACAAGCCTGAGTAAGTGAATGATATTAAGTATAAATTCAGGCCCATCTCATACTAAAAAGGCCATGAAAATTTTTTTCTGGCTTTGTAAATGTTTCTTTTCAGGTGAGCTTTGCCTATAATCAGTGCCTTGTACAGGGCCAAAATAAAGTGGACACTGTAGGTTGACTGATACCTGAGTCAGTGTATTTGATATGCTGCTTTTTACCTAATCCTGAGGGATTCATATCTGTGGCCCTAGGGGGCTGAGATGTTTCAAAGCTGCTGTTTAAATGGCAAAACCACTTACTGGGTAATGTTAAAGTATATCCCTCTTGGTTTCACTAAAATCTGAATTTTAAATAATTGGTACAGTGTGTTAGGCTTTTAAAGTTCTGCTTTAAAATTAACATATATTTTTAAAGATTTTATTTATTTGACAGAGAGAGACACAGCAAGAGAGGGAACACAAGCAGGGGAAGTGGGAGAGGGAGAAGCAGGCTTCCCGCGGAGCAGGGAGCCCGATGCGGGGCTTGATGCGGGGCTTGATCCTGGGATCATGACCTGAGCCGAAGGCAGACGCTTAATGACTGAGCCACCCAGGTGCCCCTAAAATTAATCTCTTAATGTTTGAGAAATGCCTTTACTTTGTGGCTTTTGCAATGTAGCTAGCTCCCGATGTTTTTAAAAGGTCAAGTTAAAAGGCAGGAGCCTTAATTTGGGGGCTGCTTGAAGATAAACAACTATAGAGGAATCCAGTGAATGTTCTTCTGAGGTGTCATTCTCACTGTATGTGTTATATATATATTTTATATAAAACATCATATTGTTATATTTTACATTATATATACATATTATTTCCTGCCATAAAAATTACAGGTACGATAAAGGTTTTTTGGTATAGGTTTTGAGAAACTGACACTCCTCAAAATAGCATATCAGCAATGCAGTTTTTCTAATGGTGCTTGCTGTGACTCAGAGTGAGGAGCTACTATTGAATATTCTGATAAAAATAGCTTCAAATTGGAAGAATTTGACCACTTTTATTAATATGGCTACTTACTATAATATTTTCTGGAACTAAAAGCCAGGATGATAATACATTAATAGCAGTCGAGATAGCGGCACCTGGGTGGCTCAGTTGGTTAGCATCTGCCTTTAGCTCAGGTCATGATCCCATTGGGGGGAGGAGGGGCCCCTGGGATCAAGCCCATGTTGGCCTCTCTTCTCAGTGGGGAGCCTCCTTCCTCCTCTTCCTCTGCTGCTCCCCATGCTTGTGCTCCCTCGCTCTCTCTCTGCCAAATAAATAAAATCTTTAAAAAATTTGCAGATGTATTAGAAGACTTTGTCATAGTTAGAAAAAAACCCAAAACCCAGCATTTGTTTTCTGATTTATAAGGTTATCTATCTTCTCTAACTTAAGGTAGCACCTGAAACCAAAGCCATTTGATTACTGCTCAGGTAACTGGGAACAGTGACTCAGCCTTCGGGACTTTTAAACCAAGGATAACCTTTCCTGCCTTTACACCATTAGCAGGGAACAGCTTACTACCATGAAAAACTCTCCTTATTACCTCAGCCAAAATTATTGATCTTTAAAATGCACAGGTTTGAGTTTTAATGTTTATCCTCTGGATCAGCTTTCCTCTTGAAAAATTTTGGATTTATTGATTTGAAGGATATAGTGTTCAAAATGAACTGGTAAATTGTAATCTATTTTTCTTCTGTCTAAATGACTTCTGAAAATAATGCATTTATTACATTTCTATGTGTGATGACACAGCAGTCATTAACAGAACCTCAGTGCACTTTTGGTTATATATTCCACACATTCAGACATCCAAGCTAAAATCAATTGCTTTGGAAATTCTAAATGTACTTAAAATTATAGGTCTGTATGAAAATGCAAGACAGTTATTAACAAATTACAAAAAATATTGGTGGCCCAATCGTGATACAGCTCTTGTATCCCAGATTCTGAGATTAGACATGTAACCTGATTAAGCTACTGCTTTTACTATAATAAAACAATAACTCCTTTAGATTTTTAACTTAGAATTTGTCTACTTCCCAAAAGGATTGAAAGCAGCTACTATTAAACTGGAATTAGAAAGGTTATTTCAAATGTTGCAGAATACAGAACATCTTCAAGCATCTGGCCTAATAAAACAAAACACAATTTTGTCTACCATAAATATTCACTCTTATTCTTTGCATAATAGCCTTCTGTCTCCTCTCTTACCTGCCAAAGATTCTTCTCTCAACCTAAGTATGTGAGATGTATTTTGGGAAAAACATTAAAAGCAATTTAAATGATTAAGCAAACTTCTCTAAGCAAAACTGCTTAACACACAAAATTATTGTATACCTAATAGGGTTTTATGTTTAACTTAAAAGGGCATTAGAAAGAATTACTGTGTACTTGTTTTTCCTCAAGATCGTTCTGGAAAAATAGCCACATCTCTTATAAAGATGAAAGGCACATAGCTAAATTCTCAAACCTTTAATGCATTTGTGCTATTAATGAAATGTTACAGCTTATACCTTAGCAATCAGGTATTGGGAAGGTTATTAATCGATAATGAATATTGTAGTTATCTTAATGCTGTTGGAAAACAAGATGCTCCAATTTTGAAGCGCTTATATTCCCAAATACTGCTAATTAACTGGCAATGTTAAGGTGGTCCTACTGAAATACACCGCTAGTAGTTAATCCCCTTTTATAAGAATGTGTATTAGCCACACCTTAGAAGAACCTTAAAGGTTTCAAACCTCCCCCTTAAACTCAGTATCGAAATCTTTAAGATTTTTTTAGCCACATCAAATTGTAATCTATTTTTCTTCTGTCTAAATGACTTCTGAAAATAATGCATTTATTACATTTCTATGTGTGATGACACAGCAGTCATTAACAGAACCTCAGTGCACTTTTGGTTAGGTATTCCACACATTCAGACATCCAAGCTAAAATCAATTGCTTTGGGAATTCTAAATGTACTTAAATTATAGGTCTGTATGAAAATGCATGTGTATGAAAATGATGTGGCCAAAAAAATCCTCCTGCCACAATTTTGGTCCAATTCTGTAGCACATATACGATACTCAAAGTCTCTAACTCTGTACTAAGCTAGACCCGTATCATATACATATTATGTCCGCCAAAATGTCCGCAGAGTAAGAAAAGGTATCGCAAGGCCAGCTGAGACACCTCATAAATGGCCTTCACTGTCCTTTGAGCCAATTATTTAGGTAACATACAAAAAAATTGCTAGTTCTAGTTAGAATCCAAGCGTCAGGTTCTCCAAACGTCAGAAGGGTGTGCATAAGGGCGGGGAGGATCTCAAACCCCATTTCATTCCCCCTCCCTGAGACGTAAGAAACCACCCACGGTATGAAAGTAGGCGGGGGAGGAGTGCTGCAGCCGGCTGCCAAGAAAGCTCTCTGCAAGGAGGCCGTTTCCCTGAGTCACGGAGAGGGCGGGAGGCTGGGCCCATCTGCCCACGCCACGTTCTCTTCATAAGGGACTCAGTTTAAATAAGCAGGGCCCAAAGGGAAAGGGAATAGCATCGCCATTCCTCAACTCGGCCCAACAGCCACCCCATTCCCAGGAGACTCTGCATTTCCCTAGAACTCGCTCTGCATTCTGGCAGCAAGAGCCTACCCTCCCCGACCAGCATCACGTGCACCCGGAAGTACGTGGGTGGGACCTAAGCGCCCACGGAAATGACGTAGTCACTGCTAGTCGCATGATGTGGCAAAATGCAAAAAAAAGGAGTGGGGGGAGGAAAAGCAGGAGGCTGGGGAAAGTGATGAGTCCAAAAAAGTAGTCCCTTCGAGTCCTCTAATTTACCCTCGTGGCGCAGCAGTAAGCGAGGCCCTCGGCGCACTGCGCCCCGAATTCCTGCGCACCACTGCACCGCGGCGCTCCGTGGAGGGGTACAAAAGGCGGAGGGAGTGAGGTGACTTGGGCGGAGTTCTGTCGTCGGGATCCCTCCGCAGGGCTCAGCCGTTTCCGGAGTCTGCGCTGCGCCCGGTTCCGCCATTGCGGCTCTCCCGGACCCTGGAGCCTCCGCCCCCGACCCGAGCTCTTTCGTCTGCCTGCCAGTTTCCTGCGTCCCCGGAGAGTATCTTGCTGAGCCCAACCTCCCCCCTCCCCCTTCTCCTCCTCTCCCTTGGAGAGCCCGGGCAGCCACTGCCCCGCAGCCCCAGTGACAGGAGGAGACCATACACCCCGACAGCGCCATGGCCCAGATTCTGCCAATTCGTTTTCAGGAGCATCTCCAGGTGCGGCCGGGCCCGGGCCGGTGAGGGCTGTGGAGAGGGTGGTAGGAAAGGAGAAGCTGGAGTCTGGGCCCAAGTAGAAAAAGCAGGATCGGAGGGGGGTGGGTATTGGTGTTTGGGGTAGATGGAGGAGGGGGGCTCTATCTTGGAAAGCTTAAGAGTTAATGATGTGGGGCTTGGATAGAAAGGACGAGAGTCGGGGTGCAAAGGGCAGCGAAGCCAGGCCTGGGTTCGAGGGCCTCTATTTTCACTTCCTGGGTGGTAAGAACTGCGCATTCTAACACCCTCCCCTTTCGCCGTTTTATTCAGTTCATTCATTTGGGTAGATTGGGCGGGGAGGGGGGGGGGCGATTCTCCCGCGTTTCTTCCAGACCAAGGATTTTCATCCCCTAGGCCAGTGCAGAGCTGTCACCTCCCATTGCTCTTCTCTTCCCTTTCCCCCATCGTGTCTGCACCCAGCAGTTGTGGGGCGGGTGGGCTGGGGAGGAGCAACCTTTTTTCTTCCTCCCTCTGCGGCTCTCAACTGGGAAAGGCACCTTCCCCTGGGGGTGGGGGGGAACGCCGGCGACTCGCCTCTTGCCTTCCCCGAGGCAGTTGGAACAGAAGGTCACTGAAGGAACAGAAGGAGAATAGAATGGGGGAACATATTTCTCAGGGCGGTGTCAGTCTCAGAGTGCGTGGGGTCAAGGTCCCTAGGGGTACTTGTCTTTTTTTCCTTTCCTTACTTCTCTGAGGATGGTGCGGCTTTTATCCCCTTTTTCGTTTTAGGAGGTAGGGAAGAGTTATTCAGAGGTTATCTTGGGGTCTGCTGGAGTGTAGCAGGTAGTCGTGGGCTTGGTGTAAGTACCTCCCTCAGGATTGCTTGGAATTGAACCTAGCCCTGGAGATAGAGCACACCTGCTCTGAGATATGCAAAGTTATTTGGTCTGTAATTGGTTTCCTTTTAGTAAGTTCTAGAGTTCTTTCCCATGGTGCATTTTCCTGTAGGCATCATACTGTCTTATCTGGCAGTGTGCCCGTGGCGGGCCAAGGCAGATGATCTTTGGAGGGCTTGACTGAATTAAGCCTCTTCTGAGCTTCTGATTTTCATAGTTCACCAAGCTGGTTTTACTTTGGTTGCAGTAATTTATTCATCTTAATTTGCTTTCTTCCCAAATACTCCCTTAAAAAGCCCTGCCTCATCTGAATCTTCTGAAGGCCTAAATTCATAATGGTAAAAGATGCTGCGGTTTGACATGACATTGTTAGTGACCTGCTGGACGCCATTGAAGGCTATTTTATTGACTTTCGCCAGTTGATAAACATAAAAGATTCTTAATAAAAAGGTTGAATATGAATATTTAGGCTATCAGTAACATAACTTCATGTTTCTTTACAGGTATCTTTGCACGAGCAAGAAATTTTTTTCCTTTATGTCTTGAAATGTATTGAATAATAAATCTAAAAAATAAGTAAAACACTTTCTTTGGTCATCTGTGGTTTTCAGATAATTCACCTGAAGTAATGGAACACTTAAAAAAGGTTAAAAAAATCTTAAGTGACAGAGTGGACACAGAAGTTACTTTTTTGCTCAATTCAAGTTTTAATTGCTGTGGTTATTTCTGCTAGAGTGAGGTGTAAATGAATGTAGAGGTTTAGGAAAATAATGTTTTTGAGTGTGAGGGGAAAACACAGGCTCCTCACTTAGAGTGTTTCTGAAATATAATCTTTCTGCAGACAAATGTTTGTAGATTATAAACAGAAGCAGGTACAGTTGCTAGTTACAAGGCAGAGGTATCTCCCATTAGTAAACCTTTCTTGACTAGTGGTGGTTTGGGCAGTAACTTTTCATTTCTATTAAAGAGGAGACAAGAATTGTTAAATATTCCCAAAGATTGGAATCCAGCCTTGTCACTAATTGAAGACAGATTTAATACGGGTCTGATTTCTGAGTTTCTGCAAATACTCAAGTGTGAAACCATTTCCTTCTGAAATAATTTGAAGATTTGAGTATACAGCAGCTTTGCAAATGTATTTGAAGAATTTAGTCATTTTTTTGGTAGTAATATGCCATACCTAAAGTTAAGCTTGCTAGTGTGTATACTCCAGCTGATAATGATTAATTGTGCAAAGAGCCCCAATCACTAACCTCTTCCAGAATATCCCCTAACTTCTCATTTTTATCCCTTTTTTAAAAGTTAATAAGGATTATTTTTAATTGGTATCTCACGTCTTTATCTGAGTCCTGCCAGTTTGCTAAGTAACAGAAAACTTTCTGAAACACTTAGGATAAAAATTGGGAACAAGAATTGAGGAACTTGAGTGTAGAGTTAGCTTCTGTGAAAGTTTTCTAAAGGTGAACTGTAAATTTGTTTTTAACTATTATGGCCAACTGAAGTACCTGTCATCAAGGGTTGGAACTACATCAAATGAATGTTAATATTTTAAGTTACGAAGTTTTTTGCTTTTTTTTTTTTTAGGATGTTTAGGCTGATAGTCAACAGATGAGTGCCTATTTGAGCAAGAGATTACTAGAGTTGCAGATTCTAAAAAAATTCCTAGACTACACATAAAATGTTGCAGTTCTCAATTCTTGGCACATTAAGTTTCTTTATGCTGATTGGCACATTCTGCTGTATTCCCAGGTTCTTGGGTTCTCCCCACCCTTTTCTTTTCCCTTTGATCCATAAATGCAGGCATGGAATATGTTGTGAATTGAATGGTAGGGGTTCTTGCTGTGGCTGTTTTGATTTGCAAAGAGGAAGCAGTGCTCAGTATTACTGTGATATGCTATATGTGTAACTGTACTGCCTGGAGAGGCATACTGCCTGGAATTCTGCTACAGTCTAACCTGGGAATGGCTTCCAAGCTTAAGATGTATCATGTTTTTCAGAATTTTCCTAATCGTCAATTTACTCAGCTTAAAGGGGTATGGCTAATTCTAGTGAATATGCTTTCACTCTGTTTAGGAAATAATTTAAAACCCGGATGTGTGTGTGTGTGGAACCACCATCATTTTCATTTTAGTATGTAGTGCAGTACATGATTTTAGAAACCATACCCTATGATATTCAAATATCATAAACATATCAATGATATGTTTTTCCTGTCACTGTTACTCATGTGTTTTTTCATTTTGAGAGTTAATGTCTAATAGAACTTTCTTCTGGGGCGCCTGAGTGGCTTAGTCGGTGAAGCGTCCGACTCTTGATTTTGGCTCAGTTCATGATCTCAGGGTTGTGAGATGGAGCTCCACTTTGGGCTTCACACGTGGCATGGAGCCTACTTAAGATTCTTCCCTTAAAAAAACAAAAAACAAGAAAACAAAACTTTCTTCCATGATGAATATTTATACTAGCTACTTAGGGATATTGAAATGTGGCTTGTGTGACTGAGGAACTTTTAAAATTAAATGTAAATGGCCACATGAGGCTATTGTCTATAACATTGGACTGCATGATTACAGGCCATACTGATGGACTTTGTAAGAGTGAAGATTTTATCTGACCATCCATATTTACATTTTATTAACTAAAATTAAAACATTATTTGAAAGTGTTAGTTGAAAAAAAGTGTTAGTTGAATCCTGCTGTCTCTTTTGGAACATGGTGGTGATGAACAATGACTAGTGAATGAAGGGAACAGCAGACTTCTAGTGAGAGCCTGTTTTTCCCTGACTGTGGCTTCATGTTTTCAGGTCTTCACTTAATCCCCCCAGACATCCTTATTAAATAGTTAAAGTGAGACTCCACCTAAGGGAACACTGTCAGAATAGGATTTGATCCTGGGTCTTCAGACACAGAATATTTCAAGGAAATAGAATGGCCTTAAGAGGAGAAGTTAGACAGTATCCTACTGTACTGTTTTCTGTTGGACTTCGCTCCGAGAATGTTATAATTTGACCCAGAATGTTAAAATTTCAATATGTAAGAAGTATAAAATTTTCAAATGAGATATTTTACATTCCTTTTTTGGGGTACTGATTTTTCAAAATCTGATGTGTATTTTACACTTACAGCACATCTCAGTTCAGACCCTATTTTCATTGGAAATATTTGATGTGTTTAACTTTTATAATATTTACAGTTGAAAAAGCAGATTTGCGTATCTGGGTTATTCCAAACATACTTAAGTTTTCCATAATTGAATCAATTATCAGTTACTATTTAGTTTTAATTATTTTAAATTTTAAAATCAGTCCCAGTAACCGTATTTCAAGTGCTCAGTATCACATGTGGTTTGTGAAATGTGGCTCCAGTATTGAAGAACACAAGGTTAAGACTCTTTTTCTCAGTAAAATAGGCTTACCGCCTCACAAAGTTACTGTAAAGGTCTGAGACCATGTATGTATTCCGAAGTACTTGGTGTAGCACTTTAGGAACATTAATTGTTTAGCTATATAATTTTTGTCTAGTATATTTTATTCATGTATCTCACAACCAGTGACACAGTATTTTATTTGTAGACCTAGATTTTTATGGTTTATAAATATTTGATACCTAAGATTTGAGTACTTACCAGCAACTGTGTTAGACTAGGGACAAAGTGGTGAACAATACGGACTATAGCTTGCATTGATTAGTTGGCAAAGGCTGTCCACACGTAATTGCAACCATGGACATTATTCAGTTTTTGATGCTGTGCAGGACTTAATACAAATATTCATATGATACAGAACTGATCCCACTCTGGAACTGTGCCCAAAAGAAAGGAATGTTTTTTTAAAGATTTTATTTATTTATTAGAGCACAAGCAGGGGGAGCAGCAGAGGGAGAGGGAAAAGCAGGTTCCCTGCTGAGCAAGGAGCCCGATGTGGGGCTCGATCCCAGGACCCCGGGATCATGATCCGAGTTGAAGGCAGACGTTTAACTGACTGAGCCACCCAGGCGCCCCAAGAGAGAAATCTTTAAATTACTTTTTTATTATATCCCGATAAAATAACCACCTGGAATGCTAGTCAGACCTTTGCTAGTGTTATATATGTTCTCCTGTAAGATGCTAGTGTTAAAGTGAATGTTCTCACTTAGATGGGAAATGAGTTCATAACTAATATTTCCATTCTTTATATTAGAATGAGATTATTTCTCTAAATTTATTTACATATAAACCATGCTAAAGCTACTTCACAAATCAGCTTGTAAACCATAGCAAAGTTTATAGCTCTAAATGTTTTTTCCCCCTTGGCCAAGTGCCTGTGGCTAATGCTCTTAACCTGAAGGGATGGCAGGAGGGTTGGATCTGAATGCATTATACAAAACCCATCTGTCAGACTTGGATTTTGTGTCTCCTTTTTGTGTGTGTATTATGAGAGACATAATTTATTTTGTCCTTAAAGGGAATAAGTATTCATCAAATCTTAATTGTCCTGACATCTATAATATCAAAATTAATTGACCATTATAGCTTTTTGAGTACCTACTGTTGTGTCAAGGATACTGCTAAATATTCTATGTTCATGATCTCCTATAATTAGCAAGAAAATCCTGTGAGGTAGGTAGGGTTAGCCTTATTTTTTTGCACATGAGGAAACTGAAGTTAACTTTTAGAGTCACATAGCTAGTGAGTGGGTGGTCAGATTTTAATGCTTGGTCTTTTTGCATTGTGGCACATTGCCTCATTTGGTGAATGATCTGTATAATTTGAACTGCAAAATATAGCACTTTGCATCTGTGTTGTGGTGGTGTTTGTACACATTCTACCAGTGGTTTGTTTTTAGGTCAATAGTTTTTTGTTTTTTTAAAGATTTTATTTATTTATTAGAGAGAGATAGAATGGGGGTGGGGAGCGACAGACAGGAGCCAGACACGGGGCTTGATCCCAGGACCCTGAGAGAAAACTGGTGCTTAACCGACTGAGCCACCCAGGCACTCCTCAATAGTTTTTATATTAGGGGAAAAGTAGGAGCCAGTGAACCAACCTTTGATTTTCTATGCTTTAAATGGTTGGATGATGTTTTTAAAGGGCTTTATTCAAGTTCCCACTAGAAAATTGTGCAGAATGATTGGAATCAGGTTAACTTGTAATGAGTATTATCTTTATCCCTCTCATAAAGCTGAACTTCTCAAACATGTCTGGAGTTTTTCTTAATGACAAGAGAGTGAATGTATTCCAGTCTGAAGCCACTTACGAAAGCAGGAAACTTCTTTCTATTTTACTGTATTATTCATGTTTTTGTGTTTATAGTAATATAAAACTTGAATAGAACTCTAGGTAAACAATGGTGCTTGAGGTGGGGGAGAAGGAAAGTAGGAGTTGAACATGTTTGCTCAGTGTGAATAACATAACCATAGAGGGGAAAAATGGTTACAGACTTGTAGGGTTGTGCTTCCTGTTCTGAATCATTGGGTAAATAGGGACTTTTCTTTAAGTTCTGAAGTAAAGCCGATTTTAAACCTTATTTCTGAAAGAGTAGGGATTGAGTGCATTGAAACCATTTTGCCACATTAAAAAATTTAAATTCTGTGTGTGATTGTAGAAAATGTCTCAGATGTTTAATCTGAACTCTATCTTTTTATCTTTCTTCAACTTCCTCATTTATGAAGTTAAAATAATTTTTGGTAATTGTGAAGTTAGACTGTGGTATGTGTTCGTGTTTATATTGTAAGACTTAGCTTATAGAGACACTCAAATGTTAGTTCTTAGCCCTATGCTAGAGGGGAGTCTCCCTTTATCCAGTAGAGTAGAACATACATGCCAAGCTAAAGGAGAAAACTACCATCTATCCAGTTATTGAAGCCAAGATCTTGGAGTTACACCAGATTCTTTCCTTTTATTGTCTACATCCAGTCCATTTCTGGAGTAGGAAAAGAACTCTAATAGTGATGCACACTGGGGTGGTAGGGATTGCAGTTTCTGATGACTTTGATCTGTATCTATATCTATATAGGTAATTTTGTTTGTTTTAAACAACACAAATTTATTATCTTAAAGTTTTGGAGGACAGAGGCTGAAATGAATCCCATAGGAGAAAACAGGGTTTTGGGAAGGTTGTTTTCTTCCTGGAGGCTCTAGAGCAGAACCCATTTGATGACTCCCATCTACTAGACTGTGAGAATCAGAGTAGATCAAAATGGGAATTAGGTTGAGAGTTGCCTTCATCTGGTTCTGAATAGCTGAGAAAGAGGACTTAAAAACCACCATTGTGGACACAGGCCAGAAGTATCCATGTATGCTCAGTTTAGCAAACAGCTGACTTTAGATCACTCCTTATTTGAGGATGAATAATTAGGGGGAAAAAACCCATAGGGAGAACATAGTTTACAAATTTCATGTCTTTTCCCACTCTGCAATACTGTATATTCCTCCCTTTGAACCTTACAAATCCAAGGTAATTTGCTTTTTTACCATAAAATATTCAAGAAAGTTTCCTTTTTATATATATTCTTTTAAATGGGTTTCTCTCTCTCTTTTTTTTTTTTTTAAAAGATTTTATTTATTAGAGAACGAGCAGGGAGGGGCAGAGGAAGAGGGACAAGCAGATTCCCTGCTGAGTGGGAAGCTCAACTCGGGACTCAATCCCAGGACCCTGAGATCATGACCTGAGCCGAAGGCAGACACTTAATTGACTGAGCCACCCAGGCACCCCAAGAGTTTCCTTATGTTAAAAGCCTTATCAAGTCTCCACATTTATTGAGCCCTCTCACAATTGTTTTGAATACTACAACACTGTTCATTGAAGGCTTTCATAGGCTTGAAATCTGGATTGAGAAGAGGTAAATGTAGCATATCCAATAATTATTGTTCTCTGGCCTCACAATTATAACTGTTGGATGTGGTAAGGAAACATTTTAAACATCCCTCAAAAACCCAGTCTGTTGTTAGGGGTATATTTCTGGAGATCGTAATCCAAAAACAAGTGAAAAAAATAGCTCTTCTAATATGCAAATGGAAATTTTAGGCAGGTTATAAAATTTCCATGATTGTTCCATAATGGATTTTTTTTTTAAAAACACTTCAATGGAATGGAGACGACTTTCCAGTGCTAATGAAAACACTGATGTAAAAAAAGTACATTTGAAGAGTTAAGATGGTTTCTGAAATGTGAAGAGTAGAAAAAAATTTTCAGGTAAATTACTTTATAATTTTATTTTTATAAGTAGGCTCCATGCCCAATGTGGGGATTGAACTGATGACCCTAAGATCAAGAGTCATCTGCTCTACTGAGCCTGCCAAGTGCCCCTGTAAATTATTTTATAATTTTAAATATCTTTTTTTTTTTTTTTTTTAAGATTTTATTTATTTGGCAGAGAGACACAGCGAGAGAGGGAACACAAGCAGGGGGAGTGGGAGAGGGAGAAGCAGGCTTCCCACAGAGCAGGGAGCCCAATGCGGGGCTCGATCCCAGGACCCTGGGATCATGACCTGAGCCAAAGACAGACACTTAAGGACTGAGCCACCCAGGCGCCCCTAAATGTCTTTATAAACTAAGTCAAATGACTACTTGAACTATGTATTAAGCATATCTAATCCCTAAGAATTTATATTAACAGGGCCAAAGTTCTTTTAAAATTGAGATAAAGTTCATATAACTTAAAATTAACCATTTTAATTTTTTAAAAGAATTTTTTTTTTTTTAAGATTTATTTATTTGACAGAGAGACAGCGAGAGAGGGAACACAAGCAGGGGGAGTGGGAGAGAGAAGCAGGCTTCCCGCAGATCGAGGAGCCCAATGCGGGGCTTGATCCCAGGATCCTGGGACCATGACCTGAGCCGAAGGCAGACGCTTAACAACTGAGCCACCCAGGTGCCCCAAAATTAACCATTTTAAAGGGAACAATTTAATGGTATTTAATACATTCACAATGTTGTGCAACCATCACCTGTATCTAGCTCCAAAACATTTTCATTGCCCCAAAAGGAAACCCCAAATTCATTAAGCAGAATCTCATTTCCACTCCCCTCCTATCCCCTGCAACCTCTCACAGGCTCGCTCTCTCTGATCAGTGGAATCATATAATAAGTGACCTTTTTTGTCTTTTACTAAGCGTAATGTTTGAAGTTCGTCCATGTTGCAGTATGTCTGCATACTCCGTTCCTTAATGGCTGAATAGATATACTACATTTTATTTGTCCTTTCATTAGTTGATGGACATTTGGGTTCTTTCCACCCATTGGCTATTATAAATGAATGGTGCTGCTATGAACATTAAAGTTTTTTTTTTTGAATACTTGTTTTCAGTTCTTTTGGATATATATGTAGGAGTGGAATTGCCGGGTCCTATGGTTTAGAACTGTTCTAATTATTTGAGGGATTGCCCAACTGTTTTTCATAGTAGCTGCACCATTTTATATCCCCACCAGCAATGTATGAGAGTTCCAATTTTTCCACATTCTAGTACTAGTCAAAAGCTTTTTTTTTTTTTTTTTTAATATTTTATTTATTTATTTGAGAGAGAGCATGAGAGGGGGGAGGAGGGTCAGAGGGAGAAGCAGACTCCCTGCCGAGCAGGGAGCCCGACGCGGGACTCGATCCCGGGACTCCAGGATTGTGACCTGAGCCGAAGGCAGTCGCTTAACCAACTGAGCCACCCAGGCGCCCTAGTCAAAGCTTTTTTGAGTGTCCAGGGAATAGTCTACTGCTAAAATGAATACCCTATTTGGGCACATAGGGTATTTTTAGTTCTGTTCTCTCCCGTTTGTAGCTCTGTCCTCCCTTAAATTGTGTGTCCTGCTTCAGATTGTATTTCCATTTCTTCTGAGACATTGTGTATACTCCCACATATATTTGGGCTAAGCATGCATCCTTGTAACTCAAGGCACCCTTGTAATTGCTATGTGCTTGTTACACGCTGAATAGAGGAGGCCATAGCATATTTACTGTAAAATTCTCTATTAGTGTAGTGTCGGGCATACAGTAGCTGCTCATTAATTGTTTAAATGTGTGATTATTGGGAAAAAATACCATAGAACTAGGAAGAGATCTGAGGAAATAAAAATTTTTTTTCTACTGGAACTGGAAGAAAACTTCAGAAAACTATTGGCATCATCTATGGCATATAAAAAAAACTTGATCTAATATGAATAGAAAGACCCATCGAGATAAAAGCCTGCAGTAATAGAATATATACAGAAACAGTTGATCCCGGACACAGCAGAATTGCCCCTGTGGAAATCAGCAATGTGGAAGATTAACTTGAATTTTTTGCAGATTTTTTTTTTTTTAAGATTTTATTTATTTGTTTGAGAGAGAGAATGAGATAGAGAATGAGAGCACAAGGGGGGGGGAGCGGGAGAGGGAGAAGCAGACTCCCTGCCGAGCAGCGGAGCCCGACGTGGGACTCGATCCCAGGACTCCAGGATCATGACCTGAGCCGAAGGCAGTCGCTTAACCAACTGAGCCACCCAGGCGCCCCAGATTTTTAATTTAGAAAGAAATCACAGAATTAAAACAAGAGGTGTGACAGAATAGGTTACAAATCTAAGAACTATAGAAACAAAAATATTTGGAATGGAAGCTTTTTTCAGACAATGGAAGAAAATGTAACTGATAACGAAGGAAGAAGCAAGATTTAAAATATTCAGTGTTTGAGACAGGCCTGGGGAAGTTTTAGTACCATGAATTTAAAAACAAAAAATCTACAAGCATCCAGAGCATACCCTCTCCCTGACCAAAAATCAAGGTGGTCTTATGTTTTTAACCCTGAATGTCAGACAGTGAAGCAGTATCTATAGAGTTTGGAGATGGTAAGTTTTTTCCACTTTTTAGGAGACATGAGGTACAGGGGGCGCCTGGGTGGCTCAGTCGTTAAGTGTCTGCCTTCAGTTCAGGTCATGATCCCAGGGTCCTGGGATCGAGCCCCGCATCGGGCTCCCTGCTCGGCAGGAAGGCTGCTTCTCTCTCTCCCACTCCCCCTGCTTGTGTTCCCTCTCTTGCTATGTCTCTCGCTGTCAAATAAATAAAATCTTTAAAAAAACCCAAAAGACATGAGGTACAAATTGTACACTCAGAACCCTCTGAGTCTAAAACCTGTTATTTTCCCTATAGGTTGTTACCTTAGTAGTAATGACAGATTTGTAGCTTAACACAAAGTAAACAAAGGCAATTTCACCCAAAACTTATACTTAAATAGTAGGTTATAAAATATTGAATTGATGTTAAGTTGCCAAATAATAGATCCTCAATAGATATTAGAAAATAAATCCTGGTCATTTAGTCATTTTAACGTTTCAGACTCCCTGAATTTGTTGATATTAAATGATTTTCAGAAAGCTTGTAACTCTTCTTGCTGAGTGTTAATTCATTCACTCTGTTGAACTTGGAATTTTTGGCATTTAGGTTCACAAGGAAATATTTCAGTGACTCAAATGTAAAAAAAGTGGTACTGGTCTTGTAACTTGTAGCACCTACATGCTGATCATGCTTTAAGTGATTGCTCCAACTAGAAAAATGAGCAATAACCGCAGAATGTCTAATTTCCTAGCAGGTCTGTCAGTATAGGGTAGAAAAAGACATGAATATGTGCAACAGTAGCAGTAGTAATGGGATTGAGCCGAATCACTGGGCTCCCACTTAAAAATACATTTTGGGAAGTTTTGTCATAGAATGAAGTTTCTTTGTAACCTTTACAGTTTTAATAGTAAGGAAACTGACCAGATGTTGTAGTTACTTATACCAGGAAACCAAGCCTTTGGTGTCTGCCTAGGGACATTCAAATCATCCTTTGAAGTTTTTTATGTTAAGTCAGCACTAAGTATTTATTAGAATCTTGAACCCTCAAAGTAAGACTCATTTCTAGTTCTTTGAAAAGAATGTTTGGACATTCCAAACTATGACCCTTCGCCCGCACCCCTACCCGTAACACACATATGTACACACCTGTAATCAGTCATGACTTTGGTAGCGTTCACTTATTTTGTGCCAGCTGAATGGCATTTATGCAGAAAAGGCCATAACTTTGGAGAGTTTGCAAGATTTGGGGCATAAAAATTTCCTTATATTCTCCTGCAGCCTGAACAAAATCAGTGTGTGACATTTCATCTAATCATTGGAATATTTAAGAATGAGTCAAATTTAAAGTTTTTTAATCTTCCAGTCAGTAGTTGACTATAAGGAGAAAAAATGCTCTTTGAGTTTCCTGGTAATTTGCCAAAGCTAATAGTCTTACAGTCCAACTGTGGTTCCTTCTTGAATGTAGTACTTAATTTTGGAGTGAGTGACCAGAGTCTAATTCTCCTAAGAGACAGTGATTACCTCAAAAGCTAATGTGCTGTAGAAGCAAAGGGTCAGCAAGAGTTAAAGGCATTTTTATTTGCTTGAAATGTGTGGAGCACACAAAACGATGGCCAGTATCCTGTTGATGGAAGAACTAAAGGAATCCTGCATTCTCAGCATTTTTCTTCATTTCCTGTAGAAGACAGCAACTGCAGCTTTTATTTGACATTCTGCTGGTTTCATAGCTAGTTTCAAGGGCTTGATGAAGTGACTGCTGTCAGCATTTTTTGTCACTGTGATTGATACTAGTGAAGGTAGAGGATGTTTAGGGACTTTTAAAGGAAATTATGCTGAGTGAAATACTTGGGATAGGAAGTTAACCAAATCTTTAGGCACTTAACTTCAAAATAACTGCATTGAGTAATATCCCAAGTATCAGCAGGTCTCTCTCAAATTGTTGACTTCTTAACTCTGTAGTGGTAACACCTATTAAGTCTTTATCAAGATACAAGATTCGGGGCGCCTGGGTGGCTCAGTTGGTTAAGCGACTGCCTTCGGCTCAGGTCATGATCCTGGAGTCCCTGGATCGAGTCCCGCATCGGGCTCCCTGCTCGGCAGGGAGTCTGCTTCTCCCTCTGACCCTGCTCTCTCTCATTCTCTCTCTCAAATAAATAAATAAAATCTTTAAAAAAAAAAAAAAAAGATACAAGATTCATTTACAGAAAAGGTAACTGAAATACGACTATATACATAGACCACTTACAAAATAGTCTCATTTGAAACATAGTAGCTCTACATACTTCCTTTCTATTCTCACTCTTCAGATGAAACAAGGAGGAAGGATCTGGAAAGTGTAAAGCCAAGCACTAATTGTGAAACATAAGTTCTTAGTAATGCTGTCATAAACACAAGTTTTAAGGTATTTTGATTTTCAGCTGATACAGCTGGTAAATGAGTTCTGTTCATTCAATAGGAAGCAATCTCCCTGAGTATGCTTGTAAAGAAGGCTGTTTGCAGTGAATGTTCCTATTTGATCAAATGTGACAATTGCTGGCTTAAAGCAAGACTAATATTCCTTTAATTATAAGATGTTTGTAGGCACAAACGATTGATTGCGGAGACAGAGACTGGGCTAACAGAGTCTCCTCTTTAGTCTAAGAATTGGGCATTGAAAAATAGCATAGTTTTACTTGGTTGTATTGGTTTCTACCATTTTCTTCCTTTTTAAATAAATGTATACTCTTGGGTTACATATATCCATAGTCCATTTGGTCCCTTTAACAATATTTTCATAGGTTGATCACTAATGTATTCTAATAAGGTGCTGACTCACCATTACTAGGTTCCTGATTCCTTGTTAATATGGAGGTATTCCTAAGCTGTCTTTAGTAACGTGTTTTGTTTTAAAGATTTTATTTATTTATTTGACAGAGAGAGACACAGCGAGAGAGGGAACACAAGCAGGGGGAGTGGGAGAGGGAGAAGCAGGCTTCCCGCGGAGCAGGGAGCCCGATGCGGGGCTCGATCCCAGGACCCTGAGATCATGACCTGAGCCACCCAGGCACCTGTAACGTGTTTTGAACAAAGCAAATTGGCCCACCCTAGGTTTAACTATGTAATGTTAGTAGCATGAAATCAGAGTCAATCTCTTTTGGAATAGTATATGTCATGATGTCATAGTCCCTGAGCTAGATAACTGTAAAATGATAGAAATCCAAAAAACAGAGAGTGCTTATGTGGCCCCACAGTGTTTTAAGTGCTTGATATGTGCTAACTCACTTTAACCTTTCATGTAGCACTTAGCCATGCTTTGCTCGCCCTCGAGCAAGGATGGACACTTCCTCTTTTCTGTTTGCCACACATACAATCAAATCAAGTATAGTTTTAAAACCAGGACAGGAAAAACAAAGCTTTTAAAGCGTTAAAAACTTATGAATCTTTAACTTAGATTTCTGAATCTAATATTGCTGAAGTTAAAAATTTTTTTTACCATATCTTTTTGATTTTAATACACTTTCACACTTACAGTTTTTTAAATTAGGGATTCATCATACAGATGTGTACTCTTTCTCCAAAAGCTTCATGATATTGAGAAATTGAGGCAGTGGTAGTTTACCAAGCATAGAGACAGACCTCTCTTTTTTCAAGTTCTTTGAAGAGATGGCATCTTACTACATCTGCACATTCTCAGTCTTTTATAACCCTGCGCTTTCCCTATTTGAAAGTCTAGTGATTTCTCGAGGGGAAAGAGGCACCCAGATTGAGGAGTTTTTCTTGGGTTCTCACTTCTGCTAGTATTGAACTTTGCAGATTTTTTTTCCCCCAAGCCTCCTGTAGCTATCTGGACTCTGAAACTTGAAAGTTCTACTTTTTCCTGCTTCTCCTTGTCTTGTTTGAAATTCTTGTGTAACTTTACCAACTGTCTTTCATATTTTGCCGGAGTTTAATGTTAAGGAAGTTTTCTTTTTCTCTTTGTTAGACTCCCAAGAAAACGTCTGAAAACAATGCTCTTCGTTAGACTGCAATGATGGAAATGTTGTATATTTTGTGCTTTCCAATACAGTAGTCAGATGTGACTGTTGAGTACTTGACCTGTGACTAGTGTGACTGAGGAACTGAATATTAAATTTTATTTACTTGAATAGCTGCATGTGACCAGTGGCCACTATTTTGGATAGTATTAAGTGCAGCAAACCTCTTAGTTCTGATTGGGCAGACATCCAGTGTACAACTCCTTTACAGAGCATAACTCTTACACTTGAATTATATCACTCTTTGGTTTATCTTTACCTTTTGAAAGTTGTATCGTTCCTTCTTGCCCTACAGGTAAATTGCCTAATAAAAATCTATTCCTGACAATTTAATTTTCAGTTTCTGTAACCTTATTATGAGTAGAATTTAATCTTTCTTAAAAACTTAAAAAAAATAAATTTGCAAGCTTTCATATAAGACTGGGGAGAGCTATATCCCAGTCATTTAGATTTTCGGTATTTTGCAATATTTGCTTTTTTTGTTTTAAACATTTTAAAGAAATTCAAGCTACCATGCCATTTCACTTTTTTTTTTTTTTTTTAAGATTTTATTTGCCAGCACAAGCAGGGGGAAGCGGCAGAGGGAGAAGAAGAAACAGACTCCTCACTGGGCAGGGAGCCCAACATGGGGCTCAGACCCAGGGCCCTGAGATCATGACCAGAGCTGAAGTCAGGCTTTTAACTGACTGAGCCACCCAGGCACCCTTCTCTTCCCTTTTGTAATAAGTATCTTGGGAAATAGTGTGAGACTATGTAAATATCTGTCTTATATAACCATACTACAGTTACCAAAGGGAGGAAATTTCATCCATTAATTTTAGTATCCACTGATGATTCTTCCCTGAATTAATTATTGTAATCCTTGCAAAAAGAGTGACTTTAAAAATTCCATTGGTCTTTCACCATTTTTAAGTTTGCTTTCTTTAAGGAACAGCTTTTCATTTTTTGTTATTTATGTCTTTTATTTATATTAGTGTTGATTCCTGATTTCATAAACCTCTTTTAATATATAATTGTCCTGGGCGCCTGGGTGGCTCAGTTGGTTAAGCGACTGCCTTCGGCTCAGGTCATGATCCTGGAGTCCCGGGATCAAGTCCCGCATCGGGTTCCCTGCTTGGCAGGGAGTCTGCTTCTCCCTCTGACCCTCCTCCCTCTCATGCTCTCTGTCTCTTATTCTCTCTGTCTCAAATAAATAAATAAAATCTTTAAAAAAAAAAAAAATATATATATATATATATATATAATTGTCCTAAAAAGTATAGCAAGAGAAATGTTGTCTTTCTGTGTAAGATGATTCTTGCCTCTGTAACATTAATTAGACATATTGAAGGGCAAAGATGGAAGAGGGTTTCACTCTTTAAGAAAGTTCTTTTATTTGAAGAACTTAAAGTTTAGTTGGATAAACTGACCTGGAATTGTGTGGTGTTGGCCGATTGGGAAACTCTAATTTTGGAAAGGTATAGTATAGGTTTGTGTGTGTCTTTGAACCAGGTGCCTTAAGCTTTTCTGCACGTTGAGGAGAGAAATTCTATGTTTGCTTTACATTTTACCTTCTGTTTTTTTAGTCTTGAGTTCTTTAGGGCAAAGAGAATTTTTGATGATACTGACCTTATGCCATCTGTTTGCATTAGCTTTCCCAGCTTGCTTCCTCAGCAAAGGTGTTAGAGGCATATTTGCCAAGTTTGTTAGAAAGCCTTAGCAATGTTCCATGGTGCACCTAAAAATAGGAATTAAAATAGGGTTACTTAGCATGAAAATGTTATGTGGTTTTGGAGATTCTGGTCTCTGCCTAACTTCACTTAGTCAAATTAAAGAACAGAATTGAAAGTTTTTAAGTGTAATTTTCTATTTAAAAAAAAAAAAAAAGGCATTTCACAGTGTCTGAGTAAGTTAAGCACCCAGAGACCACTAATCTATTATCAGTAGTGAAAAGATATTCACACCCAGGGTTTCAAGCAACCTGTAGGACAGCTGAATTAAGCAGATAGTAAAATGCAAATACAAAAAAAGCTAAATTTGAGCTGGCCTAAATACTGATGTGTGTTCTAATAGTATCTATTGAGTCTTTACTATGCGTCAGACGTTGTTCTAAGTGCTCTACATTAAATCCTCATAATTCTGGGATCTCAGATGTTTCAGAAGAGGAAACAGATACACAGATAACTGATTTCCCCATGATCATTTATGCGGCAAAACTGGGATTAAACTTAGACATTTTGTTCTTATGAAGAATCCACAGAACCAACTAATTTTGGATGGTACTTGTACTTTATAATCAAAGTTATATATTTTTATAGTAATTGTCTACTTGAATGAAGAACCTTCTGTGTTCTCTAGATAATGGGGAATCTGAAATACTATGTCTCACTACAAAAACTAAAAATGTAGTTTTTTTTTTCCCCCAGGCATGATAATCCAAATTGGGGTGAGAAGGGGAGGAGAAAGAAAAAGAAACATTTTTGTATTTTTTTTAAGATTTTATTTATTTGAGA
The DNA here is from genome assembly GCF_054177405.1 of Leptonychotes weddellii. Taxonomy (NCBI): domain Eukaryota; kingdom Metazoa; phylum Chordata; class Mammalia; order Carnivora; family Phocidae; genus Leptonychotes; species Leptonychotes weddellii. Next base: position 28,852,093 of record NC_138383.1, read on the forward strand.
GAGAGAACACAAGTGGAGGGCAGAGGGAGAGGGAGAAGCAGACTCCCCACTGAGCAGGGAGCCTGATGCAGGGCTCAATCCCAGGACCCTGAGATCACGACCCAAGCCGAAGGCAGACACTTAATCAACTGAGCCACCGAGGCGCCCCATTTTTGTGTCATTTCTAACATGCAGTTCCAGGACTTCCCACAGAGTTTTGGGTTGGCTGATTAACAGTAAATTTGTTTATTTAAACTTTTTGGAAACTAAACTAGGCTTAAGTGTCAAGTCCTACAGTAGGACTAGGGCCCAAAATGTAGTGTGGAAATCAAATGAATTGCAACATTCGAGTTGGTTTTCTTTCAAAAGGGAGCAGTTGATAATTTGTATGGTTTTGTGCATGTGCTATTAGTGTGTTTTTTTTTTTTTAAAGGGAGGATGGAAATCTATACTTTCATATACATAGGCTGTCTCTAAGATGGAAAAGCATCTCTAATTGCTGGGGGGAGAGAGGTATTACTGGAAACATAGGTGGGTGACTTTTCATAGTATACCCTTTTGTACTGTTTGAATACTTTGCCATATGTATGTAATAACTATTCAAAAAAAAATAACCCCTTTTCTTGGACCTAAGTTTATTGACTCCATATTCTTTTAATTTATAATCAAAAAGTAGAAACTTTTTGAAGTTAAAGAATATTTTACTAGGAATTTCCAAGCATATAGCAAAACAATATCCCCAGCTTCAGTGGTAACATTTTGCCAATTGAGACTATAAAAAATGTAGCCAGAATTTGGATATTATTCTGTATTCTCTGAAAATAGCTGCAAGTTTGGAGACTCTTACATGTCCTCTGAGTTTATTAGTGGTTTGTTGCACAACTTCTGTGGTAGATAGTTCCTATACCATCAGACTTTTATAATTGACTAAGAATTTTTTCTGGTTAGTTTGTGCTGTTTTGAAAATAAAACCTTTTTAAAAACATTGTTGCATTTTAAAAGTCTTTATATATGCAGATATTAGTAGACATACTTACCTAGTATAACCCTTTCATATGATCTATTTTAAGGATGTACCTAAGCCAAAATTGCTTTTAATGATGGTGTCTTGTCCTATTACTGTGTGTTTTGGGATGTTTCCCTTTTGAATATGTTGTAGGAAAATATGGGAAGAATTGGTGAGTGTTCTGAGCACTTTCACTGAAAAGTATCACTAGTAAGGAAAAAATCTCACTGATGTTATTTGAAGAAGTGAAATCAAATACAATTTTCTGTTAACTGATAGGAATACGTCACTTGAAGTTCTGTCACTTATCCTAACAACTGGGAGAAGCTTTTTAGGAGGGAGCAATTTCCTGTGTAGTAGTGTAAATGGGCATTACTTAAGTATGTTTTTTAAAATGTTTAAACATGTGGAATTGGTGAGAGCTTGACACTTGCCTGTTGTTTGTTTTTTAAATACAGCATGTATATTTCACATGGAGTATTTTGAATAGCACTAGTACATTCTTGGTAGAGAAGATCAAAAATATATATACATAGCTTTCTTGGTAGAATGTGTAAATTAAGAATGAGAAAAGAATGTAAGATTATGTAGATTGCAAGGAGTGCAAGAATACAACCCATTTGTAACCAAATCTGCTTTTTCTGCAAATAAAACTGCCCTGAGGCTGAAGGTCAGTGCTGTTGACAGCATGCTTTTTTGACTGCATTTATTTGGAGACCTAGTCGGGAATAAGAAACAAAGGTTTCTTGATTTTCTTTTTTTTCTTCCTCTGCTGTCTTTCCTAATAATTTTCTTTTCTTATGGTTGTCTTGCACCTGCCTCTGAGGAATAATTTGGGATTCGATTAGTTACTATTTGACTAACACTATTAATTTTTACTCTTCTTAACATTGTAGGACTTAAGCTGTGACAATTGAACCTCAAAATTTGTCTTATGTGAATGTTTGGTGTAGTGACTTAGAAACATAGAATTCTTATTTTACAGAATAGTTAAGAAGATAATGTGTTGCTTTTACACGTAGAGTTCTAGGTGATCTGGGAGCCTTTGGAATTTTTTCTCCAAACTGTTAGAAAGGTAACTGGATTAAATTTACAAGAGTTTGAGAACCGTCCACTCAGAAAAATAGATGTATATACCTCTGAAACTAGATGGACAACTTGGCCTCTGGAAGCCCACCCACAGTCCCCTTATAAGTGGTTGGAGACCTCGTCCTTCATTAGTTCTGGACCTAAAAGTTACTATAAAGTTAAAGTCAGGAAGAAATGAAAATTAATAATTTATAAAGTTTTATTGTAACCAAATTTGTTATAAATTACTTACCTCATAGCTTGTATACTTGCCTTGCTTTGCAGTGTGTACTTGAGTTTGTAAAGCCAGTTAATCTTCTATTGTATTACCATGTTTGTAATGTACCATGTTTACTATAATAGTTAAACAATTGCTTGACTCCTTGCCCTGGTATTCAGTGTTACTGTAACTACACATTATAACTGGTTGTGCTTGCAGTCATTGAGGTATAAGAGGAAAGTGAAAGTTAAGTGCAGTCTCTTAATCTTACTTTTTTTAAAAGATTTTATTTATTTGACAGAGAGGGGGAGAGGGAACACAAGCAGGGGGAGTGGGAGAGGGAGAAGCAGGCTTCCCACTGAGCAGGGAGCCTGATGCAGGGCTCAATCCCAGCACCCCAGGATCATGACCTGAGCCGAAGGCAGATGCTTAACGACTGAGCCACCCAGGTGCCCCCAGTCTCTTAATCTTATGTTGTATTTTATTCAGATCCTGTCCTGGTTATAATTAAGTCCTATTAGCAGAATTTGACAGAAGAATTTAGATAAAATACAAATAACTTGGCTCAGCCAGTCCATAAGAAAGTGGTGGTCTCTGAGGAGGAGGGAAATTGGTATCTGGGCGACTTGGGCAGAAGGAAGACTTGTGTGTTTTTGTTTTTTTTCCTCCCTGTGCTTTTTCATTTTTGTTTGTATTTTGTTCCATGTGAACTTACTATTCTTTGGAGGAAAAAAAAAGTCTGGCCAAGGTTAATAAAACCTGCTGGTAACTTTTTAGTGGGACTTAATCTGTAATACTACATTTAGTCACTCAATATTAATAACTCACTAGCTTTTAGGTGTAGCTCAGTCCTTTCCCCTTTTATGTACTTGTTCTGCCTCCTAGTTTTAACCCCAGAGTTACACATCTCTAGTTAAAACTACAGGGTTATAACAAAATAATTGAATGCCATATTTGTTGGAAGAACAGAAGGTCCATCATTTGGCTATCAATTGCCTCATTTGAATGAATGTGATGGAGTTGTCACTGTTGACCTTAAAGCATTAATGGTTAAATGAGGATTTGTAATGATAACAATACATGAATGTCAAGTCTTTCTGATTCACTTTGTAACGTGACTTACTATGTTTTTGTTTTTTCCCCCAGCTCCAGAACCTGGGTATAAACCCAGCAAACATTGGCTTCAGTACCCTAACTATGGAGTCAGACAAATTCATCTGCATTAGAGAGAAAGTAGGAGAGCAGGCCCAGGTGGTAATCATTGATATGAATGACCCAAGTAATCCAATTCGAAGACCAATTTCAGCAGACAGCGCCATCATGAATCCAGCTAGCAAAGTAATTGCATTGAAAGGTATAAAAGATTGTGGGGATTTCTTTCCTTTTTTCCCCCCTTTGTATAATTTATTCAAATATAGTAATTAGGATTTACCTTTTTTAGCATGTAGATTAAATTTGGTTAAATCTGCAAAGTTAAAGTTATTACTAAATTTGATTTTAACTGCTTTCACGACTTGGCATATATCTGTGAAATGTCTTCCTTTCTCCTCAGCATAGACTATTTAGAAAAATTTTAAGTTTTAGATTGAATTTAAATTTTATATCTGCTGTGTGACAAGACTGTGCTAAAAATATAACTCCATATACAGAAGACAAGAAATTAGTGATTCATATTCTGGAATAAAATATACTGTAATATTAGTACTTAAACATTGCAGAATTTTGTTATGAAGATAAACTTACCATTTATGCTGTGCCTTTTTTATACTTCAGGTGTGTGTTTCATTTAGATTATCAAGTTCTAAAAATGTCTTGAATCGGGTGACTGGCTGGCTCAGTGGGTAGAACATACAACTCTTGATCTCAGGATTCATGAGTTCAAGCCCCACCACGTTGCATGTGGAGCCTACTTTAGAAAAAAAAAAGTCTTAAATTTACACTGATTGTTACAAGTGTGTATATATGTAGGTGGATATTAAAGCTTTGGGATCAAGGGTGTTAGAGTTTATTCACACTAACTTTTTGGTTCTCACAGTAGGGAACCGTACAACCTATCAATCTCAGTTCAAAGAAACTCATACTGTCTGGAGACTATATTAATTTTTTTCCTTTGAACTATAGAGTGAGAATGTAACTGATCCTTTAAAACAGAAGTTTGTGAGAGGACTAAGGTGACAAGCTGGCTGACTCTAAAAAAGGCATTTAATTGTCTGTATTTTGCTTTGTTTTTCTTCTTCGTAGTAGTAGGAGGAGTTCAGGTTCCTAGTAATTTCTTGATAAATTTGTGGGTGAGTTGTTAAAGGTGCTGAGGTTTTTATTTTTATTTTTTAATTTTTATTATTTTTTAAAATTTTATTATGTTAGTCACCATACATCAGGTGCTGAGGTTTTTAAACAGATTTTTCTTCACATAATTTAAACTTTGTATTTAGTAGTGATACTGGTTGGAGATTAAATGCAGGGTTGGAGGCAAGCATAGTCGGATAACTATGTCACCATTACATATCCAAGATAGGAGTTGTTGATCTCATCTTAAGGAAAGATGGTCCAACTTTTACCTAGGACCACATGTTTTATGGTAGCAAGCTTCTTGCTTCTGTTAAACAATACATGTATTATACTTTAAGGTATTAAGCTTCCTTCAGCCTCCTTAAAGAATTTAGATTCAACTGCTTAGCAGCTCTCACACTTCTCTATTAAAAGGCCATCGTTTTAATTTTCTCATAATTCTTTTCTATTTTTAATGTTATTGTTATCTTATCACATTTCTTAATGCTTTCTTATGTGTGCAGATGGTGAGTTATCTTAAATTAGATTGTATTAGTTATTGTCCTGTTATATAAAAAGAATAAATTGCAAAGATTTTCAGAATATTGTAATAGCATTATAGATTTGTGCCTATATGTCTGTATTACGGAGTTAAGCTGTCATCTTGCCCTCCTGCCCAAATCACCCTACATACATATACTCCAATCCCTTTTGTGTAGAAGTAAGTAAAAGTTTGTTAACTAGGGTCTGGGAAAGGCAGCAAAGGGAAGTAAGTCATTCCCAAATACTGCTTCCCTCTGAAGCCAATTTTAAACCCTTCGATTCTTTTTATAAACAGGACTGTAACTCTAACAATTGTTCAAGTCTGGTTGTGGTTTACATATTGTGTGGGATGGGAAGAGCATTCTTTGTTTTAGGGAAGAAGTTTTTATACATGTGGTAAGAAGGGTCATGGTACAAAGATGTATGTTTTGTGTCCCATTCTGCCAACCACCCCTCCCGCCCCTCCGCCCCCCCCCCCCACACACTCTCACAGTTTTTGTTTTCCAAGAGCCAGATTCTTGGTGGCTCAGGAATGGAGTTTTCTTTAGTCTGTAAGGACTAATGTGGATTAGCTAGCTTCGAGATTGCTTTGGGCTTTGACCTCTGTTAATTTAGACCAAATCACTTTTCATTCTGATGGATTTCAAATTACAAGTACAAGCCTTTGCATCTGACTTCGTGAACTCTTAACACTCAAGGCAAATTTCATCCTTCTTTTACTGTTTGTTGTCTTAATTGGATGAAGCTTGAGCTTTGTTCGTATCTCCAGCATATTAACAGCATCTCAAACTGTCCTTTGTCTCCTTTTTTTTCCAGCACCTCTGCCTTTCCCTTTGTATCTTAAACCATTGGGATGTAGCATGCACTTCTCTTATGTGCTTGGTACAAGGCAGAGTTGAAATAGACCCTCCTCCAAAAAGGCAGTTTCCACAAGACTTGGTTGGATGGGGGATGACTGCCTTTTAAAAAGTAGACATTTTCCCCATGTGTTTGTATCAGATTTGCTTTGTTCTGTGTACCTACAACTAACTTAGTTTATGCATAAGCATTCTTAATTATCAGCATGAAGGCTACAACCTTGTTTTCCATCACTGTTAAGTCTTCAGACTCATTTTCAGTTGGGATTTAGAATTCTATAGAAGTCATACTATTTAAAATGTCTTTAGTAGAGGTAATATAGTTTTGCTTCAGCTGTAGATATAGATTGTTGGCTTAGTCTCAGCTATCTCTTTAAAGGTTGCTGCCCTATCAGTGTGACTTCTGTAGTTGGTTATTAGTCTCCTGATAGAACCATTTTGTTTTGAAGTTACAGATCTTGTTACAGAGATAGTCTAGCTTGATAATAATTTATCCTGAACTTTGCTTTCCTAATGATTCATAATTCTTAATTTTGTTTTTAGCTGGGAAAACTCTTCAGATATTTAACATTGAAATGAAAAGTAAAATGAAGGCCCATACCATGACTGATGATGTCACCTTCTGGAAATGGATCTCTTTGAATACGGTTGCTCTTGTTACGGATAATGCAGTTTATCATTGGAGTATGGAAGGAGAGTCTCAGCCAGTGAAAATGTTTGATCGCCATTCTAGCCTTGCAGGGTGCCAGATTATCAATTATCGTACAGATGCAAAGCAAAAGTGGTTACTTCTGACTGGCATATCTGCACAGGTAACATTTTTCTATATGTTTAATAAAAGGTATAGAGAATGCAGTTTATTTTGAAATTATGTCTTCTCTGTTTAATCCTGGTGAATCAGACTTATTTTTTTTTTTTTAAAGATTTTATTTATTTATTTGACAGAGACATCGAGAGAGGGAACACAAGCAGGGGGAGAGGGAGAGGGAGAAGCAGGCCTCCCACCGAGCAGGGAGCCTGATGCGGGGCTCCCTCCCAGGACCCTGGGATCATGACCTGAACTGAAGGCAGACGCTTAACAATGGAGCCACCCAGGCGCCCCGAATCAGACTTATTTTGAAAGTCTTTTTTAAGAAATAAAGGTTACTAGCTTAATGGCTTTATACTGATGCACATTTTCAGAATACTCTTACCAATTGATTTTTTTTTTTTCAAGATAATGTAAAAAGGTGGTTTTTTTTGAGGCACATTTTAAATATTCATGTTAAGCTTTAATAAGATAATGTTGGAGCCAAATTTTAAATTAAGAGGTATCAAATCTACATTGAGCGACTAAATTTACAAAGAATTACAGATCCTGCTAAAGGTGATATAAAGCATTTTAATTATTTTACTGGTTGATGAATCTGGGAGTTATAGATTCATTGGGTCCCCAAACTTTGTTCTCTTTGATCCTTTGTAGCAAAATCGTGTGGTGGGAGCCATGCAGTTGTATTCTGTAGATAGGAAAGTGTCTCAGCCCATTGAAGGACATGCGGCTAGTTTCGCGCAGTTTAAGATGGAAGGAAACGCAGAAGAATCAACGTTATTTTGTTTTGCAGTACGGGGTCAAGCTGGAGGGAAGGTAAGTTTTGGCTTCAGAAATTATTATTAACTTGTCTTTGTCTCTCTACTAATTTAGTTAGTCCTCTAATTTCAAAATAGTTTTCTCCCTTCATTGTTAATTGGTTTTTAATATTCAGATTTGAGGTGACTTTGTTTAAATTCTGTTTCTAGTGATACTTATCTAAAATAAATAATGTTTTCTTATGATCCTTGTCTAAAATGAATAATGTTCTTTAACGACTTTTTTATATCAGCTGTTTATAGTGACACTTTATTTTGCTTGTCTTTACCAAAGGCCTTAATTTGATATTTTTCAATTTTGCTACAATGACATTTGTTTGCCTTATATCTAGAGAGTCTGACTCAGTAAGTGAAGCCCATAACCTATATTTTAAATGCCCTAAGTGACTAGATAGATGTGGACCACAATTTGAGTAATACCATCTTACATAGCTGTAGTACAGTAGAAAAACTGGAAATTGACATTGGTACATTTGTTTCATTCTATGTCATTTAACAGGAGTAGATTCGTGATATATACTGTTCTATCAGCACAGATTCCCCCCAGCTATTCCTTTATAGTCACACCCACTTGCTCCCCTCTTCCCCAATGTCTCTAACTCCTAACTACCAATAATACTCTCCATTTGTATAATATTGTCACTTCAAGAATGCTATGTAAATAGAACTGTATAGCATGTGACCCTTTGAGATTGGCATTTTTTTTTCCACTTGGCATAATGTCCACAAGAATTTTTTTTTTATTATTATTATTACTGAGGAGTATTCCATGGTATAGTTGTACTGTAGTTTAATATTCACCTATTTTAGAACATTTGGGTTGTTTCCAGTCTGGGGCTACAAATAAAGCTGCTATGATCAACTGCTAGATGAGAGAGATGTGTATCAATTTTATTTTCTTTTGAACAGTTACATATCATTGAAGTTGGCACACCACCTACAGGAAACCAGCCCTTTCCAAAGAAGGCAGTGGATGTTTTCTTCCCTCCAGAAGCACAAAATGACTTTCCTGTTGCAATGCAGGTATTTTAAGCAAAACAAATGGACTTTTAAAATCTCTCCTCATAACAAAATTAATACCAAAACTACTATTCACAGTCAATATAATTTAGTAGTGCTTAGAAAAATACCCTTTATTCAATAGTAAAATTTATTAGTGAAGGAAATTTATTTGTAAGGAAATATTCTTAATTTTCATGTAATGCATAAACTGGGTTATCCTAAGTTCAAAATTATATTTTCTCTGTTATACATTTTATTCATATTCTTTGTTTGCTGTAAGAGCTTGGGATAGTAAATGGCTATAAAAATGAGGAAACCATATGTATTAATTTTTCATATAAACCTCTTGTCAAAGTTCTAGAATTTAGCATCTCTCAAATGGAATTGAATTTTCTCTTTGTAGATTCATGATTTTACGGAAATGTTGATTTTCTTTATACAGATCAGTGAAAAGCATGATGTAGTGTTCTTGATTACTAAGTATGGCTATATCCACCTCTATGATCTTGAGACTGGTACCTGTATCTACATGAATAGAATCAGTGGAGAAACAATCTTTGTTACTGCACCTCATGAAGCCACAGCTGGAATAATTGGAGTAAACAGAAAGGGACAAGTAAGGAAATCTCGAAACAAATTAAGCAGCGAAATAACACTACTGTTAACTTTTCTTTTTCTTCCCAAAAAGGAAATGGTTTGGTTGTCAGAAATAATATATACATAAAAATACAGAAGCATATGATAAAAAGTCTCTCTTTGATCCTGACTCAGAGAAGAAGCTGTTTGACATATAGCCACTTAGGATTGTGTTTATCTGTCTTCATTGTCAAAAGAAATGACTCTTGGGGTGCCTACGTGGCTCAGTCTGTTAAGTGTCCCCCTCATGATTTCAGCTCAAGTCCATCTCATGTGTTGTGGGATACAGGGATCAAGTAGGGCTCTGCACTCAGCAGGGGGTCTCCTTGAAGAGTCTGTTCCTCCACCCCTTTCCCCCTCTCAAATAAATAAATAAATCTTAAAAAAAAAAAAAAAGACTACGTGCAAAGAAACTTAGGGTCACATTTGACAGGTAGTATGCTTTTTTTTTTTTTTTCTTGCTAAGACAGTTAATCAACTACTGGAGAAAGAATTCTTTCTACATCTCTTTTCCTAACACTTTAATTATTATTAAATATTTAATGTTGGAAAGTGATATTTTACGATAGCTATTGCGGGGTACCTGGAAAGTTATCCAATTAGATAGGGAAAATATTAGCTATTCTGAAATTGTCAGAAGTGATCCTTTTTCTGTTTTCTTAGTATTTTAGCATGATCAGAAATATTCCACCAGGAGGTTATTTTATTTTCTAAAAAATGGTTTAAAATTTCAAGCAATACTGTTATTGGTCTTACCTTTTGCTAGTTTTTCTTCAAATTAGTGTTTTTCCCAGATAGTAAGCAAAGGAAGTAGATAGGGTTTTTTTTTCCCCCTTTGTTCTGTTAATTTCTGGAAAATGGTATGTGTGTTAAAAGGCAAATAATATAGAGAAAGGGTCTTTCCCTATCTATCCATTCCCTATCTCATCTCCACACCTGGTTAGGTGCTTCTGCTTTATGCCCTTAGAATATAGGTAGCCCTCCTCATTTACGTCTATCACAATGAATTACAATTGCTTGTTTAACTGCTTTAGTCACTATTCTTCATTAGGAAAGGGGCTTTTCCTTTTAATTGTATTTCTATACCAGTCAGTGTCTTGGCACTAAAACAACTTTAAAAACTCAGTAGCTTTCAGTTGTATGGGTCTCTCTTGGAAAAATCAGGAATGAATTGGCCTTTTGGTGAACTAGGTTAGTGATAATTTAATTATGAAGTTGTTAAAGACTTCCTCATTTCTGCTACTGTGCTGATATTTTTAAGGTAATACAGTATCTGGGAAAATTCCACCATATATATTTGCAGTTCATAACTCTGATTCTGAATTTATTGATTATTCTCCTTCCCAACAAATTTTCTGTGCCAGTTGCTTTGAGTAGGGAGATGGGTGTTTATAGTGACCTTAGGCCTCAAGGCATTTCCTTTGGTCTTTGATCAAAGTCAATTGCAGCTGGACATATGCCCTGAAGGAATGAGTTTGTGGTTTCTATTGGTTTAAAAATCAAAAGCTATCAAGAGAACATTATTGCCAATATCTAGCTTAAATTGTGAACTTGGTAGAACTGAGTGAATACTTCAGAGGTAGAGGAACCTTCTCTGTCCCTTATAGATACTAAGTACTGGTTGCTAGAAATCTGCTAGAACAGTCTAAAATAGGATAAAGATGAATCTGTGGATTTGGTGTTTGGGGAAGACGAAGGTGTAGCAATCATTAGGAAGCTTCAGGCAGTGTAATTGGAACTGGATTTGTTCATCTTCCTTATTTTTCCTGGGAACTAAGCACTAAATTAAGGGTGAGGGTCTGGAATGCTTTAAATGACTGTAAAGAACAAGTAATTACTTTCTTCCTTTTAATGTCTTAATTTGTAGTAAAATGACATGAGGCAGATACAGGATAGCCTAAGCTTTGGGGATGCAGGAGGGGGTCTGGCCTGTAAAAGTTAAAGCATCTGGAAGTTAAAATTTCTTCATTTTTCTCAAAAGGAAAAATAGAATAGGCAGGGTACACTGTTACCTGTCTCTTTGATTATTGAGTTCTCAGATTGTATTGATTCTTGTTAGTACTGGGACAGAAATTTCCCGTTTTCATTTACTTAACATATATCAAGCATTTATTTCAGGCAAAAACACTGGTGCTAATAATGCAACTAAGGAAAGATATGTCCCTGTCCTTAGTGGAATAGTGACCGAGAAACAGATGAGAAATTATATGAGAAGTGCTGTTGGGATAGTATAAGTAGTTTGTAAGCTGAGGTGTATAACCAGCTCTGGTGCTGGGGAGAGGAATGGATATGTAGATAGTGAAGTGACGGCTCCCTTTCTCATGTCCATTGATAGTAGTTTAGATGTTAGGCAAGTAGGGCATCATTCTGTGACAGTGATTTTTTTTTTTTTTAGGAGGAGAAAGGGTGAGTAACTGTTCTCCAAATAAAAAGCAGTTAGAAAGTTTTCTTTACTGGTGGTTACATTTATTAAGTGCCTACTGCATACATTGCAGTATTTTAGGTGCATGAGGATTCAGTGATCCCTCCCCTCATTAAGTATATAATCTGGCCTCTAGGAGTGTAAATGGAATTAAAATTACTGAAATGCTGTTAAAAAAAAAAAAAAATCCTAGAATTAAAAGGAGTATACCTTAAACTTCTTCCAGGTGAGCCCTAGATTTCATTTAGATTGCAGAGCTTTTTCATAGTCCTGTAGATTGTCCAGACTATCTCCTAAGAATCAATAAACCATATGGAGAGCCGCCTTTCAGAGCTCAACTAAATGGGAGAGCCTTAATCTTTGATATTAACCATGATAAGAATGAATGGATGATAGCAAAGCAATTAGTTTGGACAGTATGAAGATAGTATGAACTAGGTGGTATATTATAAATATGGCCATATTTTAAGAATCCCAAAATGGCTTAGCAATCTTTAGTCTTCTCTCTCCTGGGGTGTTTTTTTTTTTTTTTTTCCTTCTGAGAGCGAGCGAGCATGTGTGTGCAGGAGTGGGGGTGGAGGGAGAGAGAGAGAGAAAGACTCTCAAAGCAGGGTCCACACATCAGCACGGAGTCCGATGCGGGGCTCGATCCCACGACCCTGAGATCATGACCTGAGCCAAAATCAAGAGTCAGATGCTTAACCGACTGAGCCACCCAGGTGCCCCTAAATTTTTAAAAATTTTTTTACAGCAACAAGAATGTAATTGTCACAATTTCATTACCTTTATGATTCAGTAGTAAACAGCTCTAAACAAATTTGGTATCATTGATATCCAAATGAATACATTGCAGCTATTCATTAATCTTTAAATTGCAGGTTCTGTCAGTATGTGTGGAAGAAGAAAACATAATTCCTTATATCACCAATGTCCTACAAAATCCTGATTTGGCTCTGAGAATGGCTGTACGTAACAACTTAGCTGGTGCTGAAGAACTCTTTGCCCGGAAATTTAATGCTCTTTTTGCCCAGGGAAATTACTCAGAGGCAGCAAAGGTAGCTGCTAATGCACCAAAGGTAAATAGTTATGGAAATGAAGTTGGCATGATTGGATTAATGTTAATATGTTCTATTTCTAATAATGTTAGAAGTGGAACCAGCTCTTCACAGAGAAACTAACCCTTTTTAGGTTGCATTTTCCTGTAGTATAAGTTACTTGACAGTGCCTCTAGACTTGGTTAGCTTTTTAAAACTCAGTGTCAGAAGATTATGTAGATCTAGCAAGTTATGATTTATATAGATGTAATAATGTTCAGTTACTTAGTTACAACACTGTTACCCTCATCAATGATAGCTACTGATTTTATTTCTAAACTTGAAAATTGAATAGATTCTGTTTAGTTTATGGTAAGAAGATTTGTCTGAAATTTAGCAGAATTCATTCTCATCACCTTAATATTATATTGGACTGAATTAACACCCTACACCCTGATCAGTTATTTTGAAGTTTGCACTTAATGTGAACCTGGAACAAAAGCTAGCCATAATTACTTTACGATTATGCTGTTCTCTTACACACTGGCATTGTAATTGGATTGGTATATTTCTGATTCTGAATAATCTCATAACCTTGAACCAGATGTATAACATTGATTGAATCTTTGCTAGTTAGTGTATGCAAGATTTGAAATTTGTTATATTGGTAGATGAAATCATGCTTTTAAGATTGACCCAAGAGATCCTTGGAGTTATTAGTGTGATGTTGGATCACCTTTAAAAAGAATCTTTCACATTTCCTTTTCTTAAAGGGAATCCTTCGTACTCCAGACACTATCCGTCGTTTCCAGAGTGTCCCAGCCCAGCCAGGTCAAACTTCTCCTCTACTTCAGTACTTTGGAATCCTTTTGGACCAGGGTCAGCTAAACAAATATGAATCCTTAGAACTGTGTAGGCCTGTACTTCAGCAAGGGCGGAAACAGCTTTTGGAGAAATGGTTAAAAGAAGATAAGGTATATTGACTTATGTTAACATACTTTTGCTTTGATTGTATTTAAATACCGTGGTAGCAAGTTAGAAACATCTAGGCTGCACCAAAATGTCCATTATTTACTGCTTGTAGGAATAGAACAAGGACAGATACTGTATGAGATGCAGTAACTTACTGCCTTTTGAAAATGTATTTATTTTTTATGGCCTGTTGAGATAGGGTATCTTTGTTCAGTTTTTTGAATGGAATCCAGGATTCTTGCTTGGTGCTTAAAACTACTAACATGGAAGCAAATTGCTAGCCTTTTGCTTTAGGAAAAGTTTGGTGTGAGACACTTACTTCAGTATACATTCATATTTGTCAACATGTGTAACACTCATTTGGACATAGGGTATATTCTTGTATCTCACATCCCACACTTGATACCACATCTTTTAGAAATTCCCAAGTATTATCAAAATTGTATTTGCTACTAGTAACAAGTGTTAGGATGTGCAAGGGAAACATAAAATGTGGGATCACTGATACGATACAAGACATCAGGGCTGTCTAATTAGCAGTGATAGGGATTCCCAAAGTGATTTCACAGAATGTTAATTGTCATTACATGGAAAAATATTTAACTAGTTTCTTGAAATTTTTTTAATGTGCGTCTTTAAAATCTGTTCTTAACCTTAACCTAAACTTTACTGTAGGGTTTCCCTATGCTTTTTATACAGAGCAGCTAATAGTACTGTGTTTCTTAGAGCACATTATGGAAAATTTTGCTTATTTGTAAGGCAACTAACAAGTTTAAACAGTTCCTTGGTGGCATTATTCCTTTCATACCACCATAAAAAGCCTTTTTTGACAAAGTAGTAATATTGAATTACCCTAGCATATGCCACTGTCAAGAACGGAGGTGGTACTGTTTAAAATACTCTGAGCAGTGAATAACTTTTAGTAGTATTATACCTTTCAGCTTTAGTGTATATTGATAATATTTTTACATTACTAATTCTAAGTGCTTGTTTCTTGACCCAGCTTCTGGCAGTCTTATAGGATACTGGAGAATAGTGCTTCAGAGTTGGGATGCTTGGACAGGAGTCTCTGCTGAAGAATAGTTACTAGCCACACTAGCGAGTATTTGAGTTTAAGTTGTTTAAGTTAAGGGAGGTTGGGAACAGCCAAAGTAACTGAGTTGACCTGTATAGCTGTGTGAAAGCTTTTTGGATATCATTACCTTTTTTTGTGAATGTTCATATGGGATTTATTTATGGTAAAAGGGACACTAGTCAACTCTATACTAGTTAGCATGTTCAGTTAAGAGATATAGACTCTGGTAGAACTTTTAACCTCTCAGTTAATAAATGCTATTTTCTGACAACCATTAAAAGTAGAAAGTCAACTCTAGTATGTAAATCAAAACTCTTAGGGAAGCTGTTTTCTAGTTTGGGCAGCTGACTAACTCAGGTTGAATAGTGCAAAGGAGGGTATCTGCTTGTATACCGCCTAAAAATTCTAAAGTTTTTATCTCTGACCTTAGAAAATTAGTATGTTCTGCTCTGTGACCTTAGATCTAAAAGTCAAAATGATAATGGAGCTTAGATCCTTTAGACAAATTATACCTTAATTTTAAGAAGGGTCCTTAGGGTAAGCCTCATCTGGCTCCTTAAATAATAAATTTTCACTTGATAACATTACATTAAAAATTGAATTCTTTTTGAAGAATTGGGGCCATGTGGATCTGATGATCTGAATATTCATAATAGATCGATAGAATTTCAGGATTCTGCTTTTTAAGTACCTCCTTTCCTAACAAAGTAGTTGGTTGTATCTGTGATATAGATACAATATGATATTGGTGGGCTTTTTATCCTTAAGTAGGATGTGTGGAGAATTCTGAGAAAATGCTGTGAATACAAGATCAAGAGTCTTTATGAACCACAACCCTTGCATATTTATAATATATTCTGGGACAGTTGAGTAAGTGCCCGTCATATTAGTTATTATTTATAGTGGAAGTAATATCAACTGCTCATTTATAAAACTCAATGATTACTAAACAATCTCTTTTTCCCTTGGACAGCTGGAATGTTCAGAAGAACTGGGTGACCTTGTGAAATCTGTGGACCCTACATTGGCACTTAGTGTGTACCTGCGGGCTAATGTCCCAAATAAAGTCATTCAGTGCTTTGCAGAAACAGGTCAAGTCCAGAAGATTGTTTTATATGCTAAAAAAGTGAGTTCAGTGAAACAGGTTCTCAGTATACATTCATTAAAACATTGAGATATTCACCTATAGGAATGGTCAGTAAGTTTAATAGTGAATTTTTTAAAATTTTGATTTACTTGAAAAAGTATAAAAACCCTATTTTAGCTCTCACATATAGAATTAACACTTATTCAGAAATGACATGGGGGAGCACCTGGCTGACTCATTTAGTAGACATGAGACTCTTATTTATTTAAAGATTTTACTTATTTATTTGACAGAGAGAGACAGTGAGAGAGGGAACACAAGCAGGGGGAGTGGGAGAGGGAGAAGCAGGCTTCCCACTGAGCAGGGAGCCCAGTGCGGGGCTCGATCCAGGACTCTGGGACCATGACCTGAGCCGAAGGCAGACACTTAACAACTGAGCCACCCAGGCGCCCCTAGACATGAGACTCTTAATCTTGGAGTCAAGTTTGAGCCCCACATTAGGTAGAGAGATTTCTTTAAAAAAAAAAAAAAAAAAAAATGGAGACGCTCTTGCTTGGCTTCTCAGAATTTAAGACGTCAGAGGCCTGTTTACCTTTTAGAAGAAACTTGGAAATAGTCATTCATTGAAAATGCGTAAGTCAGTTATAAAAATTCATAGCTTTCCATTCAAATATATTATCACCAAGGTGTCTATTTGCCAATATAAACCAAGGTCAAATTGAGCATGTTAAAACTGAATTTGTACTTGCAGTAGTTCTATATTAGCAAAATTCTATTGTAGAAAAATCCTTTAAATGATATAAAAATGAAACATTGCAGTAGAGTTGCAAATTTTTGTCCATTTGTAGGTTGGATATACTCCAGACTGGATATTTCTGCTGAGAAATGTCATGCGTATCAGTCCAGATCAGGGACAACAGTTTGCCCAAATGTTAGTTCAGGATGAAGAACCTCTTGCTGATATCACACAGGTAAAGGCATTAAAATGTATTCTGTAGAAGTTGATTTAAAAAGTGAATGGGGTGCATCTGGGTTTAAACAGCTTTGGAGAAGAATGGGTTAACCTTTCAATTTGTAGAAATTAGAGCTGTGTCTGTCTACATGGATAAACCTCAAGTATATTAAAAAAAACAAAACAAAACCCAAGTTGCAGAAGAATGGACTCCTAGGAAGATACCACCTATATACAGTTTTAAAACCTGTAAAACAACCATCTTGTTTAGAGAGATATATATACATGAAAAATAAGGGAATAATAAAAAGGATGGTTGCTGCCATTGGGTGAAGGAAGAGATGCATATAGGAAGTGGGATTCAGACTCCTTCATATTTTGTATATTTTAAATAGTTCATCAGAATTTTAAAACTATTGTTTTAATTGTATTCTATTATATATAGTACCTTAAAATATTTTTTTTACCAGAACTAAAAATAACTGTAGAAGACAAAAATTTATTCTTAAATTATGAAGTTATATTGTACAAATGATATTTAAATCTGGGATTAGGTCTGGCAGTTTTTTTTATATGTGAACTGATATTTAATTTCATTTACAAATTGTCAACAGTATTGTAAAGCAAGTTTTAAACATCTTAAAACAATTCTCTTTAAATCCTTTTTTTTCCAGATTGTAGATGTCTTTATGGAATACAATCTAATTCAACAGTGTACAGCATTCTTGCTTGATGCCCTGAAGAATAATCGCCCATCTGAAGGTCCTTTACAGACACGGTTGCTTGAGATGAACCTTATGCATGCGCCTCAAGTACGTTTTTCCTGCTTTTTAGGCATGTTTCCACTGTTCTAGTAGTTACTGAGAGCTTCTTAGATTAAGCTATTTGAAGCTACTGTAATGCCTTTACTTTTTTCTTTATTCACTATTGAATCTTAGTATGTAATCTGGATATAGAATTATTGATATAAATGGGATATAAAATAAATCTGTCCTATTTGTGGTTTTATAGGTTGCAGATGCTATTCTAGGGAATCAGATGTTCACACATTATGACCGGGCTCATATCGCTCAGCTGTGTGAAAAGGCTGGTCTGCTGCAGCGTGCATTAGAACACTTCACTGATTTATATGACATAAAGCGTGCGGTTGTTCACACCCATCTTCTTAACCCTGAGGTATTGTAGTCTCTTACCTAACAGATGACGATATGATTGATTGGTATACTGAAATGTGTGTGTAGTACTGATAATAGTAATTTCATTCCATCATTAGGTTCAATATTATTTCATTTATGTATTTATTTACCTGTTTATTTTGTCTTCTAGTGGTTAGTGAATTATTTTGGGTCCTTATCAGTAGAAGACTCTCTAGAATGTCTCAGGGCCATGCTGTCTGCCAATATTCGTCAGAATCTGCAGATCTGTGTTCAGGTGGCTTCGAAGTATCATGAACAACTGTCAACTCAATCTCTGATTGAACTTTTTGAATCTTTCAAGAGTTTTGAAGGTAATTAAGAGTTTCTGAGTTTTTTTAATTAAGAGAGCCAAGAGGGGTATTATGATCTTGTACTATTGGAAATTCTGTCTTTCTACAAGCTAATTTTATGGCACAATTTGAGTTTTATTTAATAAATGTCAACTCTTTTATGTGGGGTTCTAGAGATGTGTAATGAATGAGACTGTCAGCTTGGATATTTTATAGATGAATTAAAGGCAGAATTTTAAGACACAAACATGTCGTAGCTTTGTCATAATTGTATAAAATGAAAATACGATTAGGTGTAATAAGATTTCACACTTCTGTTGTCTGACTCTTAAAATGGCAAATGTTTCTAGCCAAGGACATTTTGTGACTTGTCACTGTACAGTAGCTTTTCTCTACCTTTGCACTTTAGATAATTTGGGTTTTTTTGTTTTGGGTTTTTTTTGCACTATGGATAATTTGGTTTGGGGGCAGGTTGTCATGTGCATGCAGGATATTTAGCAGCATCCCTGGCTTCTACCTCTAGATGCCAATAGCAGCTAAAACAGTTGTGATCACCAAAAGTGTCTCCAGGCATTGCCATATGTCTGTCGCCTGGGGAAAAAAACACCCCATGTGAGAATCACTGCTATACTGAGTATCAGTGTAATCACTATTGGATGATGCTTAGGTTTATTAGCTAAACTTCTGGTCCCCAGTCATCTTTTTTCCCTTTTTTGTCCTATTGTCCTCTAGACAGAAAGAATAAGAATAATTTTCTCAGTTTCTGTCTGTTAACTATGTACTAAATTGATTCTGTTCATTCAAGTACAGTCGCCACTAGTGACATGTAGCTATATAAATTTAAAGTAATTAAAATTGAATACAATTAAAATTTTAGTTCTGTAGCCACAGTTCAAGTGCTTAATAGCTGCGTATGGTTAGTGGCTACCGTATCGGACAGTGCAGATATAGAACATTTTTATCATCACAGAAAGTTCTTTTGAACGGCATTGCATTAAATTCTTTTCAAACCACTTTTGTATTTTTCCTATTAACTACATATAGGAAAACCTCCTCTAGGGGACTTCATTTAAAATTTCTCATATGGAACATGGTATGATTTCATTTAAAATTTCTCATATGGAACATGGTGTGATTAGCTTTAGTATTAGGTAGCTACCTCCTAACTACTTCTTAACTACTAGAAAACATTGAATTGTCTGTTCTGTAGGGATTAAAGTGAATATTCATTTATTGAACTGATACTGGATTAATTAGTATTCTTATTGAGCTTTTTGAGCAACCCAGTTTTTATTTGGGGCTATTCAATATAACAGTTATTTTTAAATTAGAAGTATAATTGACATGTTTCTTTAATTGCTTACATATTTTTCAGTTCTATCATTTTCAAAGGTGCACCTATGCTTAATTTCAATTATTTGTCTCTTTAAGGTCTCTTCTATTTTCTGGGATCCATTGTTAACTTTAGTCAGGACCCAGATGTGCACTTTAAGTATATTCAGGCAGCTTGTAAGACTGGGCAGATCAAAGAAGTAGAAAGAATCTGCAGAGAAAGCAACTGCTATGATCCTGAGCGAGTTAAGAATTTTCTCAAGGTAAGTGGTTTTGAGTAATGCACTTTCTGGCTGGGTTGAAGATCAGTTTTACACAGGTTTCATCATAGTTTTAAAATATTTGTTTTCCCTGGGGTGCCTGTGTGGCTCGGGTGGTTAAGTGTCTGCCTTCGGCTCAGGTCATGATCTCCGGGTCTTGGGATCGAGCCCCGCGTTGGGCTCCCTGCTCAGTGGGAAGTCTGCTTCTCCCTCTCCCTCTTCCTCTCTCCCCTACTCTCTCTCTCTCTCTCTGTCTCAAATGAATAAATTTAAAAAAACATTGTTTTTCCTAAATGGGAAATTCTTAGCATTCTCAAATTATGTGCTGAGTTATTTCTTCAAAATTTAATACTCCTTATTTCCTTTGAAATAAGGTAGGGAATTGGTAAGTAATACTTAAGAATGAACATCTCTTTAAAAGAAGAAAAAAATAGCACTATGTCAAAAGAATTTCCTTCCATTTGAAATTTGGAAGAAAAATTTTGAAAAGTGGTTGGAGATTCTCAATGTCACTTTAGAATTTCAAGAATGCTCCTATTAAAGATTAAGATCAGTTTGCCCTCGGTGTCCTTTTCAGGAGCCTCTATTATATACAAAGGTTTTGTTATCTAAAGGACAGGTTTCTCTCTCTTCAAATTAGCTTTTCTCTAGAAACTAAATATTAATCGTGTATAATTCATTCAACTGAAGGTAAGATCTAACAAAAAAAACCCTCAGCTTTACGACACTAGTTATAGAGAAGAACTGCCTCTGTTGCAGTGAAGAGTAATGGTTTAAAGAATTTTAGCTCATCAGAACATACCTAAGGGATGTTTACTTAACTTAAGCTTTATTCTCATATCTGCCAGTTATACTATGAGGAAAAATAAAGCTTTGAAATCGGCACTTGTCGATAAAAATCAGGTAAACTATAGAACACTTAGATTACCTCTTAAAAATATATGTATTTATATTTTGCATTTAGATTATATATATGTACATATATATGAAATGATTCTAGAGACTATATATAAAGTTCTTAAGTATTTTTTGTCTTTTGGGAGAATTTTACCTTGAAACTAAAACCAAAATGATTATTTTATAATTCAGTAGAAAAAATAGGCTTTTCCTGCTCCTATGCTGTATCTAAAATAACATAGATTATCTAAACCTACAGTTTTATTAGCTGTTTGCTCTTTTGTATTTTTCTACTACTAAGAATTACTACTGGGCTCTAGATTAAACAGCTAAACTCTTAGAGGTTTTAATACAATGAGGTAGTTAAAGTATAGAAGTTGCCTTATATTTTAGATTAAAAGACAAACTTTCCCTCATAGTATGTATAGCTTTATATAATGTCTTGGCCATCATGAATATTCTGAGTAGCCTGGCTAGTATGATATGTTGGAACCCAAGTCTTTCTGGTGTCAAAAAGCCCTCCAAATGAGAAAGATTCGATGCTCTATGCTTGACTAGAGTACCCATGACAACAATTCAGTTCCTCCTTTGAGTATCGGTACGGTTTCCTGTTTTTAAAAATATTACCAGATTCTTAAACTGATGCCTTTTTCATTGTTACTAAGCTCTCGACTGTTAGGCTTCAGTGGTCATTTCTTTAGAATTGGGTTTATATTTTTGAGTCATTTTTATGTAAAATAGGACTAAATTAACTATTTTCACTTAATTATGATCTTGAGCTTCAAAAAAAATCCTCTGGATTTTAGCATGGTGTAACCTTAAGTTGCTTAGCCCCTGAGATCTAATGAGAAGAGGACTCCCCTTCCACACATCACACTGTGAATTAGGTGCAAGTCTGATAGAGTAGGGAAATGAATGTGGATTTTGGGCTTTTAAACCAGTCAGCCCTGGTTTAAATTCTGTTTCTGTCGTTAGCTGTTGTTTGTTCATTTGGTATTTGTCTAGCTGTTACCTCAGGCAAATTGACTAATGTCCCTCAGCCTCAGTTTCTCCAGCCAGAAGCTTTGTTGATCAAGTCAAGTACCATGTATGTCATAGGTGTTCAGGTGATAACCATTGTTAATAAACTCTGTTGATGGGCCTTGGAAATAAGGTAGAGTCAGCCAACATGTGATCACTTTCTATCAGGCAAGTTTTCTCTTTGGTTTTAAGTTATTTCTGACTTTATGAAGGAATTTTAACTCCAGCCCAAGTTAGAGGTAAACCTTGTGTCTTGTCTTCTGCCTGAGATGAGAGTCTAGTACTTAGATGCTACTATTGTATTCAACCCTTCACCCCAGTAGTAAGAATGAACATCCTGGGCCCTTTACTCACTTTCCTTATTGGCCTGTAGAATGTAGCTATAATGCTGCATCTCATCATCACTGTCATTAAACTTCATTTTGGCGATAACTAGGTGTATGAAAATTGACTGGTGTTATATGTAAACTCTGGTAAGAAAAATACTCTGATCTTGAACATTCAAGTGCCAATTACATGTTAGCCACCAGGAATACAAAGATTGTTAGATTATGACTTCTCCTTTAAAGTAGCCTGTGAGCAGGATGAAATGGTGTCATCAGCATCATTTGGCTCATGCATTCACCCTGTGAAACTATAGCTCTCTGTAGAGAGTATGGAACTGTTCTTCAGACCCATGATCTGCTTTCTCCTACCTTTGATCTTATTTCTTTTACCATTTTTCTCTTCTGGTTGTACTTAAAACACACTGGCCTGCTTTAATTATTCCTGGAACTCCCTGAACCCTCTTCTGCCCCAGGACATTTGCTTGTGCCCTGTTCTACTTTTTTCTTAAATCTTCATGACTAGAATTCCTTACCTTTGTTCAGATTTCTGATGAAATGTCATGAGAAAGGTTGTCTCATATTACCCTGTTTAGAATAAAACCTATTCCTATTCCATCTTCACCTCCCCCATGGGTGTCCTGCTTTACTTTTCTTTAAAACACTTAATGTTACAAGACATTGCCTTTTCCCACTAGAACAGAAGTTCCTTGAGGTAATGCTTTACTTTGTTCCCTGCTATATCTATATTGCATAAGGACAGTGTCCAGTTTATAGGTACTGAGTAAATACTAGTTAAGTGAATAACTTAATGTTTAAGAAAACCTCTGAACCTGTTTATATAATTTCAATTTTGTTCTTAAAATGTTTAACCATGAGAGCTAGAGGGTTAACCTTTTTAGTAAGTAATTTAAAATATTAATAGCATTACTCCCATGTGTGAAATCATGTGCAAATTTAGGCAGTCAAGAAAATATACTAGTTTTTATCTAGTTTTCCAATCTTAAATTTTCTTTAGAAATACCATATAGTTGTCTTTACCAGCAGAAATCTTAAACACCCATGCATGAGAATAGAACACCTAGGTAATCTTACATTACTTCCAAGTGTATTTTCTAAGTGGTAAAGTATATAATATTTTATGTGTCTATTAAAGAGGATAAAGATTAGTGTGTTGATCCACTAACTTTCTGATGTTCGTTTAGTAGGAAAAACTTGGCCAACTGAAATCTTTTGGATAGGTAGATCGAACATTTTTTCTAGAAATGATTGTAGCTGTTAGTACAGAGTTTCCATGGTGCTAACATGCTTTAGACTTTCCTTAATTGGAAAAATCTGCAGCTGGACTTCCACTTCAGATTTACAGCCATTTTGATTTTTTATTTGGAATTTCTCCTGATTCCCAAAGTTAGTTTGGTGTTCTCTGAACTTTTCATAGGCTAATCTTCAAATTATACCCAATTTATAAATAATTGGATAAGTGATATGCACTAAACTTAGGAACCATTTTATTTTAACATTGCAAATAATGTTCTCAGTGGCTGCCATTGGGGAAAGTCCTATCCTGCTTAGTTGTACTTCCTTAGTAGACTGCCATAGAGGAATCATTTATTGAGGAATGTTTCACTGTGTATAAATGAATTCCTGATGGAAACTGTTGTTTTTTGTGCTGTACCTTATGTCTGTGGAATGTAACAGGACATGTATCAGGTAAATGCCCAGGTACAGGTCTTACCTACCTGTCTGTAACATCTGTGTCAATCTATAAGTAGGATTATAGCTTGGTATTTGTAATGGTAAAAGTGATTGGTAATTTAAAGATGTCTTTTCCTTATGTGCTTCTTTTTTTTTTTTTTTTTTTTTAACCATCATGCTGCTCCTTGTAGGCTTTATTGTAATAGTGTTAGAGGCTGGCTATATAGATTGGATTTGGGAGGGGTGAAAAAATCATTAGTTTGAAACAACTATGAGCCGTTTATGCCGTAATTTTCAAATGTGACTGTAGTTCTTAAGTCAACTCCAAACTCACTTGCAATATTACTATTAATGAAAGTCCTACTGTGATGATTTTATATTCTAAATGCCACTGGTGGCTCACAAATCTTAATTTGTTACTTTTTTTGATAAAGGGTGTATGTGGAAAGGACTTGGTATTTTGCTTAGTAAAAATTTAGTGGAACTGGGATAGGTGCACACTAGCTCCCAGGGCATTTCTAAGTTTATGTGGGCCTCTCCCAGCAGTATAGAACAGATTGTCATATTATACATAGATTTGATAGCTCACAGAAGGAGAAAACTAAGGCTTCATTTTGTTCTTTTTTAGGAAGCGAAGCTAACAGATCAATTACCACTTATCATTGTATGTGATCGATTTGACTTTGTCCATGATTTGGTGCTCTATTTATATAGAAATAATCTTCAAAAGTATATAGAGATATATGTACAGAAGGTAAGTACTACTTAAAAATACCTTATTGTAAATTTTACTTCTCACACTCTGGAAATCTTCATATCCTTTTGAAACTGTACAAAAGAGTGGTCTGCTACAGTTCCTGTCAATGCCCCCTCCTCCCCGAATCCTTATTTAGATTAGAATTTTACCTTCATGTTAAGCATTAAACAGAACTGACCGCTGTAGTTGAAAAAATTGGGTGACCTACACACTAGTTACTTGATAACGCAACCCCTGAGATACCATGTAGATCCAGTAGATCCATGTAGAAAAGCAGTTTTGCTATAATGGAGGCCTTTTACTTAGTCTTCCATAGACATTCCGTGACTATAGCTTCTTTGGATGGACTGACTTAATTTAGAGCAATGCTGAGATAATTAACCAACCCAGACTTCCTCCTGACTTTTTCTGTCTACTTGTAAATTTAGACTCTTGGTTTATTACTGAATTTTAAAATTGAGCTTAAAAGAGGGAAATGAGTTTAATTTTTTAAAAAACTCCTTTTTGCTTTGCTTATTAATAACATAATGACTTTTTTTTTTTTTTAACCATAGGTGAATCCAAGTCGACTTCCTGTGGTTATTGGAGGATTGCTTGATGTTGATTGCTCTGAAGATGTCATTAAAAACTTGATTCTTGTTGTAAGAGGTCAATTCTCTACTGATGAGCTTGTTGCTGAGGTTGAAAAAAGAAACAGGTGTAGTACCATTTTAACCTACACAAATGGGATAAATTAGTAGTCTTTCTCAGCATGCTAATGGATAAAAAATACGGACTGTCATTTGCCTAAAAGCTATTCAATAAAACATGGATCATAATTCCCTGGGGACACCTAATTTAGAAGTGATAAGCTAGCTATAATGCTGGAAAAAAAATCTGTTTTAGAAAACATTACAGTTTTGTCAGACATTATTTACATGTTTATAATTACAGCTGTGTGGGTTGACTGTTTTTAATGTAAACTGTGTAAAAAACCTGTTTTTAGTTAGGTACGACGCCACTGTTTTAGTAACTAATTCTTCTCTAATTTATGTCAAGTATAATGAGAGAAAAGAATTCCCTGTGTAACTGTGGGTTAAACTGATTTTTAATTTGAACCTTAATGTGATAATATGAATTCTGAATTTCCAGGAGAGGAGAATATAGTATAAGTGCTTCTAATATTTATTATACCATGAAGTCTTTTTTTTTAGCTGGGACATTTTGATGAACTAGTGTGTTTAGAAAGTGTTGATGTAGTAAATGAGGTTGGTAGATTGGTCTAACAGTGGGGAAGTTACTCTATGAAAAGATAACAAGAAAACCTATGGGGTTTAATTTTAACCTGAGTTGGCATAGGTATCCTAGAAATGATATTTGTAGAATTTGTATTTGAATATTCCAAGCAGAAAAATTCTGTATTCAAGGACAGTGGAGATATAGAATATAATACTGATTTTAAAAGCTTGAGCCTAGTTTGAAATTATAGGTCCTAACAATTTAACATTTAGAAAGAGGTTTCAGTTGAGTCTTAAATCTAATACCTGAAAACAGTCTTGTTTGTTTGTATATTCCAAGCAAATAGCCAGATAGTTATAGTTAGACAATTTGGTCTTTAAGTTACAAATTATATTGTGATAAACTAGATTCACACGTGAGTCACTAGTCTAGATGTGCCTTAGCTAATGTTTATTTTTTCAGTTGCCATGGCACATCTGCTTGGGTTGCACTTGTTTATAGCATCATGATTTTTTTTTTTTGCCTTAATGCAAATTTGTGTCTTTACCCTAGTGGGAGTATGTTATAGCCAAAATAAGACCTACTGTTTTTCCTTTGGGTGCTTTTATTTTTATTATTATTATTATTTTAATGTTTAAGTAATCTTCTTACCCACTGTGGGCCTTGAATTCATGACCCTAAGGTCAAGAGTTGCGTGTTCCACCAACTGAGCCAGCCAGGAGCCCCCTCTAGGTGCTTTTAACACTTCAGCCGTGGTCAAAAGGACCATTGAAACATAAGCTATAGCTTAGTGAAACCATGATCCTTGGTGTTGTGATTGTATGACTTCTAGAATTACTAAACCCAGAGCTTCTAAAGCCACTAGATTTTGTTCACATTGTGTATTTAGGGTATTGCCCCCTTTGGCTGTAGGTAGTGTCTGTTAATTGTGTTAAAATTGTAAGGAACCTTAGATAATCTGGCCTATTTTCTCATAGGACATTCCCATCTTACTTCCAAAAAAAATTTATCTGAAGTCTGGATATTTTGTCCAGTATAAAAAAAGAACAGTATGAATCTATAATCTCTTTTTTTTCTGTTTCCTATCTAAATAACGTAGCACATAGGTCTGGGAGATTCTAAAGAGAGTCTTTTATACCTTTTGTGTAATCTTGGGCAAATCATTTAGCCATCTCTGAAACTTAATTTCCCAATTTGTAATAGAATTGTTGAGAATTCAAAATTATGTATGGGAAAGCATATTATATACCGTAAGGTACTTCTGTAGTTAGCATTGTCAAGAGTTGTATGGGTTTTTTTTTAATAATATATCATGTGTGGCTTTGTGTTGTTTTGTATGTATATGTGGTTTTTGTTTTGTTTTTAATACTAGGTTGAAACTGCTTCTGCCTTGGCTAGAGGCCAGAATTCATGAGGGCTGTGAGGAGCCTGCTACTCACAACGCATTAGCCAAAATCTACATAGACAGTAATAACAACCCAGAGAGATTTCTTCGTGAAAATCCTTATTATGACAGTCGAGTTGTTGGAAAGTATTGTGAGAAGAGAGATCCACATCTGGCCTGTGTTGCTTATGAACGTGGCCAGTGTGATCTGGAACTTATTAATGTGAGTATTACTAGCTAAATGTGTACAGAGAGAAGGCTGCATTTTTAAAAACCTGTTGTATAATGTTAGATTAGTGAATTTTGATTTCACAGTGGCCTTACATAATACAGAGCATTCCTTGTAGATGTGTGCTTTTTAAAAAAACTTTATCTGCCACTAACTGAATTTAAAGTAGCCAAAATAGTAAATTAAGTCTATATTCACCTATTAACATTTTAACCCCAGTAGTTTTATCACTTGTGTTCTCATACACTCTCATACATAAACACACATACACAACATACATACATATATATGTATATGTGTACATACGAGAATAAGTTGCATACCTCTTCAGTGTGTATTTCCTAAGACTAAGGATACTGTTTTCATAACCACACTGTAGATAGCAACTTCAGTGATCTTGACACTGACAGAATAATTTTAAAATCTGTCTTACTCTAATTTTGTCATTGCCCCAATAATGTCCTTATTTTTTCCTTTTAATCTAGGATTACATATTGATTTTTAATAAAAACTTGGTTATAACCTATTCAAGTTTGTATGTAAAAGTGATGGATTTTTTAAAACGATATACAGGGTATATATCATAGGAAATAGCCTTTAAAACTAAAGTTAGTCTATAAAAAGTCTTTACTTTTTATCTTGAAACTAACCTAATCTATCTTATTTAGGTTTGCAATGAGAATTCCCTCTTCAAAAGTCTTTCCCGCTATTTGGTACGCCGAAAGGATCCAGAATTATGGGGTAGTGTGCTGCTGGAAAGCAATCCTTACAGGAGACCCCTAATTGACCAGGTAAAATTGGCAAATGTGGTTAAGGCTCATCTTTTTAACTATGAATAAAACCTTTCCCATCATCATACCCCTAAGTACTCAAATGGATCATATTTAACTATGAGAGAGGGCAGTAAAAAGTGTAGAAGAAAACAAAATTATACTAATATACATATATATTGCACATACATCATAAATTGAAAACATTTTTTTAAAACCCTAAGAATTGAAGGTTGTTATAATGGTTCTTAAATTCTCCTAGTAGAAGTACAAATATGGAAAAGAATAAATTGAAGGTTATTAATTTTTCGTTCCTCTCCTAGGAAGCCTTTCTAAGGAAAATTCCCATTTTAGATACAAAGCTTCCTGGAGGGGCGCCTGGGTGGCTCAGTTGTTAAGCGTCTGCCTTCGGCTTGGGTCATGATGCCAGGGTCCTGGGATCGAGCCCCGCATCGGGCTCCCCGCTCAGTGGGAAGCCTGCTTCTCCCTCTCCCACTCCCCCTGCTTGTGTTCCCTCTCTTGCTGTGTCTCTCTCTCTCTCTGTCAAATAAATAAATAAATCTTTAAAAAAAAACAAAACAAAAACAAAGCTTCCTGGAAAAAATATTTATTGAAGCACCCGAGAGCCATACAATTAGCCAAAAATAGAGGAATTACTGAGTCCCTATTGCCACATCTATGTAGTTGAATTCATATTTACCTATGAAAGTGATGATGAGGAGTGGTTATTATGCATAATATTTTAATCAGAGAAAAAGAGAAATTATATAATTAGGATGGTTTTTCTAGAGAATGGAAGTACCCATGATGTGGGTATATGTGGATTTGTGTAGAAAAACCTTTGTGTGGTGAATTTAAAGGTATTTCTCCTTCATTCTTACTTCAAGTTTTCTACTGAGATGCCAGCTTATTCTTATTAGATAATGTCTTGATTTTCAGTACTTAACTCCTTGATTTTCAGTACTTAACTCCCTATATATATATTTATCTATATACTCTGTAGGTTGTACAGACAGCTTTGTCTGAGACTCAGGACCCTGAAGAAGTGTCAGTAACTGTCAAGGCTTTTATGACTGCAGACCTTCCTAATGAACTCATTGAACTGCTGGAGAAGATTGTCCTTGATAACTCTGTATTCAGTGAACACAGGTATGTTATAAGAAGGGCCTATTGGCTGTTTATATTCAGTCTTAAATTATGGCCTATCAGTTTTGAGAAGGAACAATCAGAGACAAAGATTAGAGAATGTTGTTTGAATTCTGACGCTTCTGATACCCTCCTCTTCTCACCCTGCCTTTGAGACAGAAAACTCTTCATAGCCACAGTGTTTATTCTTTATGACTAATAAGCTTTTGAAATAATGCAAATTTTTTTTTCTTAAAAGGAATCTGCAAAACCTCCTCATCCTCACTGCAATCAAGGCTGACCGTACACGTGTTATGGAGTATATTAATCGCCTGGATAATTATGATGCCCCCGATATTGCCAATATCGCCATCTGCAATGAGTTGTTTGAAGAAGCATTTGCCATTTTCCGAAAATTTGATGTCAATACTTCAGCAGTTCAGGTAGATCTTCAGATTGCCTGAGTTGATTTAATGTATGCATTGCGCTGTTAGGCCCAGCATAATTGATTGCTTTGGCAATAGAAAAGCAATAAAATCCTAACTGTTTAAATGTAATTGCTACGTGGCACGATTCATTCTGCTATAACCCAAATTCAAAAATTGGTTGCCTAGGTCTTGATTGAACATATTGGAAATTTGGATCGGGCATATGAGTTTGCTGAACGCTGCAATGAACCTGCAGTCTGGAGTCAGCTTGCAAAAGCCCAGTTGCAGAAAGGAATGGTGAAAGAAGCCATTGATTCTTATATCAAAGCAGATGATCCTTCATCCTACATGGAAGTTGTTCAGGCTGCCAACACTAGTGGTATGACTTCTTTCTTTTATGTGTTTGTGACCTCAGAAAATGTACCTAAGCTATGATTAAACTAAGCATTAAGATACTGGTCTATTCTGAATTTATATAGGAGTGAGATACTGCATGGTTACTTGTTGAAAACATTTAGCACTCCATCTTAGTCCACATATAGGGGGGCTGCATTTTGTGAACTTACAAAGGTCCATAGGGAAGATTAATTTTCTATTTTGAAATCTCACAAAATTCTTTTTAAGATTTTATTTATTTGAGAGAGAGAGTGAGAGGGAGCACAAGCGAGGAGTGGGGGGAGGAGAAGCAGGCTCCCTGCTCAGTGGGGAGCCCAATGCAGAACTTGATCGCAGGACCCTGGGATCATGACTTGAGCCAAAGGCAGATGCTTAACTGACTGAGCCACCCATACACCCCTGAAATCTCATAAAATTCTGATCGAGTTCTAATCTTACAACTTTAAGGGAAAGGGGAATTCAGCTATTCATTTGGTCAGTGATGATACAGAAATGTAATAGAAATTTTGCCATTTTAGATACATTTCTTCATTTACATTTGTTATTCTCTATATTGTTTCCTTAGAAAGGAAATTAACAATTCTCATTTACTTGAGTGAAAAGGTAAATGTTAGGATGTTAGTGTTTGGATTTATTTTCTTCTTTGTAACTAGGAAACTGGGAAGAACTAGTGAAGTACTTGCAGATGGCCCGTAAGAAGGCTCGTGAGTCCTATGTGGAGACAGAATTGATATTTGCCCTGGCTAAAACAAACCGCCTTGCAGAGTTAGAAGAGTTCATCAATGGGCCAAATAATGCTCATATCCAACAAGTGGGTTTCCTCTTTGGATTTTTTTCAGAGTGTAAAAATAAACTGTTAAGCAACTTTTTTAATAGTGTCTAACCTATCACAATTGATGATTTCCAAGAAAAAATGTTTCTCAGTATTAAATTGTGACTTTGGAAAGAGGATTGAGTTTACGCTTACTGAAAATGGATTGTGTTTGTTTCAGGTTGGTGACCGTTGTTACGATGAGAAGATGTATGATGCTGCTAAATTATTGTACAATAATGTTTCCAATTTTGGACGCTTGGCATCTACCCTGGTTCACCTTGGTGAATATCAGGCAGCTGTTGATGGAGCTAGGAAAGCTAACAGTACTCGAACATGGAAAGAGGTAATCTCAACACCAGTTTGAGTGAAGAATTAAGATTCTTAGAAATCTCTTTAAACTGATTAATTGAATTAACCAGCCATGTTTATATTTGAGTTTACATAATTGAAATTTTTGTTACAGGTCTGCTTTGCCTGTGTAGATGGCAAGGAGTTCCGTCTTGCTCAGATGTGTGGGCTTCATATAGTAGTACATGCAGATGAATTGGAAGAACTTATCAACTACTATCAGGTAATGAACAGGACTCTTATTAATTGAGAGCTATTTCCACAGATGGTCTTATCTTTAATTGTGTATTTCCCTTATTTAGGATCGAGGATACTTTGAAGAACTGATAACCATGTTGGAAGCAGCACTGGGACTTGAGAGAGCTCATATGGGAATGTTTACCGAATTAGCTATTCTATATTCTAAATTTAAGCCACAGAAAATGAGGGAGCACCTGGAGCTGTTCTGGTCCAGAGTGAATATTCCTAAGGTAACCCAACCTTTTAACATTGTGAGGTGGCTCTATAGCTGTAACTAAAACTTTAAAATATCTTTCCTTTTTTAGGCTTTTGCTAGAATTACAGACTCCTATCTAAAGCAATTCAGTCTTTCTTACGTAGGTGCTTCGAGCTGCAGAACAAGCTCATCTTTGGGCAGAATTGGTGTTTTTGTATGACAAGTATGAAGAATATGACAATGCCATAATTACTATGATGAATCATCCAACTGATGCATGGAAAGAAGGGCAGTTCAAAGATATCATCACCAAGGTGTGTGGTCTGCTTCAGAAGATAGAAGCTTCGAAAGGAGAGAGCTCATCAGGAAATAACTCTTAACTTACATATGGATTTTTCCCAATTTTAGGTTGCCAATGTAGAACTATACTACAGAGCAATACAGTTCTACTTAGAATTCAAGCCTCTGTTGTTAAATGATTTGCTGATGGTGCTGTCTCCACGGTTGGATCATACTCGTGCAGTCAATTATTTCAGCAAGGTAATTTTTAAAAAACTTCAGAACCTCAGGGCAGTGGCTTAGTTGGTTAAATGGCTGCCTTCGGCTTGGATCGTGGTCCCAGGGTCCTGGGATTGAGCTCCACATTGGGCTCTCTGCTCAGCGGGGAGCCTGCTTCTCCCTCTCCCTCTGCTGCTCCCCCTGCTTGTGCTCTCTCTCTTTCTGTCAAATAAATAAATCTTAAACAACAACAACAACAAAAAACCCTTCAGAATCTCATAGCAAGGAACTAAGACATATTTCAGTAACTTTTGTTGAACTTTAAGGATATGCTATGTTTGTAACAAAGCTCTTTGTTTTAAAGGTTAAACAGCTACCACTGGTGAAACCATATTTGCGTTCAGTTCAAAACCACAATAACAAATCTGTGAATGAATCACTGAACAACCTCTTCATTACAGAAGAAGATTATCAGGTAAAACCTTTTAGTTCTTGCATCGCAAAACTCAGGTTAGGATTGAGTCATTGAGTTGATATGTTTTGGGGTAAAAAAGCCCATTAGCCCTTAGGTTATAAGCAGTAGGTACTTAGATGCCTGGGATCTAAATTTAGTTATGTTTTCAGGATTGATAAATCTGAGTTTTAATTGCCAAGTTTGCAGAATTTTGCTTAGATCATGTCTTAGTTAATGCTTTAGAAAAATATTATGGTTACTTTGTCCCTAAGCATCTAGGTTTTAGGTGAGGTTCAAAAAGTCTTTGATCTCTTAACTAGTCCGTAAAACTTACTTGGTATTAAGTGTATTTATTCACTGCTTTTCTTGCTCAATAGCATATTAGTATCTGTCTTTTAATAAACTTTGCCTTGTGAAGAATTTTGCAAACACAAAATTAAGAGTTGCCTTTTTTCTTTCTCTGTCAACATGATGGGTTCAGATCTCATGCTGATCTGTATTACTAAATATCGTGTTTACTTGTATCAGGAGTTTCTCTAAAGCATAAAATCTTATCCTCCAAATTAAAATCCTCCCATTTTCATAACTATGCAAGTTGTTGATACTGAAAACCATGGAGAAAATTGCACCTTTAGAAATTTTATAGTACCTTTGAGGACTTTATTGTTACATAATCAAGTTGAAGAACCTCAATACTTGTTCAACTTGCAACTTTCTGGCTTGATGCTTGAATCTAAGCTGTTGTATTATAAGGCTCATTGATCAAGTTGTATTTTATACATACACATCATACAGCATATTGGTCAAGTCATATACAGTAATGACTTCTTGATAAAAAATGATGGAACAAATTTTAAACTAAAACTGATTTGGCATTGGATTTTTTTTTTTTTAAGGCTCTGCGAACATCAATAGATGCTTATGACAACTTTGACAATATCTCACTTGCTCAGCGTTTGGAAAAACATGAACTCATTGAGTTCAGAAGAATTGCTGCTTATCTCTTCAAAGGCAACAATCGCTGGAAACAGAGTGTAGAGCTGTGCAAGAAAGATAGCCTGTACAAGGTGGATAAAGTTGGTGGGGGCAGGCCTATTAAATCAAGTACTAGATCTGTCTGATCCTAAAAATGTATATCTGAAGTGATTATGGTCTATATAAGTATTAGTATATGAAAATTGCCTGTAAGCTCCCATTTGAGGGGGATGGTAATTAAGTCAATTTCTTGATTCTAGGGGTCATCTTCTGTTTATTTCAAAACCTCTGTTTAAAAAAAAAAAGTTACCCTGTCGTCTTTTCTTTCAGCAAATTTCAGTTTAAATGATGTGACTGTGATGTTTTTCTCCCCCATTGTATTACTCGTTTTGCCAGTTTAGTATATTTGAGTTTAACATTTGACCTTCATCCTTTCCTTTGAATAGGATGCAATGCAGTATGCCTCTGAATCTAAAGATACTGAGTTGGCTGAAGAACTCCTACAGTGGTTTTTGCAGGAAGAAAAAAGAGAGTGCTTTGGAGCTTGTCTTTTTACCTGTTATGATCTTTTAAGGCCAGATGTTGTCCTGGAAACTGCATGGAGGCACAATATCATGGATTTTGCCATGCCCTATTTCATCCAGGTCATGAAGGAATACTTGACAAAGGTAATGGTGCCTCTGGGTGTATTCAGAACTACTTATTTTGAGGATATATAAAATTCCACATGCAGATTTATTTTTCCAAATTTTTTTCTCTAGTAGAAGTTTAAGTCATTTGGTTGTCATAAGATATTTTTGTTCTCCAGAAATTTGTATGTCTGACAGAGGACCTTGAACGGAAAGGGAATTCAAACATAACTTGTCAGAATGTTTACCCTCCCATGTATTTCTGAGGGTAAATAGTGTTATGTCTATGTTGTATGTTTGGGTTTTTTTTAAACCTCTACTAAAAAGATTTTTTTTTCCCCCAAAGTAACATCTTCCTCAAATCCGTTCTTGTAACTCAGATATCCATAACTTAGTAGTATAGATTCCCTTTTATTTGGTTGCTTCTTGACTTTAATATGTCTGCCTGTTTCTTCTGGGGAAGCAAAATCTGTATTCTTTATAACATCCCATTAATCTTCTCAGTATTTTGGTAGCTTAACCCCTAATTTAAAAATATCATAGCAGGTTAATAATTAACAACGTATTACCTCCAAATGCATTAAACAAGCTGTGGGTATAATCATCTTACAAAATTCACTTATCTTAATGTCCCTTTTTGGTGTCATAATATTTTTTTTACTCACTTGATCCTCAACAGTTACTGGCTCTTTTACTGTAGAACATTTTAAAATGGTCCTAAAGGATCCATTTGTTAAAGCAAAACATGCTTATTAAAATCAGTTTCACATCTGATCTCTTCAGCATGCCTGAGTAAAGGGGAGAAAAAAGGTACTACTAATGGCCCCCAGTATGAGTATTTCCTTAGGTTGCTATCTAAGTAGATACCATTGTGTTCAGTTATAATTTTTTAAGAATTAATATTTTCGGTATAAAAACGGCTTGAAGTCCAGTGTAAGAAAATGGTTGCCTTATATTAGCCATAGATGAGAATAACTTCTTTTCATATGAATAATGCCAACTTAAGAGACCTGGCTCTAAGCTGCTGTTAACCGAAATGCTGTAAGTTTTACTAGCGATAAGCTGCTTTCTATCACACTGACTCTAGCATAAATTCTTCTGCAATAAGCTCTGAAGTTTAAAAAAAATTCTAAATTTTGCTTCCAGTATGCCCTTTATTTTCACTTCTCATGCCTTTTTTTGTGGTTAGATGTTTCTCCCCTAAACCTTTGTTGCTGATTCTACCTTTTTATGCTCAATATGGAATTTGATTTTTTTCTAAGCTGCACCTTCTGAATTCCTTTGCAGGTTGATGCAATAAAGGAAAAGGTGAAAGTTGATTCTTTTCCATCTTTAAGTCTGGAGGACTAAGTCTAAGGAATTTGCATGATTTTTTTCCCTTCCTTTTCTACACTGCTGCTGCTGCTTTTTCCCCCCAATAAATTTTCACTAAAGCCTCTGCAAGTCCCTTGAAACATAACTATAATAGAGCTGTAGGACATTAGTAGATGTTTGCTACTAATCTGCTAATAGGCTTTAGGAAGTGCAGGAGGCTAATCAGTAGTTGGTTCACAGTCTCTCTTAAATATATTATTAAAAACCGAGCATGGTGAGTTTCCATATTAATTCCAAAGTTTCAGGAAATTTCTCTTCCCTGTCAGGGTATCTGGACCATAATAGGATTTTCTTAATACTCTAAATAAATTTAAGCAGCCTCTGGTTTTATTTTGTGAGCTTGCCTGACAGTTGTTGAATTTATGTATGTATATATATGCCCTAAAAGGCTTTTTGGGGTTTTTTTTTTTGGTATTGAAGGACTGTGATCCAGTTTCTGATCTCTTGATTCTTACTAATTTTTTGCTGAAAGTAGGTACAAGAGATACTAGCTGCTTCCGAAGAGACTTTCCTCATGTTTCTCCAGGTGTCCAGTTCTTATGGTGCTAGTCCATTTTCAAGAAGAATCAAAACTTTTTTAATCATGAGAGTAGCTTGCTATAATTGTTGCTAAGCAACATGGATTATTTCTGTATATAACAAAGCAATATTAACTTCTTCCTGTAATTAGGCACCTTTTGGTTGCTGCTTCCTTCATTGGCTTGTCTCCATCCCAGTATAAATGAAACAAACTTATGTCTGGTATCAGATTGTTGTAATAAAAGGGTGGGAAGGTAAAGGAAAGTTGAAACAAATTTGAAAGACTTTGGGTGGGGGACAATGCCTTGGAATTATGTTGAACCAAACTGGAATCACCATTGGAACTTAGGGCAAACCTGAGTAAAATGCATTGTGTGTGAGGCCCTTCAGCAGCTAGTAAGCAAGGCAGTTAGAAAGCGTGTGTGTGAAAAACAGGTAATTGAACTGCAGTGTTATGCATTGTTTTAAATCAAGCATGTACAACAGTCATTGCAATTACATCATACTACTTTTGAAACTCTTAAAGCATTGCTGTGGGCTGTGTGTGTTTCTTGAGAGCCTGTATAGCAACAGTCATCTTCAGATCTCACTTCTTGCTTCAGTACTTTTGCCTTTTTTTCATGCACACATACACCAGAATAACTGACTGCATGTTAACTTTTCCTCTGCAGCATATTGCAGTCTTTGTGGAAAAGCCTTTTACATTATAGTGAATTTTTAATAGTACAGATGGAACTGAACTCAGTGACATGCTTACCTCTAATTTTTCTTTTTAAATCCAAGGATCAGAAACTTTTGTTACAGCTCTTAACAAAAGCTTGTGTTCATAAAAGCCTTCTCTGCTTTTTTTTGAGCAATCTAAATTGGGTCATGGAAACAAAAATTGGATGTTGCTGTGCCAGAGGCTGTCCTCTTATATAGAAAAATAAAAATTTTTTGCTTGATTTGATGCTGTTCCTTCAGAGTTACTATTTTTTGTTTTTTTCCCCTATGCCCAACCTGCCTGTGTCCACATGCCTGGGCATTGTGATATTGCTAGTTCTTCTAAATCTTCAGTGTACTACTTTAATAGGACGTCTTTCTTGAACATCTGACTCATTCACCTCTGACCTTAATGTTTAAACATGTGTTCACTTCAGATTCTTTTCCTTGAAAGTCTGGAAATGTATTATGCAGTGGTGACTTTTTTTTGGTTGGTGTTTCATTTTTCTTCTAAGAACTTGGAAGTTATGTACACTCATCCATGTATTTTTTTGTATAACCTCTTTAGCTCACTCTTGGATACTGTTTAGTTAGCAAAACCCTATCTGACCCTGATGGCACAGACTGTGCTTTAAAGTATACAGCTGAAATAATTTTTAAGTTTGAATGCCAAATATTGGGTATTTCTTATGGTACTTATACTCCATGGTTGTTTTTAATTTGATATTGGGGTAATTTTTAACACATGAACACTTAGGCTATAAAATAGGAAAATAGCATACAAAAACATAACCAACCCTTTTCCTAGTGTAGAAAAACCACATTTTATCTGAAGACATCTCAACTTTTTTCTCAAACTTACTATTCTCAAATTATTCCCTGATAAACTAGAATGGGTTTAATTTACATTTATAATATTTAATATGGGACAAAATATGTATAAAATACTGTCCTGACCTTAATAACCTATGTGAAGACCCACATGCACTATTTTAAATAGTTTCAAATAGAAACTATGGGCTACTTTAACCTCTTTAGGACCCAGTCTTTATAGCTTTTCACTGCAGTCTGCATGTCTTTTTTTGTGGTTTTCACTATTTGCCTTTTTGAGGAATATGCCATGAACATTCATTAAAAGTTTTTCCTGCACTCTGCCCCTCATCTCACCCAGCGCACTTATTAGGACTTTGAAAACCACGAGTAGTAGATAACATCAAAATTTGAAGTTTTGGTTTTACCTCAAGTATAATGATAGACTTTTAAATATAGTTTAAAATGCAGGTGGAAGTTGTATAGTAGACATCCCATAAGCCCACTGTCCTAATATTTCTCCCCAGTTCTTCACAGAATTAGAGAACCGAGTCATGTTAGTTCTAGAATAAATTTTGCAGAATATCTTATTCAGCTATCATTATACAGAAATTTGAGGATCAGTGTAATGGTTTGCCAGGGTCACTCAACTAGATTGTGGAAGGACCTATGTATTCCAGCTCCTTTCTTTCATTTTTTCTTTATTTTTTTAAACATTTGGACTCCTACAGTATTAGTTCTGTCTGATACTATCCACTTTTATTTAGGGTAGTTAGCATGTAATAGCCATTTACTTCTTTGCTTAAATAAAAGCAAAAAAAAATTCTTCCTCAAAGACATTGGGGCAAAAATTAGGCATTCCTACTACTATTTCTACTTCTTAGAAAATAGAGCATTAAAACATGCAGCCTGTCCTTATCTGAAAAGATGGAATATGGAGCCACTTTGTGTCTTAAATTTCAGTCCGCACCTGTAACAATTATCAGCAGAAACTGTGCACAGTTGGCAAAAGATAGCTTATTCCAAATGAGTATTTGTCCAGTCATTAACTAATTTACTTCTTTGGATATCTTTTCCTTTGGGGAGGGAAATCTTGCCTGGTCATGAGTTCATTATTATTACCTATGATACGGTTTAAACTTCATTTGAAAAAGTGGTTCCTTCTCGTTATTTCCCTCCCTCAGGCTGGCTGCATCCTAGCATGCCCAGTTTTAGCCTGGCGTGAGCTTTTATGGCATTTATAAATCCCTCCTTCCTGAGGGTTTATAATGACAGTGCTAAAAATCACCTTGACTGAACTGTGAACATTGCCAATGAATTTGAGGGGGCCTGAGAATGTTCTTTAGTCTGTTTTATTTTGACAAAATTTAACATACTAAGGCTTTTCCACTTTCTGCCATAAACCTAGGTTTGTAATACTTTTGAGATGCTAAGTAACATTACCTGTTTTTCTCCAGGTGGATAAGTTAGATGCTTCGGAATCACTGAGAAAAGAGGAAGAACAAGCTACAGAGACGCAACCTATTGTTTATGGTAATCTTGCTCTCTTTTTAATCCTACAGAAAAGTAGTAGACAGACGTTTTCATTCTTTAGGGATCCTACCTCAAAACAGAAATATAGTAAGTTTCTAAAGTGTGAAAGGCTCACTGAGTTTAGGAATAATTCTACCATCTTTTTCTGAAAACAGTCTTAAAGTAGACCTTGACATTATTCATTAAGGTCATCTTAAATGCAAAGACATAATAAAAAACGGTCACTTAAGATCATAACTTAAATTTTCCTATTGCCTGCTCACTGATTCGTAAATTGCTAAGAAAGAAATATTAGTGAATTTGGTTTTCAGAAGTGCAGAAGGTAAGAGAACATGCCAAGGCTGTCTTTAGTGTGCTTTTCATAGAGTAGTCTTTAAGTTCTAACCAGGGCAGAGAACTGGGTTATTTCCATTTGAGAACTTTCCAGAGAGATAGGATCTTGAGACTCTCAGTGAATATTGAAGGCAGTTTAATTTCTTCTCTGAACTACTTCCCTTTTCCCTTTCACTTTTGGTGAACAGACTCATTTGAACAATGAATTAGAAGGATATAAATTATAGCACTATAGCCAGGAAAGCTTTGGAGGAAAGCTTAAAATTGTGACCAGCTTGCTAAAGGAAATGATAATATACAAATATATTATGACAGTTATCTCCTTTTTATTATAGATAAAAAGGATTTGGGGAATTTAGAGGACTGTGTAGTTTTGATAAAGTTGGAGAAGATAAATTTAAAAGTAGATTAAAGATGATTAGATTAAAGCAGGTTAAAAGATTCGAGCAAGATGTTTGACATATTTGAGATAGGAAACACAGTAGGAACAATAATACTTCGGGGGCACCTACTGAATTTGGCTTGTGTTCAGAGTGTTTAAATGGAGAGTCTTTCTAGGCAGTTGAAAATTTCAGTATCAAGGGTTAAAAGTTATTTTTACAAACTGCTGGTTTCCAAAAAGAATTTACTCACAAACAACAATTTTGGTTGTTCACAAAAAAGACAGACATGAGGTCACTTGTCTGAGAGAAACCTTGCACTAGGTTTACATTCATTCAGGGGATTAAGAATACTTCTTTCGTGGGGGAGTGGGTAGAGGTATTATGTCGTTTTCTCCC
Source organism: Leptonychotes weddellii (assembly GCF_054177405.1). Classification (NCBI taxonomy): domain Eukaryota; kingdom Metazoa; phylum Chordata; class Mammalia; order Carnivora; family Phocidae; genus Leptonychotes; species Leptonychotes weddellii. The sequence goes on from NC_138383.1 coordinate 28,892,364, forward strand.
TTTAAATAAGCCAGGTTTTCTATAGGTGGTTTTCTTTATGTGGTCAACCACTATTTAAAATACATAAGAGTGTTGGGGCACCTGGCTGGCTCAGTCAGTAGAGCCTGTGACCCTTGATCTCAGGGTTGTGAGTTCGAGCCCCACTGTTGGGGGTTTACTTAAAAAATTTTTTTTTTAAATGAAGTACTTAAGAGTGTTAACATAGTATTTGAAACAGGTTGTATACTCTAATGTATTCATATCTAATGCATATTTAAATGTCTTGTTATTTTTCTCTTAATTAGTACTAGATTCTTTGCTAGATATGCATTAGATTACCATTTCATTTCATTACTATTTAGGTATGTTTAAATCAGTGGTTTGTTTTTTTTTTTTAAGATTATTTATTTTAGAGAAAGGGAGAGATCTCGCGTGCATGAGAGCAGGGGCGGGGGAGAGGGAGAGGGAAAGAGGGAATCTTAAGCAGACTCCCCACTGAGTGCAGAGCCCACCTTGGGGCTTGATTGCATGACCCTGTGATCTTGACCTGAGAGTCAAGAGTCAGATGCTAACCTACTGATCCACCCGGGCGCCCCTTTAAATCAGAAATTTAAATCTAACTTTAAAAGTTCCTCTGTGGGAAAAACACATCCATTAAAAAATTAAGCTTTTCTGTGCTTATTATATTGTCACCAGATATTAATGTGCGAATACAGCTGTCTTGCTCGGTCATGTCAGACATGCCCGTGAATATTGCTTTAAATGAAATGAAATATCATAGTTATAGTTCTGTCCTCTGCCCTGAATTGTTGGCTTTTTAGGCAGAACCCTTCTTAGGGTGATTGTCATGCCAAAATTGTGATAGAAGAGCCACCACCAAACTCATTCTAAGCTGTGATTGTTGTTCGAGTGGGTGAGATTAGAGTGTCATAGTCCTACAATGCTAACAGTTTCTCCCACCTGCTGCCCCCCACCCTCTGTCCCTTCCATGTTTTTCTTCTCTAGGTCAGCCCCAGTTGATGCTGACAGCAGGACCCAGTGTTGCAGTCCCTCCCCAGGCACCTTTTGGCTATGGTTATACTGCACCGCCCTATGGGCAGCCACAGCCTGGCTTTGGGTACAGCATGTGAGACAGAAAGCTGATCCTGTAGTCGCCTATTTTCGTACTGAAACATCGTCTCTACCCGCTTCTCAGTTTATAACGGGAAAACAGGCACATGTTCTTAATAACCTTTATTTCATGAAGGACTACTTTTTGTTTCTAACTATAAACTCGGATCACCTGTGTTAAAAGCTTATTTCACATTCCGCATCATTTTAGAATTTATTTTCAAAGGGGAATAGTTTCAATGTTTTATTCACTTGGGCTTTTTTTTTCTTCCCCCTCATTCTTTGAAGAACTGCTTAATACTTAATCTGTTGTGAAGAACCTGATTTGCACTCTGTAGTGTTTAAAGAAAAAAAAAACTCTAATATTGAATCTCTTAAATTTAGTGTATGTAAACAGCTTTCGATATGTATTGTCTAAACGCATTTAAATCTTTTACTTAAAAGCTACAGCAAAAATATTGGTATGTGACCATGTAAGACTGTCAATGCCAACAAAGACAACACTAATCAGCATACCCTACATTGGATTGCACTGCTCTCCAAATTATTTGAAAAATGCATTACAGACAACTTGCCTGACTTTTAAATGAGCATAAAAGGCCCTCTAACCTATGCAGGTTTCCTCATTACGCATATAGAAAATGCTAGTGTGTTTTTGCTCACTTCATATGTAACAGGTGCCCTTATGTTGTGCTGTATCCTGTGCTTTTTCTGTGGGACCATTCCATTCAGGAACAAAGCGCACCATGATTCCAATCTGTGTGTATTTACTAACCCTTCCCTGAGGTTTGTGTATGTTGGATATTGTGGTGTTTTAGATCACTGAGTGTACAGAAGAGAGAATTCAAACAAAATATTGCTGTTCTTCAGTTTTGTTTGTGGAATTTGAAATTACTCAAATTTAAAATAAATTACTGGACTGTGGAAATAACATGTAGAATGGCAGTTTTAATTAAATAATCTCTCAAATTTAAACCAAAAGAACCATGGTTGTGATAGTTTCATATTGGATACTGAGGCGCAGTACAGTGAGGCAGGAGCACAGAAGTGGAATGAGGATTGGGACATGTGAAAACATAGCATTGCATCATGTGCATTACTATAGTTAATAAGGTACATGCAGTAGTCTGAAGAAACAGCACTGTAGTGGGCTACATTTTGGCTATCTCCATCATTTTAACCAAGTGGTACCTTAGGTTTTTCTCTAACCATTTCACTTAAATGTACAGATCATGGATGTTCTATTAACTTGAAATAAAAGTATATAAGCATGTAGTTAACATACTGTCCCTTATCATGAATAGTAAGGGCCCCCACATTATGGGTACTTTAAGTCAATTTTTTTTTTTTAACCAGTGTTTGAATTCAGCCCTTTTTGTTTATGGCTGAGAATATTACTTTTAAGTTCATTTCATTGTTAATCCTCAATAGAGTTAGCCCCCTACCTAGCCTGTATTGCCTGTAATTCTCTACATAGGGCAAATGACCATAAGCTGCATGGAAGGCTTTTTTCTTTTTTTAAACTTAGAACCCCTGCCCTTCCCCACTTTTAATCATCCCATCCCTTATTTTCCTATCAAAAATTATAGTATTAGCTGGAAAATTCCTTTTTTGGTTTTTCATTCTGCAAACATTTGGCTGTACTTGTTTCTGCTGGATCTCTCTCCCCCCTCCCCCCCTTTCTTCATCATCAAAATCATGAGGGAGAATAGCAATGATCCCTGGGAGTTCATTCATTTCAGAGTCAAGATTTGTTCTTCTGGACTTTTCCTGTACTTTGAATCAGCTGTGGGTTTGTTTTTGTTTTTCCAATGGAATAATTCATCTCTTTTCCTTAAGTTAAATATTTATTAAAGGTTTTCTTATAACTTTAAGAAATAAAAAAAAGCCGTTTTAATGTGATACTATGTCCAATGATAGTTTCCACATAAACCATCCATAATGGGCTATCGTAGAAAGAAACTGTGGTGTATGACATAGGTTCAAATCCTGAGCAAGCTGAACCTCTGAACATGTTCCCTCTTGTGTATGTTAACACGATGAGTACTTTCCAGAATTATTTTCAGGAGTATTTTTAAATCTCAAAATGCCTACCTACCTCAAGACTTGGCAGTAAAGTATTATACAACAAGTGGTAGACCAAATTGATCATTTATTTTAAGATGTCTTCCCAAACATTACTCTGAATAGGATGATGGTCTGGGAGAAGGAACTAAAAACAGGGCATTAAGAGTTCTTATAATTCTCTAAACTTAACTGAAACAGGAGGGAAGAAGGGGGAGAGAGATTTAATGGGAAACCTCTCAGGAGGTAAACATGTTTTCAATGATCTTTGTACCATTGTACCAAAAAATCCGATACTTGTTGATACTCAACCTAGACATTGTACAACTTAGTACAATAGGAACACACTGACATGATCTCCAAGTAGGGCTGCTTGAATTTTCTGTAAATTGATTTAGTCATGCAGACATTCTCACACTAGTGGTTCTCAAACTTTAAGATCCTTTTGTACTCCTAAATTATTGAAGGTCCCAAAGAGCTTTAAGTGGAATTGTAGGTGTTGATATTTACTGTATTAGTATTTAAAACAAATTTTTAAAATTCATTTAGGGGCGCCTAGGTGGCTCAGTCATTAAGCGTCTGCCTTCAGCTCAGGTCATGATCCCAGGGTCCTGGGATCGAGCCCCACATTGGGCTCCCTGCTCCACGGGAAGCCTGCTTCTCCCTCTCCCACTCCCCCTGCTTGTGTTCCCTCTCTCGCTGTGTCTCTCTCTGTCAAATCAATAAATAAAATCTTAAATTCATTAAATATAACTTAAACTCATTGCATGTTAAACAATTATGAATCAACCATATTTCTCAAAACGAGTGGTATTGCACTGTTTTTTGCAAGTCTCTAAAGTTCATCTTCACAGAGGACTGCTGTATTCTCATGTTTGCTTCTATATTATATCAGTATATTCCATTTTTAAGTATGTGAAGAAAGTCTAGCCTCATGCAGATAATGTAATTAGTAAAGGAAAGGAGTACCTTTTGAGATACTTGTCGTTAGTTGAAATGTGGAATCTGAAACCGTTAACACTGAACTTTTTGTGATGTTATATTAAAATCCATTAGTCTCTCTGAATGGATCTTTTACCCATGCATGAAAAGAATGAACTCCCAGGGATCATTGCTGTGGTTACATCATGCATTGGTTATATGGAAAATACTGATTCACTAAGTTGTACAGGTCTTCTAAATATTGACAAGTGTCTTTAAAAAAATATTTGTGAGGAACACTGATATCATCAGAAAAGTCTTGGGAAAAAGTTTTGGGAAACTTGGGAGGAGAGGCAGAAGTTTTCAAGAATACTGTCAGTTGTTTTCCTTAAAATGATTGGGTCATTTAATTTATGAGGAAATATCTGCCAAACACCCAGGTGTGGATGGATAACTAGTTTGTCAGTTCTTTCAAGTAAAAATCTTCTATGACAAAGGCTGCTAGTTCAGCTCAGCTCACAATTCAGCCACACATTTTTTTCAAGACAACATTCATATTTCAGTGTGTACCAGAAGTGTTTAATATTACAGAGAATATTAAGACAAATAGAAATAGTCAAGGGTCAAATTTTATTTTTACTGCTTTATCAAGGACATTAAGTGAACTTTTTTTTCTTTTTTTTTTTTACCGTGAGTATAGGGCAGTGAAGTACTACTTATATAGGTAGGGTGCTCCTGTCTTGATTTGTGAAAGGTGCCAACAGTTTTACCCACCTTTGCAAATGTCAACACAGCAAAAAAAAGAAAAATGTCTTAGTATTATGAAAATAGTTTTGACCCCATGGAAGTATCTTAAGGACCCTATGGGCTCTGCAGAACATACCCTGAGAACTATAAGATTAAGCACCCTGTAAAATAAATACTAAGTACAGGTGAACTAGGAAATAAGCATAATGTATTTCCAGATTTACTAGAATTTGTGTACAGTTCATCCTAGTAGATGTACCATGATTTCTTACAGTTACTTGAGTCAGCCACAGCAGGCCATCCTGTTGGGAATGCACGGTCTTTGAACTTGGAGCCATCCGTCTCTGAGGCAAGCCTCAGAAATTACTGAGCTAGAATCATGCATTTACGATTGAGTTCTCCTCATTTCAGTTACATGCTGTTGCATCACTTTTGAATCTAGTATAAACATTCTATTTAGAAGCAGTTGCTACTGTGGCATCATTCACAGATGGAATTTCTCCTGTGCTGTCATGCCAGCATAAACTCTATAAAATTGACTAAATATTAGAAACTAAGACTGGCCGCAGTAATCTTTAGTGTTCTGCCCAGACTCCACTGACCTTAGAACTTTAAGTTGTGTTATCGTGCTGCTTATGTTGAAGTTAAATGCTAACTAATGCTAACTGTTGAAGTTAACCATGAAGAGTTGGAGCTACTTAACGTGCATCTGTTAACCAAAATTCTCTCTGGCATCATCACTTCTTAGGGATATACTCAATTTAGAAATACTGTCAGGATCCCCTCTAAAAGGCTTTCCTACACGAAGCTATAGCTTTTGGGAACTGGGACCTCCTTCATATTCTGGCCAGCTGGTATAACAGTAATTACTGGAATTATGTCATGATGCATATAAAGATCAAAAGGGAAATAAAGGTGCCCTTAATAATTGGTTCCTTAAATTCTAGGGTAAAGAAACAGGATGTTGGGATGACACACTACATTAACTCCACAATTACTGTAAATTCTTATGTGGGCCCAGTAATACCTTCAAAGTCCATACAAGTCACTTTACAAGTTTTTCAAGGCCTTTGCTATTAGGAAAGTTGGGGGAAGTAAAAGGAATTTTTATAGGCCATGATGTAGAAGCACTGCGGAGAACCTTCGGCCAGTGTGGGTCAGGGAACATGAAGTACTGCACAGGTGGATTATATCAACTGCTATAAAACCTCAATTTTGAGACAAAAAAAATCCAGGTTAGATTGTAAACCCATTGTGTGGGGTTACACCATGATCTGTTAATGTTGGCTATCACTCATCCGAAAAGTGATGGCAGGAAAACTATAGTTTGCATCCAATGAGAATACCCTTGAACCCTGGCCCTTCAAGGGGGTACAGCAACACTGTTTTGGGGAAGAAGAGCTATTTAACACATAGGGACCCAACTATGCAGAGGAAATGCTCCCCTGCCTCCCCCTGCCCTTGTAACCCAATCTTGTGACCAGTTTCTCTCAAACATTTTTTGTTTCAGCAGCTATCACTTGAACCATCAGGATCATTTAACCAACTTTTTTTTTTTTTTAAGCCCAAGATAACTGTAACTGAGCCAAGTACGTGATAGAAGAACGTGGAAACGGATTTTCATCTCAAAAATACTTAAGCTGGATGGGGGGAGAAATTCAGCTTTTATTGTTAGAATTTAAGTTTCAAAGCACATCTTGGTGGGACCATCATACAGAATTCCACCTAGTAAAGTTTTAGGTGGCCAGTGACCTTGTCAATTAGATCTGCTGGTCCTGGCCCAATTCCCAGCACAGTTCTAGAACCTGGTGCAATCTGAGTACGTCCAGCATCTTGGATTAAACTTACAGTCAGTCCTAGCATTTTCGCATGGGTCAATAATTCAACCAGAGTTTCTTCATCAGGGGCTTTGACCACCACTTTGGGCTGGCCACAGTATTCCCATTGTTTGAGCAATTCAGGGTTTCTCCTTTGAATTTGCTTGTAGGCAGAAACAGCAGCATGAGAGCACTGGGCAGCCACCTTCCCTTTTCCCATCTTTAAGTCATTTCGAACCACAAGAATCATTTTGTACTCCCCACTCTCTCCTAAGATGCTTGCTTCACTTCCGGTCTCTGTCTCGCTCAGTGAGCTTTTGGGGATCATCCCAAAGCGTACACGGAGGCCCCAGCCCAGGCACATGCCACATGCAACTCCAGCAGCCAAGCTAAGTGCACCAGGATGAGCCAAATATTCCATCACCAAGGATTTGGAGAGCATCTTAAAGGAAAGGAAAAAAGTTATCACTACATAGCAGTGAAAAGATACAGGCTTATCAGACAAGACACCTTGACAATATATATAAGCAACAACATTTTAAAACTATATGAGGTCATCCAGAAAAAAAAGCAAAATATATTTTGGATCTTAATGTACTGTTTTTTTCTCCCCCGTGTTTTCTAAAAGATTGAAGAATACAGGTAAAGCAGTTTAGGTCATTTTGAATCTCAACATAAGGATTATCTATCTTGTTCTTGGATACAATAAAGCTCTGTTGCTCAGTGTTCCCTAAGTCTTGTAGAGGAAGGAAATACTCCATTTCACCAAGCTGTCTAAAGGACCCAAGGAAACCAAGAATAATTCATCCCTTCTCTGGAATATAGTGCTCATTTAATTGTGTCTTCATAATCCAGTGGTTCTCAATGGGGATGGTACCAACTGCTCAGAGAAGTTTCTGGCTGTCACAACAACGGACCTGGAGTGAGGTGCACTGCTGACATTTACTAGACCTCAGCATGGAATGCCAAAAGTCTTACGAAGTGAAGATTTGTCCCACTGGAAATTATAGGTGAAAAATGATTAATATCTGAGACTAGAACCCAACTTCATTATACATATGGACACAAAGTATTTTTTGCATAGTTGTAATATACACTGAATTTACCAGAAGTATAACTGTCATATAAAACAAAGGAAGATCATCCTTTATCCTTTTTATTTTAGAAATTCCCGTTCCCTCAGCAAGGCTGTTGATGGTATGTATTTGGGTCACCAATAAAACACCTATATCAGTCTACATTTGAGGCTGTTGGACTCAAATGCTTCCGTGTATAGGCACAAACAGCTATCAGTTTCTTCTTCTAGTGGAAGAGTAAGCATTTATATACTGAAATACATGGGGCCACCATATTTGTAGTGCTGACACATAATAACCTTGATTATGCATTGCATAATCTACATGGCATAGACGGCAGTCAAATTTCCTTTTCTCATTTATTTTAAAATTAGGACATTAATGTTTTTGAAACTGCCTGGTTGGCTCAGTCGGTGGAGCATGTGCCTCTTGATCTCAGGGTTGTGGGTTCAAGCTCCACACTGGGTGTAGCGATTACTTAAAAATAACTTAAAATTTTAAAAAATAAATGAGGATAGCATAGGAGATGTTAAATTTTTTGAGATAAAATCCACATACTACAAAATCCACCTTTTTAAAGTGTATAATTTAGTACAATTTTTAAAAATATATCCACAAGGTTGTGCAACCATCACCACTATCTAATCCCAGAACATATTCAGTGCCTCAGAAAGAAACCTCTATACCCATTAGCAGCCG